>NC_057928.1:625000-1250000 GCF_017639315.1 Drosophila ananassae
CTTTCAATTATTTGGCAGCTATAGGATATAGTCGGCCAATCCTTATGAAACTTTAGAAAACGTAGATAAGATATCTTAGCCAAAAATAACATATGTGGAAAGTGCCAACCCTTTTACTTAAAGAACAAGTTAAGGCATTTCCGATCAATCAGTTATATGGCACGTTTCAAAATATATGTATACTACCTGCAAACAAAAGAAGGATGTGTGCAAAGTTTCAACTCGATAGCTCTAAAACTGAGAGACTAGAATGCGTAGAAACAGACAGACAGACAGACGGACATGCTTATATCGACTCAAGAGATGATCCTGATCCTGACTTTATAGGGTCGGAGATGTCTCCTTCACACACTTTTGACCAAAATTATAATACCCTCTGCAAGGGTATAAAAAAATATTGAATTTTTATTAAAAAAAAAGTTTCCTTACTAAAGGAAAATATCAAATATTTTGCCAATTAGTGTTATGTGATACGGCAAATTATGCACATAAATACATAAAATATAATACAAAAAGCATAATGACTTAAAAATCCAGATGGTATCCTTGCCAAAGAAATTTTGGAAGAGGGTTGTGTGGAGATATGCAAACTCCTTTGAATAATTCAACAAAAAATTAATAGTACATCAGAAAAAAAGCATGATTGAAGCTCCGTGATAGGTGGGATTCATACAATGGTTTATGGGACTTGGTTTCTGACACCGTATCGAAGAACAAAGGTCAATATTTAACCCCTAATAAGCGAATAAGCATTTCACTTTGGAAGCAGGCTTATTGTATAATCAACCATAAAAATGCTTCACGTCACAAAACAAACCATTTTTAACAGGATCTGTCATTCCTATTTTGAACTGGCTACTTATGAAGAATGTCTAGTCTTTTTGAAAGCAAAAGTGAAAAGTATTGATTAAAATATTTCGAACGGTACCGAGACGCTATCAAAATATTATTGAACCTAAAGATGGATACATATTTTGCTTGATTACCTAGCTTATTTTTAGTTTAAGCTTTAATTCTTAGGTTAAGTTGTCAGAATATTATTCTTAAGTTGTCAGAATATTTATGTATAGTAGTTTCTTAACTTTAAGTTTGTCCTAATATCTTAAAAGAAAAAAGTAAGATTTCTCCTTCAAGCCATTTAAAAATTAAACTAATATGTACATATGTTCTATTTTTATTTCTAAAAATTACCTACATATGTACATATGTACTAGTGCATATGGGCTCCTAAAATGATATTTATGTGCTCATTAAAAACTCTTTAAAGCTATGTAGTCATTTTTTTAAGACATACATATGTACGTATGCATGTACTTTGAGGTACATATGTAAATAAGATAGTAAATGCATACATAAGTAACATTGTGGGCCGGCAAGTTTCAAAGCACCTAAGAAATATAATAATTTAGTTTTTTCCGCGCCTTTTTGAAGTTTATTTCTAGAGTATGAGAGAACATTTGTAAAAATGATATTAAACAAACATTTGACCCTTATATAAACATACCAATCTTCGGGCTATTCCTGAAGGTGCATTGCGAAACCCCTTAATGGCTTGAAAAACCCCACCACCAATGCACCCCATAGCAAAAGCTCCACCGCAGTCGTCTACTATTCTGTAAGGACACGGTTCTCGAGCATATTCTTCCATGATACTAATATCTTAGACCAAAATTTATTTAAACATAAACAGCGTGACCGCACCGATAACGATAAAAAATACTTTTCGGCTAAAGAAAAACTACAAAAAATACATTTCAACCTTTAAAAATACCAATTAAAAAAAAAAATAAACACTTATTTTTTTCTATGCTTAAATGCACTGATTTCATCTGTTCATAACTCTTATGGTCTTCTCAATTTAAAGTTTTGTTTAAAATATTTGATGATGGGTCATAGTTTTAAAGGTTTTGCCTGATATGAAACAAATTTGATACGTTTTGAGTTTTAAATTGAGCGCGATTTTAAAACATTCGATTATCATAGCGATAATTTTTGAGACGCAAATATCGCATATTTATATATGTATACTAGGGTGGGTCGATTGAAAAATCGCTTAGGCACATATGATTTTCGGATTCTAGGGATCAAAATAAGAAACTTTGCTTAAAAGACCATACCTCTAAAATGAATTCTGATGTCCCTCGTTTTAACGTGTATGTACCCAAAAGGTCAAATTCCAAAAAATCCTGTTTTGACCCATTTCCAGAGTGCCCCAATCGAGTCCAAATGTATGAACGACCCACTAACTTTGGAGGGTCGACCCACCCATACAAGTGGTACCCCCCTGGGACCCGCCTAGGGATCTCTTCCCTTGATGCTGCTTTGGGAGTCATACATTTTTTCAACATTGATGCGTGCACGACATCACGAACACCGTAGGTCAAACATGAGCTCCTCAGAACGCTGAATATTAGGATCCCTTGGGGGTCCTTGAGAAAGTCCATGGCATAGGCTGCCGGCAGGGAGGTGGCAAATTAAACGAGGCGAATTATATTTTCTCACTCCATTATAATTTCGATTTTTATTCCTTAAGGAAAGTCCGTATATCTCTAAATAACATCTCTTTCCTAGCTTCCTAAATATCCTAATATTCTTTCCTACTACGCTTAACGATAACTTATCCATAAAGATTTATGAACTTAATATATATTTATTTCGACAGGGTAGGCTGACGTGCGTTTAATCTCATCTCTTCCACTACTCGAGGATGGAAAAGAAAATATAAATATCGGAAAGACTCTCGCCTGTCCCGTCAGCAAAGCCAACACAAAACACCCAATCAGCAACAGTGCTCCAGCCCGAAGTCTCCGGATACTACTTCCTCTTTCCCGTTTTCGGCACTGTTAGGCCATCAGTCGGATAACCCCCTCAGCTCCCTTGAAAAACGGAGCGCTTCTTGAAAGCGCCGCAAGCGCCCCGTCCCTGCTTCCTGTCCTACGCGATGGCGCCCACTTCACGACAACTCCTGAGAGGCTAGGTCCGAATCCCATCCCAATCTATAGCGGAGCGCTCCTTAAAGCATCGCGAGCTACTTGTCTCTGTTTCAGCTCCAGTCGAGCTCACTCTGCTCTTAGCTCCAAACTAGTCCACGTCCCTTTTCCGCGATGGCGAGATTCGCGCCGCTTTTGAGACTCGCTCTGCTTCAGAGATTCGCTCTGCTTCTTCTGGTCGAACGCCACAGCTCTCTGCCTTCTCTGTGCGCGTCGCTCAAATCACGCCTCGTTGCCACTAAGGATCTACCCAGAGGATTCTAAGGATCTAGACCCTTGACCTAATGAATCGAAAACATCTACGACAGGCTCACACGACCATGACCTAACCTCATGACTCACCTCGCTTCTGCGACCTACCTCAACTTAACTACGCGTATGCCAGCAAACGGCCACTTGTGTCCATTTGTGTCCCAAAAGTCATAGGTGATCATCGATGAATCGATGTTTTCAAAATTTTTTGAAAAATCGATGCGAATCGACTAAGTTAACTGTCGTCTCCTTACTGTTATTTTTGTAATTTGTTATTCATTGGACAGTTTGCATTGTTTGAGCTGCCCTTAAAGCAAATTAGTAACGTTTCATGATATTGACAATAAACTTATGCATTGTTGAGCAGGTTAAGTGACGAATGGCAAAAATGTTTCTTATCCGGATATGATTTGGTTGAGACTAGTCTCCCTTTTCTATACGTTGATTTGATCATTAGAGTCGTCTCCTTACACCCTCCAAAGCAAAGGAATTTGTTATTCATTTAACTGTTTGCATTGTTTGAGCTGCCTTCAAGGCAAGTAAAATAAAAGTGGACTAGGCCTATTGGGGATACAACTATAAAAAAAACGCGCCAATAACTCTACCTCAAAGGTGGTGTGGAAAAGAGTTTGGTAAGTTGAAGAAACCAATTTTTAAATAGTCACTCTACTGTCTTTAACACACCTCACTTCTTTAAAGGAAATCCTGAACCGTCTGGAAAACGTCGACTGCATGAATATCGGCGTGAAGTTCATGTTCATCAATTCTCTGGAGCAGTGCAACTGGACCCTCAAGTGTTTCGAGTCCCCGGCATTCTGAACTTCTGACCCGCGCCACCGGCTTCGAGGCGTTCCTGGCCAAGAGGTACTCTTCGCAGAAGCGTTACGGTTTCATCAATGTGTCCACCGAGATGGGTGTAGATTCCGTCATCATGGGCATGCTTCATCGTGGACGTCTCAACACCCAGGCCAATGTCTGCCGCAAGCACCTTAACCTAATCTTCATCCAGTTCGCTGGTCTGAAGGCCGCTGATTATGTGAGTTTTGCTCAGGGAAAACTTTGAAACCCTCTACTAACTGCTATCAATTTAGGGATGCTATCCATCAAGAGTACCATTTGGGCATGTACTTTGAGCATCTGAACCGGGTGACAAACAAGAACTTCCGCCTGGCTGTTGTGACCAATCCATCACATCTGGAAGCCGTCAATTCCGTCGTGCAGAGCAAGACCCGTGCCGAGCAGTTCTATCTTGATTTTTTTTAGCTATTTTTGGAGAAGAATCCAGAAAAGAGCAAAGACGCCGAGTTCAAAACGGAAACAGTGATCCTCTGAAAGAAGATAGATTACTCAGTCCAGATGCTCATGGAGACACTCCATGATTACTTGACCACATTCCCCGGTGACCTCATAATGGCCCTTCGAATCCTGCGATATCTTTCGATATCTGACTCCAGTGACTGAGGAAGTAAAGCATCGTTTCGTCGCCCTCCAGCTTTACTCGGCAGATGGCGTCCAGCTGTGCATCCAGATCATGGAGAAACTTTGCATATACTTCGAACACCCGGGAGATCAATCGCCCGCTTTGATGACGATCCAGGAGGGAACACTTTTTCCAGATTATGATGCCCACGCTACAAATATTGAGGGAGCTTCTCTCTTATGCTTTTCTGTGCCGAGATGGCACCTATAAGGATCTTACAGCCATTGATTATCTGGTGGAGGTCTATTACCTGCTGTACTACTATCCCACACGATGTCAGGCGGGCGCTGAATATACTAATCTTACCTGGCGCCGTGTGGTCGGCTTGGTCAGGTAAGATTAGTAGATTCCACTTCGACTTCATCTAATGTGACTTTCATTTTAGAATTAAAATCTTGTCTGTCTTAATTTCCTTATTTTCAGATATATTTGAGGATTATGCCACGCCAGTTGTGGCTGCCCAATCCATGCTGCATTCCATGTGCAAGAAACGCAAGGCCATGAGCACAATTATGCAGGTCATCACGTCGCCGAATGCGGACAACAAGCAAAAAGATGGTGCTCTGCACATGATAGGAACGCTAGCGAATGTCCTGCTGAAGAAGGCTCAATACCGAGACCAAGTGGAATCTATGCTAACCACATACGTTTTCCCGGAGTTCCAGAATCCCGCCGGCCATATGCGGGCGCGTGCATGTTGGGTTCTGCACTATTTCTGCAGACTTTACCTGGCCGAGATCATGCGACTGACCACGAACGCCCTGCTAACGGATAAGGAACTGCCCTTTAAAGTGGAGGCGGTCATTGACCTGCAGATGTTCCTCTCATCGCAGGACGAGGCGACCCAATCCGTTGAGGGTCAGATTAAGGAGATCACCAAGGAGTTGCTCACCATTATTCGTGAAACCGAGAACGAAGATCTGACCAACGTGATGCAGAAGATCGTGTGCACCTTTACGGAGCAACTGTTGCCAGTGGCCACCGAGATTTGCCAGCACTTGGCAACCACCTTCAGCCAGGTGCTGGAGTCCGAGGAGGGATCCGACGAGAAGGCCATCACCGCCATGAGTCTGCTCAACACCATCGAGACTCTGCTCAGAGAGGTGGAGAAGCATCCCGACGTCCTCCTCAATCTTCATCCGATTGTTATCAAAGTGGTGGGACACATGCCACGAGACGTGCCAGAGGAACTGATCTACCAGGTATTCAAGAAGGACGGCATCGACTTCTTCATCGACATTATGCCGGCTCTGCATAACTATGTGACTGTCGACACGCCCGCATTCCTCTCCAATCCCAACAGCCTGCTGGCTATTCTGGCTGGCTGAAGAAACGAGAATAATAAAATAACACATAAAAACAAGAAAGGAAAGCTAACTTCGGGCGGAGCCGAAGTTGATATACCCTTGCAGTTCAGTCGCAGTCCGCCACGCATCTTATATTATTAGATATATAGCGGATCGTATATAGTCGGCCGATCCTTATGAAAATTAGCAGATCAGATTGTTTTTCCCAAAATAGAATCTGTACCAAATCCCATCTTTCTAACTTAAAAAACACCAAAGTTATGCCAATTTCGATCGCTGTATGACAGCTATAGGATATAGTCGGCCGATCCTTATGAAATTTTGTACATAAGATATTTTGGTCAAACATAACATGTGTGGAAAGTCCCAACCCTCAAACTTAAAAAACACCAAAGTTATGACATTTCCGATCAATCAGTTATATGGCAGCTATTGAATATAGTTGACCGATCCCAGCCGATCCGACTTATATACTGCCTGCAAACAAAAGAAGGATGTGTGCAAAGTTTCAACTCGATAGCTTTAAAACTGAGAGACTAGTTTGCGTAGAAACGGACAGACGGACAGACGGACATGCTCATATCGACTCAGGAGGTGATCCTGATCAAGAATATATACACTTCATAGGGTCGGAGATGTCTCCTTCACTGCGTTGCACACTTTTGACCAAAATTATAATATCCTCTGCAAGGGTATAATAAAATATATATATTTTATTGATCGGCCAATCAGGCGTTTTCTGCACCGGCAAGTTCGGCACCATCTTCTGCTGGGAGTTCAGCTGCTGCTGGTTCAGCTGCTGCTGGTTCAGCTGCTGCTGGTTTAGATGCGGCTGGTTCAGCTACTGCTGGTCCTGCTGCTGCTGGTTCTGCTGCTGCTGGTTCAGCTGCTGCTGGTCCTGCTGCTGCTGGTCCTGCTTCTGCTTGTCCTGCTGCTGTTCCTTCAGGCGGTGCAGGGTTCCGGGCCCGCCGTGGCCGACGTCGGAGCTGGCCTGGCAGCGCTCCCGGGCCCGTTTTCCTGGCGCACCCGGGGCCCGGCGACCACGGCGTGGCACATACTCGTACAATGCAACGTTTAGAAAAATAAAACGAATGATTGCATTATACAAACATATAATACTAAATAATGTATTATTATTTTTTATATAGGAAATAGGAATAACCACATGTGGCTGTTGAGCTTTTACAACATTGTGCTGTTAAGCACCCGTTAAGCATGTACAAATTTCAAGACTTAATTCCATCGAATCGTAGAAAGCGATTTGAATGGAACTACCGGTATTCGATTAAGCAAAAAATTAGCTTTCTCGTGATATACCGTGCAAAATGGGGCATCCTCTATAAGGGGAGATAATGGGGATATTCAAATTCGATCATGGCTGCCGCCATGTTGGGCAGCGTCAAAACATGTGATGCGGTTATGGTGCCAGTATTGGTCAAATAGGTTCAGAAATTTTCAGGGGATGATTACATCGAATCATAGGGAGCGATTTTGATAGAAATAATCTCATTCGATTCAGAAAAAAATTAGCTTTACAATGGTATACCGTGCAAAATGGGGCATCCTCCATAAAGAAAGCATGTGGGGTCATTCAAATTTAACATTGGCGCAATTTGCGTTGGGAACAAGGTCCAGTATTGGTAAAGAAAATTCAGAAATTTTTAAAGATAAATTGCGTCAAATCGTAGGGGGCGATTTTAATGCAAATAGTCTTATTCGTACGGGGCGATTTTAATGCAAATAGTCTTATTAAATTATATGAAAAATTAGCTTTGCAACGGTATACCGTGCATAATGGGGCATCCTCTGAAAAGGACTCAATAATCATATTCATGCCTAACAAAGGCGGTCTGTAGATTTGGAACTTTTGGAACGAACTTGTTCGTGGACTGGTTCCGGTTCACGAGTTGGCGCCTCACTTGTCAATTAAAGTCAATGGGGAACTATTAATCGATTTTCTCAAAATTGTAGGGAGCGATTTTTGCTCCAGATATACTAGAAAAGGTGATACATCGACTCAACTACCGTGCATATGGGGGCATCCTCTTAGAGCTTCACAATATTAAAAACAATATTGAAAAAACAATAAACTATGGACAATATATGTTAACACCGCATTAGGGGTTGCAATATGTCGGCGAAGCCCTGCCGGCATCCCCTCAGTCGCCAAGAACTGGTGCCACCAAGAAACCAGAGGTGTTTGAGAAGATCGCCCAGCTGTAGAAAGATACGGTAGATAGACCGATCTTCTAATGCGAGTTACGCAAACTATGACACTTTTCACTTCTTTGTGTACCATAGTTCGTGGCTAACGGACTTGGAGAAATTTTTAAACAGGATATCATTCGAGAAATCGAATAAATCACGTAATTGGCGACTAATGTAAATTAAAATTTTAAAAAGTTAAGCTAATTCATTCACATCCTTTCCGGGTCAAAAATTCGTTTCATAACCCTTTCTTTCGTGAAATAATCTTAATTAGTCTAATAACACAGGCCAACAGCGAAAAATCTCCATGCATAATTTCACCTGCTCCATAACCTTTAGGCTCCCCTGAACCAAAGTCCAGAACAAACATAGGTTCTATCACCCACAGTTTCCGCGGTACACCTAAGAGAAGAAATTGAACAAATTTTACCACATATTGAATTATGTAGGCCGTGTAATGGCTATGACCATCATTGTTTTTAGAACATATCATTTTTGAAATGTATGTGTACCAACTAAAATTAAAAAATGGTATCTAGCAGTTACCATATCTTTGGAATACTCATCCAAAGTTGAAATCTCAGATTTTCTACATTAATTTTAGGTCTTCTATGATTTTTCCCCAAATATTTTCCCATACTTATTAGAAGATATACTACTTAGAAGATTTTCATTTTCTTATTGAAATCAGTAGATCATACCATGTTTTAATTTTGGATTTAAGGGAAAACGCGAAGTAATTTTATTGAATTTATTATTGGTGGTTAAACAATATTTTCGTCAATTAAATTGGAGTTTTTAATCTCGTATATTTTTAAAGTCATGGCTATCTAAAACTGTTTCTATGTTCAAAACGTATCTATTGAAGGTTTAGCTGGTTTAGTAAAGCTCTACAGAAATTGTAGATAGCCATGACCTTTTGAAAATATGAGATTAAAAACTCCAATTTAATTGACAAAAATATTGTTTAACCACCTATATTAAATTCAATAAAATTATTTCGCGTTTTCCCTTAAATCCAAAATTAAAACATGGTATAATCTACTGATTTCAATAAGAAAATAAAAATCTTCTATAGGAAAATATTTGGGGAAAAATCATAGAAGACCAAAAATTAATGTAGAAAATCTGAGATTTCAACTTTGGATGAGTATTCCAAAGATATGGTAACTGCTAGATACCATTTTTTAATTTTAGTTGGTACACATACATTTCAAAAATGATATGTTCTAGAAACAATGATGGTCATAGCCATTACACGGCCTACATAATTTAATATGTGGTAAAATTTGATCAATTTCTTCTCTTAGGTGTACCGCGGAAACTGTGGATGATAGAACCTATGTTTGTTCTGGACTTTGGTTCAGGGGAGCCAAAAGGTTATGGAGCAGGTAAAACTATTCGTGGAGGAAAAAAAAAGTTGGAAATTGTCGGCCTGTGTAATCTTACAACAACTTGGCTTCTTACACGTGGTTACGCCCATATATGTATATGTATAAATTTCAATTAAAATATCATATGGGCAAATAAGACATAAAATACACCAAATTCATAATAATAAAACCAAAGATATCTTACTGCCTAATAAAATTCATCTTACTACTAATAAAATTTTTCATTGTTGAAAAGTATTACACAGTGTAAGCAATACATTTTTTTACTCTAACATTTGAAATGCATTTAATGCATATTACTAATACTAGTTAAACCTTGTAATTTTTAATGTCGGTCACACTGGGGTTTCAACTTTCCGGTGTTTTGATTTCATTTATTGTACACTTACACTGTTCAATTTCAGTAATATTTATTGAAATGACTGATTGGGTTAAAAAAGCAGAAGATCAAGAAGTATCAAAATTGGTAATTGATAACAGCACCATACTGAGAAAAAAACTTTAAAATTTTGTTTTTAGGTTGATAAGCTTGAAATCGAATCTGATAATGGAAAAACCTACACAACTGGTTTAAGCTCAAAAACAGCAGATGGAAACGAGGGCGATACAGCCGAGTAAGCCTACTTACGAATTTAATAATTACTGAGTCGAATTCGATTCAGTCATTTAATTTTTAAAGACCTACATAAGTATAAACAATTTTCGGAATTATAAGCTACATATGTACATACGTATGGGCCTTCCAGAAAATGGTAAATCAGGACCGAAAAAAAAAATTTTTAATATCATCGAATATATCATAGTGTTTTCTTGTAAGGAATGTTTGCAACTTCCATGATACAATAGTTTCATGGTACATACATATTTATACCCTTGTAGAGGGTATTCTAATTTTGGTCAAAAGTGTGCAACGCAGTGAAGGAGACATCTCCGACCCTATAAAGTATATATGTATATTCTTGATCTGGATCACCTACTGAGTCGATACGAGCATGTCCGTCTGTCTGTTTCTATGCATGCTAGTCTCTCAGTTTTAGAGCTATCGAGTTGAAACTTTTCACACACCCTTCTTTCCGTTGCAGGCAGTACATAAGTCGTAACGGCCGGGATCGGTCGACTATATCCTATAGCTGCCATATAACTGATTGACCGGAAATGCTATAACTTCGTTTTTTCAAGTTAGAAAGATGGGAGTTTCAATGGATTCCTCTTTGGGCAAAATAATTCGATATGCCAAATTTCATAAGGATCGGCCAACTATATAGGATCCGCTATATATCTAATAATATAAGATTTGTGGCGCCACCTAGCGGACTGCGACTCAACTGCAAGGGTATATCAACTTCGGCTCCGCCCGAAGTTAGCTTTCCTGACTTGTTTTCTTGGAAATATTTCCCTGTGCATTGTAATATGACAAAATAGATACTTGTAGTAAATCTTAAGGCAGTTTTATTTAAGTTATATTTAATTATTTCGCATGGAAAACATTTGACATATTTTCCGTTTTTATATATGTATGTATACCAAATCAATCTCTCTATAAGGTGTTTAAAAAGAGGAGTAAAATTCAAAAACAGCGAACAAGTTTTTCAATAAACAGATGATTAACAAATTAGTTCATAGAAATTCTGGTATCGTTCGCGATGTACCGCTAAAAATCAGCATGTAAAAAAAATAATAAAATAGTTTTAATGACATTAAAATGATTTTATATGTGGGAAACTAAATAATTTTATTGTGACATAAGATGTTTATACCCTTGCAGAGGGTATTATAATTTTGGTCAAAAGTGTGCAACGCAGTGAAGGAGACATCTCCGACCCTATAAAGTATATATATTCTCGATCAGGATCACCTCCTGAGTCGATATAAGTATGTCCGTCTGTCCGTCTATCTGTTTCTACGCAAACTAGTCTCTCAGTTTTAAGGGGGCAGGATGGTTTCAGAGGCTGAAAAATAGCAGATTTTTGCGATTTTTTTTTTTTATTTTTGAGTGAATACAATTATTCATATTTTTTAAATTATACACGGCTATATTTGGAGAGTATCTAGGAATTTTTTTTGTTAAGAAATAATTATTATTTATCCCGTGACGGGCAGTCGGCCGGAGTCGCTTCCAAAAATTGGTCTCTTGCTGTGCGTAAAGTCTGGCCTTACAGTGTTGTCGGAAATGAAAAAATTGAATTGATTTACTTAAAATATTATATAAAATATTTTGAAAAATATGCGATTTTGAATTTTTGGCGCGGTTCTAAAGTCGGAGGTACCATTTTTTCATAAATATCAAATATATATTGCCCGAAAAAATGGTAAAAAAAAAATTAAAAAAAAAAAAAAGTTCGTTCATCCGCAAGTATTTATTGTATTAAAAATGTGTGCAAAATTTTATTTAGATCCGAGTTTACTTTTTGAGTTACGTTACGCACCTACTTGAAAAAGTTGTTTTGAGAAAAACGCGTCTAAAGTTTTAAAAGCAATTGAAAGTGTATGGAGAGAAAGAAACTAGAAAATCGGTATCTCAGCAAGTTTTAGTCCGATTGACATGAAACAGTATATTCCTAAGATAATGTTCTATTATATAAAAAATTTCTGAAAAAAAAAATTTTTTGAAGTCTCAAACCATCCTGCCCCCTTAAAGCTATCGAGTTGAAACTTTGCACACATCCTTCTCTTCTTTGCAGGCAGTATATAAGTCGAAACGGCCGGGATCGGTCGACTATATCCTATAGCTGTCATATAATTGATTGATCGGAAATGCCATAACTTCGTTGTTTTTCAAGTTAGAAGCATGGAAGTTTCAATGGATTTCTCTTTGGGCAATATAATTCAATTCAAGTTAGAAGAATGGGAATTTCTATGCATTCTAATTTGGGCATATTTATCCGATATGCCAAATTTCATAAGGATCGGCCGTCTATATCCTATAGCTACCATATAACTGATAGATCGGAAAAGCCATAACTTAGTTGTTTTTCAAGTTAGAAGCATGGGAGTTTCAATGGATTCCTCTTTTGGCAAAATAATTCGATTTGCAAAATTTCATAAGGATCGGCCAACTATATACGATCCGCTATATATCTAATAATATTTAAATTTTTATTTTTAATACTTAGATGTTCAATTTTCTATTTGGGCCCAAGTTTTGATGCTCATTTGACAAATTTCTTCGACGCACTGATAACAAATGTTATTTTTCAATGTCGCACGCGACAATGATATAAACTGATAATCTGATAAGAAATTCACAGTAATTAGCAATCGCATCGTTTCTTTTACATTATTGATGTATGTAATCTTTGGTTATTAGCCTATATTACAAATAGTGAATATCAATGCAATTTATGTAATCTGTACCAAATCCCATCTTTCTAACTTAAAAAACACCAAAGTTATGCCAATTCCGATCGTTCTATGACAGCTATATGATATAGTCGGCCGATCCTTATGAAATTTTGTACATAAGATATTTTGGTCAAACATAACATGTGTGGAAACCCCCTAACTTAAAAAACACCAAAGTTATGGCATTTCCGATCAATCAGTTATATGGCAGCTATAGGATATAGTCAACCGATTACCGGCCGTTCCGACTTATGTACTGCCTGCAAAGGAAAGAAGGGTGTGTGCAAAGTTTCAACTCCATAGCTTTAAAACTGAGAGACTAGTTTGCGTAGAAACAGACAGACAAACGGACCGACGGACAGACGGAAAGACGGACATGCTCATATCGACTCAGGAGGTGATCCTTATCAAGAATATATATACTTTATAGGGTCGGAGATGTCTCCTTCACTGCGTTGCACACTTTTGACCAAAATTATAATACCCTCTGCAAGGGTATAAAAACAGTCTTGGCACATTGTTTTTTTCCAGTTGGAATTCGTACGAACGCGTTCGACATTAGAGAACTACCCATATGTATGTTTGCAAGTCATTCCGAAAACCATCCATAACAATTAAAGTTATCTTCAATAAATTTATTGTGGTTGGGAGGTGCGAGAAGTTATTAAACTACGAAAGTGTATTTCAAATATGAAATAATTAGTTTTTCAGTTTTTTCTGATTTTTGGCAGCGTCAGATTTTTACCGTTTTTTTTATGCAGAGGAGTGATAAAGGGAAAGATCAAATTTCCAGTGATAGATTAAAGAATTAACGAGAGGCTTGAACCCAACCTTGACGCAGTTCCTCATAAAACACCTTGCTACTCTATCGTGACCTGAAAAATGAACTGGTTTAACCTGCAGAAGATCCGACAATAAACCAATTTTGGAAATATATGGTCATAAAAATACTTTGGCTGATTGAATATTAAAAGTGTATGCCTAAGGTGCAATTTTAATGTACTAGTAATAATATACTAAGGACCCCAAGACTCAAATGCGGCGAGTAATATCTTGATTGGGCAATTATTTTATACGCCAGTGCCCTAAAAGCAAGAGGAACCTACAGCGATAACATCCAAGCCACAATGGTCACCCTGCAGAAGAGCATAATGAACTTAATGTCTTTTATGAAAAACACATGCTCGCATCCTAACAATAAAAAAATCGATTCCGAATGTTGGAATATCAATGATCAATCAGTTATATGGCAGCTATAGGATATAGTCGACCGATCCCGGCCGTTCCGACTTATGTACTGCCTGCAAAGGAAAGAAGGGTGTGTGCAAAGTTTCAACTCGATAGCTTTAAAACTGAAAGACTAGTTTGCGTAGAAACCGACAGACAGACCGACGGACATGCTCATATCGACTCAGGAGGTGATCCTGATCAAGAATATATATACTTTATAGGATCGGAGATGTCTCCTTCAGTGCGTTGCACACTTTTGACCAAAATTATAATACCCTCTGCAAGGGTATAAAAACAATTTTTCGTGTTTCTTTGTGAGCACCAATACAATATTTAAATTTTTTGCGCATTAATTGTTCTTTGTTTTTTGCATTCCGGCTAAGGAGAATACAACACACGGTTATTGTTTTGTTTATGAAGCGATGCTGGCGCGGTGATGTTAGTGAACTACAAAGATATTAGAAATGTGGAGTGACAATTTTTTCAAAAGCTTTGAAATTGACGACAATTTAGCAATGCCTGTATAATTTGATAGTTTTATCCTTTTTTTATTCCAAGTAATGTAATATTTCTTCCACATGAGATATTATTTGATATTGAAAATGTGGAGTGACTAGTTTTTCAAAAGCTTTGAAATTGACGACAAGTTAGCAGTGCCTATATAATTTGCCACGTCGGATACTTTTATCCTTTTTTATGCCACATGAGGGGAAAGATCGAAGTTTCGAGAGATATATTATAAAGTTTAAGGATAGGTTTGCTTTTGTGAAGTTCTTCAAAACACGGCCAGGTACTAAGAAGATCCGATAGTACACACTTTTATCAAAAGGTGGGAAAAATATAAGGTTGGCTAATTGTATATTATAAATGTAGAGCTGAGCTGGAATTTTTCTTGGTGAAAAAACTGAGCAAAGAGATCGGTCATTGCCTGAGAAATGTTCGCGATTAAGTTTTAAAATGTAAGCAGATATTTACCAAAGCTCGTAAAAAATAGTCAAACTATTTTTTTGTTGTGGTTTCTGCTCTCAATCAGAGCAAAACCGAAAAAAATTAAATAAATATTTTCGGGTTTTAGGTCCGGGTTTGAGCATCGGTCGGTCTCTTACTGATCGAAGTCTTTGAGACTCAGTAACTGACAAAAGCAAGTAAATTTGTCTCAAAATGGAATTAGTAACATTGCATCATACCAATCAAGGATCAAGGAAATACGAGCATTTGTCCCCTTAATACTAGCCTCTCAAGACCACGACAAGAACAACGTTTCAGTTTTTTTCAGCGACAGTGATCCCAGCCACAGCCATCGTAGCTACAGCTTTTTTTGCATATTGACTTTCATTTTTGAGTGAATACAATTATTCATATTTTTTAAATTATACACGGCTATATTTGGAGAGTATCTAGGAATTTTTTTTGTTAAGAAATAATTATTATTTATCCCGTGACGGGCAGTCGGCCGGAGTCGCTTCCAAAAATTGGTCTCTTGCTGTGCGTAAAGTCTGGCCTTACAGTGTTGTCGGAAATGAAAAAATTGAATTGATTTACTTAAAATATTATATAAAATATTTTGAAAAATATGCGATTTTGAATTTTTGGCGCGGTTCTAAAGTCGGAGGTACCATTTTTTCATAAATATCAAATATATATTGCCCGAAAAAATGGTAAAAAAAAAATTAAAAAAAAAAAAAAGTTCGTTCATCCGCAAGTATTTATTGTATTAAAAATGTGTGCAAAATTTTATTTAGATCCGAGTTTACTTTTTGAGTTACGTTACGCACCTACTTGAAAAAGTTGTTTTGAGAAAAACGCGTCTAAAGTTTTAAAAGCAATTGAAAGTGTATGGAGAGAAAGAAACTAGAAAATCGGTATCTCAGCAAGTTTTAGTCCGATTGACATGAAACAGTATATTCCTAAGATAATGTTCTATTATATAAAAAATTTCTGAAAAAAAAAATTTTTTGAAGTCTCAAACCATCCTGCCCCCTTAAAGCTATCGAGTTGAAACTTTGCACACATCCTTCTCTTCTTTGCAGGCAGTATATAAGTCGAAACGGCCGGGATCGGTCGACTATATCCTATAGCTGTCATATAATTGATTGATCGGAAATGCCATAACTTCGTTGTTTTTCAAGTTAGAAGCATGGAAGTTTCAATGGATTTCTCTTTGGGCAATATAATTCAATTCAAGTTAGAAGAATGGGAATTTCTATGCATTCTAATTTGGGCATATTTATCCGATATGCCAAATTTCATAAGGATCGGCCGTCTATATCCTATAGCTACCATATAACTGATAGATCGGAAAAGCCATAACTTAGTTGTTTTTCAAGTTAGAAGCAAGGGAGTTTCAATGGATTCCTCTTTTGGCAAAATAATTCGATTTGCAAAATTTCATAAGGATCGGCCAACTATATACGATCCGCTATATATCTAATAATATTTAAATTTTTATTTTTAATACTTAGATGTTCAATTTTCTATTTGGGCCCAAGTTTTGATGCTCATTTGACAAATTTCTTCGACGCACTGATAACAAATGTTATTTTTCAATGTCGCACGCGACAATGATATAAACTGATAATCTGATAAGAAATTCACAGTAATTAGCAATCGCATCGTTTCTTTTACATTATTGATGTATGTAATCTTTGGTTATTAGCCTATATTACAAATAGTGAATATCAATGCAATTTATGTAATCTGTACCAAATCCCATCTTTCTAACTTAAAAAACACCAAAGTTATGCCAATTCCGATCGTTCTATGACAGCTATATGATATAGTCGGCCGATCCTTATGAAATTTTGTACATAAGATATTTTGGTCAAACATAACATGTGTGGAAACCCCCTAACTTAAAAAACACCAAAGTTATGGCATTTCCGATCAATCAGTTATATGGCAGCTATAGGATATAGTCAACCGACTACCGGCCGTTCCGACTTATGTACTGCCTGCAAAGGAAAGAAGGGTGTGTGCAAAGTTTCAACTCCATAGCTTTAAAACTGAGAGACTAGTTTGCGTAGAAACAGACAGACAAACGGACCGACGGACAGACGGAAAGACGGACATGCTCATATCGACTCAGGAGGTGATCCTTATCAAGAATATATATACTTTATAGGGTCGGAGATGTCTCCTTCACTGCGTTGCACACTTTTGACCAAAATTATAATACCCTCTGCAAGGGTATAAAAACAGTCTTGGCACATTGTTTTTTTCCAGTTGGAATTCGTACGAACGCGTTCGACATTAGAGAACTACCCATATGTATGTTTGCAAGTCATTCCGAAAACCATCCATAACAATTAAAGTTATCTTCAATAAATTTATTGTGGTTGGGAGGTGCGAGAAGTTATTAAACTACGAAAGTGTATTTCAAATATGAAATAATTAGTTTTTCAGTTTTTTCTGATTTTTGGCAGCGTCAGATTTTTACCGTTTTTTTTATGCAGAGGAGTGATAAAGGGAAAGATCAAATTTCCAGTGATAGATTAAAGAATTAACGAGAGGCTTGAACCCAACCTTGACGCAGTTCCTCATAAAACACCTTGCTACTCTATCGTGACCTGAAAAATGAACTGGTTTAACCTGCAGAAGATCCGACAATAAACCAATTTTGGAAATATATGGTCATAAAAATACTTTGGCTGATTGAATATTAAAAGTGTATGCCTAAGGTGCAATTTTAATGTACTAGTAATAATATACTAAGGACCCCAAGACTCAAATGCGGCGAGTAATATCTTGATTGGGCAATTATTTTATACGCCAGTGCCCTAAAAGCAAGAGGAACCTACAGCGATAACATCCAAGCCACAATGGTCACCCTGCAGAAGAGCATAATGAACTTAATGTCTTTTATGAAAAACACATGCTCGCATCCTAACAATAAAAAAATCGATTCCGAATGTTGGAATATCAATGATCAATCAGTTATATGGCAGCTATAGGATATAGTCGACCGATCCCGGCCGTTCCGACTTATGTACTGCCTGCAAAGGAAAGAAGGGTGTGTGCAAAGTTTCAACTCGATAGCTTTAAAACTGAAAGACTAGTTTGCGTAGAAACCGACAGACAGACCGACGGACATGCTCATATCGACTCAGGAGGTGATCCTGATCAAGAATATATATACTTTATAGGATCGGAGATGTCTCCTTCAGTGCGTTGCACACTTTTGACCAAAATTATAATACCCTCTGCAAGGGTATAAAAACAATTTTTCGTGTTTCTTTGTGAGCACCAATACAATATTTAAATTTTTTGCGCATTAATTGTTCTTTGTTTTTTGCATTCCGGCTAAGGAGAATACAACACACGGTTATTGTTTTGTTTATGAAGCGATGCTGGCGCGGTGATGTTAGTGAACTACAAAGATATTAGAAATGTGGAGTGACAATTTTTTCAAAAGCTTTGAAATTGACGACAATTTAGCAATGCCTGTATAATTTGATAGTTTTATCCTTTTTTTATTCCAAGTAATGTAATATTTCTTCCACATGAGATATTATTTGATATTGAAAATGTGGAGTGACTAGTTTTTCAAAAGCTTTGAAATTGACGACAAGTTAGCAGTGCCTATATAATTTGCCACGTCGGATACTTTTATCCTTTTTTATGCCACATGAGGGGAAAGATCGAAGTTTCGAGAGATATATTATAAAGTTTAAGGATAGGTTTGCTTTTGTGAAGTTCTTCAAAACACGGCCAGGTACTAAGAAGATCCGATAGTACACACTTTTATCAAAAGGTGGGAAAAATATAAGGTTGGCTAATTGTATATTATAAATGTAGAGCTGAGCTGGAATTTTTCTTGGTGAAAAAACTGAGCAAAGAGATCGGTCATTGCCTGAGAAATGTTCGCGATTAAGTTTTAAAATGTAAGCAGATATTTACCAAAGCTCGTAAAAAATAGTCAAACTATTTTTTTGTTGTGGTTTCTGCTCTCAATCAGAGCAAAACCGAAAAAAATTAAATAAATATTTTCGGGTTTTAGGTCCGGGTTTGAGCATCGGTCGGTCTCTTACTGATCGAAGTCTTTGAGACTCAGTAACTGACAAAAGCAAGTAAATTTGTCTCAAAATGGAATTAGTAACATTGCATCATACCAATCAAGGATCAAGGAAATACGAGCATTTGTCCCCTTAATACTAGCCTCTCAAGACCACGACAAGAACAACGTTTCAGTTTTTTTCAGCGACAGTGATCCCAGCCACAGCCATCGTAGCTACAGCTTTTTTTGCATATTGACTTTCATTTTTGAGTGAATACAATTATTCATATTTTTTAAATTATACACGGCTATATTTGGAGAGTATCTAGGAATTTTTTTTGTTAAGAAATAATTATTATTTATCCCGTGACGGGCAGTCGGCCGGAGTCGCTTCCAAAAATTGGTCTCTTGCTGTGCGTAAAGTCTGGCCTTACAGTGTTGTCGGAAATGAAAAAATTGAATTGATTTACTTAAAATATTATATAAAATATTTTGAAAAATATGCGATTTTGAATTTTTGGCGCGGTTCTAAAGTCGGAGGTACCATTTTTTCATAAATATCAAATATATATTGCCCGAAAAAATGGTAAAAAAAAAATTAAAAAAAAAAAAAAGTTCGTTCATCCGCAAGTATTTATTGTATTAAAAATGTGTGCAAAATTTTATTTAGATCCGAGTTTACTTTTTGAGTTACGTTACGCACCTACTTGAAAAAGTTGTTTTGAGAAAAACGCGTCTAAAGTTTTAAAAGCAATTGAAAGTATATGGAGAGAAAGAAACTAGAAAATCGGTATCTCAGCAAGTTTTAGTCCGATTGACATGAAACAGTATATTCCTAAGATAATGTTCTATTATATAAAAAATTTCTGAAAAAAAAAATTTTTTGAAGTCTCAAACCATCCTGCCCCCTTAAAGCTATCGAGTTGAAACTTTGCACACATCCTTCTCTTCTTTGCAGGCAGTATATAAGTCGAAACGGCCGGGATCGGTCGACTATATCCTATAGCTGTCATATAATTGATTGATCGGAAATGCCATAACTTCGTTGTTTTTCAAGTTAGAAGCATGGAAGTTTCAATGGATTTCTCTTTGGGCAATATAATTCAATTCAAGTTAGAAGAATGGGAATTTCTATGCATTCTAATTTGGGCATATTTATCCGATATGCCAAATTTCATAAGGATCGGCCGTCTATATCCTATAGCTACCATATAACTGATAGATCGGAAAAGCCATAACTTAGTTGTTTTTCAAGTT
This sequence comes from Drosophila ananassae, assembly GCF_017639315.1. Classification (NCBI taxonomy): domain Eukaryota; kingdom Metazoa; phylum Arthropoda; class Insecta; order Diptera; family Drosophilidae; genus Drosophila; species Drosophila ananassae. Next base: position 645,454 of record NC_057928.1, read on the forward strand.
AGAAGCATGGGAGTTTCAATGGATTCCTCTTTTGGCAAAATAATTCGATTTGCAAAATTTCATAAGGATCGGCCAACTATATACGATCCGCTATATATCTAATAATATTTAAATTTTTATTTTTAATACTTAGATGTTCAATTTTCTATTTGGGCCCAAGTTTTGATGCTCATTTGACAAATTTCTTCGACGCACTGATAACAAATGTTATTTTTCAATGTCGCACGCGACAATGATATAAACTGATAATCTGATAAGAAATTCACAGTAATTAGCAATCGCATCGTTTCTTTTACATTATTGATGTATGTAATCTTTGGTTATTAGCCTATATTACAAATAGTGAATATCAATGCAATTTATGTAATCTGTACCAAATCCCATCTTTCTAACTTAAAAAACACCAAAGTTATGCCAATTCCGATCGTTCTATGACAGCTATATGATATAGTCGGCCGATCCTTATGAAATTTTGTACATAAGATATTTTGGTCAAACATAACATGTGTGGAAACCCCCTAACTTAAAAAACACCAAAGTTATGGCATTTCCGATCAATCAGTTATATGGCAGCTATAGGATATAGTCAACCGACTACCGGCCGTTCCGACTTATGTACTGCCTGCAAAGGAAAGAAGGGTGTGTGCAAAGTTTCAACTCCATAGCTTTAAAACTGAGAGACTAGTTTGCGTAGAAACAGACAGACAAACGGACCGACGGACAGACGGAAAGACGGACATGCTCATATCGACTCAGGAGGTGATCCTTATCAAGAATATATATACTTTATAGGGTCGGAGATGTCTCCTTCACTGCGTTGCACACTTTTGACCAAAATTATAATACCCTCTGCAAGGGTATAAAAACAGTCTTGGCACATTGTTTTTTTCCAGTTGGAATTCGTACGAACGCGTTCGACATTAGAGAACTACCCATATGTATGTTTGCAAGTCATTCCGAAAACCATCCATAACAATGAAAGTTATCTTCAATAAATTTATTGTGGTTGGGAGGTGCGAGAAGTTATTAAACTACGAAAGTGTATTTCAAATATGAAATAATTAGTTTTTCAGTTTTTTCTGATTTTTGGCAGCGTCAGATTTTTACCGTTTTTTTTATGCAGAGGAGTGATAAAGGGAAAGATCAAATTTCCAGTGATAGATTAAAGAATTAACGAGAGGCTTGAACCCAACCTTGACGCAGTTCCTCATAAAACACCTTGCTACTCTATCGTGACCTGAAAAATGAACTGGTTTAACCTGCAGAAGATCCGACAATAAACCAATTTTGGAAATATATGGTCATAAAAATACTTTGGCTGATTGAATATTAAAAGTGTATGCCTAAGGTGCAATTTTAATGTACTAGTAATAATATACTAAGGACCCCAAGACTCAAATGCGGCGAGTAATATCTTGATTGGGCAATTATTTTATACGCCAGTGCCCTAAAAGCAAGAGGAACCTACAGCGATAACATCCAAGCCACAATGGTCACCCTGCAGAAGAGCATAATGAACTTAATGTCTTTTATGAAAAACACATGCTCGCATCCTAACAATAAAAAAATCGATTCCGAATGTTGGAATATCAATGATCAATCAGTTATATGGCAGCTATAGGATATAGTCGACCGATCCCGGCCGTTCCGACTTATGTACTGCCTGCAACGGAAAGAAGGGTGTGTGAAAAGTTTCAACTCGATAGCTCTAAAACTGAGAGACTAGCATGCATAGAAACAGACAGACGGACATGCTCGTATCGACTCAGGAGGTGATCCTGATCAAGAATATATATACTTTATAGGATCGGAGATGTCTCCTTCAGTGCGTTGCACACTTTTGACCAAAATTATAATACCCTCTGCAAGGGTATAAAAACAATTTTTCGTGTTTCTTTGTGAGCACCAATACAATATTTAAATTTTTTGCGCATTAATTGTTCTTTGTTTTTTGCATTCCGGCTAAGGAGAATACAACACACGGTTATTGTTTTGTTTATGAAGCGATGCTGGCGCGGTGATGTTAGTGAACTACAAAGATATTAGAAATGTGGAGTGACAATTTTTTCAAAAGCTTTGAAATTGACGACAATTTAGCAATGCCTGTATAATTTGATAGTTTTATCCTTTTTTTATTCCATGTAATGTAATATTTCTTCCACATGAGATATTATTTGATATTGAAAATGTGGAGTGACTAGTTTTTCAAAAGCTTTGAAATTGACGACAAGTTAGCAGTGCCTATATAATTTGCCACGTCGGATACTTTTATCCTTTTTTATGCCACATGAGGGGAAAGATCGAAGTTTCGAGAGATATATTATAAAGTTTAAGGATAGGTTTTGTTGAGCTATTAATGGTTTTTAATAGCGGCCAAACGAATTAAATTCCACAGTTCAATTTTCAAGGCAATTTCAATATTTTTATTTCTCGAGGGTTCAACTCTAACCCAACTTGCAGCTGTTCCAATCAATACAATAATACAAGTACCCAAGCTTAGCAATACGAACTTAGCAATACGAACGCACACAAATGCACGATTTGCTGGTGTGCAGCAGCTCTCCAAAAAAGCTCCCCAAAGCGCATGCGCTACAAATACCAGCAAAGCGCATGCGAACGGGGAGATGTAAACAAAAACCAGAACTGCCGATAACCCGCCGCTGCTAATCAGATTTATAACATATGTGACTTATTTAGCAGCTTCGCCCTTGTCTGCTTGGCTCAACATCCTCCCCCCGTTGAAGACTGAATCTTCAACCGAATCCTTGACAGGCAGCAGACACAGCCGTGACACCGCACGCTAAGTCACTCCCACCGCTGTTTTGAGAACGGCCACACGGCGCACTCCGTCACGCCCAGGAACCAGCTCCAGTATCCTGGCCAGAGGCCACTTCATTGGAGGTAGATTTTCATCCTTCACCAGGACTATGTCTCCAACAGCAATTACAGGGCCAGGGGTGCGCCATTTGGAACGCTGCTGCAACAGCGTAAGGTACTCCTCCTTCCAACGAGCCCAGAAAACCTGCTGCAGGAAGGAGACTCTCTGCCACCCATCCAGCCGATTAAAGTTTAGCGCAGTAAGGTCCGGCTCGATGAATGTTGAAGGCGGTCCGCCATTTAAAAAATGAGCCGGCGTCAGGACATCTAGATCCGCAGGATTCTCTGAAATCGACACAAGGGGCCGAGAATTAATAATTGAGGCGATGCGGCACAACAAAGTCCTTAATTCTTCAAAGCCAAGAACTGCGGGACCAACTGCACGATAAAGATGGTGCTTAGCCGTTTTCACTGCTGCTTCCCATAGACCACCAAAATGAGGAGAGCGTGGAGGAATAAATCGCCACTCGATAGACTCAGACAGGCAAAAATCGTGCAGAGAAGCCTGGTGCTCCTGGCTGAGGAATCTTTGCTTCAACTCCATAAGCTCATTCTTGGCACCCACAAAGTTGGTGGCATTATCCGACCATATCTGTCTGGGTTTACGTCGCGTACAAATAAACCGTTGGAGGGCGCTCAGAAACGAAGCGGTGGAAAGGTCCTTAACTAACTCCAAATGGATTGCCTTCGTACTGAAGCAGATGAATACGCTTACATAACATTTAATAGGGCCCTTATTCCGAGTCTCTGCCTTGTAGAAAAACGGTCCGCAAAAATCCACACCAGTGACATCAAAACATTGGAATCCTGCAACTCTCTCGGTCGGAAGATCGGCCATAACATGCTCCAGTAGACGAGGCTTTGCGCGAAAACAACGTACGCATTTGTTCACAACCCTTGAAACGGTCTTCCTCCCCCCAATGGGCCAGTATTGAGAACGGATTTTCGCCACTAGTGCCCGAGGACCAGAATGCAGGTTCTTCTCGTGAAAGTGAGTCACTATGGCCGAAATGACGGGATGGCCTCTGGGAAGGATGATCGGATGACGTCCGTCAAAATCCAACGCAGAGTTCCGCAATCGCCCGTCAACACGAAGCAAACCATCATTATCCACAAAGGGAGCAAGCGAGGCCAGAGGGTTTGAGGGCGGAACCAATCTGCGTGACTTTAGTAAGCTTATCTCTTCCTTAAACTCGGCAAGCTGGACGGCGCGCAACAGTAGATGGGTTCCTCCTTTGAGATCCTGAACAGAAATCCCTTCGTGACGGATGCGGCGGCAAAACTTGAAGACGTAGGCGAACACTCTCTGTAGGGAGGGAAACGAGTTGGCAAACTTTGACAATGCGGCGATATCCCTGGGTGGAGCCGTAGCCAATAAAGTCCTGGCGCGAAGTTCGATGGCTGCCTTTTCGGCCACAACAGCAATGGGCCAATCATCCTTGGAACCACGAAGAAATGGAGGGCCTTGGGACCAAAGCTGGGAGTTTAATAGCTCAGTGGGAAAAGAACCTCTGGACAGTAGATCGGCTGGGTTGACGGCAGTAGGAACATAAAGCCATTTCATTGCCTTGGTGAGCTCCTGAATGGAAGAAACGCGATTAGAAACAAACACGTTAAATCGAGCAGGTTCATCTTGAATCCAGGATAGGGCAACCAAGGAGTCACACCAACAATAATAATCTCCTTTATATGTCCCAAGATCAGCAACTTCAGCCATTAGTCTTGCTAGCAACTCAGCTCCACATAACTCTAGCTTCGGTATTGTCTGAGTTTTAATGGGTGCCACTCGACTCTTTGAGCATAACAGCCGACAATCAGAACCTGACAATACATACACGCACGCTCCATACGCATCTAAGCTAGCGTCGCAGAATCCGTGGACCTCCAGCCTTTCTTGGCAGGGAATGACTAACCGAGGAAACTTAATTCGCTGAATTTGGTCAAAACTGGAACAGAACTGTAACCACTCGGAGAGAAGGGATTGAGGAAGGCTTTCATCCCATGACAAATTTTCTCGGCACAGCTTCTGCAACAGGATCTTTGCCCTAGTGACGACAGGACCTACCAAGCCCATTGGGTCATAAAACCGAGCGACGGAAGATAGTATAGATCTCCTGGTGGGTTTGGCGGTGGGCTGAAGAGCTTCAAAGGAAAAAAGCAGCAGGTCAGCTGAAGGATCCCATGCTAATCCAAGAGTCTTTGTGAACGGACTGCCATCGTCAAATTTCAAGTAAGACTCTCTATCACTTTCGGGCACGCCTTCCAAAACCTCTGGGATGTTGGAGCACCATTTCCTTAATTGAAACTGACCCTTGTTCAACAGGCTCGATGTCTGAGCTATTATCTCAAGCGCTTCAGTCTTCGTTGGGGCACCAGATATAAGGTCGTCCACATAAAAATCCTGGAGGACAACACGAGAGCCAACGGGAAAACCGGCACCTTCATCCTTAGCCAGCTGGTGCATTGAGCGAATAGATAAAAAAGACGCTGGCTTTGTGCCATACGTCACGGTGTCGAGCTTAAAAACCTTCACGTCATCGTGGATAGAATCTCTCCAGAGGATGCACTGCAGCAAACTATCATCCGGAAAGACCCTTACGCAGCGGTACATCTTGCAAATGTCCCCAGTCAAAGCTACAAGGTGGGTCCGAAACCGAAGCAATGTATGAAAAAGCTTAGGCTGAATCACGGGGCCGGACATCAGGACATCATTGAGGGAATAGCCGGAAGCCGTAGCAGCCGAACCATCGAACACAACTCTCAGCTTAGTGGTGGAACTTTCTTCCTTCAGGACGCAGTGGTGGGGAAGGAAATACTGGCACTTACCTCGCAATTCCTGCGGCACCAGAGACATGTGACCCAGATCCAAGTATTCCTTGATGAAAGACGAATATTGGGTCCTTAAATTCGGATGACGATCCAGCTTGCGCTCAAGTGAATGGAACCGCCGCAAAGCCTGTGCGTAGGATTCCCCTAACAGATCCACACTGTGCTTGATTGGCAGGCGAACGGAATAGGCACCTGATTCAAGGCGGACGTGGTGCATGACGAAGTGGGCCTCGCAATCGAGCTCCTCCTTAGTGGCCTGAACGATAGGCGCAGTGCAGGCATCCACTTCCCAGAATTGGCGGAGAAGATAATCGAGGCGATCGTCAAACGAGGTTGCTGAGTCAGCAGAAATCATCTTACATGATGCGGCCAAGCGAGGGTTTCCCGGGGTGCAACCTCCTCCAGAAACTACCCATCCAAAACGTGTCTTCTGCAACAGAGGCAGACCGTCTCCTAGCTGGATTTGCCCGACTGAGAGCAGATCAAAAAACAGGCTTGCTCCAATCAGCAGATCCACACGCTGAGCTCTGTGGAAGTCCGGGTCAGCTAGCACCACATTGGCGGGAACCTTCCAATTGGACACATCTAAGTTCAGGCCAGGTTGACGCTCTATGATGTGAGACGCCACAATTGCCTCAATGTAAACGGAATACGTGGATAGGCGAGACTTCAGGCAAACGTTAACCGATGCCCGATCCGTAATAAACTCAGCGTCTCCAAGGCCAGTCACTGCTACAGAGCATTTGGACCGATGAAGCTGAAGTTGGCTGGCCAGCCGGGATGTGATGAGATGAACTTGGGAGCCGGAGTCAAGTAGCGCTCGACAAGGAAGAAAGGCTCCTGATCTGCCACGGACGAGAATGTTGGCGGTGGGCAAGAACACTATTTCAGCGCTGCGATCCTGTGCAATAAGAGCATTAGCAGGAGGAGCCTGAGAGGTCGCAACCCCAGAAGCAGGAACGGAAGTGGCGCTGGCTAAACGCTCGCAAGGATGCAATAGCGCATGGTGTCGGCGATGGCAAGTTGGGCAGCGGGAGGATGAGCATCCGCGGGCTAAATGATCAGACTTGAGGCACACAAAGCAGAGGGCAAGACGTCGAACCTCATCGTATCGTTCCTCAACTGACAAGGCGAGAAACCTTGGGCAAGAAGGCACAGCGTGTGCCAGGTTGCCGCACAGGGCACACGAAGCAGGCGGAGCATTCAGGAGCATGCAGGATCGGTTGTTAAATGGCCTACGACGGCCCGCTTGATTCGCTGACAAATGCGGAGCTAAGGCCAAATCCACCGTCTCCAGGGTACGGCACCTTTGCTCCAGAAACCGAGCCATAGATTCCCAAGTTGGCAGGCTATCATCAGTGTTTCCTGCCAGCGAGTCTTCCCATTTGGCCTTTGTGGCAGGGTCCAGCTTTTGAAAGATGATCTGGATGAGGAGGCACCCTTGAATTTCAGCCGACGTCCCGGAACTCATAAGGGCCCGCATATGTCCATTAAATCGGTCGGATAATTCTCGAAGAGTAGCAACGGATCCTGGCTCAACCGTCCTTAACTGCAAGATCTCGTTGATGTGAGACTGGAAGATTAAGCGACGGTTGCTGAAACGGTTGCGCAAAAGGTCGAGGGCAACCTCATAGTTCGCGTCGGTAATCTCAAGCGCCCTCACAGTCTCCAGGGCTGAGTCCCGCAGGCAGGAAATGAGCCACCTGAGCTTCTCCATGTTGGTCAAGTGCGGGTGGCTGTCAATTGTTGTCCTAAATAGGGCGCAGAAATCCGGCCACTCAGCATAGCCGCCGCTAAATGTTGGCATTGGCAACGGGGGCAATGAGGGAGCAGGCCTATATGGAGCGTTTGAAATCCCAGCACCATTGGTAGCATCTAACAGCGTAGAGTGAGCAGCAACCCGCATAGAACGCTTGGCCACCTCCACCTGGATGTCAACGTGCACGTCTGTAGCCAGCTGAGAGAATCGCCAATATAAATCGCTCCCGATCTCGCTGTAATTTAGCTCCTCCAATTCCTCCTGCAGCGTGGTGAAACGGTCGCGCAGACGCTTCTCCATAGACTCGAGGGTCAGAATGGTTGAATCTTCAGTTTGCATCGCAGCCTTGACCTTCCGATGCAGTACCTCCATTTCCTGGCATGTTACCTCTGCGCGTCTCCGCAGCATCCTTTCACGGCTTGACGCAGCAGATGCAGTGGCTTCAGCTCCAGATTCCATTGAATTATTCCAATTAAGATGCCAATTAAATTAAAATGCGACAACAAAACCAACAACGGTGTTTTAGTGGCACTTTTAATGCTGATCGCGTTAATTGAACGGATGATAATCACGTCGGGGTCACCAAAATGTTGAGCTATTAATGGTTTTTAATAGCGGCCAAACGAATTAAATTCCACAGTTCAATTTTCAAGGCAATTTCAATATTTTTATTTCTCGAGGGTTCAACTCTAACCCAACTTGCAGCTGTTCCAATCAATACAATAATACAAGTACCCAAGCTTAGCAATACGAACTTAGCAATACGAACGCACACAAATGCACGATTTGCTGGTGTGCAGCAGCTCTCCAAAAAAGCTCCCCAAAGCGCATGCGCTACAAATACCAGCAAAGCGCATGCGAACGGGGAGATGTAAACAAAAACCAGAACTGCCGATAACCCGCCGCTGCTACTCAGATTTATAACATATGTGACTTATTTAGCAGCTTCGCCCTTGTCTGCTTGGCTCAACAGGTTTGCTTTTGTGAAGTTCTTCAAAACACGGCCAGGTACTAAGAAGATCCGATAGTACACACTTTTATCAAAAGGTGGGAAAAATATAAGGTTGGCTAATTGTATATTATAAATGTAGAGCTGAGCTGGAATTTTTCTTGGTGAAAAAACTGAGCAAAGAGATCGGTCATTGCCTGAGAAATGTTCGCGATTAAGTTTTAAAATGTAAGCAGTTTTTACCAAAGCTCGTAAAAAATAGTCAAACTATTTTTTTGTTGTGGTTTCTGCTCTCAATCAGAGCAAAACCGAAAAAAATTAAATAAATATTTTCGGGTTTTAGGTCTGGGTTTGAGCATCGGTCGGTCTCTTACTGATCGAAGTCTTTGAGACTCAGTAACTGACAAAAGCAAGTAAATTTGTCTCAAAATGGAATTAGTAACATTGCATCATACCAATCAAGGATCAAGGAAATACGAGCATTTGTCCCCTTAATACTAGCCTCTCAAGACCACGACAAGAACAACGTTTCAGTTTTTTTCAGCGACAGTGATCCCAGCCACAGCCATCGTAGCTACAGCTTTTTTTGCATATTGACTTTCATAAAAAAGTGTATGTACAGGACTAATCAAATTAATGTATGCATTTTTATAGAAATAAAATCAATATCCATCTCATATTCTTAATTAAAACTAAATTTTGGACCAAGCAGCCACCAACAAAACCATTTAAAATAATCATAATATGTTTAGCTGCAGCGGCTTGTTATCAGCATTTATTCCTGCCTGTTCGGCATTAATTTTGAGCGGCTGTATATTTTAGAGTTAAGTTGAATCCCTAATAAACATTGAAAATTTAAAAGGCAACTTGTTTATTTATTCGGCCGCTATTAAAACCTATTAATAGCGAAACATTTTGGTGCCCCCGACGTGATTGTGTCCGGTTTGATTTTTCGATCATTAAAATGCAACTTGTTGCTATTGTTTCCATTATCTACACGATAACTTAAGCAAAGGAGTCTCGTGCTGAAGTTATTGGATATGCTTCCGCAAGGAGAGAGGATGCTGCGAAGACGAGCAGAGAATATCCGTCAGGAAATGGAGTTCCTACACCTGAAGATTAAGGCTGCGATACGGACCCTAGACTCGACCCTCGAGTCAGTGGTAAAGCGCCTGTGCGATCGGAGCAGAATTACATCGAAGTCGGGAGTGATTTGTACTGGAGGTACCATGAGGCTTGCTCCGCACACTACGCTTCTCGATTGTGCCAGTGCACCAACAGGTTCCCAACTTGCCCCCGTTGCCGATGCCAACATTCAGCGGCAGTTACGCCGAGTGGCCGGATTTATGCGCCCTGTTCAAAACTCCACTCCAAAAAAAACAGCCATTCACCTAACCAAAATGTAAAAGCTTAGGTGGCTCATTTCTTGTCTACGCTAATAAGCTTTGGAGACGCTAATTATGATGTCGCCATTGATCTTTTACGTAATCAGTTTGGTATTCGACGCTTAATCTTCCAGGCTCACATTAATGAAATCTTGGAACTATCGGTGGTTGAGCCAGGCTCAGTTGCTAGTCTTCGGGGTTTATCTGACCGGTTCAATAGTCATATATGTTCCCTCATGAGTTGTGGATCACCTGCCTAGATCCAAGGATGCCTCAGATCCAGTCAATTCTCCAGAAGCTGGATCCTGCCACAAAAGCGAAATGGGAGGATTCTCTCTCAGGGAACAAGGAGGACAGCCTTCCATCGTGGGAGTCTATGGCTCGATTTATGGAGCAAATATGCCGGACGCTTGAAAGCGTGGACTTTATTTGGGCTACGCATCCATCAGCTATCCGGACGGGCCGATGTGGATCGTATCGTGTGAAAATTAAAGCTGTTGTTGTATTCCACGTTATGGACTGTTACCCCAGCCTTGACAGATGTTTCGAGGTGGAAAATTCCTGGCAACATGGACTTGGCGTACCCAAACTTCCACAAAACAAAGCGCTTGGATATTCTGATAGGAGACAGCTTGTTCTTTGACATGGTGTAAGCTGGCGAAATCCAGGTAGGCCACGCGCTCAAAATACGCGATTTGGCTGGGTAGTTTCTGGACGCGGTGGACTCTAGTGCTAGAGAGGAGGCTGTCGTGTCCTATACTGAAGGATGTAAAGGGGGACTAATAAAAAAATGCAATCCCAAAAATGGTCTATTGGGACCCTCAACGATTCCTAGAGCTACGCAGGCCACTGTTTTTTTTGTGCGCACTGCGTTTTCATAAAATTTGCTTATTAGCTTTCCATAAACAGTCGGTGTTATGCTATTAGTAGTTTTAATAGCAGCCGAATAAATACACGCGTTTCAAATCAGGGTTCAATATATTTATTTTTGGTTCAATTTAACCCAAATCTATGCGGCTCCAATCAACTCCAAATCACAACAAAACGCCAAACCAAGAGCTTGCGCAGAAGCTCAGCCAAAGCTCCCCAAAGCGCATACGCTACAAAAAACAATAAAGCGCATGCGAAACTGGGGACAAAACAGAGACGAAACATGCTGATAACAACAGCTGCAGCTTAGCATATTATTATCATTTTATATGCAATCTTTGGTGGCTGCTTGGCCCAACATCCTCCCCCCATTGAAAGGTGCGCCTTCAATAAGAATTTTGGAAGGGGCAGCAGTCACATTATTGCAGAGGTTATTCCATGGGTTGTCCTCCCTACCACAGAGCGCCGACACATCCCGTGATAGTCCACCGTGGCCAGAAAACACCCAGCCAAATCGAGTGTTCTGAGCAATTGGGAGTCCGTGACCTAACTGGATTTGGCCAGCCGACAACAGGTCAAAGAATAAGCCGGCTCCAATCAGCAGGTCCACTCGCTGCGTTTTGTGGAAGTTGGGGTCAGCTAGGTCCATATTGCCAGGAATCTTCCAGCCCGAAGCATCTATGTCCTGGCTAGGCTGATAGTCCGTTATATGTGACGCCACAACAGCCTCAATTTCCACTGAATATGTGCTAAGGCGGGACTTCAAGCACACATTAACGGATGCTCCATCTGTTTCAAATCCAGCTCCGCCGAAACCGGCCACCGTTGTGGAGCATTTGGAGCGGCCAAGCTGAAGTTCATTCGCCAGCCGCGACGAGATGAGATGCACTTGTGAACCAGAATCCAATAACGCTCGGCAAGGCAGGAAGTCTCCAGATCGACCACGAACGAGTACATTTGCTGTTGGCAGGAGCACTAGCTCAGCATTGCGATCCTGGGTCACAACAGTGTTAATTGAGCGGGATGGGTTCGCACTAGCAACTGCACCGATGGGACGTGAGACTCGTGCGGGTGAAACCTGCCCGCGAGGGTGCAACAGAAAATGATGACGGTGATTGCACGTCGAGCAGCGGGAAGCTGAGCATCCGCGAGCGAGATGGCCATCCTCCAGACAAACAAAACAGCGAGCCAGACGCCGCACTTCGTCGTACCGTTCCTCAATTGTTAAAGCACTAAACTTTGAACAAGAAGGAAGCTCGTGCACCGAAATACCACACAGGGCGCATAGAGCAGGACGGGCGTTAATAACCATGCACGACGATCGGTTATTCGAATATCTACCACGGCCAACTTGGTTAGCTGGTGGATACGCCGCCAAAGAAAAGTCGACGCATTCAAGAGTCCGGCACCTTTGCTCTAAGAATCGTGCCATGGACTTCCAAGACGGAAGGCTGTCGTTGCTTCCGGCGAGAGTGTCTTCCCACTTGGCCCTTGTGGCTGGATCCAACTTCTGCAGGATAATCTGGATAAGCAAACATCCTTGGATCTCGGCAGCTGATCCGGAACTCATAAGAGCCCGCATATGCCCATTGAACCGATCCGATAGCTCCCGCAACGTAGCAACAGACCCAGGCTCGACCACACGAAGCTGCAGGATCTCATTAATGTGAGACTGAAATATTAAACGCCGATTACTAAAACGATTGCGCAATAGGTCAAGGGCCACCTCGTAGTTCGCGTCAGTAATTTCCAGAGCTCTCACCGTGTCCAAGGCTGACTCGCGCAGGCATGAAATGAGCCACCGGAGCTTTTCCGTTTTTGTTAGGTGGGGATGACTGTCAATCGTGGTCTTAAAAAGGGCGCAGAAATCCGGCCACTCGGCATAGTCGCCGCTAAATGTTGGCATCGGCCACGGTGGCAAGGAAGGGGCTGGCTTGTATGGCATTGGCGATACGCTGGCACCGTCGAGAAGTGTGGAGTGGGCAGCGATTCTAATGGAGCGCTTGGCAACCTCCACCTGAATTTCCACTTCCACATCAGTCGCCAGCTGCGAGAATTTCCAATACAGATCACTCCCGATCTCGCTAAAATTAAGCTCCTCCAACTCTTCTTGAAGCGCTGTGAACCGCTCACGCAAACGCCTCTCCACCGACTCCAGCGCCATAATGGAAGAATCGTCAGTCCGCGCTGCAGCCTTCACCTTATGATGCAGCGCCTCCATTTCCTGGCAGGCCACCTCTGCACTTCTCCGGAGCATCCTTTCCCGGTTTGCTGCAGCAGCTCCAATAATCTCAGCTCCAGACTCCATTCTTCAATTAAAATGCAACTTGTAGCAACAACAACAAGGGCGTTTTCTTTGCACTTTTAATGCTGATCACAATATTAAACCGGGATGAGATCACGTCGGGGTCACCAATGTTATGCTATTAGTAGTTTTAATAGCAGCCGAATAAATACACGCGTTTCAAATCAGGGTTCAATATATTTATTTTTGGTTCAATTTAACCCAAATCTATGCGGCTCCAATCAACTCCAAATCACAACAAAACGCCAAACCAAGAGCTTGCGCAGAAGCTCAGCCAAAGCTCCCCAAAGCGCATACGCTACAAAAAACAATAAAGCGCATGCGAAACTGGGGACAAAACAGAGACGAAACATGCTGATAACAACAGCTGCAGCTTAGCATATTATTATCATTTTATATGCAATCTTTGGTGGCTGCTTGGCCCAACAGTCGGTGTTTATTTCTATTCACTTAAAAAAAAATAAAAATAACGCTTCGCGTGTGCAGTGATATATTTGGAGGTAAAATAATAATTTTATAAATTTTTCTTCCAAACATAGCCCTGCTTTGCTTCTTCATCTTTTACGGTGTTGCTTCTATTCTATTGCTCCTATTTCTCGCTCAATAGAGATTCTTATCTCTATTTTTTGCATTTTACTAACTCGCACTAACTGCCCAGTCGTGCCTGGCGCTCGCCAAACGCGCATCCCGCGGTAGGAAATGAAGTGCGCGGCGCACTCCCATCTGCGGAAAACCATCATTCCGATTTACATTGGCGTGGCCGCTTTTCTCACCCAGCGGAGCGAGTATCAATATGCTTGGCGATCGGAAAAAGAAGGTTCTCCCCTACCCGCAAGCTTACCGGCAAGGGGAGATCGGCGCGAAATCTCACCCAGGGAAATTCTGGTTCAAAAAAAATTTCCCTTGCTTTTTGCTTTGCTTTTGGTTTTTGTTTTTGTTTTTCCCATTCATGCTCATTGATTTTTACTAAATTCGAAGTGCGTTGTTTGTCATATTTATTTATTATTCATTATATTATCATAATATATCATAACATATTTATCATAAATTATATACCCTTGCAGAGGGTATTATAATTTTGGTCAAAAGTGTGCAACGCAGTGAAGGAGACATCTCCGATCCTATAAAGTATATATATTCTTGATCAGGATCACCTCCTGAGTCGATATGAGCATGTCCGTCTGTCTGTCTGTCGGTTTCTACGCAAACTAGTCTTTCAGTTTTAAAGCTATCGAGTTGAAACTTTGCACACACCCTTCTTTCCTTTGCAGGCAGTACATAAGTCGGAACGGCCGGGACGGCCGGGACGGCCGGTAGTCGGTCGTCTATATCCTATAGCTGCCATATAACTGATTGATCGGAAATGCCATAACTTCGTTGTTTTTTAAGTTAGAGGGTTGGGACTTTCCACACATGTTATATTTGGCAAAAATATCTTATGTACCCATTTTCTTAAGGATCGGCCGACTATATCTTATAACTGTCATAGAACGATCGGAATTGGCATAACTTTGGTGTTTTTAAAGTTAGAATGATGGGACTTTCTACGGATTCCATTTTGGGTAATCTAATCTGTTCTGCCAAATTTCATAAGGATATCCTATAGCCGCCATATAATTGAACGATCGGAAATGGCACAACCTTAACTGCAAGGGTATATCAACTTCGGTTCCGTACGAAGTTAGGTTTCCTTTTTTGTTAGGACAGGTCTTATGTTACGCCTGGTACTTGCTACAGTAAGTCTTGCTGCCATGGTAAGTGGTTCCCCTAAAGATCTATCTAGTATCTTTTTATAGAGCTCCCAGTTCGCCTTTCTATGATTTTGTACTGGTAGCTTTGTGAAGTTTTCAAAATCTCAACGTAAGGGTGGTCAGAAAAGGAGTTCTTGTTTAGGACCCTCTAGCTGGGTACAGCTTCAGCCAGACAGTACGAGAATAGAGTTATGTCAAGGTCTTCTCTCCTGTTTTTGACGACGAAGGCTCCAAGCCTCTGTTACCCACTAAAAGCTAAGAGAAAATTGTTAAAATTGACTCACCTCTCTCGTTTGTGTCAGTATTCTAAGAGGGCCCTCTATAGCTGCGGCGACGTGGTCTTCGTTGCTGAAATTTGGTAGCGTTAGTATATAAATGTTGTTGTTTTGCGAGAATGCATGGTCTCGCTTTATCTGTTACATTGGATGTGCAAAGCCTGAACTCCGACGCCCCCAAACCAAGAATCCTAACCAAGAATCCCCCAAACCAAGAATCCTAACCAAGAATCCCCCAAACCAAGAATCCAAGAATCCCATGGATCCAGGTTTCCTGGATGAGGGACACGTCAACTCCACTCTCAGCGAGGTGGAGCAGGAGGGCAACGGATGCCTCTTTACTTTGGTGGAGATTGATCTGTAAGAGTGTCACAGACATCCTTTAGATTCTCCACCACAGTAACCTCCGGTGTCTGAGCCCACAAGTGAGGCCTCCTCCATTCCGAAGCCTCCAAGAGCCCTTGCCAAGTCACTTTCCTCTGAAGTATACCTTTCCAGAATGTCGTCCTTCACATCTGATATTCCTTCAGGGCGCCGCTCTATAGTCGGTTCCTCCAAGTCTGGCTCTTGGTCGTCTATCTCCAAGTCGATACCTCCTGATACCTCCTCGCATCTGACTTGTACCAGGTCTATGCATATGAAACTGCGTTTTTTTTTTTTTTAAACTTTGGAGATTTGAATCTTCAATTATGCCCCTTCAGAAGCCACACATTTTGCTCATCTTTCGGGCAATTTATGAATTCCTCGCCAGAAGAATTCCTTTTCCTTGGACCCAAACCAGCTAAACGTGGCTACCAATTCCTTGGGGCCTCTTCCCGGTGTGATGGCGTTTTATCGTCCAGAAGAATTCCTTTGTGCTGCCTTTTTAGCGTATTCTGGACGTTTTTGACGCAGAGAATCTTTTAATTCTTCCAATTGTCAATTTCACCCGGTTCGAGGAGCTCATACCAAACGATTCCGGCCTGATCCTAGAAAACGCACAGCATGGCTTTGCGGCCGAAATGGTTTGGTCTACATTGGGTTTGGGCCGGCTGGCCTGGGCTAACATAGGATTTTTTTCGTTTGGGGTTTTGAAAATAGATTCACTTTTCATCCCCAGTTACAATGCAATGCAAAAACGACTTCCTTTTGTAAAGTTCCAGGAGAATTCCAATATTAGACAAAAATTTCT
This sequence comes from Drosophila ananassae, assembly GCF_017639315.1. Classification (NCBI taxonomy): domain Eukaryota; kingdom Metazoa; phylum Arthropoda; class Insecta; order Diptera; family Drosophilidae; genus Drosophila; species Drosophila ananassae. The sequence goes on from NC_057928.1 coordinate 661,625, forward strand.
ATTGGAAAAAACTCGCAAATAACGTTTTAGCAGTGTTTTCCGATGTCAAAAGATGCTACAAAAATGTTTACCAACAATTTTTCGATTGATGTTGTTATCTATAATTAACAATGAAGTAAAGCGCCATATTAGCCAGTTGTGCCGGCACCTTTATTTCTTCGCTAAGGGCTCTCCACCTTCAGTCCACCTCTGCCTTTTCGCACTTTTTCCGACCGTCTTGGCAGGGGCGCCACTCTTTCCGGCTGAAAATTAAGCAAGATTTCTCTCGTCCATATTATTATCCCGGCCTTGTCGGGCGGAGCGGAAGTTGATATACCCTTGCAGTTATTGCTATTTCGGCTATTGGATATATTTGGCTGATCCCTATGAAATTTGGAATCTGTACCAAGTCCGATCTTTCTAACTTAAGAAATAGCAAAGTATTGCCAATTCCGATCGTTCAATTATATGGCAGCTATAGGATATAGTCGGCCGATCCTTATGAAATTTGGCAGATCGACTGATTGCTCATTATTATTATTTTGTCCAAAATAGAATCTGTACCTAGTCCCATTTTTCTAACTTAAAAAACACCAAAGTTACGCCAATTCCGATCGTTCTATGACAGCTATAGGATATAGTCGGCCGATCTTTTGAAATTTTGTACATCAGATATTTTGGTCAAAGATAACATGTGTGGAAAGTCCCAACCCTCTAAATTAAAAAACACCAGTTATGGCATTTCCGATCAATCAGTTATATGGCAGCTATAGAATATAGTTGACCGATCCCAGCCGATCCGACTTATATACTGCCTGCAAACAAAAGAAGGATGTGTGCAAAGTTTCACTCGATAGCTTTAAAACTTAGAGACTAGCTTGCGTAGAAACAAACAGACGGACGGACATGCTTATATTGACTCAGGAGGTGATCCTGATCAAGATTAGATATACTTTATAGGATATCCACTTATAATAAAACTTTTTCTGGTGGGAATCGAAACCACGACCTTAAAAGACCACTCGCTAGATATTTTCAGAGCAAACGGACTTGAGTGAACCTATGACGGGACAGGTTCAAAAAAATCTGTTGGGACTTATGCCAGCATCAAATATCATAATTATTTCTATTTAATTCTCTCAGTGTAACTAGCCGCAGCGGTCCACCAATTGCCTGTTATCAGCTGTTCCATATTGTTTGTTTCTCCTAGATTCGCATGCGCTTTGTTGTTCTTTTGTAGAGCATGCACTTTGGGAGCTTTGGTGGAGCTTCTGCGCAAGCTCTTAGGTTTTATGCGGTTGTTATTCGGCATTGGTTTGGATCGGCCGCGGAATTTGTTTTGGGGTCAATGTGACCCATAATAAATGGAATATAAAAATTTAACCTCGTCTTGTTAATTCGGTCGCTATCAAAACGCTGATAGCTCAACAAATGCGTTGACAGTTGAATCAGGAGCAATGTAAAATGAGACCGTATTTGTTTGAGACAGTTTCGTATACGTTTAGTTGATGAGAGGTTTCTTTTCTGACAACCAGAAGGGGTGAAACCCATTTTTCCGAGCTCTGATGTTTAGTTATAAATCCGCTTAGTTATAAATCCGCTTCGGAACCTGAGTAAACTGAATATAGCAGCGATGGATTTAACTCCTATATTTCCACGGGGAAATATCAACATTTGACCACATGTTCTGGGATATTAAAGTCACCCAGAGCTATCAGCTGGTCAACATCAGACAGACGATCAAAAACGAAACAAATATCGGACAAATGTTGCTAGTATGTGGGCGGTTCGAACGAAGGTGGAATGTAGGAACAGGTAACGAATAAAGATTGACCGGTGATTTTAATACAAAGAAATTCAATGTCACCAAATTTTTGTGATTTTAAATCTTTAGAAGCGAATTTGGAGTCTACAGAAATCCTCCTCCCCTTCGCAGTGTTCTATCACGTCTAAAAAAAACTTACTTGGAAAAACTTCGGAGCTTAAGATTTTCGGCTTTAACCAAGTTTCTGTAAAGACTATAATGTGAGATGCAAAGGAAATGTAGGGAACAGGAACAGGAAGAACTATCAAAATACAGTTTGAGAAGTTTACTACGTAACCCTCTAGTATTCTGATAGGTAAGTGTTAGTGAAGACGTTAGTTTTTTGAAACTGAGGAAGATGAAGTGATAGGTTGGTCAGGGGCCGTAACATGTGGGAGTTTTACACCCAAGGGTTTGTTAATTTGTTTCTGCTTGGCTGATGTTCTTGCACGAAAATTTTCTCTGGCCAAAAGCTGGCGGAACAAATCGTCTTTAACATCTGCAAGGGCACACGTATTTTGAAAGATGACGTGTGCCTGGAGTATGAATATTTAAATTTTTTAATATGCACCACCTTTATGACGACTTTTGTTTTGGCTTTGATGTAAGCCGCGATATCAATCTAAGAAGTATCAGGGGAAAGCCGGAAAACAAAAATGTGTTCCGATAGTGGGATCACCTGCAAGGGTTTTGGTGCCGCCGTAACTAATACTGCGGCAACAGTACGTACCGGGCGTTTGATTACCCTGTTTTGGTGACTGATACTGAATTTTTCTCAGTTCCGGCCCTTGGGGTGGCCAGAGATATAAGCGGCTGAATAGTTGTCGGCTGAGCAGGTTGAAGATTATTCGCCACAAGCACATCACTAAAAGAGGATTTCTTACGCTTTGTAGACTCATGTGTATCAAGCGCACAGAGTTGGTCATTGATTTCACGAAAACCACTGATCAACTCCTTGAATCCACCTTTAGTCTGCCTTTTGAACGATCTCATTTCGTCCCGAACAGCACGACAACCGTCACAGCAAAAGTGGAGACCAGACCTACGTGAAATGGCATCCGAACCTGAGACCGTAAACCCGGCATATTTAGCGTGTAAAACGTTTTCACAAAGCCAGGTTGGTAGGCTGGAAAGAGGAGATTGTCTTATTACAAGATTTCAGCGCACAGACAAGTTTAAATTCACCAGACATCGTACTGCCTCATCTATGATTGTATCTTTGGATTTTTCCGACAAACAGCAATTAATTTATAAAGATAGAATATATACATATATATATATTTTTTTTTTTGAAAAAATTGATATTATTATATTGATTATTTATATATATATATAAATAATTAATTTATTAATATTATTTGTTTTTATTATTGAGGAACCTTAAACCACTGTACCAGGGCAACGAAAGCGGGAGATTAAAGAGACCTCTTAGTGCAAGTTAGTAAAACGTAAACGAATAGAGATAAGAATCTTTATTGAGCGAGAATAGAAGCAACATCCGCGTGGAGAAATCTCTGAGAGATCGTTAAGGTCCGAGAGTTCTTCGGACCCGAAGTGTTTGAGTCTGCTGCGTCCGAGTGCCGGGCAGTAGCATAAGAGGTGCGTTACCGATTCTACCTCCTCTTCATCCCTGCAGCTCCTGCAGAAATCATTGTGGGGGACTGCAAGCCTGGCCGCGTGTTCGCCTATCAGCCAGTGCCCAATAATTGCCCCAATCGCTAGGCTGCATTCTGGTCTGGTGAGAGCAATAAGTCTCGCCGATTTTTTCTGAGAGCGTGTCGGCCAGATCAGACGTGATGTTCTACAGGTCTGGAGATTACTCCATTTCCTATTGGCTGCCAGGTCGAAAAACTCCCTGCACTTTAGCCTGCAAGTAGCCAAGGGTATGCCTACAAGTTCTTTCTCCGGTAGGAGAGGGTTGGTAGTCCCAGCCCTAGCTAGTTCATCTGCAGCACAGTTTCCCTCGTGGTCCCTGTGACCGGGAACCCAAATGAGGTAGATGTCATGCTGTTCAGCCATCTCGTTGAGAGATCTGCGACAGTCATTGACTGTCCTGGAGTTGGATGAGAATCCGTCAAGTGCCTTGAGCGCTGCCTGACTATCTGAGAAGATACATATTGTACCCCGATTGCCCCTTAGAGCTGGGGATTCCAGTGCTTCCTTAATGGCTACTACCTCAGCCTGGAAAACACTACAGTGGTCGGGGAGTCTGAAGGACTCCTTTAGGCTCAGATGCTCACAAAAGTAACCGCCTCCCACCTGCCCGTTAAGTTTTGATCCATCTGTGTAGATATGAATGGAGCCCTCCGGCCTCCGGCCCCTCGAGGGGATTACGATTTTGTAGTTAGTGGTGGGTTGGTCGACGGGCACACAGTAATCCGTACCCCCCTCAGGCATGAAATGATGTAGGTCCAGTCTGGTATGACCGAAACTATTCTTGCTCCATAGATTCGCCTCTCGCAGTCTTATTGCCGCCAGTGTGGATATCTTTACCCCCATCAGTTCTACTGGTAGTAGGTCAAGGATGATATCTGAACCTCTCCCTGCATAAGGAGTTGTCAAGGGCTGGCCACCAGACCACAACTCCATAGAATAAGATTGGTCTGATGATCGCTGTGTATAACGGCAGGTATAGAGTGCTATTGGCGCTTTCTTAGTCCTATCAGCGGTGTTCAGCTTCCAGTCCAGTTTCCTGTCTAGTGTGATGCCTAGGTACTTCGCACTATCACTAAGAACTAGTGTTTCTCCTAGGAGCTTCGGAAGTCTTAGGTTAGGTATTTTGTACTTCCTGGTAAACAGCACGAGCTCTGTCTTGGACGGATTGACTCCCAGCCCGTTCCTTTGCGCCCAGGCCGACAGAACTTCGAGCTTCCCTGTCATTAGGTCGCAAAGCGTCTGTGGGAATTTCCCTACGAAGGCAATAGCAACATCGTCCGCGTACGCAATGATCTTACAGCCGCCACCCTCTAAGGATCGCAGTAGGCTGTTAACTGCCACGTTCCAGAGTAGTGGTGAGAGTACACCTCCTTGCGGGGTGCCCCTCTTGACGTATCTTCGAATAGTCCAACCTCCAAGAGTAGCCTCGACACTCCTGTTAACCAGGATCTGCCGTATTAGGTGAGTTGATCGATTGTCTATTCCAAGTCCCGTCAGTGCGTCGATTATTGAGCCCGGCAAGAAAAGCAACAAGTGCGTATTCCTCAAAGTTGATCGCTCGCTCGGCGATCATAGTGATATCGTGCAGGGCTGTTTCTGTTGATCGGCCCCTTTTGTAAGCATACTGAGAGCATGAGATGACCCTTGGGTTAATGGTTAGTTGGAGATAGAGACTCAAGAGGCTTTCCATAGTCTTAAGGAGGAAGGAAGACAGACTTATAGGTCTGAAGTCCTTGGGGGTGCAGTGGGATGGTTTCCCCGCCTTGGGTATGAATACAACCTTCGTGCACAGCCACGCCTTTGGTATCATACCAGTAGTGAAGACTGTGCTGAAGATTTTCTTAATCCATTTCCTTAGGTTAATACCGGCTCTGCATAACTGAGCCGGTAGAATACCGTCCCATTTATTGCCCATTTAAGATTTCTGCCACTAAGTAGGTAGTTGAGTGGGCCCTGGTGACCCTGGCTACGCATCACCTGGGTTGTTCCTTCCGATGAGCAACCCGGGAAGTGTGCGTTGAGAAGGGTCTCCAGGGACTGCTGGCTTGAGGTTGTCCAGCGCCCCTCCGTGTTCTTAATGTAGCCTGCGATGGGGGCTGTAGTAGAGAGAATCTTTGTTAGGCGGGCGGCCTCTGATGTCTCCTGGATGTTTGTGCAGAAATTGGCCCAGGCAACCCTCTTTGCCTTGCGCAATTCTTTGTTATATTGCCTAAGTTCAGCTTTATAGGCTTCCCACGCCTCGTCTGTGTTGGTACGGTGCGCGTGGTTGAAGGCCCTACGTGCATTTTTTTTGTAGGGGGCTAACGACGAGGTCCACCACGGAGGCTTCTTCGATCTGTTACTACCTATTCTTTTCTTGGGGCAGGCCTTGTGGTAAGCTTTTGCGCTAGTCGCAGTAAGCTTATCTACCATGGCGTTGAGCCCCTCATAGGTCTCGATGGTCTCTGAAGGCGGTTCGCCTAAGGATCTATCTAGTATCTTTTTATAGAGCTCCCAGTTTGCCTTTCTAGGATTTCGAACTGCTTGCTTGGTGAAGTTTTCAAAATTTACTACTATCTCAATGCGATGGTCTGAAAATGAGTGTTTGTCAAGGACTCTCCAGCTGGTGATTGGATCAGCCAGGGAGTGCGAGAATAATGTGACATCAAGAACCTCCCTTCTTTTCTTGACGACGAAGGTGGGTTCTGAACCTCTGTTACCCACTAGAAGCTTAGAGCTGAGGATAAAATCGAAGATTGACTCACCCCTTTCGTTTGTGTCAGTGCTTCCCCACTGATTGTGATGAGCGTTGGCATCGCATCCTATTATTAGGTCGATTTCCTTCCTTTCGCTGTCTTCCACAAGCCGCCTGAGTAGCGAGTGCGGTGGAGGTCCTAAGTGGTCATGACCCATATATGCCGAGCATATTCTTAGATGGCCGCCTGGGCCCTCTATCGATGTGGCTACGCGATCTTCATTGCTGAAATTTGGTAGCAAGAAGGTATTAAGGCTTTTCTTTGCGAGTATGCATGCTCGCTTTTTACCTGTTACATCGGCTGTGTACAGCCCCCAAACCGAGAATCCTGTCTCCGTGGATCCAGGGTTCTTGGATGAGGGCCACGTCAGCTCTTCACCACAGTAACCTCCGCCTCGGTGTCGGAGCCCAGCAATGAGTCCTCCTCCATACCGACGCCACCAAGAGCCCTCGCCAGGTCACTCTCCTCTAAGGTGTACCCTTCCAGAATGTCCTCCTCCACATCTGACATTCCTTCTGGGCGGACCTCTTCGGTCGGTTCCCCCAAGTCTAACTCTTGTGCCTCCATCTCTAAGTCGATGCCTCCAGGCTTACTCTTCGCATCCGACTTGTAGATCCTCACCGCAACGTGCTCGAACCCGTATTTGATACGGCTACCAGCACCCTCCAGGATCTTCGCAGTCTCCTCATTTAGAGTGAGGACAACGTGCCTTCTCAGTCCCACTGCTTCCTCCACGTTGGCGACTCTTCAGTCCACCGTAGGGAGTGTGGGATTACACATTTTGAGCATGGCCAGAATGGTGACAGGGTCCGCCGGCTTCTCTGTCAGCCATACGCGGGCCCTCGGTTTGCTGGGGATCTTGTCTCAGTCCACCGCCTCCAGACTGGCTCCTGGGTAAACCTCCCCAAGCGTCGCAATCATTCGCTTGTAGAGGCTTACAGACCTCGCATCTTGGCACGCTATCACCTTGATGCTACCCTGGTACCACCCTGCGTCTTCGCAGTCCGGTGGAGGTCCTCCGCTCTTGAGCATCTCCTCCATGAAGCGCCCATGCAGCTCGTTCACCGCTTTCCGCCAAAGCTCTTTGGGGATCAGGCCATCTTTGGAGCCATTATCAACGACCCCAATGATGGTCCTGCCCTTAGTAACTTCGGCGAAGGATCTGTTACTTTGCTGTGTCTGCACCTTCTTCTTCTTAGCTAGGGGCGCTCCACCGTCGGTCGACCTCTGCCTTTTCGAACTTTGTGCACTCTCCTTAGCAGAGTCGCCTACTCCTGTCGGCTTCTTTGGGTCCAATCTGGCCCCCGCTCTTGCTGGCTGAAAGTCAAGCAGGATTTCCCTCGCCCACTTTATTATTTCAGCCTGATCGGGGTTGGATTCCGCCGATGGGTCTGCCCTCATCAGGATGAAGGCCGCTCTCCTTCTATCCTTATAGGAGCCCTTCCGCTGCAGGGGGCCTGCAGTCGTCGGACCGGGGCCTTCCGGGCGGGGAGGCGGGAAGGGGTTCGTCCATCATGACATAGCCCGCTCATGATAAGCCTGATTAAAACTGAGGGGTCGGCCGGTCCCCCAGAGTCCGCATATTAACGTCCGTGCATCCCCCGGACATGCATCCCTCGGCATATGCTGTTCCACCTTGGATTGGGGTGATTTGAGGAAGGGAGTTTTCTTCTCCCCGCCCGACTACAATTCGCAAGCGTCCTCGGCAGAGACATGACCTTACCGGGACCTGTTACCAGCCGCCCTCACGTGGAGAGTATAGTCGCACTACCATCGGTGTACACAGTTACGGCACATGAGCTCATGCGTTTCTCCCCCTGCTGTACCCGTTGGCTGACGGCCTATACGGATCTAAAAAATACAAAATTTTGTTTATTTTTTAAATGTGTGTATGAATAAACACCGAATGTTGAAGGTAAGCTTATGTGAGATTTTATAAAAACGTCCGCTTTAAGATAAAGAGAGGAAGTGATCCTTCCTTTCCTTCAATGCGATTACATAGGAAGTCTTTTGAGATCGTCGAGCCGTCCTTTTTGCCTTTGTTTCAGTGAGGTAATCTTTGGGCCCTCTGTAAGAACTTGTCCGCTTGCCATAGGCGGTGCGTTGGGCTCGAGGTGTTCTCCAGTTTTTCGGGGCCGCTGGGCCTAACCCTGAGGGTATTCCATCCGAAAATATGGCTTCATATTTTTAGACAATGTCTGTGAGTGCCTTGGCCTTTGAAAAATATTCATTTTCTGAATTCAGTGCTAACTCCTGGAGCTTGGCATGTTTTTTTTAAATTGGTTCCACACCCAATGAGCTGCTTTAGTCTTTGGGTGAGCTGCTTTAGTCGCTCATCGAAGTACCATTCTTTGAGTAGTCGCTCTGCTGAATCTTTTAGTGAAGATTCTTATTAGCTTTTGGATCAATGAGCATCTGTATTACGGGGTCTGATTCGGATCCCATGGTTGAGTGTGTCTTTTTTGACGGCTTTTTTTTTGATGAGTTGAAATGCCTTGCGGCTTGTGTTCAGGTTGTAAAATGAATAAATGTATAAAATCGGAGGTTTGAACTTTGGATGAGTTTTCCAAAGATTTGGTAATTCCTAGATGTCATTTTTGGTAGTTGGTATACATACATTTCAAAAACGATATGTACTAAAACAATAATGGTCAACGCAATTTAAAGGCCAACATAATCTAATATATAAAATTCTCGTGTCACAGTTTTCGTTACCATACTCCTCCGAAACGGCTTGACCGATTTTGATGAAATTTTTTGTGCTTATCCGGTATCTATGAGAATCGGCCAACATCTATTTTTCATCCCCCTAAATGTTAGGGGTAGTCCACCCCTACATTTTTATTTTTATTTTTTAGACAAAATTTTTAATTTCTCTTTTTTTATGATACAACATACAAAAATACATACAATCCTCAATTTTCACCCTTCTACGATCAACCCTTATTTTTTAATAGCCATTTTAGTAATTTAATCATTTTTCCTCTCCGGTCGAAAACTGATCAATCTTCATTTTTAGCATAAATTGAATTACGTAGGCCGTGTAATTGCCTTGATCATCATTATTTTCAGTACATTTCATTTTTGAAATATATGTTTACCAACTAAAATTATATAAAAAAATGGCATCTAGCAGCTACCCTATCTTTGGAATACTCATCACAATTTGAAATCTCCGATTTTCTACATTTATTTTTGAGCTTCTATGATTTTTCAGGAGTTTTTAATCTGATATTTTCAAAAAATCATGGCTATCTAGAACTGTTTCTATGTTCAAAAATATCTCTTACAGTTTCAGTAAAACTTTTTCTATTTGTAGATAGCCATGACAATTTTAAAATTTTTACCTCACCGTCGAATATGTGTCTTGGAATTTGCAATTTATTTAGAGATTGTAGGTCAGAACGACATTTTTTCCATTTTGACTGATTTCAGTTTTAAGTTGAGTGCACCATCCCAAGCCATTTTCAATTGCCTGAGGTGTTGCATAAATATCAATGTAAATTGCATAAATATTTGTAATAACTCAGAGCAGACTAGACTTCTGCATGAATGCATCAAAAACGACAAATGAATCACTTATTCTAAAAGTGGACACACTATTTTTTGTGCCAGTATATTTGGGTGTGAGTGAATAGGGTAGTATTGTCTGTTTTGATTGACAGCAGTCTCACTCATTCCATAGTTGTACCACTTTTAATGAAGACAACAAAATTGGTGTGCAGTAATCAACGCACTGTACAATGTTTTGGTGTGCAGTTGACTTATTGTACAGTGACATGACTTCATGACTGGTACATACACATATATGTATAGTTCTCATGTGTATGTATGTCCGATTAAAAAATGGATTTGTTTTTTCGTTTTAAATGTATTTATTATAAAATACAAAATTTAGAAATTATTTATATTTAAATTTAAACTAATTATAATAATTATTTTATGTTAATAAAGTATCTATATTTAAGTTATTAATATTAGAATAAAGAAATATTATTTTGTTTACCATGTCTTCAGTGGTGGCAATTTTTGACCGTTTTTCGCAAATCAAATTTTTGGCACCAGAAAATGCCCTTTCCGAGCTCGCGGGAGCTGCTAGTATCTTGCAGCTAATTTGATAAAGCAGAGGAAAACGGTCTTTATTTATTGACCACCACTGCAGGACATCAAAATCTTGACTTTACGCTTTATTTACATTTGTATATGTTTGAAGTTCATCCTGAATGTATGAGAAAATGTTGGTGCTATGAATAGGTTCTGAATAATCTGCAAATATGTTATCGGTTTCTTGTGTAGGTTTAATTATTTTTTCAATGTCATCATTTTGGCTATTTATATGAATATTAATCATCATTTCTCTTACGTCTTTAAAAGTTTGTACCTTTTCTAATTCTGAGAATTTAGTCGATGTCTTAGTTGTCGGAAACAAAAACAGGGCAATGTTGTTAAATTTTTTTTAAATTTTCTATAACTATTGAAATAAGTACTCTAAAAGCGTTAGTTTACATGTTTTTAACTATTTCCATATCATTTTCATTTGGTAAGGATATTTTTTTTAAGATATTTACATGTGGAACAGTCAAGTGCAATGTTGGATAATTACTACCCTCTAGCTTTCTGGAGCAACATTCAAAAGGTGCTAGAAGGTTGACTATTCCGTTAATATTAATTAAATTTATATCCGTGATTCTTGAAATTTCATTTTTATCACCCAAAATCTGCGAAATTTCCATCCAATTTAGCTCAACCGACTTTAAGAGGTTAAATATAGTATTCCAACGAGTTGGACAGTAGCTTTTCGAGTCGTGGATTTCAGGTGCTACAAAGTGTGATGCTTTTCGACGCTCTTTAAACAATTTCTTCCTTTACAGCCCTTTGATTTGTGGTCAGTCTTGAAACAAATGACACACATTTTTTTTTTTTTTTTGCTTTATTCAACGTGGCATGTTGTTGATCTGGCACTGTTAGAGACTGGGCTGTATCGGACGGTCCGACTGTATTCGCAAAGAGCCTAGGATTTTCATATGATCCAACTATTACGCGCCAACCAATAGTTGTCCCTAGTTAGGACGTGGCATATCAAACTTTTCGCATTTCCAGAAAGATATTTCCGCAAGATAGTTTCATGGACCATGCAGGAAAATAGATCACATAATTGTAGCTTTCGGTCCTGGCCGTTGCTCGTATTTTTGCATCGTTTTCAACTAATCTTTCCGAATCCCCTTCAAGGTCGTTTGAAAGTATGATGCCACTCGGCCATCGTTTTTAAAATTTGGAATGCATCTTCAGATCTCCTTCCCAATTTCTTCTTGGGCATCTAAGAGGCCTTGAGCATCCACTTTATCAACGGCTGGCTCTATTATTATTTTATGGGGAATGTTCTCCATTTTCATCTTTTCCATCGTTTCTGTCCGATGGGAGTGTTTTATTCGCTGCTAGAGTGCTAGAAGCTGGATGCGGACTCGCTACCGAAAGTGGTCAAAGAATCTGAACATATTGTTATGCAAAAATTTTATGCAATGGAGATCCAATTAAATTAATGACGCACAAAGTAAAGAATGATAAATTAACAATTTAAAAAGTTTGGATTGTGCTACAATATTTCATCGATTGAATTAAATTGCAACATCAGCAGTTCTTGCTTGTTACAGTAGTGTTTGGTTCTTTAAGTTATCGTGGTTCATGTAGGCCTAACCTAACCTAACATTTTATTTATTATGTGTTATGTTGTGTAACTTAATATTAAATGCTAAGACTTAAAAGTAATAAAAGTTGTAATTTGTTCTTGTATTATAACTTAAACATTAGACTTATCATAATAGTACCCATTTCATTTTATTCTAAGAAAAAGGAAAGAAAGGGTAAGATTAATGGTAAGGTTTACGGATGATGTTACCAATATCTGCATTTCTAGCTTGTGATATAATGGGCTTTATCAAGTTTTGTTTTAATGTGCAGAGAAATTTTAAAATATTTTCATGAATTTGGTAATGGCTTGAATGTGTTTGCCATTGTTATAACTTATGGTATTTTCGATCAATCAGCTATATAGCAGCTATAGGATATAGTCGACCGATCCCGACCGTTCCGACGTATATACCACCTGCAAGGAAAAGAAGGATGTGTTAAAATGTACCTGTTAAAATGTTCATGTGTGTATATGCCAAGACTATTTCGATAGATGCAGATACTTATGCACAATACAATCTATTTTAGCATCCTTTCAGAATATGCAAATATATATAAAAGTCCCACGATAGTTTAAATACAACATTTCACTCATAAATTTTTTCAGTTTTTTCTGAAATAATTATACCAGAACTTATTGCTGAACTAATTTTATAATTATTTATATCTATTTCCAGCCCGGCTGAAACTAGTTTACTTATAAAGATATTAGGTAAAGGATTGGTAAACACAAAGTTATCTCTTGATATTCAACAAAAAAATCCGAATTCACCATTACATTCCGTTAAAACATTTGAAGCACTTCATCTGTAAGTAAATTTAAATTGTATGCTATTTGTAGCTTTAAAAAATTGCTTTCCAAATTTAGGAAATGTTTTTCCTTTTTTACTCTCATAATAATATACTAAAAAAATGTTGAAAAATAAATGATAGAGTTAAAATAATATTTTTCGTCGGTAATCGGTCCACCAACGGCTACTATATTGATAATTGGTTGTTTTTACTACTTATCGTAGCTCCTCCATCGCTATCTCAGCGAAGCTACACACCTTCCTCCAGTCATCGGGGTCCTCCAGCATTCTTCTTCCCAGGAGCTCCGGCGTCGTCATGCCATCCAGGAATTCCTCTCTCGGGCCTGCGAAGCGCGGACAGCTCTGGATGATACGTGGTTTCATACGTGCCACATATGGGGCATCTGCGGTGCTCCTCGTGGCCACAACGGTGCAGATAGCCCCTAAAGCTATTGCCGCTTCATAATTGCCCATGTGTTTGCATCCAGCACGAGATATCAGGGATGATTTGGTGTGTCCCCCGCCCCTTGGTGGACTCATTTCAGCGCCTCTGCCAGCTAGCCATGCTTGCGGCTCTGGCGCTTTGCTTCAGTCCCTGGCGGCGGCATGCTGGGAGCCCCTCCCTTTGGTCAGTCAATGCCTCGTAGACTTCCTTGGCCTCCGTATCCAGTAGGTCAATTAGGACCATGCGGACAGTGCGTGACAGTTTTACCACGAGCCCACCAACCTGGATTGTGGCCGTTTCCACACGTTTTCTGCTTGAAATCAGCATGGTCTCCGTTTTTTTATGTGCCAGATTCAGGCCCGTTCGGGTGAGCCACTCTACGACCTTTTCCATAGCTGCGTTGACTATCCAAGCTGAGGTCTCCGCGGCTTGGATAGTCATGGCGACCACCACTATCACAACGTTGTCTGCGAACTCTATGATTTCTGTCCGTTCTGGCAGCTCCAGCCTTAGCACCCCGTCGTACATGACGTTCCAGAGCTCTGGGCATAGAAAAAAGCCTTGCGGGACTCCGGATCACATGCTCCTGGGTACCAGTGGCGGTGTTGTACCTGAGGATTCAATCGCTGAGGTATGATTTGATGATTCTCACCATGCTCGAGGGTATATTGAGGTTGAGCAGGGCAGCGACTATATCATCCCACCGTGCCTTGTTGAAGGCCTTGTTGATATCCAGCGTTGCTATGAGGCAGTATGAGGCAGTATTGCTACGAGGCTTTGGACCTTCCACCTTCTGGGGAAGACGCCTTCTTTTATGCAATTTGTGAAGACTTTAGCAAAATAAACCGTGTACGTTGCCATGGCCAATTTGGCGGCGATGTCCGAGATTCCATCTGGACCTGGAGCTTTGCCACACCTCATTGCAGTCACTACCTGCGCTATCTCCTGGACGGTTATTTCCTAGAGCGGGGCTGACGGCGACCACCATAGGACCATAGGCGAGGTCTGGCCCGGCTCCCAATATGGCGACTTGGGTGCCAGAGTTGCCTGGACGGAATGACTTTACCCTAAAGGCCTCCCCCTGCGTGCTCATTTGGGCTATGGTCGCTGCCACTATTTCGTCTTTTGTGGTGAGGTCGTTCAGATCGCGGATCTCCAGGTTGACCTCCTCTGTGACCGCTCGCACGCTTGCTGCCTCGCTGCGTTGCCCGTGATGATGAGCGCGTCCGGCCGGCTTTACCTAGGTACATTTCGCTTGGCGTCCCTTTTTCCAGCCGCCTGTTTAAATCTTTGACTGGGGCGTCTCTGCTGGCCTTTTGTCCTTGCTACCTTGGTATAAGTAGTTCGCCCGGGCGTGGTCTGCGTTTCTTTTTCCACGCGCATCCTATTTTCGTCTGAGGGGGTTGGGTTCCTTTGACTGTGTTTCCACGGACGATCGCCTGTAGCTCCTTCAGAGTCGCACTTGTAGTTCTAACTGGGCCACTGGCCAAGTGTGCCTCAACTCAGGAGTTTATCCTGATCAAGAATATCTGTACTTTATAAGGTCGGAGATGTCTTCTTCACTGCGTTGCACATTTTTGGCCAAAATTATAATACCAATTGCAAATATAAATATTAGGATTTTTATGAATCCATTACCTCGTCAAACCGTTTCAAAGGTTGTTTCGTCTCCCTTTGTAAAGCTGTATTTTACCATGTTCCACAGTTTATCTGAGCTTTTTGGAATGCTTCCGGTACTGGCATTCCCACAAATTAGTTCCGTCGATCTTTTCCAAGAGCGAGTGGGCCAGATCATGCGCGAGTTCATCCAGTTATAAAGACTGTTTCATTTCATTTGGTCTACCAGGTCGAAATCTGGCTCAATGAGTCCATAGGATGTTCTTGTTCGTAATTGTGTCTTGTAGTCTTAATACCGATAGAGTGGGTATGTTTAACCCAATTACCCAGGCCAACAGCAAAAAATCTCCACGCATAATTTCAGGGCGGTCCACTAGTCTCAAAGCGTGATTGCCGCATTTCCAGTTTCCTGTCTAGCGTAACGCCAAGGTATTGTGTACTACCACTAGAGGTAAGGGTTTTCCTTAAACTTTCGACAAATTTAAATTTGTTAATTTATACTTTTGAATAAATTGAACCAATTCGGTTTTGGGTGAATAAACTTCACGCCCATTTTTAATGGCCCATGCCGAATGCACTCGCAGCTTAGTCTCCGTCATTAGATCGCACAGAGTACGCCAAGCATCGCAATAGGTCATTAACCACCGTGTTTTCAAAGTTGAAAAATCGTTTTTCGTTAAAAAAAACGGTAGTTTTTCAGCTGTAAAAAAAAAAGTTTTGCATAAAAAAATCAATCCTTCGATTAAGTACTAGATTATTATGTAATAAAAGAGCATGCTAAATTTCAAGACAATCGGGTCACTAGTTTTCGAGTAAGAGTGGTCACCGACTTCAAAAACGTAGTTTTGAGAAAAACGCGTTTAAAGTTTCAACTCACCATTACACTTACCGGAAGCCCCTCCCTTTCAACATGTGTAGCTCAGTGTATTTTCACCGGATCATTTCCAAATTTTGTGGACACATTTCTAAATGTATATACCTTAAGAAAATGCAAAAAAAAATTTGATTTTTTGAAAATTACAAGTGCGTATGCCCCCTTAAAAAAGCTCCCGAAAACGCTCGGTAACTGAACATTGGTGACCCCGACGTGATTGTGCTTAGGAAAATAATCTGTTGAATTATTTTCCATTGAAAATTTTAGCTGCACGGCTTTAAATATATAAATATAAACAAATAAACAAATTAAAACATTAAAAAACACTTTTCGGTTGGTGATTTGTGTGCGCAATATTAACATCGAACTAAAATAAAACTTTTGTTGCGTAAATGAATCCGTTTTTCGAGTGTGTCTCTCCTGGAAGGAAAGTATTCCTGAGCCAAAGTGCAATTGGTCTTTTTAAGGACCTTCAAGTATTGCTGGCCTCCTTGAAAACAGTGGAGACATTTCCAGAGGCGATGATAAATGTGTGGCCTAACGAATTGGAAGGCATCGTCGCGGATTTCAAGAGCACACACAAGGAGATGTTCGAGCTGGATGTTGCAAAACCCAGGAGCGATCTGCGCGTCAACTTCAACGATGCGGCGAGGGAGGCACGCTTCATCCTGGATCAGGAGATTATGCGGCGCTCCAGTTTGTTGCCGGCGACAACGACACTGATCAACGCTACTTCTGCCACAAATTTTGATCCGTCGCTTTGCAGAACTTTCCAGGCTTTGTCGCCACTGCCACTTCCCACTTTTTGTGGAGATTATGCGGAGTGGCTTGAATTCCGGTCACTGTTCTCGACCATGGTGGACACAAACCCATTCATAAGTCGAGAAACTTCAGCGGTTGCGGTCCTTAATGGAGCAATGAAGCCCCTTTAATACGGGCATTCTGTGTGGTGCCGCTGCGCCGACAGCTAGCAAGCCTTAGTGTAAGAAAACAATAGATCATTCGAATAAAGACACTGAACTGGATATTTCACAACCTTTTTTTAATTCTACATGGCATAACCATAAGAGCCATAAAACTGGATAAGACACATCCTTTGTAATCCTACATGGCGACCGTGACTTCGGTTCAAAAGAACCTGAAGAAAAAAATGAACGCATTATTAAACAACAAAATAAACAAACAAAAATAACAGCAGCAGCGAGCACAATAATAGTCCAACAAGGAAACCTGTCCTGCACAGGATGACCGATAAGATGATGTTCCAGCAAAACCACCAACAGCAGCAACAACCAAACCAACTTGCGAGGAAAACGGAGAATAGAAATAACTGAGTAAGTTGAGTGCAAGCAATGGGAAGACACGGAGGTGTAAAAAATAAGGTGAACAAAAGAATAGCACACATTAGGTGGCTGTTATTCACTAAAACACCGCCACCCGCGGGGTCGACTGCACAAAAGTTGCAGGCTGAGCTTGATTTTTTAAAAACAAGCCTCACAGAGAGACGACCAATTGCTGCAACTCACTCACATAAAATACAAAGAAGTCGATGACAAAGTTTCAACCACCGCCTGCGAAGAAGATATTGGCGCTGGTAAAGACGTGCCCAGCCGACAGCCCGGACCACTCCACTCTGCGGCATGCAATTGCGCATGCCTGAAGCCCAAGACCAGTGCGAAGACCGGCCCAAATGAAATACTGATTTTATCAACACTGCAACAAAGCTTACACTAGTATTTGATGGTGAAGCAGAAAATTTAGCAAGTTTTCTCGATGCACTGGAGATTATAGAATCAAAAAGAGGCGAACACGAACAATAAGCTATTTAAATAATAAAGACAAAGCTAAAAGGTGTCGCGAGAAACTTAATCGGAAATGAAAGAACTATATCAGAAGTCATTTCCGGACTAAAGATAAATGTCAAAGGCGAAATACTGTAGAAGTATTATCAGTTAAACTGATGAATCTACAGCAACGCAACAAAACTGCTATCCAATATACATCAGAGGTTGAGCAAATGACAAAAGCTTTAGAAAGTTCGTACATAACGGAACTTTCTAAAGCCAGAAGTTATTCTACACAGTCTGCAGTTAAGGCAATGGCAAAGAATTGCGCAATTGATAAGGTAAAACTTATCATGCAGGCTGGCACCTTTAACACCATGAATGATGCCATATCCAAATTCGTAAACAGTTGCACGGAAGCAACTGGACAACCTAATACTGTCCTTTATTTTAAAAAATTATTCATAGCGTGGTGGAAACCGCGGACGTCGAAATTTCAGAGGAAACTCTCGTGGGCGTAATAAAAATTATGTTACAACAACTACAACAATTCCAATTATAACGATAATGGACAAGGCCAATATAGAGGAAACTTAAGAGGCCGTGGCAACTCGAATCGAGGCCACAATAACTGTAACACAAATAATAATGTAAGAATTGCCCAGAATAATTCGGAAAACTCTCACCCTTCAGATGTTCAGCAGTAGACAGTTATGCGGCTCATACAATCAAATTTAGCTTAAATATATTTGTAGACTTTTATAATGTAAAGACGAATAAAAAACTTGTATTTTTAATAGATACTGGGGCAGACATATCTTTGTTCTGAAGGATCAGAAGGAAAATTCTGATATCATTCATGATATCTAAATCAATTAGAAAATCAATATCCAAGGCATAGGCCCAGATATAATACAGTCGAACGGACTAATTTCAATAGAGATACACACAGGTAAATACATAATTCCACACGATTTACACTTAGTAAACTTGCACTTCGCAATACCTTGTGATGGAATAATAGGCATTGATTTCATAAAATTCAATTAACAATTAGATTTCAATCCAAATGAAGATTAGCTCATAATGAGACCAAATAATTTGAATTTCCCAATTTATGTTCCAATAACATACAGTTCTGGTAATAATTCCATTGTTCTACCAGCAAGATCCCAAGTTGTCCGAAAGATTCATCTATCATCAGATGAAGAAAGTATATTAATACCTAATCAGGAAATTCAACATGGTATTTATATTGCGAACACGGTCGCAACAACCAAATATGCATTTGTCCGATTAATGAATACAACCAGTAATGATCAAATAGTAAATATTCACAGTTTAAAATATGAACCACTTTCGAACTATGACGTAGTTCACAAAAATGCAGAATATAGAGAAAAAACTGTCTTATCTCAATTAGCTAAAAATTTCCCACCACAATTCAAAGACGAACTGACTAATTTATGCACCCAGTTGACATAAAGAACTATAGAAGTCTACATAGTCAGAAAGATGAAATTAATATACAGGTACAAAAATTAATAGACAATAAAATAGTAAAACCGTCTGTATCAGCCTATAACAGCCCACTGTTATTAGTTCCGAAGAAATCTCTTCCCGGATCTGATAAGAAAAAATGGCGATTAGTAATTGACTACCAAATCAAATTAACTTTTGATTATTGATTAAATTAACTGTTTTCGGATAAATTCCCGCTACCTAGAATTGATGATATTTTGCATAGCCTAATTCATTTCAGAGGATGATGACTATTGCATTCTCTGGATTAGACCCTTCAAAAGCATTCCTTTATATGGATGACTTAATAGTTATAGGTTGTTCCGAAAAACATATGTTTAAAAACTTAACCGATGTTTTTGAGAAATGTAGGGAATAAAACCTTAAGTTACATCCTAAAACATAAATACACTGATAAAGGAATCTTGCCAGACGACAAAAAATACGACGTGATTAAAAATTACCCAGTCCCTCATAATGCGGACAGCGCTAGCAGCGCTGCATTTTGCAATTACTATAGACGTTTTATAAAAAATTTTGCCGACTATGCTCGTCACATAACAAGATTATGTAAAAAAGATGTTAAATTCGAATGGACAACTGATTGCCAGAATGCCTTCGAACATCTCTAATCGGCACTATTAAATCCGAATTTATTACAATACCAAGATTTCAGCAAAGAATTTTGCATAATAACGGATGCAAGTAAGCACGCGTGTGGTGCGGTAATAACTCAAAAAAAAAAATGGACTCCAACTTCCAGTTGCTTATGCATCGAGATCGTTTACTAAGGGTGAAAGTAATAAAAGTACAACAGAACAAGAATTGACAGAAATTCATTGGGCAATAACTTATTTCAGACTATATGTTTATGGTAAACACATCACTGTCAAGACTGATCATAGACCTTTAATTTTTCAATGATTAATCCAAGCTCTAAGCTAACGCTGGAAGAATATAATTTCAGCGTTACCAAGAATAACCATCAAAGACGAGACATGCATCGAGATCGTTTACTAAGAGTGAAAGTAATAAAAGTACAACAGAACAAGAATTGACAGAAATTCATTGGGCAATAACTTATTTCAGACCATATGTTTATGGTAGACACTTCACTGTCAAGACTGATCGTAGACCTTTAATTTTTCAATGATTAATCCAAGCTCTAAGCTAACGCTGGAAGAATATAATTTCAGCGTTACTAAGAATAACCATCAAAGACCTACAAAATATAACTAGAAATATCAATAAAGTCAAGATATCAGAATAGACAGAAAATCCGCGCGGAAAATAAGAAAAAAGAATTTCCTCCGGAATCTTTAGATTCAGCGTCTAGACCCAACGTATATGAAGTCATAAACATAAGAAAAATTACTGCAAGATTCGATGTTAGCGATTTATATACCAAAGGAACTTAAGACTTAGGTCAATTTTTCCAAAGGCTTGAACTGCAAGCCGGTACAAATAAAATCAGCCAACTCAAGAACCCACATCAGCACGGCGATAAGAGTCAATACGCGGCACTGTGTAGTGGAAACACACTAGTGGAAGTCTAGTGGAAGAATGAACTTATCCCACAACAACTACTGCCGCAACATTAGTGTTGATAGCCACTGCCCAGCCCTGCAATCACTCAGACTCATATCCACGATGTCAGAAACAGATCCAAACAAATGGGATTTCCATGGGATTAAAAAAAATGTGGTACACGGAATATATATGGGTTAACCGAAAACAAAAAATTAAAATTCGATGAAAGTATGGATTTTATTAACATATTTTTAAAGGAATCTTTAACAAGCAAAAAAAGTGAAACCATTTTCTTATAATAATATTGAATTTGAATAAATTTGAAGGCCCAAATTTCTATATTTAAAAAGACCAAAGTATACAATTTCTGATGGGAAACTCCAAACTCGTTTTTCTCAGAACCAAACAAGAAAGAAAATCTAACTTTGGCCGCAGCAAAATATTTTTCTCTTCAAATTTTTCTTAAATTTCAGAGAACTTTAAAAAATTAATTAAAACAAAATATTGTTCTTTTTTTTTTTTTAATTTTAATAAAGTATTATTTTTTTAAAGTGAATTTTTTTCCTGATTTTTTTGGCTTTTTCAGAGCTATCCCCGCGTAACAAGTTCCATACGTAGTCGCTTTTTATA
This sequence comes from Drosophila ananassae, assembly GCF_017639315.1. NCBI lineage: Eukaryota > Metazoa > Arthropoda > Insecta > Diptera > Drosophilidae > Drosophila > Drosophila ananassae. Next base: position 682,679 of record NC_057928.1, read on the forward strand.
CCCTTGCAAAGAGTATTATAATTTTGGTCAAAAGTGTGCAACGCCGTGAAGGAGACATCTTCGACCCTTTAAAGTATTTATATTCTTGATCTAAAATCCGAAAATAATCCGATTTGCCAAATTTCATAAGGATCGGCCGACTATATCCTATTGCTGCCATACAAGTGAACGATCAAAGTTGCCATAAATTTGGTGTTTTTTAAGCTACAATGATGGGACTTTCTAGGGATTCCACTTTAGATCTTATTTCAATATTATTTGTTCTGCTAAATTTTGTCAGGATCGGCCGACTATATCCGAAATGGCACAACCTTAACTGCAAGGGTATATCAACTTCGGCTCTGCCCGTTAGCTTTCCTTTCTTGTTTTGTATAGAGTTGGGAGAACTAATTTTTAAAGCATTGTGATAAAAGCCTAACGGTATATTTGCTTAATACATTTTAATTAATAGATATTTAACTTGTATTAGTTAGAGCTTTTTCACGAAGACTCCGATAAATAAAGTTTGTTTCAAAATTTTTAAGCACATCCCTTACCGCCATCAAAAATGGCATATTTCTTTCCAGAAACTAATTTAAAATTTTTCATTATACCCTTGCAGAGGGTAATTTTGGTCAAAAGTGTGCAACGCAGAGAAGGAGACATCTCCGACCCTATTAAGTATATTGTTATTCTTGATCAGGATCACCTCCTGAATCGCATAGCATATAAGCATGTCCGTCTGTCTATCTGTCCGTCTGTCCATCTGTCTGTCGGTTTCTACGCAAACTAGTCTCTCAGTTTTACAGGTATCGAGTTGAAACTTTGCACACATCCTTCTTTTCCTTGCAGGTAGTATATAAGTCGGAACGGCTGGGATCGGTCGACTATATTCTATAGCTGTCATATAACTGATTGATCGGAAATACGATAACTTCGTTGTTTTTCGAGTTAGATGGATGGGAGTTTCAATGGATTCCCCTTTTGGCAAAATAATTCTATATGCCAAATTTCATAGGGATCGGCTGACTATATACGATCCGCTATATATATAATAATATAAGATTCGAGTCGCCACCTACCGGAATGCGACTCAACTTGAAGGGTATATCAACTTCGGCTCCGCCCGAAGTTAGCTTTCCTTTCTTGTTTTTATAATTGTTGTTATTATAATGATTTAACATTTTAGTTTTTGCTTTTTTTAGTTTTAAGGGGTTACATAGGTTTCCTCGGGAAAAAATGTCTTATTTCAATAATTTTGCATATAAAAAATTATACACTGCTGGCCAAAATAATAAGTACACGCTCATAAGATTTCTTCTATGTGACGTTAATCTTTTTTTATTACCGTAACGAACCAATTCTAATTTCTTTTAGTTTTCTGGCATAATGTTGATTATAAAAATACTTAACATAGGAATATTTCACGAAATCTGTAGAATTTATTGTCGATTAAACCTAAAAAATATAAAAAAGGGTTGGTCAAAAAAGTAAGTACAGCAATTCTTCAAAGGCTCTAACTTAAAAATAAATAACATTTTCTCAAATTTTTTTCTTTTTGTAGTAATCTTATGCTAATACCCAGTATATCCCCTCTTATTTTGTATAACTTTTGTTATCCGTTTCGGCATGCTGGGCATTTAATTTACGGCACGTCACCAAAGGACTCTCTTACCTTGTCTTTGCTGCAATTCTTCTGTATTTTGAAATGTGTTTGTGCCAATCCGACGATTAAGCTCTCCCCATAGGTTTTCTATTGGGTTTAAGTCTGCAGTTTGACTTGGCCACTTCATAATGTCCACCTTGTTTTCGGTGAACCAAGCCTTGACCAGCTTTGATGTGTGTTTTAGGTCGTTGTCCAGTTGAAAGACCCATCTCAAGGGCATGTCTTCCTCAGCATTATGTCAGCCAATATATTTTTATACCCAAATCGGGTCATAGTATCGGTAATCCGATGAATCGGGACAACTCCATGCCAAGAAAAACAGTCCCAAATCATATTCTTTCAGTTTCCGTGTTTAACGGAGTACCTTCTATTTCGAGTACCGGGCGTCGAATTCTTTGCCTTTGGGTCGACAAAACAAGTCGTACATTCTTTCTGGAGTCGTTACCAAATAGATTTATTTTTGTTTCGTCGCTCCATAGGACATTATTCCACTTTTTGGAACCCTCTGATCCAGATCATGCCAAATGATTTTGGTGTATATTTCAGTTTCATTAAAAACTTTTTGTAATTTTAAAACTAAATATTTAATAAAAGTTTTGTGAATTTTTCCAAAAATAAATATCAAAGGTTTCTTTGATATTATGAATATCAAAGTGAATATCTTTCAGGATTCACTAAAACAGGATACGTGTTTTAGGAAAAACTAAATTAAATTTGGATTTTTGGCAGGCGATTCTATAAAAAAATTGCAAATTTTGATGAGAATTTTTCGACATTCTGTTTTTAAATAATTGTAATAATCCTTCGTTCAATACCGCGTAAATGATATCTTGAAGACCTGTGTAAAATTTCATTATACGGTTGAGTAGAGAAATCTTGACAACCGACTTTGAAGACATAGTTTTGAGAAAAACGCGTTTAAAGGTTTCCGCTCAGCCTATACCTGAGCTTGAGCGTACACATTTTCAAGGCTGGACCTCCAAAACTATTAATCAGCGATTCAAATTTCTGTCCAGCAAGTGACTTTTTTAAGTTTGGAAACAAAAATAAGTCACACGGAGAATCTGGAGAATATGGAGGATGGGGGAGCATTTCGAAGCCCAATTCGACCAATTTGGCACTTTTGTCTTCGCCAAATGGGGCCGTATTTTCTGAAATTCGGCGGCGTGTCGGCCCAATAATTTGGCATAGTACAGCCCTGTGAGTTTTGCCCTTCTCCAGGTGAATCTCAAAAAACGGTGGCCATCACCTTTCCGGCCGATGGGACAGTCTTCGCTTTCTTCGGAGCAAGTCTTCCGGGCGAAGATTTCGACTGTTTCTTGGTCTATGGTGTGTACCAGTGGATCCATGTTTCGTCGACGGTCACGAAACGACGCAGAAACTTCTTCGGATTGCGCTTAAACAGCGTCAAACATTGCTCTGAAATGGTCTACTGTCTGAGCTCTCTCGCGCATCTTCAATCGGCGGTCTGCCAATACGAGATCGTGGATTTTGTCACGTTATCGTCCGTGGTAGCCGTTTTCGGGGCATCTGAGCGTCGCTCAACAAAAACCGACTTGCGACCACGTTGAAACTCGTTGAACCAATTTTGACGGTCGCCATTGAGGAAGAGTCACCGTACATAGCATCCAAGCGGTCTTTGATTTCGCTGCCCGAATTCCCTTCCAAAAACAAGGATCGAATCACAAACCGATATTGCTCTTTCTTCATATTTCTAAAATCCGCGGACACGTCCAATTCCACACGCAATCAAAAAAAAAACTAAAAGTCCGATTCGGCTAAATCTTTGACAATAGCCGTCTACGAGAATGTACTTACACGATAGTAAATTTCTCTTGCGACAGTGACAATCATATATCTAAAATATTTCATAAATAGACCGCTAAATCACAAATACTGATTATTCCTGAAAATAATGATTATTTTTTGACCGACAATATAAAAATCAATACACAATAATTATTTTTTGATTTAAAAAAAAATCATGAAAGTAATCGTTATAACCATCAACCAATACAGATACCCCTGATTCAGCCTCCCTGATGCACTCCTGATGCAACATAATCAACTTTTGTAACTTATTGTTTCATCTTTATTTTAGGAAACCAGAGCTATTAAAAGGAATTTATGCCATGGGATTCAATACGCCAAGTAAAATACAGGAGACTGCGTTACCCACGCTTCTTGCAGATCCGCCACAAAATATGATTGCACAAAGCCAGTCTGGTACCGGCAAAACTGCAGCATTTGTCTTGGCTATGCTCAGTCGAGTAAACGTTAATCTAAACCACCCTCAGGTAAATTCTTTAAATAAAAAAATTGTTTAAAAAAAAAAAAATTTTAAATTGTATTTAAAAAAAAAGTTGATCGCTATCTTCGGATGGAGCGACTTGCAGTTCAGTGGATGAAATGTATTATGTGGTATATGTAGGATAGGATCGAGTCTATATTGAAAATGTGATATACAGTTGTCGGATCCCTATGGAAATAACAGCGGTTGGGGTCACCAGACAAAATATTTTTATAAGCACAGATTCTGATTTAAAATACGCGTCGATTGGTACTTCAACCATCCTGATCCGACATTTTAAAAGTTAAACAAGAAAGGAAAGCTAGCTTCGGGCGGAGCCGAAGTTTATATACCCTTGCAGTTGAGTCGCAGTCCGCTAGGTGGCGCCACGCATCTTATATTATTAGATATATAGCGGATCGTATATAGTCGGCCAATCCTTATGAAATTCGGCAAATCAGATTATTTTGTCCAAAATAGAATCTGTACCAAGTCCCATCTTTCTAACTTAAAAAATAACAAAGTTATGCCAATTCCGATCGTTCTATGACAGCTATAGGATATAATCGGCTGATCCTTATGAAATTTTGTACATAAAATATTTTGGTCAAATATAACATGTGTGCAAAGTCTCAACTCTCTAACTTAAAAAACACCAAAGTTATAGCATTTCCGATCAATCAGTTATATGGCAGCTATAGGATATAGTCGACCGATCCCGACCGTTCCGACTTATGTACTACCTGCAAGGAAAAGAAGGATGTGTGCAAAGTTTCAACTCGATAGCTTTAAAACTGAGAGACTAGTTTGCGTAGAAACCGACAGACAGACGGACAGACAGACAGACGGACAGACGGACATGCTTATATCGACTCAGGAGGTGATCCTGATCAAGAATATATGTACTTTATAGGGTCGGAAATGTCTCCTTCACTGCAAAATAAAAAAAACTTTACATCCAAACGACATCCAAACGACTTTTAATATATCGTTAATATCTGCGAAATGTCGCTAACTCAAGATGTAGTCCGATAAATAGAGCTACTGATGGTGCTGGCTGTGAAGCTAACGTGCATATTCATAACATAATAAAACTATTCAGTTGGTTTGCTTTTTTAGTTTAAATTATTTGATTTAATTAGAAACTTATTTTTTTAAAACTGACCACTGTCCGGGACCGCACTCTGAAAAAATACTCCCAAACAACTCACAAACAGCATGACACTTTGCAATGGCCGGTACCGCACTCCAAAAAAAATATCCCACGAAATTCGCAGATTCTTATTTCGCGCAAGAGGGATATTTCAGGCAACATGAGCGCCAGAATATAACGCCCAGATTGCCGAAAAATTTTCATTTTCCATTTTAATTTCCATTTTAGTTTTTATGTTCCACGAATGAATAATAAATATCGATTAAAAATTTGTAGCAATCATTATTTTTTCTGCATAAAAGTCAAACGGTTACATTTGGAAGTTATTTCAAATTCGAAATGGAGAGGGAATTTTTTCAATTATAGTGATGAACAAATACCAGTGGTGGGCAAAATACACACATGTAAACATTTAAAAGTGTGCGTAAACAACGAAAACAAAACCTTGGTTTCTTAAGCTTGGGCTCTCAATAGAGGCGAAATAAGAGATCACTTAGAAGTTGCGTTTGCCGGCAGCGCTGCAGAAGAATTTCTGGCCCTAAACTCGCGAGTTATGGAATATGAGAGTTCGTTGGTAGCTTCACCGAATTTATATACCTGACGTGACTGCCCGAGCCCAGAAATAACACCGAGTGCTTCGTTTAACAATATCGCTTTTTATTTATAGCTTGTTTACAAAGTATCGTAAGGGTGAACCTCACCGGAGTAGATTCATCCGCCGAATTCTCGCTGACTCTTTGAATGCTGTCGCTTCCCCTAACGCTCGTCTCCCCGTGGTTCCCCGGCCACCGTTCCAGGTTGGTGCCAATATACACGCCTTACCTCCCAAAGCTTTCGCCCAGCAGGACGTGTGGTTTTGGTGCCTGGAGCCGGTTCCTTTGTTGTCGCTTCTCCTGTTGTTGACGTCGCCGTTGATCCGCTCCCGTTATTGTCGCTGTTCCTGTTGTTGACGTTGCCGTTGATCCGCTCCCGTTATTGTCGCTGTTCGTGTTGGCTGACCAATTGGCCCAGGCATACGCCGGGCAGGATACGCTTCCTTGGAGCCTGGCGGCCGGATGAGGGCACGAAGGGTCCCTACCTACCCCTCAGGGGTTTGCCACTCGCCATTAGGTTCATAATGCGTGCCTACGCTCCGCAGGATATATGGCTGACCAGAGGTTTGGCGTCGCGCCTTCTTTACTCCAGGTGTTCGCTGTTCGTACGCCCCAGCGATAAGGCATACACCAGACCGATCAGTCGCTATTGCTCCGACACCAGGATACCGGTCGTGTCGGGGAATAAACGAACCCGATTCAATTTATTCTGAGCTTCAGTTTTGCCGCGGATCCTTGATCCTTTCCTCACTTGCTCCTTGATTTATTCTTGCGTTATGACTCGCGTGCAGCTGCCGGACTTACCCACAAGGGGTCCTTGATCACAGATCCTTCCGCACTCGCTCTACGTCCCGCACTTGAGACTATCAGACTTACTCACGTGGGGTCCTTCTGCCTATACTCCTAATTCCTCCAAGGAAACTTTCTCGCTTAAATGTTAGACTTACCCATGGGGGTCTTTCACTCAACACTTCCAGCTTCCCTACAAGACTCGGCCTCGATTCGATCGAGTGGCCCTCCTTACATAGCGCCTGAGGCGGCGATTAATCCTTGTAAATCTCGCATCCTGCCGTTAATCCTTTATGCCTCTGTTCTCGCCGTTAATTCTTTCCCGAATTCCCGTTGCATCCCGTCCATTGGCGAGTTCTCTTTGTTGCCCCCCCAATGCCCCGCTAGGGTCTCCAATTCATATTGTTATTATGCAGGCCTGGCCGTTCCAAATGCATTTCTTATTTTCTGCATTTTCTAGCCGCGCTGTTGTGGGCCGCTCCGTTCCTCGCCGTCCCCGCTCTCTCCTATGACATTCGAGCGCTGCTGCGCTGGCTCGCCCGAAACCGTTACGTTCCACGCTGTTTCCTCTTTCTCCTTCTTCCGTGCGCGTAGCCGTGCTGGTTCGTCTGCCCCCGCTGCTGCCCCCTTATTCCGTCTATATTCCAAACGCATTTGTTTCCTTCCGCACTTTTTTCTCTTTCTCCTTTGTCCGTGTACGCCGTTGTGCCAGCTCGCCTGCCCCCCCTATTATTGGTCTATTGCCCTTGGGGATACAGTAAGAGTAACCACGCCTTTGGCACGTCGCCCGTACTGAAGACTGTATTGAAGATTTTATAGCTTTAGTTTGGCCCCGGCTGTGGTCAATTGAGCCGGGAAGATGCCATTAAGCCCTGCTGATTTGACGGGCATAAAACTTTTAATCGCCCATTGGACATTCCTATTAATTGGGAGGTATTCTAGTGCCTTCGAGCTCCCCTGGCTCCGCCTATCCTGCATTGTCTTTTTCTGAGAGCCACCAGGGAAGTGATCGTTAATAAAAGTCTCTAGGGAATTTGAAAAGAGGCTCGCTTTTTACCTGCTTTATCGGATTTACAAAGCCTGAACTCCGACGCCCCAAAACCAAGAATCCTGTCTCCATGGATCCAAAGTTCCTGGATGAGGACAATATCAGCTCCACTCTCAGCGAGGTGGAGCAGGAGGGCAGCAGGTGCTGCCTTACTGTGGTGGAGGTTTATCTGCAAGAATTTCTGGGACATCCTTGGGATTCTCCACCCCAGTAATTTCCGCATCCGTATCGGAGCTTAGCAGCGAGTCCTCCTTCATACCGACGGCTCGCAGAGCTCTTGCCAAGTCGCTTTCCTCCAAGGTATTATTTTCCCGGATGTCTTCCTCGTCATCGACATCCCTTCGATTGCCTGCATTGAACTCCCAGCTCCCATTTGAGGGTACATATTGCTAAGGGGATGCCTACTTGTTCCCTTCTCTATCGTTTTGTCAGTTTTAAGTTTATCTTTGGAGCTGTACTCGTCTGCTTTAGTCTTTTACACGCTTATTAATGGTTTAATGTGTTTTTGATTTTCCCAAAACAATTGTATTATTATATTTGCAGGTTTTGTGCTTATCTCCCACGTACGAATTGGCCATTCAAACTGGTGAAGTGGCTGCGAGAATGGGACAATTTTGTCCAGAAATAAAACTTAGATTTGCCGTTCGAGGTGAAGAAGGTTTGTATTAATATATTTAATATCTCTGTTTTTATAATATATGTTTTTAGTTGATCGGAATAAAAGAATCTCAGAGCATATATTAATTGGAACTCCAGGGAAGATGTTGGATTGGGGATTGAAATTTCGACTGTTTGATATGAAAAAAATTACGGTTTTCGTATTAGATGAAGCGGATGTAATGATAGCCACTCAAGGTCACCATGATCAATGTATTCGAATTCACAAGTAAGTAAAGTTTTAGAAAAGCTTAAATTATTATAATATTTTGTATTAGGGATCAAATTAATAATATTTTTTATTAGGGAACAAATAATAAGAAATAATTTAATAATTTAATTTATTTTTTGGCCCTCGCCGGCCCGTGACGTTCGGCTTAAACGAAGTTTAATAAATTTTTTTCAGTCGCACTCGGTGCGACTATGTAAGGGGGTTTATGTCATTTTCCATCAAGAAAAATATTTATCCTTCTAGCTTTAAAAAGAAGAAAAGAAGGAAAGAAGGATGTGGGCAAAGTTGAAAATCGATAGCTTAAAAAATGGGAGTCTAGTTCGCGTAAAAACAGAGAATCGGAATGCGGGATGATCAGGATGATAAAATTATAGTGTCTGAGATATCTCCTTTACTGCTTTGCACACTTTTGACACTTTTGATGCTCTGCAAGGTTATAACAAATTAAAATTTGTGTTAACTTAATACTATTATTATACTCTTGCAAAGGATATTATTATTTTTTTTGTCAGAAGTGTGCAACGCAGTGAAGGAGACATCTCCAACCCTATAAAGTATATATATTCTTTATCAGCATCACCTCCTGAGTCGATATGAGCATGCCCGTCTGTCCGTCTGTCTGTTTCTACGCAAACTAGTCTCTCAGTTTTAAAGCTATCGAGTTGAAACTTTGCACACATATTTCTTTTGTTTGCAGGTAGTATATAAGTCGGAACGGGATTGGTCGAATATATCATATAGCTGCCATATAACTGATTGATCGGAAATGCTATAACTTTGGTGTCAAGATAGAGTGTTGGGACTTTCCACACATGTTATATTTGACCAAGATATCTTATACACAAAATTTCATAAGGATCGGCCGACTATATCCTATAGCTGTCATAGAACGATCGAAATTGGCATAACTTTAGTGTTTTTTAAGTTAGAAAGACTTGGGACTTGGTACCGATTTCATTTTGGGATCGGACGAGTATATCTTATAGCTGCCATATAACTGAACGATCGGAATTGGCAAAACTTCAGTGTTTTATTTTGGACAATCTAATCCGATCTGCCAAATTTCATAATGATTGGCCGACTATATCCTATAGCTGCCATATAACAGAACGATCGGAAATGGAAAAACTTTAACTGCAAGTGTATCGGCTCCGCCCGAAGTTAGTTTTCCTTCATACACTTCGATTCATACACTTCGCAGTCTTCGTTTTGCTCATTGCATACATGAATATAAAATATTATATATTCAAGGGTATCATTAGTGATTTGGTGAAATGTCGATTGACAAGGCACTACAAAATTTGTGTAATGCCACAGAATTCCAATTTGTTTAGCCTAGACCAGGGGCGCTCAAACACTGCTTATGGCAAAACTCCAATACCAAAAGAACAAAAAATTTCAAATCGAATCCCTGAAAAAATAATTGCAAAATTTTCAATGTGAAAAATATCAGCTCCCATATACATATATGTATATCGGCTTGTGACGAAAATACTTTGGTATAGAAATTAATAAAATGTGCAAATATCCTAATATACGGAGTGCACCTGAAAAAAATCGGTATAAAAAACTTCCTGCTTGTCGCTTTAATAGGATGTTAAGTTACAGAGCGTTTTCTGGTAGTTGTAAATAACGTTCAGAATTCCAGGCTTTAAATAAACACAAAATCGTTTGGGTTTATATTAATAAGCCCACTTTATTTGAATTTGTTAAGGATATTTTTGATTAAAAATTTGTGCTATGTTTTCTAGGGGTTGAAGACCGACTAAAGTAATCACGGGGCGCGGCTCAATGCTTGATGCTGCGGCGCGACTGAGATAAAAAGATAGCGCATGACGACAGATGCAGAAAGAGACGCTAAAAGACATATAAAGTGCGAACGAGAATGGGCGAAGAGACATAACAACGCCGGTAAAATCGAGTGACGTTACGGATGTCGTATTTCAATAAATTGTCGCCGGCCAGACTTGGGGCGGTTGCTTGACCTAACAGAGGACTTAAATGGGATGCAAATCTCCATCTTCCCTCCTACCATAGTAGACTTTGTGTTAATCAAATTACCACCATTAACAAACCGTAGAACGATGCTGGGTGTCGTGTTTCGATATAATTTCATTAATGGAAATGTAGACAGGCAACAACGCTTAAAATTTAACGTTCCTAGTGGGAGGAGTAGAAATCCTCTATTCCTAAGCAATTGTAGGTCGACATATCCCTCAAGCGTAACCTTAAATCTTTTATTCTTAACGCTTCATCTGAGCTGCACTCCTTTTCTAAAAAAAATTCTAAGCTGGTTGGAGTCAAACGCCCGACATCTGTCCAATCTCTAACAGAATGATAGCTGTTTACGCAGTAAACTGTGACAGGCATCTGGTTTGAATCGAAACATTTTCTTTTGTCGCACATAAATCTCCCTGCAAATAAAATTCGTCGTTTCCTTAAGCGTTATAACATAATATCTTTAGTAATACATTCGATTGGTCCGATTTCCTAGCATGCACGAAATGCAGTTTAGTATTGTATAATGTTTCAAACGTATTTTTTGACTTATGTGTGCCGTGGCAATATCAGACCGCTGAAAATAATCCGTAATACTTATCTTAAATATATTTGTTTTTCTTCTTTGCTTACGTTTGAAAGCTGATCTGTCAGCTCTGATTTGGCTATGGCCGATCTATTCGCAACATTTTTTCAAACAACTTATTTACCTCCAAAAATGCCATATGCATATAATATTCAAATATTCGTATTGCCACAGTCAACACAGTCAATCTTATTATCAGTCCGTCATTTTCTTAATTTGGTTTTTTTTATCGGATCTTCAAAAGTTAAACTCGGTTTTTTTGCCTGTCCCCGATGATATACCAAGCTGTGTTTAAAGAACTGTGGAAAGGCTCTGTGCAAAGCTTTTGTTTAGATATCAAAGGGAAATCATATGCAGTTGGCAGACATCTATAGTTATTTCTCTCTAAATTGTCAACAATTTTAAAGTTATTCGAACAAATAACACTGTGCGACAAAAAAAAAAACCAAATACACTTGGGAAACGAGATAGTGTAGGTTGTTAATCTGGTCGAAGAGAACTCAAAAATATTTTTTTTATATTTTTGGAACCCTCCAATTTTTATTTATTTAAAAAAACCCGTTTTTTCGGGACTTTTTTGCCCTTAAAAATTCCTGAACGCGTTTTTTTCAAGCGATTTCAAAATTTTCGCTGTTTTTCAATAGTTAAATGTTGTAGCTTTTGAAAAAAAAATATATCTTCGATTTTATTGAACAAAAAGGACAAAATTTTTACACCTGAAACTGAAGTTTTCTACTTTTATTCGTGTTTTTCGGATTTTGATGCCAGTTTTTCGGTACAACTTACAAAAATTCGGCCATTTTTGATACATATCAATGTTGTCTCATTCATTATGAAAAAAACGAGACAAATTTCATCAAAAAATAATTAAAATTGGTGAAGTTATAACGCTTTTCCTAAAAAGAGTTAATTCAACCTAGCGAGCGCTCCGGAGTACCTGTGTGTATAAGACAGGAATATGCTCTTCTTCTTATAGTGCTCCCATGGTTTTATTGACTTTTTTTGGGAAAAGCGATTTTTCACCAATTTCACCAATTTTCATAATTTTTTTATGAAATTTGTGATGGCCGAATTTTTGTAAGTTGTACCGAAAAACTGTCATCAAAATCCGAAAAACACGAATAAAAGTCGAAAACTTCAGTTTCAGGTGTAAAAATTTTGTCCTTTTTGTTCAACAAAATCGAAGATATATTTTTTTCAAAAGCTACAACATTTAACTATTGAAAAACAGCGAAAATTTTGAAATCGCTTGAAAAAAACGCGTTCAGGAATTTTTAAGCGCAAAAAAGTCCCGAAAAACGGTTTTTTTTAAATAAATAAAAATTGGAGGGTTCCAAAAATATAAAAAAAATATTTTTGAGTTCTCTTCGACCAGATTAACAACCTACACTATCTCGTTTCCCAAGTGTTTTTTCACTGTCGCACCGTGTAATTACTCGCCATTTGTAGCACCTTTGCAGTTTATTAATATTCCCATGCCAGCATGTATTAAGCGTCGCTCGTCGTATTGATGGCTTTCGAAAAGGTTTCCAAACAAACGCTATTAACCCATATTATTAGTAAAGCGATTGATTCAGTATAGTTCGATTTGGTTGTTGAGTAAACTTAATCTATTTGGAATTCTTTAAACCTTCTTACGTGGATTTCAATTTATTTAGATGGAAGAACCCAACTAGTTCACTTTTATAATGTACAGTCCCGCTTAGTATGTGTTACATCTGGAGTCCCACAAGAAAGCCTTCTCGGTCCGATACTCTTCACCTTTTTTTATCAATGTCTTGCCCCAGCTTGAACGAACTCACTCGTATTTATGTACGCAGACGAAGTTAAACTTTGTATTCAGGGTAAATCCTCTTCTGCCCCATGTAAACTTCAGTCTGATTTAGATCATTTTGAAAAATGGTGTTCAGATAATGATTTAAATGTTATGGATGGAACTCAACCGGCTACGTACTCTCTCTTCTCTTTCTTAAAAGAAATCTTTCTACGTACTAGTTTAAATATAAAAGTAATTTTAAATTATAATGTAATATTAAAGAATGTTATTCAACATAAGATTTTAACTTATAAAATGACAGAAAAAATTGGGACACCTATTTTCTCTGTGCAAAGCACACCAATGTCCAATGTTCTTTGTCCAGTTTTGCTTTAAAACTAAAATTACGTGTACGGTGACCATTAAGGGGGTAGGATGGTTTCCGAGGCTGGAAAAAAAAAAATTTTTTTTTTAATTTCTTAGTGAGGCGAGAGTGTCTAGGAACTTTTTTTGTGAAGAAATAAATATTATTTATCCCGTAACAGCAGACGGTCGGAGTTCAAAAAAGTGTTATCGGAGGTACCATTTTATTCGGAGGGGGGCCCGGCAAGCTAGGAAGAAGGAGAAAGAAGAATCACCGTGGAACGTAACGGCGAGTCACCGCGGCCGAGCTCAAATGTCATAGAAGAGAGCGGGGACGGCGGGGAACCAATGGGCCCACGACAGCGGAGCTATGTTTAGAAAGGCAGAAACGCAGAAATGCAAAATGAGGGGGCAACAAAGAGATCCCGCCAATAGAAATGTAACGGGAATTGAAGAAAGTTAACGGCGAGAACAGAGGAACGAACGGTAGGAAGCGAGATTTGCAAGGATTAACGGGTGCCTTAGGCGCTATATAAGGAGGGCCCCTGAAGCCAATCGAGGCCGAGTCTTCTAGGGAAGCTGGAAGAGTTGAGTGAAAGACCCCCGTGGGTAAGTCTAACATTCAAGCGAGAAAGTTTCCCTGGAGGAATTAGGAGTATAGACTGACCGATCCCCCGCGGGTAAGTCCGACAGTCTCAAGTGCGGGACTTCGAGCGAGTGGGCAAGGATCAGCGATCCGTGGCTCAAGGACCCCCTGTGGGTAAGTCCGACGGCTGTACGCGAGTCATCGAACGAGTAGAAATCAAGGAGCAAGTGGGAAAAGGATCATGGATCCGCGGCGGAACTGAAGCCCAAGGGTAAATCGAGTAAGGTTGGGTTATTCCCGGAGACGACATGTATCCTGGTGACATAACGATGGATCGGCCTGGCATACGCCTTGTCGATTCCTGACCGTTATGACCAGGGGTGATCCCGTAAAGCGAGGGGTAGCCAGATCGGGAACTCAAGCCCAACAGTGCAACCAAACAGGGACACCCCGGTAAAGTCAATAGAATCCTGATCCATGCGCTGAGGCGCTGAGACGCTCAAAGGAGTCGCGACGCCAAACCTCTGGTCTGCCATAGATCCTGCGGAGCGTAGGCACTCAAGTTTTGGAGGCGAGTGGCGAACGCAACCGGGGGCGTGTCTTGTGGGGTAGGTAGGCCCTTCGTGCCCTGATCCTGCCGCCAGGCACCGAGAAGCGTATCCTGCCCGGCGTATGCCTGGAAGGTAAGCCTATCGGTCTGCTAACACGGATTAGGTGCCGGCCACGGCGAAATTTCCACGGCGCCCGCAAAGGAGAAGCAGCGGCATTTGTTGCGGGCAACAGTTAGCAAAAACAGTTCGTTACAAGTTTTTCTGATATATCAGTCAAACAATTTTTTTGTATCGCTAAATCAGAAAAGTTTGGTTAATGTATACCTAGAACCAATGTATAAAGAATAATTAATATTACTGTGTTAGGTATAACTGTAAATTTTACTGCTGAGCAGAATTCTGCCTCAGGCACCATTAAATTGAACTTCATTCATATATTTTCTACAGGTTTTAGTATGTTTTATCTAGGTTACCATCAGTATTTAATGAATGAAATCCCTCGTGTTTCTCTTCGCGACTCCGAAAACCTTACATGGTATCCACTCTTCTGCAAATGCTCACTACTTTAAAGTGGTGAGATTTTCAGAGGTTACAGGGAAAGTCTGGGTGGTCTCCAATCTCGCTAAAAATGAAATAACGTCCGTAAACATAACGATTCAACCAAATCAGGCCCTTTTTATTCTACCTATTTAGTGGGCATGTTTCAGAGCACCCCAAAGTAAGAAAAAATCTTGGTATCATTTATTAATGAAAAATAATAGTAAACCTTATAAAAGAAGGCGTATAGAATGACGGTATGATATAGCCGAAAAACTCTAGTATAGTCTCTTATGTTTTTTGATAAAGTGAATAAATTAAAACCTTAAACTAGATACTGAACGAAGAAAAAAAAGGAGGGAAATTAGGATTTTTTGGGACACCTTTTTGAAAAAAATTCAAATTGTGGTGAAATTTTTTAAACATTTTTTTTAAATAGTTGTTATCAACGAAAAAAAAAACCCTTCATTCAAGTTCTTGAGAATCGTATCTCGAAGGTCTGTACAAAATTTGATCAAGATCGAGAGATACAGCGAGAGCGAGACAAGCTAGCGCTTGAAGGCAGATGCAGGTAGCCGATCAATTGCACGAGAGCAGGCGACGCGAAAAGAGATATAAAGATAAAAAAGTGACATCACAAGTTCAATAAATTATTGCCGATATTATCGTATCTCGAAGGCCGATTTGATCAAGATCGGTTGAGTAGTTTTCGAAAAATCTTATTAACCGACTTTAAATACATAGTTTAAAAAAAAAACGCGTTTAAAGTTTGCGCTCTGCCTATACCTGAGTTCGAGCGTACACTTGTCGAGCCTGTATCTCCGACACTTTTATTGAAATCGACTTAAAAAATTTAGGAGAATATTCTCGAGGTTCTGTTGAAATTTATAGACTATAACCTTTCCCTTAAAGTCTTTACAATTTACATTGAAGCTTCTAATCCTTATTATACTCATAGGCATATTATAAGACGCAATAATATTAATCACTAATGGACGAAGTTTGTATATTTCAATTAACTTTTTGAATATATTTTATTTCAGAATGTTAAGTGCCCAATGTCAAATGCTATTTTTCTCTGCAACATATGATAAAGAAGTTATGGATTTTGCCCGTCTTATAGTAACAGAACCAACTATAATAAGGTATGAATATAAATTGTTTCGCAGCTGCCGGTTAAAAGTGTGTATAATTTTCAAGATGTGAAAAAATCGTCAGAATTGTCGGTATTTCATTTAATTTATATTCTAATTTCATATATAGTTATTTCCAAAGTGAAAAAATGTATTTTTTGTGCGGACGGCGTTTTCCTTATTTTTTGAAATACATTAGAGGTCTGCATGAATATCCAAAAAAATTCATTAAAATGCACAACGTTGAGGAGTTGAGAGAAATAGAAAGCAGTGACGAAAAGAAATAAATGAGTCTCACTCGCACAACATTGGGGGGATGAAAAATGAATTGAATAAGTGAGAGTTAAGGGTTACATTCGAATTAATTCGAATGCATTCATGAATGTACGATACAACTATGAATGTATACGTTTATTTTTTGGCACTAAAATAAAAATAGTATGTAATAGTATGTTATTTATTTTGGTAATATATATATATATATATATATATATATATTATTTTGGTTGTTTATACAAAAATGAATTATTTCATATGATTTTTATACCCTTGCAGAGGGTATTATAATATTGGTCAAACGTGTGCAACGCAGTGAAGGAGATATCTCCTACCTTATAAAGTATATATATTCTTGAGTGGATATGAGCTTGTCCGTCTATCTGTCTGTCTGTTCCTACACAAAATAATCTCTCAGTTTTAGAGCTATCGAGTTGAAACTTTGCACACATCCTTCTTTCCTTTGCAGGCAGAATATAAGTCGGAACGGCCGGGATCGGTCGACTATATCCTATCCATATAACTGATTGATCGGAAATGCCATACTGAGTGTTTTTTAAGTTAGACAGTTGGGACTTCCCACACATGTTATATATATTTGACCAAAATATCTTATATACAAAATTTCATAAGGATCGGCCGACTATATCCTATAGCTGTCATAGAACGATCGGAATTGGCATAACTTTGTTTTAGTTAGAAAGATGGGACTTGGACAGATTCTATTTTGGACAAAATAATCTGATTTGCCAAATTTCATAGGGATTGGCCAATTCTATCCAATAGCCGCCATATAACTGAACCATCGGAAATGGCACAACTGCAAGGGTATATAAACTTCGGCTCCGCCCGAAGTTAGCTTTCCTTTCTTGTTTAGATGATTTTTCTAGTTAATTAAAATTAGAATAAAATACTATGTGTGTATAATTTTGTTTAGATACTCAGATTAATTGGGACACAAAAAAATGGTTTTGGTAATTGAATTCCTTGAATAGAAATACTGGAAAGGTGTTCTAATTCCTTGAAATAATATATATTTTTTAGTTTCGTTTATTACACAGGCCGACAATTTCCGACTTTTTTTTTTCTTCCACGCATATTTTTACCTGCTCCATAACCTTTAGGCTCCCCTGAACCAAAGTCCAGAAGAAACATAGGTTCTATCACCCACAGTTTCCCGCGGTACACCTAAGAGAAGAACTTGATCAAATTTTACCATATATTGAATTATGTAGGCCGTGTAAGGGCGATGACCATCATTGTTTCTAGTACATATCATTTTTGAAATGTATGTGTACCAACTAAAATTAGAAAATGGTATCTAGCAGTTCATCTAGCTCATCCAAAGTTGAAATCTCAGATTTTCTACATTAATTTTTTGTCTTCTATGAGTTTTCCCCAAACATTTTTCTATGGAAGATTTTTATTTTCCTTTTGAAATCAGTAGATCATACCATGTTTTAATTTTGGATTTAAGGGAAAGCCCGAAATAATTTTATTGAATTTATTATAGGAGGTTAAACAATATTTTCTTCAATTTAATTTGAGATTTTAATCTCATATTTTAAAAATGTCATGGCTTTTGATAAAAGTTGTGTTATATCGGATCTTCTTAAGGTTGAACCCGTGCATTCGCCAGAGCCCGAGGACCAGACTGTGATATAAGTAATAAGGTTGGCTGATTGGATGTTTTTGGTTAAGGCTGTCCTGGACTGCTGCTAGATGAAAGAGGAACTTTCAACACCATCATGAAGGGGCAGCAGGCACAATTTTTTGACTGCCCGACACACTCAATTTTTTTTTTTGTTGCGCGGTTCCCACTGCATACGTACAGCCCACCTCCCGTCCAACCGACCGAGCGACGCTCGAATCGCGGGAATAGATCTGAGATAGTTTAAGCGAGGAGTAGGAGAAAGAATTCCCAAAGAAGAGTGTTGCACAGATAAGACGTTTAATATAAGCGATTTAAGATTGTTAGAAGAGCAAAGTGACAAGATGTGGTAGAGACCATTGTAGTCCGAACATAATACCCTGAACAGATCGTCCTTATATCATCACCAAAATGAGCGCGCTGAACTGCCCACAGGGCGGACCCTGACACCATAGTCTGGATCCGATCAACTCAGTAGGAAGGGCTCCACGAGACAAGATATCTGCTGGATTTTCCAACGTAAGCACATATCGCCACTCCATGAAACTCGTCAGATTTTGGATGGTTGACATGCGGTTAGCGACAAAAACATTAAACCTGGCAGGCTCCTCTCGAATCCACGATAACACGGTTGAAGTGTCGCACCAACAAAAATACTCTCCTCTGTAAGCGCCTAGACTATAAACCTCTGCCATCATTCTCGCCAACAACTCAGCTCCAGCCAGCTCCAACTTCGGCATAGTTAACGTCTTAAGAGGCGATACTCGAGATTTCGCACATAGAAGGCGGCTCTCAGCCCCTGGCGACCTGGAAACTATGTAGACACATGCTCCGTAGGCTTCAATGCTGGCGTCATAAAATCCATAAATCTCCACAAGTGCTCCAGACGTAATTGCCAGCCGAGGAAATTCTGCACGTTGGGTGTGACTGAAGCTAAGCTTTCATCTCAAGAAAGATGCTCTCGGCACAGCTTCTGCAAAAATATTTTTGCTTTAGTAACCACTGGACCAACAAGGCCCAGCGGATCGTATAACCGCGCTATTGATGACAGGACAGAACGTCGAGACGGCTTCGAAGTGGACTGAAGAGAAGAAAACGAAAGCAATTAGATAAGACTCCCGATCCTCTTTAGGCACGCCGTCCAACACGCTAGGGATATTGGAGCACCATTTCCGCAGCTGAAATTCGCCCTTGGACAAAAGCGCTGATATCTGCCTTAAAATGCCAACAACCTCCTCCTTGGAGCTGCCACCAAAAATGAGATCATCAACGTAAAAATCTCGAAGCAAGATTTCGGATCCCACTAGAAAGTCTTCCACCTCGTCCTTAGCCAATTGGTGCATCGTTCGTACGGATAGATAGAACGCAGGCTTTGTTCAATATGTAACAGTGTCCAATTTATATGTTTGTAGCTCCTCCAGAGGGGAATCTCGCCACAGAATGCACTGCAAGAAGCTTTCAGACGACGCCATCCTCACACATCGGTGCATCTTACAAATGTCGCCAGACAGCGCTACCGGATGCAAACGAAACCTCAGCAGGATGTGAAAAAGCTTAGGTTGGATGACCGGCCCAGCCATTAATATGTCATTCAAAGAATAACCGGAGGTGGTAACAGCGGAACCGTCGAACACCACTCTAAGTTTCGTCGTGGTGTTGTCCTTCTTTAGCACACAATGACGTGGCAGAAAATATTTGCAGTCTCGATGCAACTCCGGCGGAACCAGGGACATATGACCTAGAAAAAGATACTCCTTTATGAAGGTCGAATACTGAGTGCGCAGTTTGGGCTTATGAGACAGTTTCCTCTCTAAAGACTGGAAGCGACGTAGAGCCTGTGAGTACGAATCACCCAATAAACCGGAGTTGTGTTTAATTGGTACCCTGACTGTATAGGCACAACCTTCTAACCGAACGAAGTTTTTAGCAAAGTGACTCTTGCAATCCAGTTCCTCCTTTGACGCCTTCACAATCGGATCGGTGCAGGTTTCCACTTCCCAGAACTGTCGAAGAAGTTGATCGAGCCGCTCATCTAAAGGCCCCTTTGGGCAGATCAGTCCCGACCGCTCAGCAGCCATGAGAACCTTGCCATTGTGAGGACCTCCGCAAACAACCCAACCGAGCCGAGTTTTTTGGATTGAGGGCAAATCAGGAGACAAATGAATTTGCCCGACACAAAGCAGCTCGTAAAATAATCCAGCTCCAATTAGCAAGTCAATTCGCTGCGGCTGGTGAGGATCTGCTAGCTTTACATTGGCAGGAATTTTCCAAGAGCTGACCTGACGTCTAATGCAAAATTGGGCTGGAGGTCAGTGATGTTGGAGGCTACGATAGCAGTTACTTGCGCCAAGTAGTCAGAGCATTGGTATTGTAAGCTAACTTGCACAGAAAACCCATCTGTAGAGAACCCTGCGCCTCCTATACCGGATACAGTCACCGGAGCTGCAGCAGGTCCGCCAGCCTTGAAGTGACTAGATGCACCTGCGAGCCAGAATCGAGCAGCGCTCGGCAGGGCAGTAGATCTCCGGAGCGGTTCCCAACCAGAATATTGGCAGTGGCTAGCAACACCACATCACCAAACCGATCCTTAACGAGGAGAGAATTGACAGCGCCGGACGCTAAACCAAAAACAGCGTCGCTGGATGTGGGAACCGCAGGAGAGGGGTTTTGGTCTGGAGCTGGCGAATTGCCTCCAAAATGCAGCAGATTATGATGCCTGCGTCCACACGCACGGCAGCTTGACGCATTGCAATGCCGTGATAGGTGCCCAGATCCAAGGCACTTACGCCATAAGTCCAATCGCCTAACTTCGCCTAAAAGATCCTCAGGCGACAAGCTTAGAAACATTGGACAGGAGTTTATCACGTGAGAATGGCCATCACAGATCATGCATGCGGAAGAGTTTGTGATCACAAATGCAGAGTTACCTGGATGAAAGGGTCTACGTCGTCCTACCGTAAAGTGTGATGTCGTCGGCAAATCCATGCTCTCCAAACTCCGGCATCTTTGCTCTAGAAAACTGGCGATGGACTCTAACGTTGGAATGGAATCCAAGGAATCCAGGTCAGCTTGCATTTCCTTCCACTTAGACTGCGTGGCATCATCAACCTTCTGCAACAGCACTTGGATAATGATGCAGCTAGCAATCTGCTTTGTCGTGCCCATGCTTGCCAGGGCTCGCACATGCGAATTATCCATGCTCTCCAAACTCCGGCATCTTTGCTCTAGAAAACTGGCGATGGACTCTAACGTTGGAATGGAATCCAAGGAATCCAGGTCAGCTTGCATTTCCTTCCACTTAGACTGCGTGGCATCATCAACCTTCTGCAACAGCACTTGGATAATGATGCAGCTAGCAATCTGCTTTGTCGTGCCCATGCTTGCCAGGGCTCGCACATGCGAATTAAATTTGTCCGAAAGCTCGCGAAGCCTCGTCGCCGATGCGCACTCTACGGCCCTCAGATTCATTATCTCATTAACATGAGCTTGAAAAATGAGCCTGCGATTACTAAACCTTGTGTTTAGCAGCTCCAATGCGACGTCATAATTTTTGTCCGTGAGCTCCAACGATCGAACAGTCTCCAAGGCAGATTTACGAAGGTAGGACCGCAACCGTTGAAGCTTCTGGACCCGACTGATGAATGGGTTTTTGTCCACCATGGTCGAGAACAGTGACCGAAATTCAAGCCACTCCGCATAACCTCCACTAAACGTGGGAAGTGGCAGTGGCGGCCAAGCCTGAAAGGTTTTGCCAAATGTATCGAAATTAATGGCAGAAGATGCGTTGTTCAGCGTCGAACTCGCCGGCAACAAAGTGGAGCGCCTCATAATCTCCTGATCCAGGGTGAAGCGTGGCTTGACCCGACAGTCAGCATCAAATATTGTAATTACACAGGCAGACAATTTCCAACTTTTTTTTTTCCTCCACGCATAATTTTACCTGCTCCATATCCTTTAGGCTCCCCTGAAACAAAGTCTAGAACAAAAATAGGTTCTATCACCCACAGTTTCCGCGGTACATATCAAATATTTTTAGTTTTCTCAGTGTAACTAGCCGCAGCGGTCCATTCTATTGATTCTCTCAGATTCGCATGCGCTTTGTTGTTTTTTTGTAGCGCATGCACTTTTTGAGCTTTGGTAGAGCTTCTGCGCAAGCTCTTAGTTTATGCACTTGTATATTCGGCATTGTTTTGGATCGGCTTTGGGGTTTAATTGACCCATAAATATTGAAATATAAATTGAACCTCGTCTATTTAATTCGGTCGCTATCAAAACGCTGATAGCGTAACAGCCACTGTTTTGGGATGCTGCCTAGGCTAAGGGATCTGTTAAAGGTAAAGGGATCTGTATAGATACATAGAAGTCTGGCTAGAGATGCTTCACTTGTATTGGTCCAAGAGAAATCTTCTATTTTGAGAATGTCAAGAGTTGTGGCTGATTGGGATAGAATTTTCCTAAGCCTTGCAGTTTGGGCTGAATTTTGAGCTGGATTTGATGACCTTTTAGTCCTTGTTTCTTCGTTTCCGGGTTTTGCTCTATTGAACAGGGCTCTACTTGTTGTCTGGAGGGTCGCTATCTCTGAAGACCACCAGGGTGGCCTGTTTCACTATTTTGGTTTTGCTCTGCTTTGAGAGGATGTGGTAATACTTGGTTCAGTGGTTTTTTTATGGTTTTGAAAAATTGCTGGTTCCGTGTTTTTGAAATTAAGGGATGTTTCTATTTACCTGTGGTCGAAGAAAGAGTGTTTATCTAAGACCTTCCAAAGGTTTACGGGGCTAAGTATCTGTTTCGATACAAGCGTGTGATCAATGGATTCCCTACGACTTGCAATAATGAAGGGTGGATCATCTCCCTTATTGCAGAGGAAAAGGTTTGACTTAAGAATCAAGTTGCAAAAAGACTCACCGCGGTCGTTTGTGTTGGAGCTGGTCATTGTTGTTAGTCCAGAAACCCTACCTCCTGCTATCCATTTTTTCTGGACTAGGACTAGGTCGGCTCCATCCTCAGCCAGATGGAGCAGCAGTGCAACTGAGGCTGCCTTACAATGGTGTTGGTGTATCTGCAGAATTCGTAAGGACATATGACAGTTCAGCCGCCACCATTGTGATCTCCTTCTACTCTTTGTCGGAGATGTCTTCATCGATGACCCGACTAGCAGCCATCCTGAGCTGAACGGAGCTGAAAACGAAGTTTAGCTTTTCGTGAACAGCCTCTATGGGAGCTAGATTTTCCTTATTTATGATAAGGACCGCCTGGTTCGCCGGTCCTTCCATCTCTTCCACCTTCGCCACACGCCACTCCGTTGTGGGAAGGTGGGGGTTACACCTCTGTAACCTGGTCAGGATCTGGCTTGGCTCCTTTATGGAGGCCGGGATCCAGCTCCTTGCTTTGGGCCTACAAGGGACGTCTCACCAGCTCAACGCAACTAGTTTGACGCCTTCATAGACACCCTTTAGCTCATCTACCGTCGTCCTGTACAAGTCTGCGGACCTCTCGACATCGCAGGCTATCACTTTAACGCTGCCCTGGACCCACCCCACGTTTTTGCAGACAGGATGGGGGCCTAGTTCCCGGGCCAGGAGCTCAAAGCATTTTGCAGTTATGGCTGCTTCTACCCATCTCCACTTATCCCTTGGAACTTTATCGTCGGGGTTACCCCTGTCGATAACCCCGAGCAGGTTGCGGCTTTTCGCGAGCTTTGTGAAGGACCTTTTTGGCTGTGTGCACAACCGTTTCGCTATTGGTGCTCCCGGCATATCCCGGGAACTTACCCTCTTGGGAGCCCACCCGTCTTGGGATGCCAGCCGCTTCCGGTTCGCTATCCTTTCCCACATGCGGGAGGCATCAAGGCACTTGGGCCGGGAGATGCCGCCATGTAGGTGGCGGTAGTGGGTGGTTTGCCCGGGTTAGGGGTGGGGACCGCCTGGCTTGCTTGGCCGGACGGGTGGGCTCACTCGCTATTTGTGCAGTCTTCGATTTTTGACTAGACTCACTCGTCATTGCCAGAGCTATAGTTTTTTTTTCCAGTATAAGTGAAGTGTTATTAAAATCAAGAGATATTAGGTTACTATTAGGTCAGAATTGGCGAGCCAATCAGAATATGTGAGACATTCGCTAAAAAAATCGTCTGGATGTGCACTTTTGGTGGATATAAGCGGATATATATTTGGTGGATATAATGCCCTCAAAGGCTTCGCAAAGCTAATTTTTCGTTTTTTAGAGCTCTTCGTATCGCTTGTCATCGCATACAAGACCAGATTTTTCTCTGAAACCAACCCACGCGTTTGCTGATAGGAGGGGCACGTTTTTATACCCTTGCAGAGGGTATTTTAATTTTGGTCAAAAGTGTGCAACGCAGTGAAGGAGACATCTCCGACCCTATAAAGTATATATATTCTTGATCAGGATCACCTCTTGAGTCGATATAAGCATGTCCGTCTGACCGTCTGTCCGTCTGTCCGTCTGTCTGTTTCTACGCAAACTGAGAGACTAGCAGTTTTAGAGCTATCCAGTTGAAACTTTGCATACATCCTTCTTTTGTCTTTGTTCTTAAGTCGGAACGGCCGGGATCGGTCGACTATATCCTATACCTTCCATATAACTGATTGATCGGAAATGCCATAACTATGGTGTTTTTTAAGTTAGAGGGTTGGGACTTTCAAACGTGTTATTTGGTCAAAATATCTTATGTGCAAAATTTCATAAGGATCGGCCGACTATATCCTATAGCTGTCGTAGAACGATGGAAATTGGCATAACTTTGTTGTTTTTCAAGTTAGAAAGATGGTACTTGGTACAGATTCTATTTTGAACAAAATAATCTGTTCTGCCGAATTTCATAAGGATCGTCCGACTATATCATATAGCTGCCATATAACTGAACGATCGGAATTGGCATAACTTTGGTGTTTTTTAAGCTAAAATGATGGGACCTTCTAAGGATTCCATTTTGGGCAATCGAATCAGATCTACCAAATTTCATAAGGATCGGCTAACTGTACCCATATACTATGGTGGCCAAAAATATTTTGACATAGCGATGCTTCATTTTCTTTTTCAATTATTTCTTTATTTAAAGGAAAACAATTATTGATTTAATTTCAAATAGATATTAGTAATGTTTTATTACCAAAATAACAGTTTTAGGTTTTTTATAAATATATTTTGTATTTATTTTTTAATTTAAACTAAAATAAACTAAATTCGATAGGTGGCATAAGTATTTTGACATAGCTTTGTTTCACAATTAAATATAACAGAGTGCAACAGTGATTCTGAACCTTTATAGTGAAATAGTAGGAATTGTTTAACTGTTCGAGTATTACACAAAACCGTGTATAAAAAATTGTTTAACACCCTAAAAATCTTGATTTATTTTAACAAAACCAGTTTTCGGGACTTTTTTGCGCTTAAAAATTCCTAAACTCGTTTTTTTAAACCGATTTCAAAATTGCCGATGTTTTTCAATAGTTAAAGGTTGTAACTTTTGAAAAAAAAATATATCTTTGATTTTTTTAGGCAAAAAGGACAACATTTTTACACCTGAAACTGAAATTTTCGCCTTTTGATCGTGTTTTTCGGATTTTGACGCCAGTTTTTCGGTACAACTTACAAAATTTCTGTCATGAATGCCACATATCAATGTTGTCTCATTAATACTGAATAAAAAGAGACAAATTTCATTAAAAAACTATGAAAATTGTTGAAGTTATAACGGTTATTCCAAAAAAAGTCAATTCAACATTGCGAGCACTATAAGAATAAGAGCATATTCCTACTGTTACTCCGGTGCGCTCGCAATGTTGAATTGACTTTTTTTGGAATAACCGTTATAACTTCAACAATTTTCATAGTTTTTTAATGAAATTTGTCTCTTTTTATTCAGTATTAATGAGACAACATTGATATGTGGCATTCACGACAGAAATTTTGTAAGTTGTACCGAAAAACTGGCGTCAAAATCCGAAAAACACGATCAAAAGGCGAAAATTTCAGTTTCAGGTGTAAAAATGTTGTCCTTTTTGCCTAAAAAAATCAAAGATATATTTTTTTTTCAAAAGTTACAACCTTTAACTATTGAAAAACATCGGCAATTTTGAAATCGGTTTAAAAAAACGAGTTTAGGAATTTTTAAGCGCAAAAAAGTCCCGAAAACTGGTTTTGTTAAAATAAATCAAGATTTTTAGGGTGTTAAACAATTTTTTATACACGGTTTTGTGTAATACTCGAACAGTTAAACAATTCCTACTATTTCACTATAAAGGTTCAGAATCACTGTTGCACTCTGTTATATTTAATTGTGAAACAAAGCTATGTCAAAATACTTATGCCACCTATCGAATTTAGTTTATTTTAGTTTAAATTAAAAAATAAATACAAAATATATTTATAAAAAACCTAAAACTGTTATTTTGGTAATAAAACATTACTAATATCTATTTGAAATTAAATCAATAATTGTTTTCCTTTAAATAAAGAAATAATTGAAAAAGAAAATGAAGCATCGCTATGTCAAAATATTTTTGGCCACCATAGTAAATGCTTCCATATAAATGAACGATCGGAACTTCGGCCCAGGTTAGCTTTCCTTTCTTTGTTTTTAATTGCTTCGAAGCACTTTAAGGTCCATTTCAATTTGTCCTAATATGGATTTACCTTGATACTAAATTCTCATACATATACCTTATATTTGTAATATATATATTGTCGGATTACAGTAAAAACCGCCATTTAACTGCAAGGGTTAATCAACTTCATCTCCGCTCGTTTACATTTCTATTTTGTTATTATATACGTATTTCTTTTAGATTAATGCGAGAGGAAGAATCGCTTGATAACATAAAACAATATTATGTTAAATGCCAAAATGAAGATGGAAAATACAATGCAATTCAGAATATTTATGGGTGTATAAGTATTGGACAGGCGATAATATTTTGTCACGTAAGTATATATTAAAAGTAAAAAAAATAAAATTATTAAATTTTTTTGTTTCAAGTGAGGATGAACAATTTTTTTTTTGTCCTCGTTTCTAATTTAGATTAATTGACAAATATAGGAAATCTTAAAAAAAATTTATTTGAAATGTAAAGCAAAACTGACCTCAAAAGAAAAAAATTAAAATGCATCTCTCGAAAACAAGGTTCCCAGTAGATCATACCATTTTTTAATTTTGGATTTAAAGAAAAAATCGAAAATTTCTTCAATTAAATAAAAGTTTTCAATCTTATATTTTAAAAAAAGTTATGGCTCTCTACAAAATCTGTAATGGTTTACTAAACCAGCTGAACCTGCAAAAGATAGTTTTAGATAGTTTAAACAGTTTGCTTTTTTAAATTAAAAAATTATGAAAGAAGAGCTCTTATTTGAGAGTTTACATTAGTTATTGAATTTAAAGTTTGTTTTTTTATGCTGTCTTATCGTCTATTATTAATTTTCCGTTATTTTGGGCAATTGCCCTTAAGGAATACAAGCTACAGATCTTATTTATAAGTGGGTATTTTATATATACTACTAGCTGACCCGGATGGGGTCAGCACACAGATGGTTTTCACACAGATGGTATTTGTAAAAAAATACGGTGATCTCCTTATTTGACTTTCTACTACTATAACCCTTTAGTACAATGAAATTATTTTCGAATAAAGACGAACATGTTGATGTTGGTATACAAATTCACTAGACTGAGATTCGAAGGAGAAGTACGTTAAACACAATTAATTAAAATAGATACAAAATACAAATTTATCATATTTATTATTTCCATTTAAATTTATAACAAATAAAGTATATTACAGTATAATATAGTAAATAATATGTGACGCTTAAACTCATGAATGAAGTAGGCAAGGTAGACAGTCTTAAACTTTTAAACATTAATATCTATTTTTTTGAATTATAAATACTTTCAATTAAATTTAACACCAATCGGTGCACAATGTTTTTGGTTAACCTGTCATTACCTAACACAAATAGATTCGACGGTTTCCCGACACGTGAACACGCAACATATAGTTGCTCATGAGAAAATCATGGATTTTTCAAATCTAAATCACAATTGGACATTGTTTGACCTTGAGATTTATTTATAGACATGGCGAATAGGAAACTGTAGCCTTTTGAAGGGTATGGTAGAATATGATGGTATCATCGGAATACGTGGCAGCAGGACCACTTTTCCTTTTAACCTCCCAGCCAAAATGATTGCTTCAAGAATGTTTCCGGTGATCTTTTTGATGACCAAAAGCGTACCGTTACATAATTGAGGTGGATTCAAATTACGGAGGAGAATAATAGAGAAACCAATCTTTAATCGAAGATTATGTGGTGGCATTCCAGGGATATCTATTGAATTTAAAAATTCAATCGGAAAATTTACACTTTCATTTTCATCAACAAAAGTACCGATTGATTGAAAAGTCATCAGATCGCCTGGTAACAACTATTGTATCTGGAAGTTAATTTCGTCAACATCAATGTTTTTGGCTGCCAAAATCGCCCTTTGACTAATCCATTCATGATAAAAATAATTATTCTGTATATCCGGAAAAATACTCCGAATCAATTCATTTTTATCCTGAACAACAGTGTAAAAATTGTCGGGTAGCTAAAGCATTTGGTTGCAGTTCTATTTTACCGTTCCCAATATCTAGTAGTTGTTCGGAAAATATTTGTGCTGATGGATCATTTTGCAATTGTACTCGCATATTAATGTTCAATGGAAGTGTTTCAACACTTCGCCATAAGAATGATTGTTTCAAACATGCATTAATCTCATCCGCGAAAGTAGAGCAAGGTATAACCGGTAAGGTCTGCCGGAAGTCACCAGACAAAAGTAAGATAGCACCACCGAAAAGTTTATTATTGCTGTTTAAATTTTGCATAGTTCTGTTTAATGCTTGTTGGCACCTAGTGCCAAGACCTACTACCCTATATGCACACTTTGTAATTTGATCCAATCAATATGCATCAGCATGTCGCAATATACAAACCCACTAACCGATTTTCTCACCTATAAACAATTAGTAATAAGCATAAAACTATATCCAACCTATTAACCCAGCACTAGTAGACGGCGCCAAAAGCAGAAGCAGCATATCAGCGGGAAGAAGCGATTGACCGATGCAAGTAAGAACCAGCCAGCTAAGCCGAAATGCGCAAGCAGTACATGAACAAACAATCTGAGTCAGCAGACTCAGAGGTGGGTGACCCTGGCATTAACCTTAGTTTAGCACGTCCAGAACTTTGACCTTTCTTAGATTTAATGATGTATAAGTTAGCATCTTATATAAGAGTTATTCTTCTGAAATAAAGACAGTTCCGAAATCAGAGTCAATCGTCTCGTTACTCAGTGTCTGAACCACGGCACTTAAAATCAACCTACTTCAAGTGATCCTGTGTAAAACGGTTCACGAGTTGGTCCCGCGGCATACCAGTCTACTTCGAGTGTTGCTCCCGTGAAACGGACCGCCAGTAGACCCCGCGGTACCTAACTACTCCAAGTGTTGCTCCCGTGAAACGGACCACGAGGAGACCCCGCGGCATACCAGTCTAGCTCGAGTGTTGCTCCCGTGAAACGGACCACCAGCAGACCCCGCGCTATCTAACCTACTTAGAGTGTTGCTCCCGTGAAACGGACCGCCAGTAGGACCGGCCGATAAGGAATCAGCCGAACCACCATACCACCGGTACTTGAGGAAAACCACCCCAGGACTTCAAGCACATCAACTCATGCCTGATCACAGCAAGCGTCTGGCCAACCCGAGCAGTCCCTTGCAGAATCCAGGTAAATTTAGTCAGGACTATTTACGGTTTTGACTACGACTCCGGGACCTACCGTTACTCCCGTGAGTTCAAGTTTGACGTAGTTGCCGCATAACGCTCTACGGACGAACAATGCTTCAAGTGAATATTTCTGTGCCATTGTGCACTCATCACATATTATTATAGAACTCTTCCGCAACACTGCAGCTATTCCATTATTCTTTTTGGTGTTGCATCTGGTTTATTATGAACGTCCAATGGCAGCTTGAATGTTGAATGTGCTGTTCGTCCACCATCCAGTAAAGTAGCCGCAATGCCTGACGATGCTACTGCTAATGCGATTATTTGTTGCGACCGATTTTTTGTTTGGCAAGAATCAACGATATTAAAAATGTCTTACCGGTTCCACCGGGTGCTCTGGCATCGAGTATGGTACCGGGTATGTTCTGGCATCGATTTGTTTGTCTAATTCGATGCAAGATGTCTTCTGTCATACAATTTTTATATTTTTCCCACAAAGTTTGGGCTTGCGAGGAATAACATGTCGTCAAAATAATTGCAAACAACTGACGAATGCTATTCGGTGTCGATGTCAACGCAGCATCAGCAAGCGTTAAGTCCCAATGGTTAACGTGTTCTAGCAATCGCAGTTCACGACATGCATCCTGGTTTGTATTGAATACTCGACCATTAACTGTTCGTAAAAATTCAAAAGACGTTGGTCCGGGAACATTCACTAATAACAAACGTAAATAGAAGCACTCACGTTGGTTTGGATGTACCGTGTAAAGTCTTAGCTTTGAATATGCCTGTAATGGAAGGATGTGGTTTTCCTTGTTTCCGTGGCTCCCATTTTTTACTGAATTTGTTCCACCAACGTCTTCGCGAATTAGCCAAAAACATCAGGTTTTTGACACAATGTAAAAAATTCAGTTAGAGTCGTTTTCGGAGCTTCAAACGCTCTTTGGAGAACATTTTCTTCAATGAAGTATACACGTTGGCCGTTTTCAAAATGTATTGCCAGATGTTGGACAGCAGGATCTCTTTCGTGGATGGAAAAGCTGAGAATATGCCAAATAGCTTCATTGCTGCTAATGTATCTGCCCATTTGGTATCGTGCTATTTCGTCATTTTTATACCCTTGCAGAGGGTATTATAATTTTGGTCAAAAGTGTACACAGTGAAGGAGACATCTCCGACCCTATAAAGTATATATATTCTTGATCAGGATAACCTCCTGAGTCGATATGAGCATGTCCGTCTGTCCGTTTCTACGCAACTAGTCTCTCAGTCTTAAAGCTATCGAGTTGAAACTTTGCACACATCCTTATTGCCTTATACAGGCAGTATATAAGTCGGAACGGACGGCATCGGTCGACTATATCCTATAGCTGCCATATAACTGATTGATCGGAAATGCCATAACTTTGGTGTTTTTTAAGTTAGAAGGATGGGAGTTTCAATGGATTCCTCTTATGTCAAAATAATTCGATATGCCAAATTTCATAAGGATCGGCCAACTATATACGATCCGCTATATATCTAATAATATAAGATGCGTGGCGCCACCTAGCGGACTGCAACTCAACTGCAAGGGTATATAAACTTCGGCTCCGCCCGAAGTTAGCTTTCCTTTCTTGTTATTTATGTTTTGTACAGGGTCCGGCACTCGAAGTGTAACCAACTTCAGACCGCTCCCGCAGCTGACGCGCGGGCGTCGGCTGTAGGTGAGTTAGTTTAATGACAGTTTAGAGTATTGTTTACAAGCGCATGTAAGCATTTTGCCGAGATCACACGAAAAAAAAAGTTGCTTCGCTTCACACGAGGCTTCGCTTGGCCGAAAGTGGTCAATTTCCAAACATTGTGTTTTCTGACGAGAAAATTTTTACAATTGACCAATTCGTAAACTCCCAAAACGATAGGGTTTACTTGACCGACCGTTCATACGAGAATTTGAGTC
The DNA here is from genome assembly GCF_017639315.1 of Drosophila ananassae. Taxonomy (NCBI): domain Eukaryota; kingdom Metazoa; phylum Arthropoda; class Insecta; order Diptera; family Drosophilidae; genus Drosophila; species Drosophila ananassae. Next base: position 714,246 of record NC_057928.1, read on the forward strand.
ATCGATTGGCCACTAGGAGGCAGCACCCGCCACAGATAATGGTTTGGGCCGCTGTAACCGCAGATGGGCGCTCTCCAATCGTTTTCATCGATCCTGACGTCAAGGTAAATGCGCAATATTATCGGGAAAGTATTCTGGAGGTTGCTTTGAAGCCGTGGGCAGATAAACATTTTGGTGGCAGACCATGGACGTTTTAACAGGACTCGGCACCGTCTCATAAAGCTCGAGTGAACCAAGAATGGCTGAAAAACAACGTTCCGAACTTCATAACGTCCACACAATGGCTCTCGAATTCACCAGACGCGAATCCCATGGATTATTCTCTTTGGGCCATTTTGGAGAGCATGGTCCGAACTAAAAGATAAACTAGTCTCGATGCACTGAAAAAAGCTGTTGTTCGCGAGTGGGCCAAAATACCTGCAAGTCACATTCGGGCAGCTTCGATTCGTTTTTTGACCGTCTCAAGGCCATAGTCAAGGCAAAAGGTGGTCATATCGAGCAAAAGTGAATTGTTTCTGAATTGTGTATTATTTTTACACATTTTGTACTTTGAATTGAGTAAAACTAATTTTCCAAACTGAATTTATGGCCTTTTTAATTGGTTACACTTCGAGTGCCGGACCCTGTACTTCAAATATGGCCAAATCACTGCCTTTGTTTGCATATTTACAAAAATACTTAATTGATTTAACAGAACTGCAAAGCTCAATATTGATATGAGCTTTGTAAGTTTTTGAAAGTAGTGGTGAGTATTGTTCCACCCACTGATTATTAAACTCAAGTTGATTTGGGAAGTTCGGCAGTCGCATTGTAAATGTATGGCCACCATTACCAGTACTTCTGGCGGCGATACATTGGATAACCATCAATATCCGTAATCGTGTCATTCGTATGCGGCTTTGGGAAGTTTTTTTTTACATTTTCCATTTTCCATGCACGGTGAGGTCATGTTAAAAGCACCGCATGGCCCATTGATCATGTGTTTGGTGACAATATCAAATAATTCTTGATCAATTAATGGGTCTGGAATTTCGGCTTAAATTATTTGATCGATTTCTTCAGGACGAATTCTATCTTTAAGCCAAACCTAAATGTGGGCATGAGGCAAACCTCGCTTTTGCCACTCTATCGTATACAGCCAACAACGTGTGATACCAAAAATTGAATATTTAACAATAAAATCAATTAATGATTTCAATTTTTGTTGAAACACACGTGCAGTTAAATCTTGACGATGAATGGCTTGTTGTCCTGGCAATAGTAAAGTTTTTATCTATTCCCAATTCGGATTCATGTGAATGTAATAAATAAATCCGGTCGGCCGTAATGACGTACGTAAGTTATCGCATCTTGTATGTATTCCTGCATGTTCCGTGGACTGCCGATGTAGCTTGAAGGTAAAATGAAAGCATTACCGATGTCATTGGGATTTCAATTTCCATCGATGTTTCCAGCAACAGCATCTCGTAAGTGAATATATTCTTCCGATCTTAGTTTTGCCTAGTTGAATCGAAGGAATCGCAAGCGTTATCGAAACGATAATGAAGAATAAAATTGTCTTGATGTTGTCTAACCATTCGGATGTCGGTGTGCGTAGTAGTTCATTGAGCTAACTTTCTTATTTCTGTAATCACCTAAGAAAATAAAAAATAAAATGTAATACGAAATTAAAACATACAGTAATTAAAAAATTATTAAAACAAATACTATAAATTAAAACATACTATACATATAGTAAGAAAGTAAATAGATATTTGACAAATTTACCGGTATTTGGATCATACTGTTTCATATTAAGGTGACATTCATCTTGTCCTTGCCAACATATCTATGGATATTGTAGTGCGTCATATGAACGGTGTAGATCTGAAATCGTACTGACAGTGTTGTCTCGCCGGGTAATTTTTATAGATCATTTGTCAACTGAATCACCAACCATGATAACAGCAACCTCATCAACAGTTCGACCGTTGAATCTACCAGCATGTTCACCTAACGGTACTTTGTCGGCTTTTATGACGATTTGATAATTGTCATTTCGCAGTCGTGGCGAAACTCTTCTCATCAATTGAATTAGTTGATTGTGATCTTCTAAAAAATTTTCCAATAATATCACAATTTCTCTTAACTCTGCATGTTCAATAAAATTATACAGGCACCGAGTCGTCACGCGCTCTTCACAATCGCCCATAAAATAAATTTGAAGAAATTCCGGATTGTTATCAGGCATCAGTGATCCGATTTTATGGTACACCTGGCTTTGAATTTTGAATGTAATTTCAAAATTACGTCCATCGGATTCACGATCGAAAATTTTAGTTGCCCCAAATGACGTCATTTGGAAGCAAGAATTAATGAGTGTTAATGAGCGGCTGATCCGTTGATTTCATCGATCTAGTACTCGTAATGTACCTATGTTTCGTTCTCGTGCCGCTCTTATTGTAATATTCTGTTGCAGACGTTCGTCACGGTGTTCTTGAGATTCTTGTGCACGACTTTCTGCAGTCCTGATTCTTTGAGCTGCTTTGAGCGTTATTGTGGTTAGATTTTTCGGTGGCATATTCACTGTATTATCTTCATTATAATATGAATTCAATTTACACTTCAGTATAAGTAACACGTGGCCGGCTATGCTAACACCAAAAATTTAAAAAGTGGAAATAATTGAATTATACGGTATCTGTTAGAATAATTTGCAGTTAACAAATAATTGTGACTGTCAAATAATAACAGACAAATAATAAGCAATAAATTAAAATTGCGACTATATTTTGATCCTATCTCTAAGTTGGATCGAACTGCACATGGTGTGCGCATTTTATTATAATCGGTTATGTGGTTTAGGAGTCCGTTGAAGACAAACATTGCGACACGAGATTTATATATATTATGACCCGGCTACGCGTTGCTGTGGCTAAAGTTTTTGTTATATTACATTATAGTAAACAATTTATGCTTTTTTACACAGATGGTATTTGTACAAACATATGGTGATCTACTTATTTGACTTTCTACTACTATAACCCTTAAGTACAATAAAATTATTTACGAACAAAGACGATAATGTTGATGTTGGTATACAATTTCACTGGACTGAGATTCGAAGGGGAAGTACGTTGAACACAATTAATTAAAATGTTCTTAAACTTGATATTAAGCAGAAATCAATAGGTACAAAATAAAAGTTTATCAGATTTATTATTTCCATTTAAATTTATAACAAACTAGCTGACCCGGACACGCGTTGCTGTGACTTTTTCACACAGATGGTATTTGTAAAAAAATATGGTTATCTCCTTATTTGACTTTCTACTACTATAACCCTTTAGTACAATGAAATTATTTACGAACAAAGACGAAAATGTTCATGTTGGTATACAATTTCACTGGACTGAGATTTGAAGGGGAAGTACGTTTAACACAATTAATTATAATGTACTTACACTTGATATTAAGCTGAAATCAATAGGTACAAAATATATTATTAGATTTATTATTTCCATTTATACCGCTAAAGGGATATAGTAGTAGAAAGTCAAATCAAAAGAAGATCACCATATTTTTTTACAAATACCATCTGTGTGAAAAAGTCACAGCAACGCGTGTCCGGCTAGTATAATATATAATACAATTTTTTCATAGTTAAATAATAATTGAATACTCCCATTTTCTTATGGTAGCATTCCTGAAAAGTTACAAAAATCAATAATTTTATCTGGCTTCAAAACGATGTCGAACGCACACATGAAACCGTGTATGTGAATGTGTGAGCACGCATACATATAAAGATGAGTTTAACCGCGGAAGAACCTTCTTGATGATGCGCTTCTCTGCGACTGAACAACCAAAAAAGTTCAATGATTATGAGCGTAAGATGAGAGTAAGATTCTCTCTGGGGTCTCCAGGGGCATGTCGCAAGAAAGAGGATGTGTGCAAAGTTTCAAGTCGATAACTTCAAAACTATAAAATTTTTTGTTTCCAGCAAAGGAAACTCCAGGTATTATGGTTATTAGTGTATATGGTGCTTTTTGTTGAATTTCACAAAGCTTTGTTTGTTGGGCTCCGAGCTACGGTTCATGGGTTTTGAGCTACGCTTATTTAATGGCTTTGGTAATTTTGTACTAGCTTTTTGTAGCTTTTGACTCTAAAGATGGCACTGCTGCAGTTTTTTGATGTGAGACAATTCCGTTTGTGTGGGAGATACGATGTGGGAGATATTGAAGTTTAGAATATCAATGATAATAAGAAGGTTTATTATAAGTGGAAAACTGAATTTTGTTATTGTTAACAGATCGATTATGCCTAAAATAAAAATATTTTATTGATCGCTATGAAGAGAACTAGGAGTGACAACAATATACAAGACAATAAACAATAAATGGATGACCGTCTAGGGACTACGCCCAACTTTTGTTAAAGTCCATTTTCAATTTTTTTTTGTTCTTTAGAAATCCTCCGTTAAAATAACAAAAATCTCTTCAATGCAGTTGTTGGTGAATGAGTGTTTACATGTTGCAAGCTGAAACCGTTCATTTAGATCTCGACTTAATAAGGAGTACTTACAGCTAGCTGCTGTAGCAGCTTTTTGGTCGAAAAACAAAAATTAAATTACCCAGGTAAAAAAATGCGTTTTTTTAATTTATAATTTTTCAACGACACAAATTTATTTTTTGTCAATTACTTAAACAAGTTAACTTCTTTTTCACATGTTCTATATGCGACACCAATACCAAATCCAGTTCCAAGCAATGCAGGCCATGGTCGTCTTTTGAAAAAAATCACAGACATAGCCAACCCAATGATTAGGCCACCACCTGTAAATGAAAATTCGTATATTATTTTAGGACAAATTTGTTACATACATGGTTTACAGGGCAAAAGTCGCACAGCCCATATTTAAAATCGAACTAGCGCCCGAGAGCACAAACCCCAAGTACTGAGTTCCCCTTGAGATAAATACTGAGTTAAAAAAAGTAGTTGTGATTAAACCACGTGGTATTTTTTGCAGTCTAATTCCAATAGACTGTTATATTGTATATCATTGACATAAACTATTTGGGTAAGAATTATCCAAACGTTCTCAATTGGATTCAAGTAGGGACTTTTAGGGCTATATTTAAAAAAAAAATGTCTTTGTGACTCTTCATGTGTAAATTTGGTCATTGTCCTGCTAGAACTGTCCTTAAGGACAAACATTAAATGTTATTACATGAACTTCACTTATAGATCATTTTACATATTAATATTGGAGAACTAAATTAACTAGGTTAACTAGGGTAAAAGCTAAGTTAACTAGGGTAGTAAGTTAGCTTAGCTTATGGTATTTAAATTATGGTTAAGATATCCAGGGGAGGTCCAGCGGGTGCGTGCTTTATAGTCTTCTGGAATGCTCGCTGTTGTCCAGCAGAGAGCTGGCCAACGGGTTCGGGTGGTCATGGAGGCTTTTGCCAGTCGCTTAGCAAGTCCAGCTGCATTTGCATAATTTCGGCTGCCCCCATGGCGCTATCGGAAGTGGTAAGGAAAGCGGTGTCGTCTGCATAGGTTGCTGCGAGCAGGCCTCTGAAGAACAGGGAGGTCCTCTGAAGAACAGGGAGGCCTCTGAAGAACAGGGAGGTCGGCCGTGTAAACTTTATATAGCAGCGGTCCAAGTACGCTGCCTTGGGGAACTCCGGCATGAACCACTCTAAGGTCTGAGATGACTTCCCCGCATCTTACCGCAAATTTGCGGTCTTCCAAGAATGATTTTAAGAACAAGAAGTATGGTCGAGGTAGGGCTATTTTAAGCTTGTAGAGGAGTCCGGGATGCCAAACCCGGTCGAAGGCTTGTTTGACGTCCAGCATGACGGCCATGCAGTACTTTCTGGTTTCGAAAGCGTCTTCTCACGGGTGGGGGTCAGTTCTTCCAAAAGATCCAAAAGTGGAACAGAAAGTCACTATTAATTACTAAATTCTTACATTAATTTCGACATCACCACGGGGCACCTGAGCGTCGCTCAACAAAAACCGACGTGCGACCACTTTGAAATTCGTTGAATCAATTTCGACGGTCGCCATCGAAGAAGAGTCACCGTACATAGCATCCAAACGGTCTTTGATTTCGCTGCCCCAGTTCCCTTCCAAAAACAAGGATCGAATCACAAACCGATATTGCTCTTTCTCGGTGAGGCTAAGTACTTATCGGACTGCCTTTCAAAATCGGGACAATTTTTTTTTACATACAGCGGCATCTCTGCACTACAAACCAACGTATTACAATTCCGTTAGACTCGTTGAGAGAAATTAAAACAATTTTTAACATCTTCTTAGAAATTTTTCCGTTTGAGCCTTTTAACATTCTAGTCAAGGGTTTGTCAATGGTTGCATATAAGATTCGGTGAGGCCCAGAAAGATACGCAGCTCTCTGATATTTTTGGGAATTGGGTATTTTGATATGGTTTAGAGAGCCAGTTTTCATAACATTATGCGCTACTACATAGCCTTAAAATGAAGTTTCTAATTTGAAACACTAAAATTTTTCTAATGATATTTTCATATGGGCTTTATGTAAAATACACAGGCCAACAGCAAAAAAATCTCCACGCATACTTTCACCTGCTCGATAAACTTTAAGCTCCCCTGAAGCAAAGTCCAGAACAAACATTGGATCTACACCCACAGTTTCCGCGGTACACCTAAGAGAAGAAATCGATAAAATTTTACCATATATTGAATAATGTAGGCCGTGCAATGGCGATGACCATCATTGTTTCTAGTACATATCATTTTTGAAATTTATGTGTACCAACTAAAATTTAATAATGGTATCTAGCAGTTACCGTATCTTTGGAATACTTAAATTGGAGGAATATAAATTGAATGGAATACTTAAATTAAATTGGAGTTTTTAATCTCATATTTTCAAAAAGTCATGGCTATCTACAATTTCTGCAAGCTTTACTACACAAGCAGAACCGGCAATAGATACGTTTTTAACATAGAAACAGTTTTAGATAGCCATGAAGTTTTGAAAATATGAGATTAAAATCTCCAATTTAATTGACGAAAATTATGTTTAACCACCTTTAGAAAATTCAATAAAATTATTTCGAGTTTTCCCTTACTAAACTAATATTTTAAGTTAATTTTTTTTTTTTTATTTCCGATAACACTGTAAGACCAAACTTTACGCACCGCAATGTAAAATTTTTTTTAAGCGACTCCGGCCGACTGCCCGTCACGGGATAAATAATAATTATTTTTTAAAAATAAAAATTCCTAGATACTCTCCCAATATAGCCATTTATCGTATCGTAAAATTGAATAATTATATTCACTCAGAATTGAAAAAAAAATCGCAAAAATCTGTTTTTTTTCAGCCTCTGAAACCATCCTGCCCCCATAACTTCGTTGTTTTTCAAGTTAGAAGGATGGGAGCTTCAATGGATTTAGGCAAAATAATTCGATATGCCAAATTTCATAAGGTTCGGCCGACTATATACGATCCGCTATATACCTAATAATATAAGATGCGTTGCGCCACCTAGCGGACTGCGACTTAACTGCAAGGGTATATAATCTTCGGCTCCTGCCGAAGTTAGTTTTCCTTTCTTGTTTTTATTTATTTTTATCTTTTCAACGGTGTAATATTTTTCAAGCCTTTTGCTAGTTTTTTGTTTTCCAGAAACCCTTCTTTTTTTAAGGGGTTAGGTGGGTTGGGCGGCTTCAAAAAAATCGATTTTTTTAGTTTTTTATAAAATTTTACAGAAGAATATTCTCCCAAATTTTCAAGTCGATTTGACACATTCCTTGGCGGGAAAATCAAATTACGTCAACTTGAAGCACCACCAGAGCCACAGCGAACTCAGCTTGCTGGAACAATCCTGGTGAAATCGGCAAGCTCACACAGCTCCATAAGCGTGAGTAATTACTAAAACAAACCACCTTGAGGATAGAGCTGAGCTTTCCTCCTTTTAAGATTTGGAAATGTAGCGACCCGGTGGACGTTTTCTTACCAGAACTTTCGTTTGTCAAAGCGTCACACATAAGACCCGAGTTCCTGCCATGCGCAGAACATAGATCAACTACTTGCAAAGGGGGTTTTAATATTAGTTCACAAATTTTATTGTGAAGCTTAGGTATGCATATAAGAAGATCGCCCGAGCGTGACAAGGCAGGGCGCACATGCGCAAAGATCGAAGAGGGGATTGCGATAATCGACCACATCCAGCTGCTGTAAAATTTGTGAATTTGATCTAATATGTAAAATATAGAATATCTGTTTCTGACTTTGGACCCAAAAATATTCTTCATAACCATTGCCATTCGAAGAGATAAGACCTATTCATACATGGGACATGGCTATATCGACTCAAATAGACAACCGATAAAGATAGTAGATCGCATCAGTCGACATATAGACTATTTTTTGTTAAGAAATAATTATTATTTATCCCGTGACGTGCAGTCGGCCGGAGTCGCTTCAAAAAATTATTATCTTGCGGTGCGTAAAGTCTGGCCTTAGAGTGTTATCGGAAATAAGAAAATTGAATTGATTTACATAGAATATTAGTTTCTTGTGCGGATGAACGAAACCATTTTGAAAAATATTCGATTTTGAATTTTTGGCGCGGTTGTAAAGTCAGAGGTATCATTTGTACATAAAAATTAACCCATTATTGCCCGTAAAAATGGTAAAAAAAAATTAAAAAAAAAAACGTTCGTTCATCCGCAAGTATTTATTGTATTACAGATGTGTGAAAAATTTTATTTAGATCCGAGCATTACTTTTTGAGTTACGTTACGCACCGACTTGAAAAAGTTGTTTTGAGAAAAACGCATCTAAAGTTTTAAAAGCAATTGAAAGTATATGGAGAGAAAGAAACTAGAAAATCGGTATCTCAGCAAGCTTTAGTCCGATCGACATGAAACTTTCACAGGATATTCTTGAGATAATGTTCTATTATATAAAAAATGTCTGAAAAAACAAGTTTTTTGAAGTCTCAAACCATCCTGCCCCCTTAAGAGCGGCACTAACCTACGAAAATTTTAAAACTTTTGAGCTAATATAAATATTTATATTAAAACATTGTAAACAACGAACTGCGTTCCCTATAAGAGGGGAACTTATAAACTTGTCTTAATAAAGTAAGTCTCGAACAACAACCGAAAAGTGTTTGTTACTCAGCGCCATAACTGCGTTACATCATATATTCACCGTGTTGATCCGTCATTCCAGCACCACCAAAAGGGCCCTATTCGAAAAATTTTTAATTTTAATGATATACGATGTTTAGCTTTATCTGCAATGTAAATCCTCTTTTGGCCAATGCAGATTTCAGTGCGTTTTTGATTATTTTTAAAAATATTGTTAAATTATGATGTAATACTTAATAAATCAAAATAAAAACTTATATTATTTTTGGCACTCAAGGCTAAGTACTTTCTTTATAGGATCGCCTTAAAAGTATTAATTTTGCTCAATGATCTATGTTTCCTATTATTCCTTAAAGTTTCTATTTGACGACCAACTTTAAGGGAATATCAACTTCGGCTCCACCCAAAGTTAGCTTTCCTTTCTTTTTTGAAACAATTTGTTTGTTTGTTAAATACCGGAGGCAAAATATGTTGGTAGTGACAGAGCAGAGATTCATAAACCTTTGATAGCAAAGAGAAATTATTAAACTACAAAAGTGTTTCAAATGTGGAGTAATTAGTATTTTAAAAATTGTTGAGCTATCAGCGTTTTGATAGCGACCGAATTAATAAAGAATCCACAATTTAATTTCAATAATTTTATTGGGTCAATTTAACCCCAAAACAACGCCAGCGGCCGATCCAACGGCAACGCCAGCGGCCGACAATGCCGAATTACAAGTGCTAAAACCTAAGAGCTTGCGCAGAAGCTCCACCAAAGCTCCCAAACTGCATGCGCTACAAAAGAACAACAAAGCGCATGCGAATCTGGGAGAAACAAAGAATATGGAGCAGCTGATAACGGGCAATTAGTGGACCGCTGCGGCTGGTTACACTGAGCGAATAGAAATAGAAATAATTATGATTTTTGATGCTGGCACAAGTCCCAACATCCTCCCCCCGTTGAATTCCATCTTTCAACAAAAAATCCTTAGGGGCATGGGGCAGCTTCATCACATAATATTGCTGATGATCTCAAGGTCCATAATTCTCAGTTGCAGGCTGCCGTGTCCATCCAGATCCAGAGAGCGCTCGAGCCAAGCGTCAACAGAGTGGCGAGAGTGGAAGGAAACATCTTTCCGAAATTGCGCGTAGGCGCACCTTTCGATTGCAGGATCGGGCGAATAGAGCGAATAGAAATAGAAATAATTATGATTTTTGTTGCTGGCACAAGTCCCAACATCCTCCCCCCGTTGAATTCCATCTTTCAACAAAAAATCCTTAGGGGCATGGGGCAGCTTCATCACATAATATTGCTGATGATCTCAAGGTCCATAATTCTCAGTTGCAGGCTGCCGTGTCCATCCAGATCCAGAGAGCGCTCGAGCCAAGCGTCAACAGAGTGGCGAGAGTGGAAGGAAACATCTTTCCGAAATTGCGCGTAGGCGCACCTTTCGATTGCAGGATCGGGAGCCTTCACGGCTGGAGCAGCAGCCACCTTGGCAGCTGCAAACGGCGGCAGCAGCGATGCGGACGACCTCCCCCCATTGGAAGGGTGCAGGCTAGAGTTCAGAATGGAGTCAGACCTGGGTGCTGACTTAATCGGCAACGGTGACAATAATCCAAATCCCGAGCCAGATGAGGGATTAAGTTCAGCAGCTTCCAAAAATCCATCGCAGACAACTGCCAGATGCGACGTTGAAATAGCGACCACGGGGGGAGCGGTGGATAGCAGGGGCACTGATGAGGCGCAATTGGACACGTCCTGGCTATCGTGATCCTTGTTCAGGTTTCGCTCCAATTTAAAAACCTGAGAACCCGATTGGATGTCGCAGTCCAGCGGGTAATCCTGACTGCATGAGCGACGCTTTTCCAACAGACCATCCTGCACCTTCACCACCGCTATGGTTGGTTCTGCCATTGACGAAGCAGTGGGACCATTTGGGCCGTCGAGACAAGTGGAGTGTGCAGGTACCCTCATGGAGTGCTTTGCCATTCCCACCTGAATGTCAAAGCGCACATCAGCGGCAAGCTGGGAGAACTTCCAGCATAATTCACTCCCAACTTCAACAGAGCTCAATCGCTCTAACTCATCCTGGAGTGTGGTAAATTTCTTGCGCAACGCAATTTCCAACGGCTCCAGTACCATGATGGTCAAATCTTCCTTCTGAACTGCAGCCTTGACCTTGTTATGCAGGGCTTCCATCTCCTGGTAGGTCACCTCTGCTCTTCGCCGCAAAAGCCTTTCCCTGCTTGCAGGAACCGAGGCACTAGCTACATCTCCAGACTCCATTATGCAATTTGTTTTTGTGCAAGGTGCAATGCAATGGAAACAATAGCAACAAGTTTTCCTTTGCAGGGTTTCCTTTAAGCACTTTAATGATCACAAATCAATTAGAGCGCGATCACGTCGGGGTCACCAATGTTGAGCTATCAGCGTTTTGATAGCGACCGAATTAATAAAGAATCCACAATTTAATTTCAATAATTTTATTGGGTCAATTTAACCCCAAAACAACGGCAGCGGCCGATCCCAACAATGCCGAATTACAAGTGCTAAAACCTAAGAGCTTGCGCAGAAGCTCCACCAAAGCTCCCAAACTGCATGCGCTACAAAAAAACAACAAAGCGCATGCGAATCTGGGAGAAACAAAGAATATGGAGCAGCTGATAACGGGCAATTAGTGGACCGCTGCGGCTGGTTACACTGAGAGAATAGAAATAGAAATAATTATGATTTTTGATGCTGGCACAAGTCCCAACAAAAATCTTTGAAATTGCTGAAAATATAAAATTGCCTCATTAATTGGCAGCGTCAATTTTTTTCCCATTGCTTTCCAACATGCTTATAATAAGACTGCAAACATATCGCGCCCTGTGACTAATATGAAAAATTAAAAGAAAATAGAGAAGAAAAATCCGTCTGCGCATACTATACTAATCTGAATCACTCTTTCACTGTGACCACAAAGCCTAAGAAAAAAAAATGTTTAAAAAATCGCATAAGCAGCGAAAAACAAAGAGATCTTGCCATTCACTGAGAGGAGAAAGTAGTGTGTTGTTTCGTTTATTGTTCTTTCAAAACTCGAATGAGTAGTAATATAGTGCCTTTAAAAATCAAAGAGAACTTTTTTATAGCAACAGTTTTTAAAAAGTGTTTAACACTACGATTCCGCATCCACACTTTTTTACAAACAAAAATTGTTCCCCCTAAATTTCAAAAACCATTTTTCCCAGTAAAAATATGTTTTTTCTAAAGCTAGGGATCTCTAGAGACTTCTAATGAGAGCAAATGGAAAATTGCTTACCCTTTGCGGGTCGCGCTGCACAAATTTTCTGGCCCTATACTCGCGAGTTATGGAAAATGAGAGTTGCCCACGACTAGATTAGATAGAGAGTTTCAAAAAACATTCGGGCCATTCGGCTGCTTTCGGCATTCCGAAAGCAAACTATTTCCTTCCCATTCAGGACTCAATATTCGGACTCAATACAAGAGAATGGAAATTAACGAATATTCTTTCTTAATCTTTTACTAGTGAGTATTCGTTTTGTGTTTTGCTCTCATTCACATCTTTTTGTCTTATAAATACTTATTCAAGGGGTTTATTTATTTTGAATAATAAAAAAAAAATTCATAATAGAAATCATTTGATAATAGAAATTTATAAATGCGTATTTCTCTTTTTAATTTTATAGACCCGAAGAACTGCCGCTTGGCTTGCAGCAAAAATGACTACCGATTGTCATTCTGTAGCGGTGTTGTCCGGTGATTTAACTGTTGAGCAAAGACTGGCTGTTTTAGATCGATTTCGTTCTGGGCTGGAAAAAGTTCTAATAACTACAAACGTTTTATCAAGAGGTACTATTTATAGAGGTACTATTTTATAGTCTATATTCTAATTTAAAAAACAACCAATATTTATTTGAAGGCATTGATATTGAGCAAGTTACAATAGTTGTAAATTTTGACTTGCCAGTAGATGTTCGAGGAAATGCTGATTGTGAAACATATCTCCATCGAATAGGCCGAACTGGACGTTTTGGTAAGTTACAAATTAAATAAATAAATTATTACAAAAATATAAAAGAAACGGTAAAGGACACTTAGACGTAGCTAATACTAAACGCGGGTCAAAAATGAAAAAATTTGTAAACGCAGTGAAGCAGACATCTTCGAAGTATATATATTCTTAATCACGATCACACCTTGAGTTGATATATTCTTGTCTGTCTGACTGTCTACCTGTTTCTACACAAACTAGTCTTACAGTTTTAAAACTATCGACTTAAAACTTTGCACAAATTCTTCGTTCCTTTGCAAGCAGTATATGTTAGGTAAGTTGGAACGGGACAAGCCGGGATTGGTGGACTATATCCTATAGCTATAGCTATTTTTGTGCTACTATAACACAGTGTTACAAAAAAAACAAAAGTGAATGAACTTTTGAAGTGACAAAACCATGTTTGAAATATTTGTAACACCATCAAAATCTTGATTTATGGTTAAAAAACCTTTTTTCGGGACTTTTTTGCGCTTAAAAATTCCTGAACGCGTTTTTTCAACCGATTTCAAAATTTTCGGTGTTTTTCAATACTTAAATGTTGTAGCTTTTGAAAAAAATAGATCTTCGATTTCGTTAAACAAAAAGGACAACATTTTTACACTTGAAACCATTTTGATGCCAGTTTTTCGGTACAACTTATAAAAATTCTGGCAAAAATGACGCCACATATCAATGTTTTCTCATTAATTCTGAATAAAACGAGACAAAGACCAGATATCCCGACCAGATAAAAAATTCCTACTATGTCACTTAAAAAGTTCATTCACTTTTGTTTTTTTTTTTGTAGCACTGTGTAATCATTATGCTCTGATCGAAAAAATAAAAATAAAAAATAATCATTATTTATAATTTTTATTTTTTTTGCTCCAAAAAATAACACTTAATTCATGATTGCGGGCCATGTATTACATTTTTTGGACATATGAGTACATATCTCAATAGACCAGGTATATAGGTCCAAATTAACATTATGATTTTTCCAAGTACACTCCTCCAAACCATTAAAAATTAGAACAAAACAGATATATATTTTAAATGTTTAAAAATGTATCACCGTTGGTCTCGGCGAAGTTTTTAGTCAAGCGTTTTATTTCCTCACAAAATTTCTTCGTTAATTTTGTTGAGGATTTGAGGTGTCTATCGATAAAGTCCTCAAATGTTAAAAGTTATCCAACTTTCTCTCTGGGTATGTTGAATACCAACGTGTGGACACACCGAGTTCTGGTTGCGGGAGAGATTCATTTCTATTATATGAAAAAATGAAAAAATTGAGTCAAATAATTTGACTTATATGTGAGAAAAAAAAAACTCATACATATGTCCAACACGTTTAATACTAGACATCTGCATGAGTGGCAAAAAACACACATTCAAATGTACAATGCTAAAAATGATTTGAATGAATTTGAGAGCAAAGCCAACATGATGTGAGAGGGTTGGGTTTCTTACGCTTAACCATTTTTACAATCATTTGATAGAAGGAAACGAATTGAGTGAATTGAGAACGTTGAAAACAGAGATGTTTCATTCGAATGATTCGAGTTGTAAATGTAAATAAAAGGAAAAAAAACAAATTAAATGCAGGGAATTTTCTTCGAGTCCGAAAAGACTTTAATCATGTTCGACCAACGATCAGTTACGATTACGGGTTTGATTACTTCAAGGTCACATCCAAAGTCCTTCAAAATCGCCTCTATTTTTTTTCTTTATATTGGCACCTTGATAAAGAAAAAATTTTAGTTATACTTGTAACATAAAGAAAGAGTTAACAAACCTGGGCTGGGCGAGTCCCTAAACAACTTACAGAGGCGGAATAAGCAAAAGCCATCTTGCATTTAATAATGCACTAATTTACACAGAGTAATACACACAACCTAAAAATCAAACTTTAAAAAACTAGGTCTACAAATATATATATACATACAAGCTCGTCGGCTTCTTTTATAAATTGGTTGCCCATAATGCCGTCTTTTTGTTGCTGCTCATTTTTTTTTTCTTTTTTTTGATATTAAGTTAAAAATTGTTAAAAATTTGTAGACAAATTTGTTGCAGCTCTCAGAAAGAATTGTGCTCGAATGATAAGAAACAACTCGAAGGATTCGGGTATACATGACATTGACATATTTCTCATTTGACTTTTCGTCTCGTTCATTCTCTGACGTCTCAAATTACGAGAGGAACCCAAGCTTACATTCATACAATGTCATTTCATTTCCATCATTCCACTTACTTCATTCTATTCGATTCGAATGTACTCTGTTAGACGTATGTTATGAATGTAATCATGCAGATGTCTATTTAATACATAGCCCGGAATCATGAATTGAGTGATATTTTTGAGCGAAAAAAAATAAAAATCACAAATAATGATTATTTTTAATTTTTATTTTTTCGCTCAGAGAATAATGATTATATAATATGTGATTTTAATTTTTCGCTCAGAAAATAATAATTATTATGTGATTTTTAAAATAAAACTCATAATGATTACGGTCCCTGATAATTAATTTTTATTTGATGTGTACTAAAAATAACTCAAAGTAAAATAGTCATTGATAAAAAAATAAACTTACAAAAAATAACTATTTTGAATCCCAAAATAAAACTCTTAATAATGATTATATCATGATTTTTTATATTATTACTCCAAATTAAAACTCATCCCATGTTGAGTTCTGTTTTAATAGTTTTGCAGAGGGTATTACAATTTTGGACAAAAGTTTGCTACGCAGCTAAGGAGACATCTTTATTACATCTTAATCTTGATCAGGATCATCTCCTGAGTTGATATAAGCATGTCCGTAGGTCTTTTGATTTTACGCAATTAAGTTGAAAGTTTTCGCACACATCTGTCTTTCCTTCCGCGTAGCACGCATTCGGATCGGCCGGGATCCAACTATATTCTATAGCTGCCAAAAAACTGATCGGAAATTCGGATCGGTGTTTATATCCGGTACCCATCTCTATGGATAAAATTCGTACAATAATTAATTTAATTTTATATTACGATAAAAAACATAATATATATTAAATACAATATTATAGAATATTTCGGCTACAAACCAGCAACCGGTTTATATATCCCTTATTAGTAAAATTTTTGTGACCTTGACGAGATCCTTTAAACCCAGTTCCTGCTAAAAAAGCAATAGGATTTTTACAACAGTGTGACGTTGCCCTCCAATAGGTAGATTAAGGGTAGTGTGCCTAAAAGTCAATCAAAAAATGGTTTAGTTTCTTTGACTTCTCGCATAAAACATTCCCATCAGTCAGAAACGAACAACATAAAGATGGAATTGAGGGGAATTTAAAATACCCTAACCCTAATAGGGTTAGGGTATTTTATCCCCAAAATATTAATAGAGCCAGTCGTTAATGCGGCAAGCGCTTAAGACCTCCTAAATGCGGAATTATAAAATGGATAAGCCGAGTCGAAAACAAAAGGCGTCCTAATTGTAGGCGAAAGTATCCATTCTTCTCTATTCATTCATTAAGTAAGCTGAGGACTTCCGGATCAATTGCGGGAATATACCGACACCTTCGAAAGTAATCGTGATAAGCTAATGCAAGGCACGAGTCGGAAGGAAGAACTTCATGAATCACGTTCATGAGCAATCTCGTGTCCTTGTCCACATGGATAAACAATAAGCTTGATTATGTCGGCGCCAGAGAGTTTAAGGCATCCGAGGGAACCCTAAGCGAACTACTAAAGTCTTTATGTCCTAGTCCTATGCACTTGACAGTCTATAAGGTATTTAAAAACCCAATAGACAGTTGATATAACAAGCTGGCATACCTACAGCTGCTAGCAGAGGGGCAGAATGCGCTTGTGGGAAAGCCCAACGATAAATTGCGTTGATGCTCCAGTGCCCCTAATAAACATTCCAAAATTTGGTGGGGAACCAAATAAAATGGAAACAGTTAAGAAAATTTGGTACCTTAAATTCGGTCTTTCTGGACTTAATTAAGACACCTATTTACACGCATAATAATCGAATAATATGACAATCTTCGGCTCATTGCAAATACAGTTATCCGTCGGTTACAACAAAGTCTCTGACAGTGCCAGATCAATACAGGAGCTGTACATAAACACCCTGCAAAATTTTTCCTTAATAAAGATACTATGCATCAAATTAATCACAAGGGATACTTTTCTAGTTGTCTTGCTTACCGATAAGCTTGACATGGCATAATTTGAGCAGACAATTGGAAACTCAGTAGCCCCTACAAACTATGCTGGAATTCCTAGAGCAAAGATATATAGTCTTGAGCTTAGGAAAGACAACGCCATCATCTAAAAATGAGTTTCAAAATCTGACGTGCACTTCCAGAACGTCGGGACGACAAGCATTGTGCGAATGTGTGTCAACTGTTTAAAAATCGACCACAAATCAAAAGAAAGTAAAGGAAAAAAATTGTTTCTCGTGCGACAAAAAGCCTCAAAGCCTCAGGAGACTTAGGATCAAAAATCAATTCAATCACTTAACGGCTAGTATCGATTTTGTCACTAAAATGTTACCGATACACAGCTTCAGATCAAAGAAATTGGATAACAACCAAGCTCTACGGCTCTATATGGATTCATCATAAAATTCGAGGCAAACGACCTGTCAAGGCCTGTATCGCAGTTTGTTGTTTCTCCACAATGGTTCAATTCAAGTTGGTTAGTGATCTTATAACACTTGCCTATCTACGTCTATCGACGTCTTTCCTTGGACGTCAAAGGAAATGCTAGACGATCCATTCCCATAATGCAAAATTCTTTTTTTGGAGGCAACAATAAATTAAAAGTGATTATTCTTGAAAGGCGCTAGCGCCGAGAACCACCATGGTCTGCTGCTTCGAGCTGCTGCTGCCCATTCCCTTTTTAGAACAGGACTTATGTTACGCCCTGGCGGCCAAGGTGAACGTTTCAACCAAGGCGTTAAGACTTTCTATAGTTTCGACGTTTCGACCCTTAGAGCTCAGCAAGGAATACTTCTCCACCCAGACACCTCCCACCTGCCTTGGAATTTGAGGGATCATTGCTACCATTTCCGGACTTTTTTGGTAGTTCCGTTCTCTAATTTTGTTTTATTGGTTGAAAATTGTTCACATATTTAGACCCACTAATGGTTCATCCGGCGGGAAAGGGTTTATCCGTCAAGACATATCGTGCTATGATAAGCGTGGTTGTAACTGGCTTCGGCAAAGACATGACCTTACCATGACCTGTTACCAGGCGCCCTCACGTGGAGACAATTGTCGCACTACCAGTGGTATACATTGAGGCATGCAGAAAGACTGGCGTGCTGGCACCGCTATTGTAACCGTTGGTTGACCACTAGGAGAACATTAGGTCATGAGCATTTAATATTAAGTTACAAAAACATAATACATATTAAATAAAATATAAGGTCATAGTCTAAATGAAAAACGATAACTTAAGAACCTAAAACTACAGTAGCTTCAATCCGGAACGGCAGCAAGAACTGCTGATATTCCAATATAAAATAGGGTAACAAAATCAACACTTTTTAAATTTTTAATTTATTATTTTTACGTTTTTCTATATTTTAATATTACCACCTAAGCAATATCTATGTATTCAATATTGAACTTTTATATTACTAAAGTCAGTCTAAAACAAGAAAGGAAAGCTTACTTCGGGCGGAGCCGAAGTTTATATACCCTTGCAGTTAAGTAGCAGCTTTTATTGTTATGTAAATATCGGATCGTATATAGTTGACCGGTCCTTATGAAAATTTCATTGATTCGATAATCAATTTTCGAATAAAAATGTTGGGAACAGCCTCAAGCATCTTTAAAAATAGCAAATTTGTGCCCTTTCTGATTGTTCAGTTATATGGTAGCTATACGATGTAATCGTTCGATCCTTATGATTATTTTTCCCAAAATGAAATCTGTACCAAGTCCCATCTTTCTAACTTAAAAAACACTAAAGTTATGGCATTTCCGATCAATCAGTTATATGGCAGCTGTAGGATATATTCAACTTATATACTACCGTTCCTAACGTTCAAGGACAAGAAGGATGTGTGCAGGAGATGATCCTGATCAAGAATATATATATGTCGGAGAGGAGGTAATTAAGTCTTTTGTTAGACATTAGACTTTAAGGTGTGACCATTGGTCGTGCGGGAATATATCAGTCCTGGTATGATGAGGACTTAGTTTGCGAACTAAGGTCGTGTGTGGCTTCGTTGTGTTGCTAGATCTGGTCCTTCTATTCCTTTTTTCATCTCTGCTTCGTATTGAGCTAGACGTGTGGACTTTACTGCTAACATTATTTGACAAAAGATGAGCAACAAAGGCAACGAGGACTCGCTGCATCAGCCAGATCATGGCATGGAACACCACCAGGGGAACGAACAAAGAAATCCCGATACTCCGCGAGGAGAAGGCTTAACTTATCCGACATATACTTTATAGGGTCGGAGCTGTCTCCTTCACTGCGTTGCACACTTTTGACGAAAATCATAATACCCTCTGCAAGGGTATAACAAATGACTGATCTCAATTTTTTTTCCACTTCAAATTTGTTCAAGTTTAAGTGGGTTATTTAGATCGAAGTAACTCACACTGTCGGTGAGCGAGTGGATGCAACACTGGTATAAACATTCTTCTTCCGCAGGGATAAAAATTTATTTACTGATCTACTGCATGTCAGTTGCGGACATTCGGTTATTGACTGTAATCCAGTTAACTTGTTAACTTATACCAAATTCCTTTTCAAATAATTGTGGTTTTATTTTTTCTTTTGTAGGTAAATCTGGAATTGCCATAAATCTTATTGATGGAGAGAAAAGCATGGCCGTTTGTAAAGCAATAGAAAACCATTTTAAAAAAGAAATACAAATATTAAATACTGACTGCGCCGATGATATAGAAAAAATTGGAACATAATCCATTTATATAATGTAAAATAAAAACAAAATTTGAGATCCCATTTATATTAATATTAAATTGGATAGTTGGAAATAAATTGAAAACAATTATATAATTCTGCGCTGTTTATTTAAATATACCTGCATCTGTCTTATTAACGAAGAAAACCTTATTAACGAAATACTATAGTCTGTATAGACTGCGTCGATAATAATAGAAATGATGCTTAACTATTCAATGGCTATGTTCAGTTACCGAGGGTTTTCGGGAGTTTTACCGCGAGAGAGCGAGACAACGATCGCGCATGACGGCAGATGCAGGTGGCCGATCGAATGCACGAGAGCGGGTGTAGCGAATAAACAATTTCAATAAATGATTGCCTGCCAAACTTTCCGGCGGCTGCTTGACCCGACATACTCCCCCCATTGGAAGGGGCATGAAGGGGCTGCAGGCACAATTTATTGACTGCCCGCCTTATAGCTCCGGACACCGCCCTCAGCAGCGCACCCGACACACTCCATCATCGTCATCTTCATCTTGCTGTCACTGCAGCTGGGCGATGGCATCTCGGTAGCCATTTCGCTGCCAAAGTCCAAGAGCTTCACATCCACTCTGGGGAATATATGACCTATCACACTAACCACCACTGTGCAGATCCCGGCCAGACGCTTCTCCATGTGCTAATCGATGTGACGACGGTGTCTGTAGTACTTCTCCTTCTCGTTGACCACTTTGCGAAGGCGTGATGAGACTCCACCTTCACCGGCTTCGTTTGAGGCTGGACGAGCAACTCTGACTGCTCAGCTGCCATGAGGACCGTTCCATCGTCAGGGCCTCCGCCTCCACAAACAATCCAACCGAGCCGAGTTTTTTGGATGGAGGGCAAACAAGGAGACAGATGAATTTTACCCACACAACGCAACTCGTAAAATAATCCAGCTCCAATTAGCAAATCAACTGGCTGAGGCTGGTGAAAATGAGGATCCGCTAGCTTTACATTGGCGGGGATTTTCCAAGAGCTGACGTCCCATGCAAAATTGGGCTGAAGGTTAGTGATGTTGGAGGCTACGATCGGAGTTAATTGCGCCGAGTAGTAGTGCATTGGGATTGCAAGCTGACTTGCACAGAAAACTCATCTGTAGAGAACCCTGCGCCTCCTATACCGGATACAGTCACCGGAGACGTTATCTTCCGCAGCTGCAGCTGGTCCGCCAGCCTGGAAGTGACTAGATGCACCTGCGAGCCAGAATTGAGCAGCGCTCGGCAGGGCAGTAGAACTCGAGAGCGGTTCCTAACCAGAATATTGGCAGTGTCTAGCAGCACCTCATGACAGCGGCGGACGCTGAACGAAAAACAGCGTCACTTGATGCGGAAACCTCGGGAGAAAGGTGTTGGCCGTCCACAAGCACGGCAGCTTGACGCATTGCAATGCCGAAATAGGTGCCCAGATCCAAGGCAGTTACGGCATAAATCCATCGACTAACTTCGCCTGAAGGATTCTCAGGCGACAAGCTTAAAAACCTTGGGCAGGAGTTTATTATGTGAGAATGGCCATCACAAATCATGCATGAAATCCAAGGAATCCGAGCTTGCATTTCCTTCCACTTAGACTGCGTGGCATCATCAACCTTCTGCAACAGCACTTGGATTATGATGCAGCTAGCAATCTGCTTCGTTGTGCCCATGCTTGCCAGGACTCGCACATGCGAATTCAATTTGTCCGAAAGCTCGTGAAGCCTCATCGCCGATGAGGATTATACGGCCCTCAGGTGCATTATCTCATTAACATGAGCTTGAAAAATAAGCCTGTGATTACTAAACCTTTTGTTTAGCAACTCCGTTATAATTTTCGTCCGTGAGCTCCAACGATCGAACAGTCTCCAAGGCAGATTTACGAAGGCAGGACCGCAACCGCTGAAGCTTCTCGACCCAACTTATGAATGGGTTTGTATCCACCATGGTCGAGAACAGTGACCGGAATCCACAAAAATGGGAAGTGGTAGTGGCGACAAAGCCTGGAAAGTTCTGCCAAACGACGCATCAAAATTTGTGACAGAAGTAGCGTTGATCAGTGTCGAAGTCGCCGGCAACAAACTGGAGCGCCGCATAATCTCCTGGTCCAGGATGAATCGTGCCTCTCTCGCCGCATCTTTAAAGTTGACGCGCAGATCGCTCCTGAGCTTTGCAACATCCAGCTCGGACATCTCCTTGTGTGTGCTCTTGAAATCCCCGACGATGCCTTTCTCTTCGCTAAGCCGCACATTTATCATCGCCCCGGAAATGTCTCCACTGCTTTCAAGGAGGACAGCAATACTTGAAGGTCCTCAAAAAGACCAACTGCACTTTGGCTCCGGAATACTTTCCTTCCAGGAGAAGGCACACTCTAAAAACGGATTCATTTTCGCAACCAAAGTTTTATTTTAGTTTGTTTATTTATTGTCAGCTCACGACCCACTGTGCAACTTCTATATTATGGGGTAATATGTGTATGAGCGATTGTAGCACTCTGCAAACAGCGTATGTATGTATGTCAACAGATGTTAAGAATGCGCGAAAAAATCACAAACCGAATAATGTTTTTCAATGTTTTAATTGGTTTATGTTTATATATTTTAAGCCGCGCACCTCAAATTTTCAATGGACAATAATTCAACAATCTATTTTCCTAAGAAGTCACCAATTTTCAGTTACCGAGCGTTTTCGGGAGCTTTATTTAATGTTCCAAATCTAGGCTTTAATAAAAAACAAGGACCTTTAGATTTCTATGTATGATAACAATTTATTTCAATGATTTGGTTTATATATACAACATATGACATATGAATGTGACTGCGTAGGGTTGACGACCGAATTAGAATAAAATACGCGGGAGCGCGGCTCAACGATTGCCAGCGGTCGCTCAGTAACAATATCAAAACACAAGTGCAAATGATGATCTTTGAACATAAGGTCTTTCAAATTACAATAATGCATAGTGAGATAGACAGATCAAAATATAAGCTAATAACAATTCCAATTCCTATTATACTATTATTATTTTAAAAGGTTTGTCGCTGCTTGGTCCACCATCCTCCCACTAATAAAAATTCTGAAGGGGCAGCAGAAACATCATTGCAATAATTGTTTCGTCAGTTTTGCAGCTCGTGGAAGCGATGAGAGCAAGAAAAGGTATTAGAATTAGAATTACAAAATAGTATAACAAAATTCACACTTTTTAAATTTTTAATTTATCATTTTTGCGTCTTTCTATATTTTTATATTACCACCTAAGCAATTATATTAATAAAGTCAGTTCAAAACAAACCTATTCTGATCTCAATTCTTTCTCCACTTCAAATTTGTTCAAGTTTAAGTGGGTTAATTAGATCGGAGTAACAGAAAAAATTTTTCATTTTTGATATATACAAAACTATCATTTAAATCAGAGGTGCCCCCAGTTCCCAAGGGTACACAAATACATTAACATGTACGAAGTGCATTTGCGTACGAATACGAATAATTTTCCGTAAGCACACGACTGTTTACAGGCGTTTACACTCGGTGAGCGAGTGGATGCAACTCTGGTTTAAACATTCTTCTTCCACAGGGATAGGTTAGGGCGGTGATGCAAGGGAGACATAGAAGACCCCCTCGCTTCCACTTGAGCCGCTAGGGCTCCTTGTGCTGACGCTGGAGCAAGATGCTACCCCCCCCTTCCTGTCCCTATGCCTAGACTACCTGTGGCGGCCCATGGTCCCAGCCTGCTTTTTTTATGAAGGCAACCAGTCCGCGTGTAGAAATCTCTGAGAGATCGTTAAGGTCCGAGAGTTCTTCGGACCCGAAGTGTTTGAGTCTGCTGCGTCCGAGTGCCGGGCAGTAGCATAAGAGGTGCGTTACCGACTCTATCTCCTCTTCATCCCTGCAGCTCCTGCAGAAATCATTGTGGGGGACTGCAAGCCTGGCCACGTGTTCGCCTATCAGCCAGTGCCCAATAATTGCCCCAATCGCTAGGCTGCATTCTGGTCTGGTGAGAGCAATAAGTCTCGCCGATTTTTTCTGAGAGCGTGTCGGCTAGATCAGCCGAGAGGTTCTACAGGTCTGTAGGTTTCTCCATTTCCTATTGGCTGCCACGTCGAAAAACTTCCTGCACTTTAGCCTGCAAGTAGCCAAGGGTATGCCTACAAGTTCTTTCTCCGGTAGGAGAGGGTTGGTAGTCCCAGCCCTAGCTAGTTCATCTGCAGCACAGTTTCCCTCGTGGTCCCTGTGACCGGGAACCCAAATGAGGTAGATGTCATGCTGTTCAGCCATCTCGTTGAGAGATCTGCGACAGTCATTGACTGTCCTGGAGTTGGATGAGAATCCGTCAAGTGCCTTGAGCGCTGCCTGACTATCTGAGAAGATACATATTGTACCCCGATTGCCCCTTAGAGCTGGGGATTCCAGTGCTTCCTTAATGGCTACTACCTCAGCCTGGAAAACACTACAGTGGTCGGGGAGTCTGAAGGACTCCTTTAGGCTCAGATGCTCACAAAAGTAACCGCCTCCCACCTGGCCGTTAAGTTTTGATCCATCTGTGTAGATATGAATGGAGCCCTCCGGCCTCCGGCCCCTCGAGGGGATTACGATTTTGTAGTTAGTGGTGGGTTGGTCGACGGGCACACAGTAATCCGTACCCCCCTCAGGCATGAAATGATGTAGGTCCAGTCTGGTATGACCGAAACTATTCTTGCTCCATAGATTCGCCTCTCGCAGTCTTATTGCCGCCAGTGTGGATATCTTTACCCCCATCAGTTCTACTGGTAGTAGGTCAAGGATGATATCTGAACCTCTCCCTGCATAAGGAGTTGTCAAGGGCTGGCCACCAGACCACAACTCCATAGAATAAGATTGGTCTGATGATCGCTGTGTATAACGGCAGGTATAGAGTGCTATTGGCGCTTTCTTAGTCCTATCAGCGGTGTTCAGCTTCCAGTCCAGTTTCCTGTCTAGTGTGATGCCTAGGTACTTCGCACTATCACTAAGAACTAGTGTTTCTCCTAGGAGCTTCGGAAGTCTTAGGTTAGGTATTTTGTACTTCCTGGTAAACAGCACGAGCTCTGTCTTGGACGGATTGACTCCCAGCCCGTTCCTTTGCGCCCAGGCCGACAGAACTTCGAGCTTCCCTGTCATTAGGTCGCAAAGCGTCTGTGGGAATTTCCCTACGAAGGCAATAGCAACATCGTCCGCGTACGCAATTATCTTACCACCCTCTAAGGATCGCAGTAGGCTGTTAACTGCCACGTTCCAGAGTAGTGGTGAGAGTACACCTCCTTGCGGGGTGCCCCTCTTGACGTATCTTCGAATAGTCCAACCTCCAAGAGTAGCCTCGACACTCCTGTTAACCAGGATCTGCCGTATTAGGTGAGTTGATCGATTGTCTATTCCAAGTCCCGTCAGTGCGTCGATTATTGAGCCCGGCAAGATGTTGTTGAAGGCCCCTTCTATGTCTAGAAAAGCAACAAGTGCGTATTCCTCAAAGTTGATCGCTCGCTCGGCGATCATAGTGATATCGTGCAGGGCTGTTTCTGTTGATCGGCCCCTTTTGTAAGCATACTGAGAGCATGAGATGACCCTTGGGTTAATGGTTAGTTGGAGATAGAGACTCAAGAGTCTTTCCATAGTCTTAAGGAGGAAGGAAGACAGACTTATAGGTCTGAAGTCCTTGGGGGTGCAGTGGGATGGTTTCCCCGCCTTGGGTATGAATACAACCTTCGTGCACAGCCACGCCTTTGGTATCATACCAGTAGTGAAGACTGTGCTGAAGATTTTCTTAATCCATTTCCTTAGGTTAATACCGGCTCTGGATAACTGAGCCGGTAGAATACCGTCCCATTTATTGCCCATTTAAGATTTCTGCCACTAAGTAGGTAGTTGAGTGGGCCCTGGTGACCCTGGCTACGCATCATCTGGGTTGTTCCTTCCGATGAGCAACCCGGGAAGTGTGCGTTGAGAAGGGTCTCCAGGGACTGCTGGCTTGAGGTTGTCCAGCGCCCCTCCGTGTTCTTAATGTAGCCAGCGATGGGGGCTGTAGTAGAGAGAATCTTTCTTAGGCGGGCGGCCTCTGATGTCTCCTGGATGTTTGTGCAGAAATTGGCCCAGGCAACCCTCTTTGCCTTGCGCAATTCTTTGTTATATTGCCTAAGTTCAGCTTTATAGGCTTCCCACGCCTCGTCTGTGTTGGTACGGTGCGCGTGGTTGAAGGCCCTACGTGCATTTTTTTTGTAGGGGGCTAACGACGAGGTCCACCACGGAGGCTTCTTCGATCTGTTACTACCTATTCTTTTCTTGGGGCAGGCCTTGTGGTAAGCTTTTGCGCTAGTCGCAGTAAGCTTATCTACCATGGCGTTGAGCCCCTCATAGGTCTCGATGGTCTCTGAAGGCGGTTCGCCTAAGGATCTATCTAGTATCTTTTTATAGAGCTCCCAGTTTGCCTTTCTAGGATTTCGAACTGCTTGCTTGGTGAAGTTTTCAAAATTTACTACTATCTCAATGCGATGGTCTGAAAATGAGTGTTTGTCAAGGACTCTCCAGCTGGTGATTGGATCAGCCAGGGAGTGCGAGAATAATGTGACATCAAGAACCTCCCTTCTTTTCTTGACGACGAAGGTGGGTTCTGAACCTCTGTTACCCACTAGAAGCTTAGAGCTGAGGATAAAATCGAAGATTGACTCACCCCTTTCGTTTGTGTCAGTGCTTCCCCACTGATTGTGATGAGCGTTGGCATCGCATCCTATTATTAGGTCGATTTCCTTCCTTTCGCTGTCTTCCACAAGCCGCCTGAGTAGCGAGTGCGGTGGAGGTCCTAAGTGGTCATGACCCATATATGCCGAGCATATTCTTAGATGGCCGCCTGGGCCCTCTATCGATGTGGCTACGCGATCTTCATTGCTGAAATTTGGTAGCAAGAAGGTATTAAGGCTTTTCTTTGCGAGTATGCATGCTCGCTTTTTACCTGTTACATCGGCTGTGTACAGCCCCCAAACCGAGAATCCTGTCTCCGTGGATCCAGGGTTCTTGGATGAGGGCCACGTCAGCTCTTCACCACAGTAACCTCCGCCTCGGTGTCGGAGCCCAGCAATGAGTCCTCCTCCATACCGACGCCACCAAGAGCCCTCGCCAGGTCACTCTCCTCTAAGGTGTACCCTTCCAGAATGTCCTCCTCCACATCTGACATTCCTTCTGGGCGGACCTCTTCGGTCGGTTCCCCCAAGTCTAACTCTTGTGCCTCCATCTCTAAGTCGATGCCTCCAGGCTTACTCTTCGCATCCGACTTGTAGATCCTCACCGCAACGTGCTCGAACCCGTATTTGATACGGCTACCAGCACCCTCCAGGATCTTCGCAGTCTTCTTCTTCTCAGTCCCACTTCTTCCTCCACGTTGGCGACTCTTCAGTCCACCGTAGGGAGTGTGGGATTACACATTTTGAGCATGGCCAGAATGGTGACAGGGTCCGCCGGCTTCTCTGTCAGCCATACGCGGGCCCTCGGTTTGCTGGGGATCTTGTCTCAGTCCACCGCCTCCAGACTGGCTCCTGGGTAAACCTCCCCAAGCGTCGCAATCATTCGCTTGTAGAGGCTTACAGACCTCGCATCTTGGCACGCTATCACCTTGATGCTACCCTGGTACCACCCTGCGTCTTCGCAGTCCGGTGGAGGTCCTCCGCTCTTGAGCATCTCCTCCATGAAGCGCCCATGCAGCTCGTTCACCGCTTTCCGCCAAAGCTCTTTGGGGATCAGGCCATCTTTGGAGCCATTATCAACGACCCCAATGATGGTCCTGCCCTTAGTAACTTCGGCGAAGGATCTGTTACTTTGCTGTGTCTGCACCTTCTTCTTCTTAGCTAGGGGCGCTCCACCGTCGGTCGACCTCTGCCTTTTCGCACTTTGTGCACTCTCCTTGGCAGAGTAGCCTACTCCTGTCGGATTCTTTGGGTCCAATCTGGCCCCCGCTCTTGCTGGCTGAAAGTCAGGCAGGATTTCCCTCGCCCACTTTATTATTTCAGCCTGATCGGGGTTGGATTCCGCCGATGGGTCTGCCCTCATCAGGATGAAGGCCGCTCTCCTCCTATCCTTATAGGAGCCCTTCCGCTGCAGGGGGCCAGCAGTCGTCGGACCGGGGCCTTCCTTAGGGGTGCCGCCGGTGCGAGAGGAGCTCGATCCTGGGATCTTGCCCCCCACACCGTTCGGTGGTCCCATAGTGGGCCCCGTTTTGGGGGTCGGTGCCTTGGCATCTCCCCCTACACCGGCGCAGCTAGCCTCCGGATGTTGTCCCTCAGTGGGGAGCTTCGCCATCCCAGCATCTCTTTGGCCTCTATCTGCCTTGGAAATTGACGGATCCGTGATCCCATTTTCGGACTTTCTTAGGGAGTTCCGTTCTCCACTACTTGTTTTTGTTTTTATATTTTTGCAGTTCATTTTTGAACCCACGAGTAGGCGGGAAGGGGTTCGTCCATCATGACATAGCCCGCTTGTCATGATAAGCCTGATTAAAACTGAGGGGTCGGCCGGTCCCCCAGAGTCCGCATATTAACGTCCGTGCACCCCCCGGACATGCATCCCTCGGCATATGGTGTTCCACCTTGGATTGGGGTGATTTGAGGAAGGGACAGGGATACAAATTTATTAAATTTAATTACTGATCTACTGCATGTCAGTTGCGAACATTCGGTTATTGACTGCAGTCCAGTTAACACGGTAACCACCCCGTCCAAAAACTACCCAGCCAAATCGCGATAGCCAATTGGGCCAGCCGACAACACTTAAATGAATATTCTGCGGTATGCGGAAGTTGGGGTCAGCCAGAACTATGTTGCCAGAAATCTTCCACTTGGAAAACTCTACATATGTTGTGGCTGGGCCTTAATGTTCCAGCCTTAATGCTCACAGGATACGTGTAAAGGCGGGACTTCACGCACACATTAAGAGAGGTTCCATCCGTTTCAAACTCATCGCCGCCGAGACCAGCCACCTTTACTAAACATTGAGAGCGGCTAATCTGAATTTGACTCGCAACGACAATCAGTTCAATATCTATTATTTAAAATGGGTTAAGAAAATATATCGTTAGACTTTTATAACAATGCTTAACCCTTTATAGCCTCTTGTGACATTCTTGTAACAAACCTCATCCGTTCCTCTAATATGTACGCTAAATAATATAAGTTCATTTAAATCAGTTTTACTGTATTGTAACAGACCACCGAACATTTTTTTTTTTTTTTCTCCTATTACTCCGCTTGGGAGCTTAGGGCATTTACAAGGACTTTGAACCTGACTCTGTTTGGTGCCGTTTGCTTAGCGTAATCCCACGTGATGTTGCTGCGGGATAATTCTTGTGTTATAGTACGGCGCCAGGTAAGCTTGGGGCGGCCCACTCTTCTGCTTCCCTGTGGGTTCCAATCCAGTGCCTTCCTGACTATGCTGTCTGTTTTCTTCCTGAGTGCGTGACCTATCCATTTCCATTTTTTCTTCTTGATTTGGTGATGGATGGGAGCCTCCCCCGTGTTGCGCCACAGGTCACTGTTGGAAATTCTGTTGGGCCAGAATATCCCACATATGATCCTGAGGCACTTGTTAATGAATGACTGCAGCTTTGTCATCATCCTTTGGGAGGTTAGCCACGTCTCAGCTCCGTACAGAAGAATGGATTTTACACACGCATTGAAGATCCGCAGCTTTGTTCTTCTACTTATTTGCTGATTTCTCCAAATGCGGTGCAATCTTCCGAATGCAGATCTTGCCTTGCACAGTCTGCTCTCTACATCTTTTTCCACTCCACCACTGGATGATATTATGGTGCCAAGGTAGGTAAAGTGGTCGACGAAATCGACTGTTTTACCGCTGATGGTGATGCTACCTTGGTTGGAGTTATCAAACCGCATCGCCTTGGTCTTTGATGCGTTGATGGAGAGGCCTACTGCGTTGGCTCTCTTCTCGAGGTCGGACGCCTTGGCTTGTATATCGATGAGTCTGTGTGATAGGAGGCATATATCGTCGGCGTAGTCTAGGTCTTCAAGGTGTTGTGTGAAGCTCCAAGTTATCCCGCGTCGATGCATGCTTACTTCTCTCATGATCTCATCAATCACCAGGTTGAACAGTAGGGGTGATAGAGGGCAGCCTTGCTTGACGCCAGTGTTCGTCTGAAAGGGTGCACTGATTTTTCCGTTGTGCAGTACTGCCAGGTCCGCATCATCATACGTAGCTCTTACTATGTTTACCATGTTGATTGGCACTCCTTTCCTTGCAAGTGCACGCCATATCGCCGCCCTGTCTATTGAGTCAAACGCTTTTTGGAAGTCGATGAATAGAAGGTATAGTGGCGAACGCCATTCCACGGCTTGTTCGGTTATTGTGCGTAGCGTGTTTGCCTGGTCTACGCAGCTCCTAAGTGGTCTAAAACCTCCTTGTTCATCTCGAATTGTTGGCTCTAGTTTCTCCATAAGTCGTTCGTTCAGCAGGGTCGCTAATATTTTATAGCTGGTGTTCAACAGGGTGCTCCCTCGCCAGTTGTTACAGTCACTGAGGTCTCCCTTTTTTGGTAGCTTAACGATTACTCCTCTCTTCCAAGCGTCAGGAACTCGCTCACTTTCCCATATATCTTTGAAATGCGGGTGCAATGTTTCGGCCATTAGTTGCGGGTCAATCTGGAGGAGTTCGGCGGATATGCCGTCCTCTCCAGCCGCTTTGTTGCTCTTTAACTTCCTGATTGCATCGCGTATTTCTCTGATTGGGGGAGGGGTTGGGGGTATCCTAACGCTGCTGTTGGGTACGATACTTCTGAAGTCGGGCTGTGTGTTGCCTGGTTGCTCTGTACAGCTGATCTCCATGAAGTGTTGCCTCCATCTCTCAAGTTGAGCATCGTCGTCTACTAGGAGCCTACCGTCTGAGTCTCGAATGGGTTGGGTTTGCCTCTGGTAGCTTCCAGATAGTTTGCCTATCAACTGGTACAGTGAGCGCATGTTGTTTGTATTTGCTGCTCTTTCTGCGTTTTCTGCAATGCTGTCCAGCACGGCTCTCTTGTCGCGTCTAGCTGATTTTTTCACCAATTTGCAGAGATTCCTGTGTTCTTCTCTGGCTCTGCCGTCGTGATCCGCTATCGACTTGAGTCTATTCCGCCTGCTGATGAGTTCCCATGTGTCCGCCGAGATCCATTCAGAGCAGCTGCGTTGTCTCGTGCCAAGCATCTCCTCTGCGGTGCTTCTCAGTAGTCTGCAAGTTTGTTCCCAAGGGCAGTTCCGCTGTGGTGTCAACTGTTCGCGTAGTGCTGTTGCCATTCTGGAGGATAGGGTAGCATCTCTGAGTCGATGTATATTCAGGGGGGTCGGTCTTCTTGTGGCCCTGGTGGCAGTGTGCTTTCGTTGGAGTTTGATTGAGATCCCTCCAACTACAAGCTCGTGGTCACTGTCTATTGACGCGCCTCTCCTATTGCGTACATCTCTCAGCGAACGCCTCCATCTCTTACTTATGCACAGGTGGTCGATTTGGTTGCGGGTATTTCCATCTGGAGATGTCCATGTATATTTATGAACTTCCCTGTGGGGAAATACTGTTCCTCCAATGACCAACTGGAAGGTCTGGCATAAGTCGATCAGCCTGTCTCCATTGTCACTACGCGTGCCGATACCATGCCGGCCCATGGTTGACACCGAACATTTAGTATCAAACAAAAATCATAGATGACGTAATTTATTCACTTTATCGAGTTTGAATTTCGTACGTTGGTTAAAGTGCCAAGTTTGAAATTAAAAAAAAATACTAAACGTGTGTAAAATTTGTTTTCGCCGAATTCTACGGGTAAGTAAATAGTTTCATATACTGTTATCAGAGCATATTTTTGTTTTTTTTGTGTGAAAGCTATCGAGTTGAAACTTTGCACACACCCTTCTTTCCTTTGCAGGCAGTATTCAAGTCGGAACGGCCGGAATCGATCAACTATACCGTATAGCTGCCATATAACTGATTGATCGGAAATGCCATAACTTCGTTGTTCAAGTTAGAAGGATGGGAGTTTCAGTGGA
Source organism: Drosophila ananassae (assembly GCF_017639315.1). Classification (NCBI taxonomy): domain Eukaryota; kingdom Metazoa; phylum Arthropoda; class Insecta; order Diptera; family Drosophilidae; genus Drosophila; species Drosophila ananassae. Next base: position 746,347 of record NC_057928.1, read on the forward strand.
TTCCTCTTTGGGCAAAATAATTCGATATGCGAAATTTCATAATGATCGGCCAACTATATACGATCCGCTATATATCTAATAATATAAGATGCGTGGCGCCACCTAGCCGACTGCGACTCAACTGCAAGGGTATATCAACTTCGGCTCCGCCCGAAATTAGCTTTCCTTTCTTGTTTTTATAATATATACTTTAAAAAGTTTATTAAAATTTTGGCGGAAATGAAGAGTATCTCTTGTAACTATTTAGCTCTACTGATTTTGTTATTTTTTTATGTAGAATGTCGGCCATGTTTATGTAATGTCGGCCAATCCAAATTTGTTTTTAAATTTAATTTATACATACACAAATTAAATCATGGCATTCAATTTCTTGAAAAATAAGAAAGTTTACCCGGTCTGATACAGTTTTACGATCTGAATCTGCCTTATCTGTCCGATCTGCCTCAAACTTGATCTGCCTACAAGCAAATCAGGGCTTTTTTTAAATCTCAACATCAACATTATACCTTTCATAGTCCCAAAAAAAAAATATATAGAAACAGTCAGACACGGATACAGACCGACCGGAAAACTCCGGTTCAAACAGATTGCTAAGAATTTGGTCCCATGAAGACCTACTGTACGTACACATACACGCCAAACTATCTTTCAAATCCAATAATGATGATGCAACTGCGGTGGTAATCAGACTGCAAAATATAGGATATCCGGTATACAACACCTTAAATGAATGCTTGCAATTATGAATTCAAAATAATCACCCTCTGCATTACAAGCAAGCCGTCATTACGGGCTCCCAGACTGCCAAGCGGAGAAATATCAAAAAACTCTGCCTCAAAACGAGAAGGATTATAACGCTTGCATTTCGGTTTATCTCTAACTCTATCTTTAATAGAGAAAAATCGAAAGTTTTTAAATCTTAATTAATCTAGAACATAATTGTGAGGAGCAAATCGTGGTCGAGTCTTCTAGGGAAGCTGGAAGAGTTGAGTAAAAGACCCCCCGTGGGTAAGTCAAACATTCAAGCGAGAAAGTTTCCTTTAGAGGAATTAGGAATATAAGTTGAAGGACCCCCCGTGGGTAAGTCCGACAGTCTCAAGTGCGGGATTTTAGAGCGAGTGCGGAAGGATCCATGGCTCAAGGACCCCTTGTGGGTAAGTCCGGTGGCTGTACGCGAGTCATCGAACAAGTTTAAGTCAAGAAGCAAGTGGGAAAAGGATCAAGGATCCGCGACGGAACTGAAGCCCAAGGATAAATCGGGTCGGGTTGGGTTATTCCCGGAACCGACTGATATCCTGGTGTAATAGCGATAGGATCGGCCTGGAGTACGCCTTGTCGATTCCTGACCAGGGTGATCCCCGATTCCTGACTAGGGGTGATCCTGTGATGCGAGGGGTAGCCAGATCGGGAAATCAAGCACAACAGTGCAACCAATCAGGGACAACCTGGTCAAGTCAATAGAATCCTGATCCAGGCGCTGGGGCGTACGCACAGCGTATCACCTCGAGTTAAAGGAGACGCGAAGCCATAGATCCTGCGGAGCGTAGGCACGCAGGTGTTTGGGGGCGAGTGGCGAACGCAGCCGGCGGCGTGACCTGTGGCGTAGGTAGGCCCTTCGTGCCCTGATCCGGTCGCAAGGCACCAAGAAGCGTATCTTGCTAGGCGAATGCCTGGGAAGTGAACCTATTGGTCTGCTAACACGGATTAGGTGCCGGACACGGCGAAAGGGCATACCCAGTGAGCCAAGGATACCGAAGATCCACGGCGCCCACAGAAGAGAAACAGCGACAACCAAGTGCAGGAGCGGCGACAGGAGCAGCGACAGGGTCAACAACTGAAGCAGCGACAAGGTCAACAACAGGAGCAGCAACAGGAGCAGGGCGGACGGCCGGAGCAGCGACGACGACAGGAGTAGCAACGACGATAGGAGCAGCGACGACGAAAGGCGCAGCGGCGACGACAGGAGAGCAGCGACGACAAAAACAGCGACAAGGGCATGAGAGGGTCAGCACAGGCCCTGGAGCACGTGAGTCCAAACGGAGGGAACCGTGAGTAGGTACTTTTCAGCGAATTTATTGCTTCCCAAGCCCAGTCTCTTATTCAGGTTGCCGAGAGGACTCTGTGACCTCGGACCCTGGCAGCAAGATAATTGCCGCAAATGGCTTCCACGCTGTTCAGCACATCCACGCCCGTTAATGCTCTGCGATCTGCGGTATTCGTCCCTGACTTAGTGTCTCCCCTCCTTCGCATCAGGAAGGTTTACTTAAAAGAAACCTTTCCTTAAAAGAACTAGAAGTGGAACGCTATAAGACCGACTTTGAAGAGTTCGTCAGGCTTAGAGCCAATCGTGAGGATATAAGGAAGTGATAAGGAAGAGGATATAAGGATATAAGTGTCTGTGGCGCAACTGAAGCCCAAGGTAAACGAGTCGGGTTGGGCTATTACCGAAACACAGCGGTTAGCCTTATTTCGAAGCTTACTTTAATCTCGTAGCATCTCATTGGGCTTGTGGGTTAATGTCCATCTGAGGCTCGTCTCGTTGACCAACTTGGGCTTTTGGCTTAAAATCCTTCTCTGGCTCGTCTTGTTGATCCGCCATCGGCGAGGAATTCTTATATTTTCCAGGTTTTTCCAGTAGTTCACCGAGTTGAGTGCACCGATGCGTTGAATTCATGGATTCTTTTTAATTTATCGATAGCTTCCGGTGCTCTAACCGCGTGATTAAGGTCTGTTTTTCTGCCTTGGACTCTGGAACTGATTCCAATCGCACTGGCCTGATCACAATCCATCCCAGCACAGTATTTTTGAGTAGTGGCTTCTTCTCCCGAATGTACCTGTTGCGGCTTCATAAGCTGGTAGAAATATTCGGCGCCGTGCAATCTTCTGGGGCTGCGTAAATTCCTGATCGGCTAAGCGCAACTGAAGTGGGATATTTTTCGGCGCCTGAATAGGGTGGGATTGTTTATTGGGATTCAGAAATCATTCAGAGATTTTTCAGAAATCAGTGGCTATCAGTGTTCCTCCCAGGCCAGCGATGTTCAGGGTTGATGGCTCCAATTGGAGTCCCAGTGGGTCAGCCATTCTTTTGGAGATTATGTTAACCGGTTGTCCTGAATCCAGGAGTGTGCGGCATAGCTGAGGGGGTACGGTCGATGCAGTGCCACTTGGGCGGTTGGTAACAGAACGGCGGGTTTATTTGTAAGAAGGGGTGAAGCTGAATACACCAAATGGCGAGGTACCACGTCACTGAAGGCGTCAGGCAACCACTTGTTACTTGACTGGTTGCCTGACGCTCAAGGGCTAACATCTGCCTCAGAGATTGTCGATTGGATAGATCGGGGATGGCCAGTTCTATAGGTGACAGCGGATGTGGGTCCAATCTTTTCTCAATGATGTGTATCAATATTGGATCCCAGTTAACTGTTAACCCATTGAGTGCGTTGAGCACGGTATCGTGCGCAGCTGGTCCGCTGATCCATTAGTTCTGGGGACTACGAAAAGCTCTTAATATGTGGAATTAATCAACAGCCGTTCATTATGGTATCGATCTTTTATCCGATGCCAGGCATCCTTTTAGCTGCCCAGTCCGCCAATTGATGTTAAGATTAGGTTTTTGGCTTCATCTGTTACATGATTCTTCATATTTACTATTTTTTTATTGTAGGAATTTTACTATAGTCTTGGCATTAGGTGCCAACAGAGATGAAAATGACGAAGTTATCTTCTTGTATTTTGCTCTCGAATTCAGTTTAATTAGGATCCGCGGCAGTTTTATAACATCAAAAACACTAGGCGTAAACATCTTCTTCCGCTATTCAAAAATCATCTGCGAACACTGATTACTGTTATGTTGGTCATGCACTGTTTTTTCAAACCACCGCCACAATTCCGGAGCAGCCTTACACTTACACCATCAACCAAACTTGTTTTTGTAAGATCTTAAGACTTAACCCGCTTATTCCAGGCTCCGATAGAACTATCTTCTGTAGAACCGCTCCAAGACTCTACGCATACCTCTCCATAAACTTTTAAATTTATCTTCACAGATTTGTGTCTTTCCCCGCAGAAGCGGCTAATGGCAGCCACCTTCTTTTGTTATGGGTGGTTTCCGGAATGGCTCACAAACAGATGTTATTTACACTGAATGCTTTAGTAAAGCATTTAACTATGTTAACAACTCTCCCCAACAACTGACTTTAGTAAAGCATTTAACTATGTTAACAACTCTCCCCTCTTAAGTCTGTTCGGCCAAGCTCTTTGTAGAATTAATGTAGAAGATTAAGTTTGAATTTATAAGTTAGTATAGGGCGGAGCGTGAGCGCAGGAAAAGCTCACTTGCGCTCTCTCGTAAATTCGCCACGCTTCGCCGCAATAGATAAGCTAGGCTTAAGTTCTTTAGGTAAAAATATAATCGAATTTATAAAGTTGAACTGAGTGCACGTATTTTTTGTAGTTGCTATATTTAAATTTACAGCCACCTTTTTTGTCTTTCGGTTTTTCGCGACGAGATAAACTAATCTCAGTTAACACTCTTATTTATGCGTTTTTTTTTATGTGGCATTGATTGGAGCGGCATATATTAAAATGGGTTAAAATGAACACATAATAAATATTGAAATTTAAATTGTTTAATTCGGCCTCTACCAAAAAGCCGATAGCGTTACAAAGTCATCTCAATCTTTTCGAATTCTTAAGGGGGCATGCGCAGTTGGAGGGCCAAAAAATAGGCATTTTTTCCGAATTTTTTTCTCGTAAACTATTGAATTTTTTTGAAATGTCGTTTTTTTATGTGAAAGTAAATTATTTTAACTTAAATTTGAAAAAAAAGTAGAAAATATTTAGGCGTTTCAAAGTTATGCCCCTACGAAGTTACGAAGTGAGGTCCGTCCGAAAAAGACGAGTTGCGGTGACCAACACTGTGAAAATCTGGATCGTTTGAAATCAAAAAATGAAACGGATTTACATTTATTAAAAGTTTATCTAGTACTTAATCAAAGGATATTAAAAAAAAATATATTTGACAAAATGGCGACCTTTCAAAGTTGAAAAATCGTTTTTCGTTAAAAAAAAAAGCGGTAGTTTTTCAGCTGTAAAAAAAAAAAGTTTTGCATAAAAAAATCAATCCTTCGATTAAGTACAAAAAAGGAAAGCTAACTTCGATTAAAAACAAAAAAGAAAAGCTAACTTCGGGCGGAGCCGAAGTTGATATAACCTTGCAGTTCAGTCGCAGTCCGCTAGGTGGCACCACGCATCTTATAATATTAGATATATAGCAGATCGTATATAGTCGGCCGATCCTTATGAAATTTGGCAAATCAGATTATTTTGCCCAAAATAGAATCTGTACCGTCTGTACCCCATCTTTCTAACTTAAAAAACACCAAAGTTATGCCAATTACGATCGTTGTATGACAGCTATAGGATATAGTCGGCCGATCCTTATGAAATTTTGAACATAAGATATGTTGGTCAAATATAACATGTGTAGAAAGTCCCAACCCTCTATCTTAAAAAAAAAACGAAGTTATGGCATTTCCGATCAATCAGTCATATGGCAGCTATAGGATATAGTCGAAGAATGTGTGCAAAGTTTCAACTCGATAGCTCTAAAACTGAGAGACTAGTTTGCGTAGAAACCGACAGACAGACGGACAGACGGACATGCTTATATCGACTCAGGAGGTGACCCTGATCAAGAATATATATACTTTATAGGGTCGGAGATGTCTCATTCACTGCGTTCCACATTTTTGACCAAATTATAATACCCTCTGCAAGGGTATAAAAAGTGTACTAATAGCAGAATGTTCATTCACAAAGTTCAATGGGAAGATGAGCGATTACTGAGTCTAATAAGTACGATTAAATTTGGAATGGAAATAATTACATATGTCCACATATCCGTAAAATAAAAATAATTTTTTCCTAAGTCCTATAAATGCATTACTCAAAATAGAATTATACCAAAAGAAACAGTAAATAAACATGCCCAAATACTCGTTAAGTCTTAAACGAAGCTAGACTATTGGCGCATATAAATTGCGGAGAAGGAACAGTCCATCAAGGCGGAGCTGCGCGACACCCGGGTAAGGCTTCTTAGAACAGGGGGTCGTGAGGTACGCTACGTCCTTCATTAGAGACTGGACAGAATTTCTATCCCAGCCCCGAGCCTGGCAGACTCTCGGGTCGAATAACACCTTAGTCCGGCCGGGGGTAAGATGGTATTTTGCGATGGGTAGTGTGTGAGTACCACAATGTGGAAATAGGAATTATGTGAGGCTACATAATAGAGGTGGCAACTCACGCGCATCGTCTGTACCATTTATGGCTCGGATACCAGCTAACTGTTTGGCGCTGTTTATTTATCGACTCAGGAGGTGATCCTAATAAAGAATCAATATACCTTATAGAGCGGGTATGTCTCGGTCTTTGCGTTGCACACTTTTGACCACTTTTTAAAACCAAGCACACCCATATCTTTATTAACCATGGTGGATATATGGTCGGTAAATTTAAGTTTCAAATCTAATAGGACACCCAGATCGTTAACCTGAGTTAATCGGAAGTTATTAACGAAAGTACATAGCATGGTGAGGTCTATGACATGAGTTTACATTTCGATCCATTAAACCTTAGGTTATTTGCTAAACACCAATTTTAAAATTTATCCAAATCGGATTGAAGTCTAGATTGGGCACTAGCACTAACCACACAACATATAGACCTACCATACAACATACAAAGAAATTAACGAAAACATGTAGTGTGTGGATTTCCAACAGGGCACGCATGCGAAGAGCTGTCATAAGATAGACATAGAAAAGCTTAAAAGCTTATCACCGAATATCATTGATCTGCGGTCACCTTGGATAAGTGAACGAAACATCACGCGATTCTTATCTATGTTTTTGCATATCGAGATAAGAGTGCCGTTATGTAAAAGCTTTTTCTCTAGCATAGTTAGGGCTAGATTTGCATAGGAGAGCTTTGACATTTTTTGACGAGCTTGAAAGCAATACGGCTGCAATTGTAAGCCAAGTTTAATAAATATTTAAATTGTGCTGAAAATTAAATAAAATCAAATCCCAGACGAATTATCGGGATTCATTTAATAAGTGTTTAGTTATTTTATGCCAGGTATGTTATAAATTCAGTGCAGTGCAGTTTTTTTTCATGAATTTATTACCCCCCAGTGCCACGTGCCAGTGCGGCTAGTACCAAATTATGTAAGAGGCTAGCACCAGTTTTTTTAATCGGCTAGTACAGGATTATGTAATCGTCTAGCACCCTATTATGCAACCGGCTATCTGGAGGCCGAAATGGATGAAATATGGGAATTAACTAGTGCAGAGATTCGACGCGGGATCGCAATCTTTTGATAAATATTTTTTTGGATTCGACGACAAGCCCTTTTCGCTACACGGAGAGAAAACTCCAGCGAATTATTGATAAATTTGTAACTATAAGAAGTGCAATTATGTGAATATTGGCCTGCTGAATTTTATTCAAAGCTCAAATCCCTTTTGTTAATTATGAAATTATTCTGCGAAAAGAAAGAATATTGTATCTTAATTCGAATTTTGCACACCCTTCAGTTTTTTTTAAATAATTAATATCTTAATATCCGTTGTTATTTTATTATAAATATATAGATTTATGTAAATATATATATATAAGTGATATGAAAATATAAGGAAAGAATTTAGATTGAATTAAATAATGATAACTTTGCGATAATATTCGAGCATGGCCAGGCTAATTTATTGTTCTATTTAAATTAATAATTATAAACATCTCTAGCTATTCCTGTCCTTGAGCTCAACGGCGGCGAACATCGGTGAGTGAATATCCCTAAATTAAATTTTAATAGTTTTGCGAAGCAAACAGTAAATTTTAGCAAGGCATGAATTGGATAATTTTGGATTGATAATAATTTTAACTAATGAAATCGCAAATTTTATAATTCCTAATTTAATTACTACATTAATCCCAAACGTAGTTAAACTGATTTATTGAATTTAACCCAATATTTTTAAATCTCTTCTTTATATATAAATATAAATTTATATATATATATATTAATATGAATTCTAATGAAATTATATAAAGTAGCAGTTAAGGAGAAATTTTATAATGAAATAGAAATACCCGACTGGGAAAAATGAATCAAGTTCGCTCCAATTTAAATTTGAGTGTTAGGAACTCCATGAAGGCTTAAGGCCATTACAGATCCGCCACCGAAACTTCAAATAGCCATGCTGGAACCACAATAGGTATCACATAGGATTGTGATATGGGGCGAATCAAACGTCGTAGATCTCGCCAAGGTCGGGTGGGTTAAGAATAGGGTATAATGAACATCTAATACCCTACAACTGATCAAAGTCATTCTCTCTCTCTTTCTTCTGAGCCTGTTTGCCTTTTAGGTGATTTGTTTCCTTAGTTTTCTTTTGGATTTGAGTCAGTAAGACAATCATCCGGGTTTTCGTTATTAATTTGCATCTAGTTAGTGCACTTAAATTTATTTTGATGATGTGTAGTATGGATACGTGAAAAGAACCACCCCATCCGTCGAGCTTAGTCTAAGACCACAAGAAGTGCACGCCCTTCACTCCCATCCATACGTCCCCAAGGTATATCCTCTGGACCTTGCAGTAGATCTTGCAATTTGGTTCTGTTTAACTACAGCCCGTACACCCCCACGTTAGAAGTTGGCTAACAACGTAGGGAGTTCGAACCACACCCACACATTACAAAATTGGCGCCCAAACGGTGAGGCCTGATTAGAGTTATCTAGTCAGTTTCCTTTTTTTTCATATCGTCTTTTGTGGAACTGCAAGAGGCTAGAGTTTTTTGGCATCTTGACCCATTAGACAATGATATATCGTAGTAGTATTTTTTTTAGTAAAACCTATTAGATCTGTTTAACTTGAATTTCGATGGAATTCACCAACTGTTCGTCTTTAGGAATTGCGATTGCAGTTCAGCAGCTTGGACTGATCGACCAGAGCGACTCTTGTGTGTAACTTGACTTCTCCAAGTTAAATAATTTCAGATTTATCAGGTCCGAATAATAGATCTGGTTAGGAATCGCAAGACGCTGAAAGAGTTTTAGCTCTTGACCTACTGGATGTACATATTATCGGAAGTTTTACGAGTCAGTAATTTTCTAGTGTATCCCCAAACAGTATCAGAGAAAGAGAGATTTGATCAGTTAAGTGTTTCAGCACATTTCGGATTTCCGAAAAGCGCTATACGAACTTTGGTGGCGGATTGGTTTTGATTTTTTTATTTGGCGTAATTTTAATTTTGGAGTTTTATAGTAATTTTTTTTATATATTGAATAGATAATTTGATATTTTACCATGGCAGTACGACACAGCTTACAGAATCCAGCTGAAGGCGTAGGAGAGCAGGAAACTATTTGTTCCACTTGTCGCGAACCTACGAGTTCAAACGATATGTTGGCTACGACTCCCTGTAATCATAAATTTCATTACAGCTGTTTAATGCCACTTTTACAAGTTAAATCAATTTGTCCCGTTTGCAGCAGTAGTTGCTTAGTGAACCGACTATCCCTTACTAACAATAACGTAACGGTTGAAATAAACGAGGCAGAGGCCTTAGGAGAAATGTTAGATCCCAGTCTTGAACCAATTAGAGCTAATCCATATAACAGAGGGAAAGGTGCTATAGCAAGAAAAGGGGTACAGACAAGGTCTATGCAACGTAAGGGACAGTCAAGTGACTCATACCTCGAGAGCGACAACCATCGAGAAGGATTAGGCAGAACCGAAATAACGGATTTAGTACAATCATGTATACAAGCTCAACAAAACAACATGTTGCAGAATATATCCCAAATTATTAACTCATCGATAGAACAAGCTCTAAAAAGCAAAATGACTTCCCTTAATATCGAGTCAACAGAACAGGATCAAAGGTCACCTAGCGTTCCCCGATGCTTTGACGATTACCAATCGCAATTACCACCCATTCAGAGAAATATCAGTCATCATAGTGAGACATCAGCCGGAAATTCTAGAACGTCCAGTATTTCCCCCGAAAAAGTCGCTAACATTATACAAGGCTGGCGAATTAAATTCGACGGTGCGCGAAACGGCATGCAAGTCGAAGACTTCCTATATCGTATTCGCTCCCTTACAGCACAAAATTTAGGAGGCGACTATCAACTTTTGTGTGATCATTTGTACTTGTTGTTCGCAGGAAAGGCGAATGAATGGTTTTGGAAGTTTCATCGTTCTCGTCCTAATTTCTCTTGGCAAACCTTCCAACAGGAATTTCGCGAAAAATTTCAGGAAGTGGACTCCGATATGGACATTTGGGACTTGATCAATGTTAGACGACAGTCAGAACACGAACCATTCGAAGAATACCAGTTCGCTGTAGAAACTTTGTTAGGTAGACTAAAGATTCCCATATCCGAACAATCTACCGTACGAATTCTTATCAGAAATGCAAAGATATCGTTACGTTACGAGTTGATGCATTTAGGTATTAACACCATTGCTAGATTACGTGAAGAAATTCGTACTCACGAGCAATTTCAAAAGCACGTCAAGGCCCAATCCTTGAAACCGAAGATACCAAATCGTTCCGTTTCAGAATTATTTGGCACTTCAGCAGATGAACTAGAAATGGAAGTAGACGAAATCCATAAGAGGAAGATGGTTTGCTGGAATTGTCAGAAGCCAGGTCATAGGTTCGACGATTGTATGGAGGTCCGATCAGTATTTTGTTATGGCTGCGGAGCCAAAGATGTTTATAAGCCAAAATGCTCTCGGTGTAACCCGTCGGAAAACCGTCAGCGGGATGCGCAGAACACCACCTATCTGACGCATCCTTAAAATCCAAACCAATAGTTAAAGAAAATTATTCTCAAACGGAATTTACAACACCTATTCCAGAGAATAACAAAGTTCAGGAAGAGGCAGAGCCCCTTTGTGCAGTCACCGAACATCACTCATTCGTACCTCTACACCTTCGATGGAAAAGGTACAATGAAGCAAAGTGTCGCATATTCGGATACCCGAAGACGACGGCCAAACTGAAACCAAGACGTTCAACCACTCGGTTGAAGTTATTTTGGAAAAATGTTACCAATACCAGGAAAAAGTTAGTTTCATCTATATTTTTTAACTCCGATGATAGGTTGTATACCGATATTAGTATAGGAGAAAGGAACTATGTTGCATTACTAGATTCGGGAGCATCAGTAAGTTGCTTAGGCGGAAAAGCAGCTACCGAAATTATGAGCAATCACCAACTTAAAAAATGCTCGGGAAATATCCGAACAGCCAATAATAATAAATGTCCCGTGGTAGGGAAATATGTGACTAATATTTCTTACCGTGACAAAATAAGACCTATTGAGTTTTATGTTATCCCAACATTAAGTCAGGATATTTATTTAGGCATTGATTTCTGGAAAAGCTTCAACTTAATCAACCACCTAATTAGCCCTAAGGTTGCAGAATTAGATACTGAGAGAGATGAACAAAAGGGAAGCCCAAAAATACACCTTTTGTCACCTGATCAACAAAACAACCTTGATAAGGTCATCAGTAAATTTCCATCGTTCGATAGGGAAGGCTTGGGTCGCACTCATCTCATGGAGCACGTCATCGAGGTAGGCGAAGCAAAGCCAGTAAAGCAGAGACATTGGCCTATATCCCCTGCAATTGAAAAATTAATGTTTGAGGAAGTAGATAGGATGTTGGAATTAGGTATCATAGAGGAATCGAAAAGCCCATGGAGTAGTAACAGTGTCATTGTAAAACGAGGAGAAAAGATTCGTCTTTGCCTCGATTCCAGAGTGGTTAATAAGGTAACTATAAAGGACGCCTATCCACTACCACATATTGACGGAATTCTCAGCCGTTTACCACCAGCACGTTACATAACCGGCTTAGACATGAAGCACGCTTTTTGGCAGATCCCTCTGGAACAAAACTCTCGGCAGTACACCGCGTTCACAGTTCCGAACAGGCCTTTATACCAATATAAAGTAATGCCTTTTGGTCTGTGCAATGCACCTCAGACACTTTGTAGATTAATGGACCTTGTGATCCCGGCTCACTTTCGTACAAGAGTTTTTGTTTACTTAGACGATCTTCTTATCTTATCGGAAGACTTTGAGTCGCACATGCAGCTTCTTCAAGAAGTGGCTGTATGTCTAAGGAAAGCCAATTTGACAATAAACGTCGCTAAGTCTAACTTTTGCATGCGAGAAGTAAAATATTTAGGATTCATCATTGGATATGGTCAGCTTAAAACAGACAACGAGAAAATTATGGCTATCAATGAATTCCCCGTTCCCACTTCCGTCAAGCAACTGCGACGATTTTTAGGTTTAACAGGATGGTATAGACGCTTTGTGGACAATTATGCAACTGTTAGTTTCCCGTTAACTCAGTTGCTACGGAAAAATAGACAATTAGAATGGACCCAGGAGGCAGATAAAGCATTTGCTGAGTTGAAAGGAAAGTTAACATCAGCACCGATACTGCACACTCCCGATTTTTCTAGACCCTTCATACTACTGTGCGATGCAAGTATATATGGAGTGGGATGTGTCTTGGCACAAGCAAATGCTAACGGCGACGAAATGCCGATTGCCTATATGTCCGAGAAACTGACAAAAGCGCAGCGCAATTACACAGTGACAGAACTAGAGTGCTTGGCAGTAGTCAGAGGTGTGAAGAAATTTAGAGCGTATATTGAAGGTCTAGAGTTTACAGTAGTCACTGATCATGCATCATTGAAGTGGCTAATGGAACAGAAAGATTTGACAGGTCGCGTGGGTCGATGGGCGGTCAAGTTACAGCCTTTCGCCAAGCAGATGAAAATTGAGCATAGGCGTGGAACTCTAAACGTAGTAGCTGACACTCTTTCCCGTCAACATGAACCAGCGGTATCTGAAATCAAAGACTTCGGTCCATTGATAGATTTGACCTCAGTTGAATTTAAATCAGCAGAATACACGGATCTGATTGAAAACATCCAACGGAATCAGTCTAAGCTACCAGATCTCAAGATTATGGATAATTTTGTTTATAAAAGAGTAGAGCAGGCCACTGGTGACGTTGTCCAAGAAATGAATTCATGGAAATTATGGGTACCTTCAAACTTAAGACAAGGGACTTTATACAGATCACATGCCCCCCCAGACGCAGCTCATTGCGGCATTGGAAAAATGGTAGCAAATCTAAAAAGATTTTTCTTTTGGCCAGGAATGGTTTCGCAAATTCGGGATTACGTTTTGAAGTGTTCCGTATGTCGCACAACGAAAAGCCCAAACGTAGTGTTGAAACCTCCGATGGGAAAGCCGTTAACGTCAGATAGGCCCTTTCAAAAATTGTACATGGATTTATTAGGCCCGTATCCCAGATCAAAAAGTGGGAATATCGGCATACTAGTCATAGTAGATCATTATACTAAATTCCATTTTTTACATCCGATCAAGAAGTTTACTTCGAGCCGGATTTGTGAATTTCTCGAAACTTCAGTATTTTATACCTTCGGTGTTCCTGAGACGATTTTAACCGATAATGGCTCACAGTTCCGATCGGCCGAGTTCAAATCATTTCTGACCCGGTTTGGAACCAAGCATATTTGTACAGCGATCTATTCGCCCCAGGCTAACACAAGCGAACGCCTAAATAGGTCAGTTCTCGCCGCAATACGCGCATACATCGGCACCGATCATTCCAATTGGGATAGACATCTGCCGGAGATAAGCGGAGCCCTTAGAGCCAATATCCATCAAAGTACTAGATTTTCGCCTTACTTTATGACCTTCGGTCAGAATATGGTCCTTCACGGGAAAGACTACGAACTGCTGAGAAATTTGAATCTTTTAAAAGACAATACGGAAATACAGCGTACTGACGCCTTGCAGTGTATTCGAAATAAAGCTAAGAATAATATATCTTTGGCTCATGAAATAAACGCTAAGGTTTATAATTTAAGGACTAGATCGGTAGAATTTAAAAATGGTGAAGAAGTCCTTGCTCGTAATTTCGCACAAAGTAATGCCAGCAAGAAGTTTAACGCTAAATTAGCACCTCTCTTTATTAAAGCTAAAGTGAAAAAGAAAGTAGGACGTTCTTATTATGAACTGGTAAATGAATCAGGGAAAATTTTAGGAACCTACCACTTAAAGGACATTCAAGTAATAAAATAAAATAAAATATTAGTAGATATTAGTGATTTCAGTTAATGACCCCTGCTAATAAGATTTTTGGAGCATTAACTGTGGTGTAGTGTGTGGATTTCCAACAGGGCACGCATGCGAAGAGCGGTCATAAGATAGACATAGAAAAGCTTAAAAGCTTATCACCGAATATCATTGATCTGCGGTCACCTTGGATAAGTGAACGAAACATCACGCGATTCTTATCTATGTTTTTGCATATCGAGATAAGAGTGCCGTTATGTAAAAGCTTTTTCTCTAGCATAGTTAGGGCTAGGTTTGCATAGGAGAGCTTTGACATTTTTTGACGAGCTTGAAAGCAATACGGCTGCAATTGTAAGCCAAGTTTAATAAATATTTAAATTGTGCTGAAAATTAAATAAAATCAAATCCCAGACGAATTATCGGGATTCATTTAATAAGTGTTTAGTTATTTTATGCCAGGTATGTTATAAATTCAGTGCAGTGCAGTTTTTTTTCATGAATTTATTACCCTCCAGTGCCACGTGCCAGTGCGGCTAGTACCAAATTATGTAAGCGGCTAGCACCAGTTTTTTTTTAATCGGCTAGTACAGGATTATGTAATCGTCTAGCACCCTATTATGCAACCGGCTATCTGGAGGCCGAAATGGATGAAATATGGGAATTAACTAGTGCAGAGATTCGACGCGGGATCGCAATCTTTTGATAAATATTTTTTGGATTCGACGACAAGCCCCTTTCGCTACACGGAGAGAAAACTCCAGCGAATTATTGATAAATTTGTAACTATAAGAAGTGCAATTATGTGAATATTGGCCTGCTGAATTTTATTGAAAGCTCAAATCCCTTTTGTTAATTATGAAATTATTCTGCGGAAAGAAAGAATATTGTATCTTAATTCGAATTTTGCACACCCTTCAGTTTTTTTAAATAATTAATATCTTAATATCCGTTGTTATTTTATTATAAATATATAGATTTATGTAAATATATATATATAAGTGATATGAAAATATAAGGAAAGAATTTAGATTGAATTAAATAATGATAACTTTGCGATAATATTCGAGCATGGCCAGGCTAATTTATTGTTCTATTTAAATTAATAATTATAAACATCTCTAGCTATTCCTGTCCTTGAGCTCAACGGCGGCGAACATCGGTGAGTGAATATCCCTAAATTAAATTTTAATAGTTTTGCGAAGCAAACAGTAAATTTTAGCAAGGCATGAATTGGATAATTTTGGATTGATAATAATTTTAACTAATGAAATCGCAAATTTTATAATTCCTAATTTAATTACTACATTAATCCCAAACGTAGTTAAACTGATTTATTGAATTTAACCCAATATTTTTAAATCTCTTCTTTATATCTAAATATAAATTTATATATATATATATTAATATGAATTCTAATGAAATTATATAAAGTAGCAGTTAAGGAGAAATTTTATAATGAAATAGAAATACCCGACTGGGAAAAATGAATCAAGTTCGCTCCAATTTAAATTTGAGTGTTAGGAACTCCATGAAGGCTTAAGGCCATTACAGATCCGCCACCGAAACTTCAAATAGCCATGCTGGAACCACAATAGGTATCACATAGGATTGTGATATGGGGCGAATCAAACGTCGTAGATCTCGCCAAGGTCGGGTGGGTTAAGAATAGGGTATAATGAACATCTAATACCCTACAACTGATCAAAGTCATTCTCTCTCTCTTTCTTCTGAGCCTGTTTGCCTGTTAGGTGATTTGTTTCCTTAGTTTTCTTTTGGATTTGAGTCAGTAAGACAATCATCCGGGTTTTCGTTATTAATTTGCATCTAGTTAGTGCACTTAAATTTATGTTGATGATGTGTAGTATGGATACGTGAAAAGAACCACCCCATCCGTCGAGCTTAGTCTAAGACCACAAGAAGTGCACGCCCTTCACTCCCATCCATACGTCCCCAAGGTATATCCTCTGGACCTTGCAGTAGATCTTGCAATTTGGTTCTGTTTAACTACAGCCCGTACACCCCCACGTTAGAAGTTGGCTAACAACGTAGGGAGTTCGAACCACACCCACACATTACATGTTTCCATTACATTGCACCTTGCACAAAAACAAATTACATAATGGAGTCTGGAGACTTATTTAGTGCCTCGGTTCCTGCAAGCAGGGAAAGGCTATTGCGGCGAAGAGCAGAAGTGACTTACCAGGAGATGGAAGCCCTGCATAATAAGGTCAAGGCTGCAGTGCAGAACTTTGATTTTATTTATTGGATCTTCTCTTAATTTTGAGACTAACAATTAGTTTTCAAATCTTAACATTTAACTAACAGTAGACTAAGACTGCATTCTGGTTGCACGTTCCTCAAGACGGTCGCTGGGTGGATAGGTCATTGCGACGAAGTCGTGATTGGTTGCTCAACCTTGTTAGACCTCTCGCCAGGTGGTTAGGGTGCGACAATAGCTTGCTAAAGTACTTTTTCTTCTGTTCTGCGATCACATCTTTGACTGGAAGAATGTTTAAGTCGCGATGTATGTTTTCGTTGCGAATTCCGTTGGAAATTGCGTTGCGGAAGAAATTCACCACACTCCAGGATAAGTTAGAGCGATTGAGCTCTAGCGAAATTGGGAGCGAATTATTCTGGAAGTTCTCCCAGCTTGCCGCTGATGTGCGCGTTGATATTCAGGTGGGAATGGCAAGGTACTCCATGAGGGTGCCTGAACACTCCACTCGTCTCGACGGCACTACTGATCCCATTGCTCGGTCGTTGACAAAACCAACCATCGAGGCTACGAAAGTGCATGGTGGTCTCTTGGTAAATTGTCGCTCATGCAGTCAGGATTCTTCGCTGGACCGCGACATCCAATCGGGTTTTCAGGATTTGAACTTGGAGCGAAACCTGAGCAACGATCATGATAGCCAGGACGGGTCCAATTGCGTCTCATCAGTGCCCCTGCTATCCACCGCTCCCCCCGTGGTCGCTAATTCCACATGGCATCTGGCAGTTGTCTGCGATGGATTTTCTTAAGCTGCTGTTCTTAATCCCGCATCAACAGGTATAAAAATTCATTAAACTACACAGTGCCTTCACTTGCTTTTTCAATTGAATTCAAAAAACAATTTCATCCAAAAATTTCACATATGTTGCCTTCATATACTTTTTTTTTCCAACACACATCTTTCTTTTAAAACATTTATATACTTCTTTTTTCCCTTTTTTCGTTAGGGCATAACTGCACTTAATCTAGACAAAAACAAATAAAAAACAGTTTAATTCGACACTCGCCTCGCACCATAACTTATTCATAACAACTTAAAATTTATTAAATTCTTTTTTGATTTTTCCTTAAATTCTCTTTTTACTTTAAAATTTTTGTATAATTTCGGCTTCTTGCCTTTTCTCTTTTCCAACACGTGTTCTTTTTCTTTCTTTTTACATTTCAGTCTGCTTCTTAAAAAAAAAAACTTTGCTCCATTCCAATTCTGGCTTCCTTTCTTATCACGCTCAGTCCTTTTCTTCACGCCGTTTCCTCTTTGCGGTGTTCACTTGATGAATCTGTCGTCTTCCTCTCTCAGACCTCCCTCGTCGTTTTCAATTCTCCTCTCTCCTTAGTTATTCCTCTCTCCGGGTTCGGCCATTTCCAACGTCGTCGTGGAGCGTTTTTCCGTTTTGTCCTTGAAGATTCTCTCAAGCTCTGCACGGGGATGCTCTTCAGGGTCGCAGGGAAAAAGCGTGGGCTCCTCTTCTCCTTGCTTTACTACGTTTCAGATGTCACTCTCGTGGGGCCCTTACGCCACGTGGTTCCTTAGGGCCACTTCATCCTTGCGGTTGGGGATTAGCAGTTTTCTTTTCCGCTGCCTGCAAAATAACCCTGCGTTAAAAAAAAGTTTTTTCGCTGGCTCTTCCTCTGCACGTCCGGCTTGACTCAGGCCCAAAATCGAAAAGACCGGTTGCGCTCTCCCGCACTTTTTCCTCGCCTCTCTTAGACAGACCAGACTAGATCAATTCTCGATCAGCTGGCCAATGACTCACTTAGCGGTAACTCTCAATGAAATGTTTTTTTTTTTCTAATTTATCGTTGATTAAATTTAAGTCTTATTCTCTTTTTTCTTTTTTTGCAAATGTCGCTTCAGGCGCCATTACAGATTTATAATTTATTTTTTGAGTAAAAATCTCAATTCGTTCTACTTGTATCCGTTCAGGGTATAATGTTCAGACTACAATGGTCTCTACCACATCTTGTTACTTTGCTCCACTAACAATCTTAAATCGCTTATATTAACAGCCTTATCTGTGCAACACTCTTCCTCGTGATATCTTTCTTCTTCTCTTCGCTTAAACTATCTCGGATCTATTCCCGTGATTCGAGCCGTACGTTGCGCGGCAGCGTCCCTCGGTCGGTTGGACGGGAGGTGGGGAACTGCGCGAATAAAAAAAAAATACCAGTTTTTCATATCTACGTTTCGATTTTTATCTGAAATAGTGAATAAGGATTAATGGTCCGTTTGTATTTCTATACAAATTACTCCGTATAAATAATTCCTGAGATTTTTTAAGACCCATACTTATTTTTTATTTAATTTATTGGATATGATAGTACAGTTTAGAAAAGTTTAGGGGTGTAGTGCTAGCTACGAGGCCTTCGACTACGTGTTTTAACTATTTAGTTATGTTTATAATTAGCTAAGTTAACAGTATATTTATTTTAATTTTAAATTTCCTTGTATAAATTGGTTTCTTTTAGGAATTTGATGATTGCTTTAATGTTTTCTGATGTTGGGTTCTTAAGATACTCAGTGGCTGGCCGATTTTTTTTGTAGATTTTGCTTGTTCTGAGAGATTGCTGGGCAGGAATGTAAGATGTGTTCCATGTTTGTTTGACATGTTTGTTTGATGATTGACAGCGATAGGAGTTGCGTGGGGTGTTTCAGCAGAATACACGGATCTGATTGAAAACATCCAACGGAATCAGTCTAAGCTACCAGATCTCAAGATTATGGATAATTTTGTTTATAAAAGAGTAGAGCAGGCCACTGGTGACGTTGTCCAAGAAATGAATTCATGGAAATTATGGGTACCTTCAAACTTAAGACAAGGGACTTTATACAGATCACATGCCCCCCCAGACGCAGCTCATTGCGGCATTGGAAAAATGGTAGCAAATCTAAAAAGATTTTTCTTTTGGCCAGGAATGGTTTCGCAAATTCGGGATTACGTTTTGAAGTGTTCCGTATGTCGCACAACGAAAAGCCCAAACGTAGTGTTGAAACCTCCGATGGGAAAGCCGTTAACGTCAGATAGGCCCTTTCAAAAATTGTACATGGATTTATTAGGCCCGTATCCCAGATCCAAAAGTGGGAATATCGGCATACTAGTCATAGTAGATCATTATACTAAGTTCCATTTTTTACATCCGATCAAGAAGTTTACTTCGAGCCGGATTTGTGAATTTCTCGAAACTTCAGTATTTTATACCTTCGGTGTTCCTGAGACGATTTTAACCGATAATGGCTCACAGTTCCGATCGGCCGAGTTCAAATCATTTCTGACCCGGTTTGGAACCAAGCATATTTGTACAGCGATCTATTCGCCCCAGGCTAACGCAAGCGAACGCCTAAATAGGTCAGTTCTCGCCGCAATACGCGCATACATCGGCACCGATCATTCCTATTGGGATAGACATCTGCCGGAGATAAGCGGAGCCCTTAGAGCCAATATCCATCTATGAGATTTGTTAAGTTTATATTAACAGAGTTAATATAACTTCCATACACCAGCCAAATTGTCCAAATAGTAAAAACACTTTGATTGTTATTTTAGTTAATTTATTTTACGTCTGCACGCGCTCGCTGTCGTTAAGGAAGTAAGTAAGCGTACGCATATGCATACAAAAAGAATACAAAAACGTTCAAAAAGCATAAAGGAGAAAGAACAATTTGAGAGAGAGAGATTTGGCTCTCCCTGAGATCAACATTGCTCTTCCCCTTCCCACACACACAATGTGTATGTGAATCAGTGTGACTTTTGGTTTTTCCAACACGCCACCTCAAAAATTACACTGATACAAATTAAGGATTAACAAAAAAAATAATAATTTTCAGACGAGTGCGTGCATATTCAAATTGTTGTTGTTTCTTTTCTTTTTCTTTTCTTGTCTGGGGTCTCTTTCTTTTCTGATCCAGCATTTGCTGCAAGGAATTGGGGAAACCCAGTAAAACCCAATCAGATCAATCAAAAAAACATAAATTAACAAGATTCACTTCTTTATAAACAACAGTGGTTAGACTAAAAATTATTTTGGTTTGATTATTGTTAAATATATGTATATATATATATGCCAAGAGATCCAGTTTGTCTTGGTTAAAAGAAAACAAAATAACTTCATATAAAGGTTCAGGGTGCAAGTCCAGTAAGCCCCAGTTGGTTTCGCAGCGCAGTGAATCTAGCTGTTGGTAGCGGCTTCGTTAAAATATCGGCCAACTGGAAATCTGTGGAAATATACTTGACACAGATTAGTTTGTTTTCAATTTGTTCCCTGGTAAAATGATATTTAATATCTATGTGCTTAGTTCTCTTGTGGCAGGTAGGGTTATTGGCTATGCTAATACAACCTTGGTTGTCTTCAAAAATATCTATTGGGCCATTAGATTTTAATTTCATTTCATTCATTAATGACTTTAGCCATAATGCTTCTCTAACACCTTCAAATAAGGCCATATATTCAGCTTCGGTAGATGAAGCAGCAACTGATTTTTGTTTCATAGTATTCCAGGATATTGAACAATTTCCAAACATTTTAAATATATATCCTGTCGTACTTCTCCTATCAGTCTCGTTTCCAGCCCAATCTGAATCGACATATCCTATAAGGATATTATCTACTTTAGGACTCCTTTTGAACGATAACTTCAAGTCAACAGTTCCCTTTAGATATCTTAAAACTCGTTTAAGATATTGCCATAATTCTTTGTTATTATTATTAGTATACCGGCTTAAGATACTTATCGATGTACTCAAGTCCGGGCGTGTACACAACATTATGTACATTAAACAGCCAATTAAATTCCTACATGGTGCTTCACATGATTCTTCAGCTTGCAAGTCCTCATAATTTAGTTTGTTTGGAAGAGGGGTACTAACTGGGTTACAATCTTGCATATTGAATTTCTTTAAAACATTTTTAATATATGCAGATTGACTGAGACAAATTTGGTCATCTTTTCGATCAACTTTTATACCAAGGAAATGTCGTATTTCACATAAGTCAGTCATTTGAAATGTGCTTGAAAGAAAAGCTTTAAATTTAGACATGCTTTCGGAATTACTGGTAGCAATTACCACATCGTCAACATATAATAGTAAATATATATTTTTACTTATATTTCCCTTATTTAAAATATATATACATCGGTCTACCTCTAGATTCTGAAATCCAAAATTTTTAAGTGCATTTTCAAAAACCTCAAACCAGCATCTGGCAGCTTGCTTAAGGCCATAGATAGCTTTATTTAGTTTGCATACTTTATTTTCATCATACTGGTTTAAACCTTTTGGAACCTTCATGTAAATTTCTTCCTTTAAAGTTCCATTTAAAAAAGCTGTTTTTACATCCATATGATGGATCAGTAAATTATATTGATTAGAAAATGCTAAAAGAAATCTGAAACTAGAAATTCGTGCAACAGGTGCAAAGGTCTCATCATAATCCATCATATACTCTTGGGTGAAGCCCCTCGCTACTAGTCTTGCCTTATATTTTAGTAAGTTACCATTTTCATCTTGCTTTAAACTAAAAACCCACTTGCAATCTACTATGTTTTTATTCATAGGCCTGTTCACTAAGCACCATGTTTTATTTAAAAAGTGCGAATTTAGTTCATCTTGAATGGCTTCCTCCCACAAGGCTCTGTCATCACGAAATTTAATTTCCTCATAAGTATTGGGAATATCACTTAAACATATTTGGGTATTCATAAGACATTTTTCTAAAAATCTATATGATAATTTTGGTTTATCTTTATTTCTCTCACTGCGTCTGACTTGTTGATTTTCATTTTCTTGTATATTATCACCAGTTTCAACTTCTGGATCGGTATTCTTGAGACAAGTGGAATTTTCATTTGAGTTTTCACCAAACTTTGAATCCATTGATTGATTCATTTCCTGTGATGGAAAATCTAACTCTTCATTCTCTTCAATTGGAGAATCATGACTTCTGCTAACATCATTATGTTTTACCACAGAGTCATTTTCATTTAAAGTCATCGATTTTATGCCTTTTTCGTCCACCACTACATCTCTAGCTATCATGAATTTTCTTGATTCCTCATTCCACAATTTATAGCCATTTGGTTCATACCCGACGAGTAAAGTCTTAATAGATTTCTCATCAAATTTTCGCTTACGCACTTTATTTAGTGCGTATACAGTTGATCCAAATACTTTCAAATATTTTAATATTGGCTTCTTTTTATGCCACATCTCATATGGTGTTTTTCTTATATTTTCCAAAGCTCTACTTGGGGACCTATTAACTAAATAAGTTGCTGTTAAAACGGCTTCACCCCAAAAACTTTTATTAAGTTTAGTACAGTTAATCATAGAGCGAGCTTTTTCGGTGATTGTTCTAATCATCCGTTCTGCAACACCATTTAATTGTGGGGTATGAGGAACCGTTAAATGATAGCTGATACCTTTTTCTACACAAAAATCACGCATTTCATTTGAGAGGTATTCCCTGCCATTATCAATATATAGATTTACCAATTTTAAGTTGAAATGAGCCTCACCTTTTGCCACAAAGTCTTTGAATACAAAAAACACGTCTGATTTATAAGTTATTAAGTATGTCACACAGTAATGTGTAAACTGATCAACAAAAACTACATAGTAGTTTTTATTATCAATAGTTGAGGGCGTAATTGGACCACAAACGTCAGAATGAACTACGAACAATGGGCGGTCAATATTTTCTTTGTTTTTAAATTTCTCAAATTTTAGCCTAGATTGCTTTCCGTTAATACACGCCTCACATATTTCATTTTTGTTTAGCTGTACGTTTTTTATAAGTTCAACATCTTCAAACAAGCTATTTCGTTTAATTTCTAAGAATTTTCCTACACTAATATGTCCTAACCTTTCATGCCACAAGCGATACTCTGCATCATTTAAACTTTTGGATGTATATACTTTACTATTTAAATAAAATTTCACAGTCGGTACATTATACTTACAAAAACCTTCAAATGCCAAGTTACCATCTTTGATTATTTTTATACCATCCGGATTAAATTGGACGGACATTCCAGCGTCTAGCATCTTCTTCACGGATAGTAAATTGTGCGGGATTTCCTTGCAATATAGCACATTTTTTAATGCAATGTTGTTTCCGGAATTGTTAAGACTAACTAGTCCTTTCGCAGTAGCATACACAAATTCTCCACGCTTTGCAATCTCAATCGCCACACTTGGGTTTACATTCTCGTACTCAGAAAATAAAGTTATGTCGTTTACTATGTGATCTGACGCCCCTGAATCTAATATGAAATCTACGCCATCTGTCTGTTCACTGGAATTAGCTAATTTCATCATAAAAGCAAAAACACAGTCCGGCTGCGCGGTTGCCATCTGAGTCTGTCTCTCTCTAACAGCTACGTTCGTCATGAATGCAAACGAGCGTTCTGGCTGCGTTGCTGTTGCCATCTGGGCTTGTGTCTCTCTGACATTACTTTGGACATGAATATTCTGGTTGCCCCCTGCCTGCCTTTTTAAGAAGAAACAGTCCTTTTTCATGTGGCCTAATTTGCCGCAATGAAAACACTTTAGCTTAGGGATTAACTTCTTCTGGAATTGTTTCTTCACAAATTTTGTTTTTTTTGTTTTTGTATGTGCTATTCCTAGGCTCTCGATTGCCTATAGCCTGCAACACTTTTGCACTTGTGTCCTTACTAACTCCTTTTAATTTGATTTCATGATCAAGGAGCCGAGTCTTTACGAAAGCTAGTGTTAAACTTTGCTCAGAGAGAGTTTCTATCGCTGTTGTTACCCCATCATAGCTAGTTGGGAGTGTTAAAAGCAAATGAGACACTTTGTCCATTTCATCTATTTTGGCTCCCGCCGCAACTAACTCAGTAACCAAATCATCAAATAATCGAAAATGGTTAACTAGCGGAGAATCACCTTTCAATTTTAAAGCCAATAGTTGTTTGCGTAATGAAAGTTGAGATGCCAGGCTTTTACGCTCGTAAATATTATCTAAATTCTCAAAAATCTCCTTAGCCGAGGTCCCGTTGTTAGCAAACACTAAAAAAGAGTCACTCAAATATTCAATTATGAGACTCTTTGCATTTCTCTCTGCTCGCTTCACTTCGTCACTTCTATCACCACTTGGTATCTCGTCAATTACTTTTAGTAAATCGTTTTCCTCCAACAAAGCCCTGACTCTAAATTTCCATATGGAATATTTTTCCCCGTTAAAAGGTGTTATGTTTCTCTTTCCTTTTTCCATCATACGAGAATAACTGTTCTTCTGTTCGATTGTTATGCGCTTCTTAGAATTTTTTGTTGCTAGTCTGCACTCACACTGAAAGCAAAAAAAAATGTACGCCAACCTGGCGCGTCGTTATACATATGTATGTATATGTATATGTACGTTGTTCACTTTTATTTTTATATGTATATCACTTTTATTATTCGTTAACAATCAAAGTATTCCACTATAGCGCTTAGTTGCAAATTGTGACTGGGCCCATAACCTATGAGATTTGTTAAGTTTATATTAACAGAGTTAATATAACTTCCATACACCAGCCAAATTGTCCAAATAGTAAAAACACTTTGATTGTTATTTTAGTTAATTTATTTTACGTCTGCACGCGCTCGCTGTCGTTAAGGAAGTAAGTAAGCGTACGCATATGCATACAAAAAGAATACAAAAACGTTCAAAAAGCATAAAGGAGAAAGAACAATTTGAGAGAGAGAGATTTGGCTCTCCCTGAGATCAACATTGCTCTTCCCCTTCCCACACACACAATGTGTATGTGAATCAGTGTGACTTTTGGTTTTTCCAACACCATCAAAGTACTAGATTTTCGCCTTACTTTATGACCTTCGGTCAGAATATGGTCCTTCACGGGAAAGACTACGAACTGCTGAGAAATTTGAATCTTTTAAAAGACAATACGGAAATACAGCGTACTGACGCCTTGCAGTGTATTCGAAATAAAGCTAAGAATAATATATCTTTGGCTCATGAAATAAACGCTAAGGTTTATAATTTAAGGACTAGATCGGTAGAATTTAAAAATGGTGAAGAAGTCCTTGCTCGTAATTTCGCACAAAGTAATGCCAGCAAGAAGTTTAACGTTAAATTAGCACCTCTCTTTATTAAAGCTAAAGTGAAAAAGAAAGTAGGACGTTCTTATTATGAACTGGTAAATGAATCAGGGAAAATTTTAGGAACCTACCACTTAAAGGACATTCAAGTAATAAAATAAAATAAAATATTAGTAGATATTAGTGATTTCAGTTAATGACCCCTGCTAATAAGATTTTTGGAGCATTAACTGTGGTGTAGTGTGTGGATTTCCAACAGGGCACGCATGCGAAGAGCGGTCATAAGATAGACATAGAAAAGCTTAAAAGCTTATCACCGAATATCATTGATCTGCGGTCACCTTGGATAAGTGAACGAAACATCACGCGATTCTTATCTATGTTTTTGCATATCGAGATAAGAGTGCCGTTATGTAAAAGCTTTTTCTCTAGCATAGTTAGGGCTAGATTTGCATAGGAGAGCTTTGACATTTTTTGACGAGCTTGAAAGCAATACGGCTGCAATTGTAAGCCAAGTTTAATAAATATTTAAATTGTGCTGAAAATTAAATAAAATCAAATCCCAGACGAATTATCGGGATTCATTTAATAAGTGTTTAGTTATTTTATGCCAGGTATGTTATAAATTCAGTGCAGTGCAGTTTTTTTTCATGAATTTATTACCCCCCAGTGCCACGTGCCAGTGCGGCTAGTACCAAATTATGTAAGAGGCTAGCACCAGTTTTTTTAATCGGCTAGTACAGGATTATGTAATCGTCTAGCACCCTATTATGCAACCGGCTATCTGGAGGCCGAAATGGATGAAATATGGGAATTAACTAGTGCAGAGATTCGACGCGGGATCGCAATCTTTTGATAAATATTTTTTTGGATTCGACGACAAGCCCTTTTCGCTACACGGAGAGAAAACTCCAGCGAATTATTGATAAATTTGTAACTATAAGAAGTGCAATTATGTGAATATTGGCCTGCTGAATTTTATTCAAAGCTCAAATCCCTTTTGTTAATTATGAAATTATTCTGCGAAAAGAAAGAATATTGTATCTTAATTCGAATTTTGCACACCCTTCAGTTTTTTTTAAATAATTAATATCTTAATATCCGTTGTTATTTTATTATAAATATATAGATTTATGTAAATATATATATATAAGTGATATGAAAATATAAGGAAAGAATTTAGATTGAATTAAATAATGATAACTTTGCGATAATATTCGAGCATGGCCAGGCTAATTTATTGTTCTATTTAAATTAATAATTATAAACATCTCTAGCTATTCCTGTCCTTGAGCTCAACGGCGGCGAACATCGGTGAGTGAATATCCCTAAATTAAATTTTAATAGTTTTGCGAAGCAAACAGTAAATTTTAGCAAGGCATGAATTGGATAATTTTGGATTGATAATAATTTTAACTAATGAAATCGCAAATTTTATAATTCCTAATTTAATTACTACATTAATCCCAAACGTAGTTAAACTGATTTATTGAATTTAACCCAATATTTTTAAATCTCTTCTTATATATCTTATATATATATATATATTAATATGAATTCTAATGAAATTATATAAAGTAGCAGTTAAGGAGAAATTTTATAATGAAATAGAAATACCCGACTGGAAAAAATGAATCAAGTTCGCTCCAATTTAAATTTGAGTGTTAGGAACTCCATGAAGGCTTAAGGCCATTACAGATCCGCCACCGAAACTTCAAATAGCCATGCTGGAACCACAATAGGTATCACATAGGATTGTGATATGGGGCGAATCAAACGTCGTAGATCTCGCCAAGGTCGGGTGGGTTAAGAATAGGGTATAATGAACATCTAATACCCTACAACTGATCAAAGTCATTCTCTCTCTCTTTCTTCTGAGCCTGTTTGCCTTTTAGGTGATTTGTTTCCTTAGTTTTCTTTTGGATTTGAGTCAGTAAGACAATCATCCGGGTTTTCGTTATTAATTTGCATCTAGTTAGTGCACTTAAATTTATTTTGATGATGTGTAGTATGGATACGTGAAAAGAACCACCCCATCCGTCGAGCTTAGTCTAAGACCACAAGAAGTGCACGCCCTTCACTCCCATCCATACGTCCCCAAGGTATATCCTCTGGACCTTGCAGTAGATCTTGCAATTTGGTTCTGTTTAACTACAGCCCGTACACCCCCACGTTAGAAGTTGGCTAACAACGTAGGGAGTGGGGTGTGGGTGTGGACACATTACAAACATTTGTTTATTCAATTTTTCAAAAAGCTTTGGAATTGCTCACAATTTAGAAATGCCTCTCTAATTGGCAGCGTCGGATTTTTTCCCTTTTTTATGCAGAGGAATAATGAAAGATTTCTTCCACATATGGGGAAAGATCGAAGTCTCCAGTGATAGATTAAAGATTTTGAGAAGCGATTTGCACAGGGCCTCGGCGCAGTTCTTCAGAACACAGTATGGTTCTCCATCGGGGCCTGGCGAATACACGGGCTTGATCTTAAGGGGGCATGCGCAGTTGGAGCGCCAACAAATGGGCATTTTTCCCGAATTTTTTTCTCGTAAACTATTGATTTTTTATGAAATGTCGCTTTATTATGTGAAAGTAAATCATTTTAACTTAAATTTAAAAGTAGAAAATAAAGTAAAAAGTAAAAAAAGTAGAAAATATTGAGCAGTTTCAAAGATATGCCCCGTCGAAGTGAGGTCCGTCTGAAAAACAAGGGTTGCGGCGACCAAGACTGTGGAAATCTGGATCGTTTGAAATCAAAAAATGAAACGGATTTACATTTATTGAAAGTTTATCTAGTACTTAATCGATGGATATTAAAAAAAAAAATATTCGACAAAATGGCGACCTATCAAAGTTGAACAATCGTTTTTCGTTAAAAAAAGCTGTAGTTTTTCAGCTGTAAAAAAAAATGTTTTGCATAAAAAATCAATCCTTCGATTAAGTACTAGATTATTATGTATTAAAAAAGCATGCTAAATTTCAAGACAATCGGGTAACTAGTTTTCGAGTAAGAGTGCTCACCGACTTTAAAAACGTAGTTTTGAGAAAAACGTGTTTAAAGTTTCAACTCACTATTACATAAACCGGACGCCCCTATCCTTAAACATGTGTGAATTTTCACCGGATCATTTCAAAATTTTGTGAGCACATTTCTAAATATATACACTTTAAAAAAATGAAACCAAAAAAAAATTTCGATGTTTTGAAAGTAACAAGTGCGCATGCCCCCTTAAGAAGATCCGATAACACAGCACTTTAATCAAAAGATGGGCAATTTTGTCTGATTGGATATTATAGGTGTAAGGCTGAGCTGGAATGGTGCTTGGTGAATAAACTGAAAAAGTTTGAAAAAACTGAGCAAAGAGATCGACCATTGCCTCATCGATGATGAGTTTTCAAACGTAACCAAATGGGGAAAAGATACATGTTTACGCTTGGTGTTTACAAAGTTATAAAACCGCTTCGGATTCTGAGTAAACTCAATCCAGCAGTGGCGAATATAACTCCTATAACATTCTACGGTATGCACGGTGAGGTTTGACCGAGCTTCTAGTATCTCGTAAAGCTAACTGTACAGTTAGATGATTTAAGTTTATTTAAAAGTCTATTCATGACGTTCTTTAAATAAAATAGGTGCTTTGTATACCAAGACGGATAAGTTGAAGCGGACGGATATTTTCACTGCACGAAAGCGTCTAAAGAGAGAATTAAGTGTACTAGATTTACTGTAGATTTAAGTGTACTAATTAATTTATGGTCAATTAAAGTATTGGTTTCGATGAAAGCCTCAAAAGTGGGATGATATGGATCCTCCGGATTAGAAAAAGGGCAACGTTCTGGAATGAGTAGTTTTATCAGGATCTGAAAATAAACATAAGTCCAGCAGCCGACCTAACAAATTTCTAAAGTGATTTATAGACTTTTCATTTCATACAACGAAAATGGACGCAAAAAGGACGCAAGGAGGCCCCAGAGAGAATCTTACTCTCATTCTTACGCTCAAATTCTCTCTGAACGTTTTTGGTTGTTCAGTCGCTGAGAGGCGCATCATCAAGAAGGTTTCTCCGCGGTTAAACTGATCTTTATATGTATGCGTACTCACGCATTCACATACATCGTTTTGATGCCAGCTAAAATTTTTGATTTTTTGTAACTTTTCACGCATGCTACCCTAAGAAAATTGGGGTATACATTATACGCTAATGATGAAAAAATATATTTTATATTTTAATATTTCAGCTTATATTTTATATTTGCTATGGAATACGATTAAGTGGTAGCTTTAAAATGTTTTTCATATATACATATACATATGTATATGTATATACTGTACTGTAGCTATGTTTCGTTCTCGTGCCGCTCTTATTGTAATATTCTGTTGCAGACGTTCGTCACGGTGTTCTTGAGATTCTTGTGCACGACTTTCTGCAGTCCTGATTCTTTGAGCTGCTTTGAGCGTTATTGTGGTTAGATTTTTGGGTGGCATATTCACTGTATTATCTTCATTATAATATGAATTCAATTTACACTTCAGTATAAGTAACACGTGGCCGGCTATGCTAACACCAAAAATTTAAAAAGTGGAAATAATTGAATTATACGGTATTTCGTTCACTATTCAGCGGGTCAGCTTTTCGGAGCGTCAAACGCCATCTGTTAGAATAATTTGCAGTTAACAAATAATTGTGACTGTCAAATAATAACAGACAAATAATAAGCAATAAATTAAAATTGCGACTATATTTTGATCCTATCTCTAAGTTGGATCGAACTGCACATGGTGTGCGCATTTTATTATAATCGGTTATGTGGTTTAGGAGTCCGTTGAAGACAAACATTGCGACACGAGATTTATATATATTATGACCCGGCTACGCGTTGCTGTGGCTAAAGTTTTTGTTATATTACATTATAGTAAACAATTTATGCTTTTTCACACAGATGGTATTTGTACAAACATATGGTGATCTCCTTATTTGACTTTCTACTACTATAACCCTTTAGTACAATGAAATTATTTACGAACAAAGACGAAAATGTTCATGTTGGTATACAATTTCACTGGACTGAGATTTGAAGGGGAAGTACGTTTAACACAATTAATTATAATGTACTTACACTTGATATTAAGCTGAAATCAATAGGTACAAAATATATTATTAGATTTATTATTTCCATTTATACCGCTAAAGGGATATAGTAGTAGAAAGTCAAATCAAAAGAAGATCTCCATATTTTTTTACAAATACCATCTGTGTGAAAAAGTCACAGCAACGCGTGTCCGGCTAGTATAATATATAATACAATTTTTTCATAGTTAAATAATAATTGAATACTCCCATTTTCTTATGGTAGCATTCCTGAAAAGTTACAAAAATCAATAATTTTATCTGGCTTCAAAACGATGTCGAACGCACACATGAAACCGTGTATGTGAATGTGTGAGCACGCATACATATAAAGATGAGTTTAACCGCGGAAGAACCTTCTTGATGATGCGCTTCTCTGCGACTGAACAACCAAAAAAGTTCAATGATTATGAGCGTAAGATGAGAGTAAGATTCTTTCTGGGGTCTCCAGGGGCATGTCGCAAGAAAGAGGATGTGTGCAAAGTTTCAAGTCGATAACTTCAAAACTATAAAATTTTTTGTTTCCAGCAAAGGAAACTCCAGGTATTATGGTTATTAGTGTATATGGTGCTTTTTGTTGAATTTCACAAAGCTTTGTTTGTTGGGCTCCGAGCTACGGTTCATGGGTTTTGAGCTACGCTTATTTAATGGCTTTGGTAATTTTGTACTAGCTTTTTGTAGCTTTTGACTCTAAAGATGGCACTGCTGCAGTTTTTTGATGTGAGACAATTCCGTTTGTGTGGGAGATACGATGTGGGAGATATTGAAGTTTAGAATATCAATGATAATAAGAAGGTTTATTATAAGTGGAAAACTGAATTTTGTTATTGTTAACAGATCGATTATGCCTAAAATAAAAATATTTTATTGATCGCTATGAAGAGAACTAGGAGTGACAACAATATACAAGACAATAAACAATAAATGGATGACCGTCTAGGGACTACGCCCAACTTTTGTTAAAGTCCATTTTCAATTTTTTTTTGTTCTTTAGAAATCCTCCGTTAAAATAACAAAAATCTCTTCAATGCAGTTGTTGGTGAATGAGTGTTTACATGTTGCAAGCTGAAACCGTTCATTTAGATCTCGACTTAATAAGGAGTACTTACAGCTAGCTGCTGTAGCAGCTTTTTGGTCGAAAAACAAAAATTAAATTACCCAGGTAAAAAAATGCGTTTTTTTAATTTATAATTTTTCAACGACACAAATTTATTTTTTGTCAATTACTTAAACAAGTTAACTTCTTTTTCACATGTTCTATATGCGACACCAATACCAAATCCAGTTCCAAG
The DNA here is from genome assembly GCF_017639315.1 of Drosophila ananassae. Taxonomy (NCBI): domain Eukaryota; kingdom Metazoa; phylum Arthropoda; class Insecta; order Diptera; family Drosophilidae; genus Drosophila; species Drosophila ananassae. The sequence continues at coordinate 778,293 of NC_057928.1, forward strand.
CAATGCAGGCCATGGTCGTCTTTTGAAAAAAATCACAGACATAGCCAACCCAATGATTAGGCCACCACCTGTAAATGAAAATTCGTATATTATTTTAGGACAAATTTGTTACATACATGGTTTACAGGGCAAAAGTCGCACAGCCCATATTTAAAATCGAACTAGCGCCCGAGAGCACAAACCCCAAGTACTGAGTTCCCCTTGAGATAAATACTGAGTTAAAAAAAGTAGTTGTGATTAAACCTCGTGGTATTTTTTGCAGTCTAATTCCAATAGACTGTTATATTGTATATCATTGACATAAACTATTTGGGTAAGAATTATCCAAACGTTCTCAATTGGATTCAAGTAAGGACTTTCAGTAGATCATTTCAACAGTGCTATATTTAAAAAAAAATGTCTTTGTGACTCTTCATGTGTAAATTGGGTCATTGTCCTGCTAGAACGTCCACAATTCCCTCCGAAGTCTACTAAATTTTCCTACTAAATAGTTTGATTTATAAAACACATTGGAGTCTTTCCATTAAAACAAAATGCAGCCCATTATCAATTTCGAGATGGGTGAATTTTTTTTGGACGACGTAAATCCCGATAATATTACCGGTATTCATGTCATCTAAATTCAATTTTTTCTCATCAATAACAAGAAAGGAAAGCTAACTTCGGGCGGAGCCGAAGTTTATATACCCTTGCAGTTGAGTCGCAGGCCGCTAGGTGGCGCCACGCATCTTATATTATTATATATATATCGGATCGTATATAGTTGGCCGATCCTTATGAGAATTTCACCATCAAATCAAGTTTCTAATAAAAATGTTGGAAGCATCTTTAAAAATGGCAAGGTTATGCCATTTCCAAACGTTCAGTTATATGACAGCTATAGGATATTGTCGCCGATCCTAATGAAATTTGTCAGATCGGATAAAATTGAATCTGTACCAAGTCCTATCTTTCTAACTTAAAAAACGCATAAGTTATGCCAATTCCGATCGTTCAATGACAGCTAGAGGATATAGTCGGCGATCCTAATGAAATTTTGTACTTAGGATATTGGCGAAATATAACATGTGTGGAAAGTCCCAACCCTATAACTTAAAAAACACAAAATTCATGGCATTTCCAATCCATTAGTTGTATGATAGCTATAGGCTATAGTCAGCCGATCCATATACAATTTGGTACATCGGACTAATTTCCCCATTATCTTTACTAACTTCCAAACTTCTAGCCTATAAACACCAAAGTTTTTCCATTTCCGATCAATCCGTTATATGGCAGTTATTGGATTTAGTCGACCGATCCCAGGCGGACAGACGGATATTTATCGCCTCAAGTTCTGATCCGAATGAATTGTACATATGTATGTATGTAAATGTATATATGTATACTTTATAGGGTCGGAGATGTCACCTTTTGCATTGCATACTTTTTGACACTTGAAGTTATAAGACCTCCAGTAAGTATAAGAATGTTATATGTATTTTGTTCATAATTTTGCATTGACACATCTAAAGTTGCCAAAAAAAATTTCTAGAAAAATATGGGAAATGGATGAAATAAAATTTGTCTGTAGCCACTGAGAACAAAAATTATACATATTTCCAGCTACATACATAGATTATGAAGGTTAGTGTAGAGAAAAGAAAGAACTAAAAACGAACAGTATCCGAAAGAAGATATTGGAAAATTGTTTGTGTAATAAAGTCGTGAGCCTTATATGTATGTACATACATACATATGTAGTCTTATATGTTTTGTGGGCCGGGCCTTAAAACAATTTGAAATATATTACAAATATATTACAAATTATATATCCAATATACATACATATTTTTACTCACATCCTTTAACTACAGCATCTGAAACACATCGATCCAGCCGCCTTCCAATCTTATCTTCGACAAATAATTTGTCATGCGACATTTTAGGTTTTGTTCGTATATATATATAATATTGCTTATTATATAAACTTGACTTATTACACAAATTTAAGTTGTGTCCTACACCTATTTATAAACATATTGGAATGATGAAATGAAAACAGCGCTACTTATTTTTTTAACTGAAACAATGGAATCGTTCGATGAAGATATAACATCGCTGTTGATATTTCAAGTTAAATCGATGGAATTATATTATTGGATTCATTCTACATATTGTAATTGACGAATTCCTTGTTTGTATATTATATAAATTTTTTTTTTCAGTTTTAATAATGGTAATGTTCAAAGTCTCATATTCAGATGGAAGTAAAATATGGCGCAACTGTGACTTACTTAAAAGTTTGTACCGCGAGTCTTCGTTTGCTTCGTGTTGGATCTTTGTTATAAAAGACCGTAGATCTTCCAACTAAAAATGTCTAATGATGTTTGATTTTTTTCCATATTATTTGCGTCCAAAAATATAGTAAATGTTTCATAAGCCATGCGTTCTATCCACTGTTTTTTCCATCAAACGCATCAAACTCAAAGCCCTTCAAGAAATTCTGCATTCAGCAGTTCGTAGTGGACAAGCCAAAAAAATCGTATTAAAAATTTTTCTATACAAAATTTTAAAGTTGGTTATTAAAATTGACAATAACAATAATTTAAACAATAACGTGTAAAAAGAATAAATTTATAACGAAGTTGAGTTTAATCTGAAAAGAGACCATCCCAAGCAATCCAAATGTATAAATTTTTGCCTTAAGCTTACGTATTTCTCTTAGAAAATGTTGTAGTGACCATTCTGGTCCGAACATAATATCCTAAAAGGATCGTGCCGCGCATATGTCAAACTAAGTAGAGGACAAAAGTTGCAAATCCTTCTACTGGAAATGTTACATTTTAAGCGTGTTAATATACACAAGTAGATTCTGACTGTCTTTATTACCATTGATACCATAAAAGCCTATTAGGGTAGGTGGGAAGGTGAAGATTTGCATCCTTTTTACAGATTCGATTTTATCTCGGTGTACTCCATATTGGAACTCCAGACGCGATCTATACTCAAGTTTCGGATGGACCAAAGATATATAAAAAAAATTTTGATTATGTTATGTATTACATTTTTTTGACCATCTTTTAATAAAACCAAGCACACCCTTAACTTTATTAACCGTGGTGGATATATGGTCGGTAAATTTAATTTTCAAATCTAATAGGACACCCAGATAGTTAACCTGAGTTAATCGGAAGTAAATAGGGAAAGTACATAGCCTGGTGAGGACTAGATCGATGAAATGACATGAGTTCGATCCATTAAACTTTAGGTTATTTGCTAAACACCAATTTTGAAATTTATCCAAATCTAGATTGGGCACTAGACTTAACCATACAACATACTACATTTCATACAACGAAATGAACAAAAAAATGTATTTATTTAATTTTTTAAAAACCTTTGGAATTTCTGACAATTTAGAAATGCCTGTATAATTGGCAGCGTCTGATTTTTTTGCTTTTTTATGCAGAGGAATAATGAAAGATTCCTTCCACATAAGGGGAAAGATCGAAGTCTCCAGTGGTACATTAAAGAGTTTGAGAAGCGATTTGCACAGAGCCTCGGCGCAGTTACACAGCATGGTTCTCCATCGGGGCCTGGCGTGCTAGGTGAATGAACTAAAAAAGTTTGAAAAAACTGTGCAAAAAGATCGTCCATTGCCTCATCGATGTTCGTTGATGAGTTTTCAAACGTAAGCAAATGGGGAAAAGATACATGTTTACGCTTGGTGTTTACAAAGTTATAAATCTGCTTCGGATTCTGAGTAAACTGAATCTGGCAGCGGCGAATATAACTCCTATAAAATTCTGCGTTATACACGGTGAAATGGGACCGAGCTACTGAGTATCTTGAATAATTAACTGTACAGCTATATAATTTATGTTTAATTAAAAGTCTACTTATGACGTTCTAAATTTAATAGGTGCCTTGTGTAACGAACGCTAACTACTACAATCATTTATGGGCTGAGGCGGGTGGTAAAAACATGGGAACCAGCGCACACTGGAATATCCGTCTTCGGCTCGTCGGCAAGGGGGGTGTTAAGTGCCGGTTCCCAAGGGTGCCTCTCCAGGTAGGGATCTAACTTAAAAATTGCGTGCTCCCGACGACATACTCTCCGGAATGAGTCCCGATTTCCTCTAGCTGGTGAGATATGAGGGGGGTTCCCTTCCTGCGCCTAACTAAGAGTCACCAAGGTGTCAATGGGCGACTCTCGCGTGCCCACCCTACCAATGATCGCTCCGGTTCCGCATCCTGCGAGCGACCCCTTTTCTTGGGTACTCCTATAAACTAATCCCGGCTACCTGCGGCTTAACACTAAGTGTTTAGCACATTATAAACATATTTATTATTACGCAAGACAAAACATATAAAAATGTTCCATTAAAAATGAACTTAGGAAAATACAATTTAAATAATAACGTTGATTAACTTAATTAGCTATAATAAATAGTACTTAATAAAATTGGCTTAGAACAAACTAAAATCGATAGAATTTAATAAAAATCAAAAAACAATTAAATAAATAAAATCATCAAAGCTGGGTATTAATTTTTAAAACTGGAAAAAAAACAAAGAAACCCAAAAGGGCTCAAAAGAACTTTCGACGAATTTGTCGGGACACCAGGAATTTAAATCAAAAAGATGTCAAATAATATTTGTATTTTTGTTGTGTTTTACAGAATGTTTACAGGAATTTTACAGGAATACAGGAATACTCACAGGAATAAATTCCTTGTTGCATCCCACGACGAAAGCGCTTTCGATGGGTCGCTGAAACAAAGTTTTACACAATAACAAAAACCTGTTTTCCCCAATGGGGCACAATTTGTAGGGGCAATACATTTTGATTAAAGCTGGCGCACCGATTAAAATCATTAGGACAATTAAGTTATTTTTTTTTCTTTCCCTTTTTTTCTTTACTTTCTTTTTTTTTTGTTCGTCCGTAGAGCGTTATGCGGCAACTACGTCAAACTTGAACTCACGGGAGTAACGGTAGGTCCCGGAGTCGTAGTCAAAACCGTAAATAGTCCTGACTAAATTTACCTGGATTCTGCAAGGGACTGCTCGGGTTGGCCAGACGCTTGCTGTGATCAGGCATGAGTTGATGTGCTTGAAGTCCTGGGGTGGTTTTCCTCAAGTACCGGTGGTATGGTGGTTCGGCTGATTCCTTATCGGCCGGTCCTACTGGCGGTCCGTTTCACGGGAGCAACACTCTATGTATGTTAGATAGCGCGGGGTCTGCTGGTGGTCCGTTTCACGGGAGCAACACTCGAGCTAGACTGGTATGCCGCGGGGTCTCCTCGTGGTCCGTTTCACGGGAGCAACACGAGAAGTAAGGAGGTGACGCGGGGTCTACTTGTGGTCCGTTTCACGGGAGCAACACTAGAAGTAGACTGGTATGCCGCGGATTCTACTTGTGAACCGTTTTAAACAGGAGGTTGATTTTAAGTGCCGTGGTTCAGACACTGAGTAACGAGACGATTGACTCTGATTTCGGAACTGTCTTTATTTCAGAAGAATAACTCTTATATAAGATGCTAAATTATACATCATTAAATCTAAGAAAGGTCAAAGTTCTGGACGTGCTAAACTAAGGTTAATGCCAGGGTCACCCACCTCTGAGTCTGCTGACTCAGATTGTTTGTTCATGTACTGCTTGCGCATTTCGGCTTAGCTGGCTGGTTTTTACTTGCATCGGTCAGTCGGTCATTCTTCCCGCTGATATGCTGCTTCTGCTTTTGTGAGAAAATCGGTTAGTGGGTTTGTATATTGCGACATGCTGATGCATATTGATTGGATCAAATTACTAAGTGTGCATATAGGGTAGTAGGTCTTGGCACTAGGTGCCAACATTTTTTGTGATGATTTTTTTTGTATGTTTTTTTGTTTATATCTTTATTATTTTACTTTAGTGTTTAACTGATATTATAATACGACTCCAGGAGCCTTGAAATCACTTTGCCGGTTCACTCCACGGGTTCACTGTCGGGCCGGATCCTAGGCTGAAACCCACTCAGCCTGGACCTTCTAAAAAGGGGAAACCTCAGCGGTCTTTCTTCCTCACATTCCGATCTGTCGCGCTAAACTGCGATTAGGGCCTCTTCTGCGCTCCTCCGTTTGCTCGAACTTGCTGCGGTACCCTATTCCAAGCTGGGATTACTGCTCCTCCTTGGCGCTCTTCTTGTCCGCCTTTGATTGGACTGGATTCATCGAGCCACCTGGAGTCCTTTCCTTTGGCCGCCACCCTTGATGTAACCAATACGAACTTCTGCTCGGGCCTGCTAAAACCAGAATTTGAGACTACGCCCACTTATTTCTTGACTATTGACACACTCACCACGGGGTGTTCTCCGATCGACCACTTTCACCAGTAAGGTGGACAATGGGGAGCCGTTGCGCGTCCCCAATAATTACCTGAAATGCGAGCTGGATCTACGGTTATGCTTGCTACAAGGCTGCTTCACCCTTCTAGACAGCTTAATCTCTCGCTCGGGAATGAACCTACCTCTACTCTCATAACCAGACCGACGCCGGATTTTAGGCGGTCTGGCTCCTGGGGTCCACAAATGGCGAACTACCGGAATTTAATTGTTCCAGGCGCTCCCTCACTACCTACCGCTACACATTTCCCATAGATGGCGCCACCCTCCGCTAACTGCGGCTCCTAGAGATCGCTTTACGTAATGGCAAGTTCTACAATAAACACACCCCCTCAAGATCAGACTTGGGGTTTCATTTCCCAAGGATGATCACCACAGCACTTGCACATCCTACTCTCGAATGTCCTTTGCATGATATTTCCCAATCATTCGACCCTGTAGATCCTTCAACTCATAATAGGCATTTCCAATCTTTCTCCTTACTCTGGCCTTCACAAAAGCCGGTCCCAACTTCGCGTTGTAGCCCGTCTGGAAATTGCTCTGCTTAAATATTCTTCGGAACACTTCTTGCCCTTCGTTGTAGACCACCGATCTCGAGCGGAGATTATAATTTCGCTTATTCTTTTTCTGCTGTTACCTCATTACTTTCAATGCCTGCTGTCGAACAATCTCAAAGAAGTCCTGCCGCGAAAATGCTACCGACTTGTCGTCCAATAAGGAGAAAGCCCTAAGTAATTTGTATATCGCCCCCGAGGTCATAAAATGCTGGCCAAAGACCATATAATACGGGGTGGTACCTAGACTCGAGTGCACCGCGCACCTGAGAGCACAACAAATGCTACTGAGATGTTCATCCCAGTCCTTCTGATCCTCCCGTATGTACGACCTAATCGCGGCAATCACTGAGCACGGCTGTGAGGGTGTGTGAAATTTTGTTATCACGCAAAAATTTTTGGAACAGCTCTGTGTGAAATTGTGAAGCGTTATCCGATACCACATTTTCCGGAACTCCAAAGGTATGGAATAATTCCAGCTGTAGGTACTTAATGATTGTGTCAGCCGTTAGCTTCTTTATCGCGGTTAGAAAGACGAATTTGCTGCAATGGTCGAGAACAATAAAGAACCCTAGTTGGGAAAGGTTGTGATTCGGGAGCAACTCCCATTGGGGCTCGTAAGGTATGGTTTGGTGCTTTGGTCGTTTTGCAAAGCTCACAGGCCTGCACATACTACTTTACATCTTTTACCAGCCCCGTCCAAAAGTAATAACGCCGAACCCGCTTCAGAGTTTTATGGATACCTCCATGCGACGCCAACGGTTTTCATGGTCATTTTTCAAATCTCCGGTTCAAGTTGGGTAGGTACCCAAAGCTTCGCATCTAAGGCAGATACTTCTTCTTCATGCACTCGTGACAACGCATCCGGAACGACATTAAAGTTGCCCTTACGGTGGTCGAATCGAAATTTAAAACGCTGCAGCGAAATGGCCCATGGTCCTAATCGGGAGTGTAAATCTTTTCGCCCCATTAGCCATTTCAGCGAGGCATGATCCGTGATCACCTGGACATGATGACCCTCAATATACGGGCGGAATCGGTTTATGCAAATAATCGCTGCCAAACACTCTTGCTCAGTTACCGTGTAATTTCACTGTGCTTTGTTAAGTTTCTTCGACGCGAAGGCTATCGCACATTCATCCCCTTTATCCGATTTCTGAACTAAAACTCCTCCCACGCCAGTACTACTAGCATCACAGTGGATTGAGAAAGCCTTGCTGAAATCGGGGCTACACAAAACCGAAGCCGAGCTTAACAATTCTTTGAGTTTCTCAAAAGCTAGGTGTCCGTCTAGGGTCATAGCGAATCTTTGCTTCGGTTTTAACAGATGCGTCTGTAAAGCCTTCAATGTTTACGGCAAGGGAAAATCCACCATTGCAACCTTCCCTTTTCGGATCAGTCCGCACCACCCCTTCATCTACATTATGCCCCAAATACTTCGCGATGCAGGATCTAGGGGTATTTGCCAATAGGTCTAAACTGGTTATAAAATCCTCTTTCGGAAGTCTGCTTAAGATACCATCGATTTGCGGCAATGGATAAGCATCATTTTTCGTTGCTTCGTTGACTTTTCTACTGTCTAGACACAACCTAACGTTGCCGGGTTTTTGCAGTAAGACCACAGGAGATGACCAGGCACTGATTGACTCATCTATTTCGGCTAGTTTGAGCATACGCTCGATCTCCGCATACAAAAGTTTTTCCCCAGCTGGAGAGACTGGGAAATGCCTCTTTTTTATTGGTTTTGCGTCTCCTATGTCGATACTATGAGCTATTGCTCGTCTTCCCCAATCTAGAAATGGCAAAAGAAGGAAATTCTCTTACTACTTTTCCTAGGGCCAACTTTTGAGTCTCGTATAGGATATGCGAATCTGATTCTAATTCCGATATCTCCATACTCGGTGGCAGAAGAACAAATGCGGTCCAGTAATCTATGCCCAAGTACATGTCCTGGCAAAGCGAAGGAATTATAAAAAGCTCTAATTCTTTTGTTGTTTTTCGTAGCTTATTGGACTGCGCAGCCGCCCTATTACTTCCTACTTGTGACCATCTGCTGTAGTGATCGGCCCGAAGCTACGTTTAAAAGGTATACGTTTTCTTATAATATCCTCAGCCAACTTTCCACCTAAGACACTGACAGAAGCTCCTGTGTCCAGTAGTCCTAATACCGTTTTGTCTAAAAAGCGAACCTCTGTATACGGCCGTCTGTCCGAACATTTGTGCCGAATGGCATTTATGATTTTAACTGCCTTCCAAAAATTTTTTAAACGCTTGGCACTTCGGGATGGGGTCTTTTTAACAATTTCCGAAAGGGTATTATTCCTGACCCGCTGAAAATGGTACTTTGGAAATTTGATTCGGCCGGATCGGACACATAGGTGGCATCGGACTGGGCCAGTTTGGCCAATGAGGACACCACGGACTCGGACAAATTGGACAAACAATTCAATGCTTCTCCTGACTTTCGAAATTCGACCTTTTCGTGGCTTATACGTATTTGGGGTGCCACACCCATAGAAGAAAATCTTTCTCTTTGCCCCGAAGTCGTGGTAGCGGTGCCCTTCCTTCCTGCAGTTCCAACATACTAACGCTAGTGCATCTATCTCATCTATTATTTCCGCAGCCGAAAACTCAGTAGCATCATCGGGCTCCATATCTTCGACTAATTCTGCTACTTGCTTGCGAAACGGAGCCGGTCTTTGGTATCCGTAACTCCGTTTAACGTCTTCTAAAAGGCTTTCCCTGCGTCTACGCACATCTCTTAGACGCTGTACGCTAAATTGAGAAGTTCGTGTCTTATTTCGGGACGTAAACTCCTTCTCAGGATTTCTATAAGATCCCTTTCAGTCATAGGGGTCTCTAAACAGTCAGTCGGCTGGACTATCCCGTCGTAGAGGGAATCAAAGTTCTCCCTTTCCTTTTGTTTTCTGTCACGGATTGCTTCCCGCAGGTCTACATCCAGCCGGGTATCTCGAAATGGTTTTCGTAAAGCTTTTATTAGCTCATCCCATATCAGATGGTCTGCTATTCTGTGAAATATCCAGTAGAACTCCCGAGCTTTCCCATTGAACAATAAGCTAGCGTTGCTGCAGAGCACCGAAAAATTTTCCTCCAAAGTTTGGTGGATTAGGGCTTCTTCTCGATACAGAAAATTATCAATAGATGACACTTCTGGGCATCCATTGAATCGCAGCTTCCAACTTGTTATAATATGTCCAACCTTATCTGGACGGTTCGATAGATCCGAGTTCGAGAAAGCTGACATTGGTCGCGACACAGATGGCTCTTCATCTGGTTGGCGGAAGGACACGGATCGTGGGTCTGAGTTTTGGGCAAACTCGTTGTTTCGGTCTTATGAAATTCATGTCCACAACTAGCCTAGCTAAAGGCGCGCTTGACAATGTCCTGTCACATAGCACACATTTGGAGGTATTAGGCCCCTCGCCTTCCAAGATTGACGAATCCATTTTAACCCACTAAATCGACTTCGTATTAATAATTTCAATTGTTGAATTTAATTTCGGACTACTCTTTCATAAACAAACCTAAATAAACGAACCACCATATAATTCTTAACACTAAAACAAACTAATTAGATGAATAGACAAATAAACAAGCAAATAAATAAATAAATAATAATAATTAATATCCTAAACTAATAAATATAAATATTTAAATGAATTGGCTCAGTAAATAAAATTAGCTGTGTATAATTATCACAGCCCAGAAATCAACAACCTCCGAATTATGTAACTTTTGTTTATGTTGTTTTGTTTTTCACACATAGATATGCACCTCGCCTGCAATTCTTACCTTTTGGGGTCAATGAACCCTTTTTCTACTACCCTGCACCCTGCTATTGCGCTCCCCTTGTCTGGCTACAACTCGTTTAACTGAACAGAGCAGTGATAAAAAAAATTTAATTTCTGTCTCTTCAGTATAAAAGTATAAAATAAATGCAGATTTTAAACCTCATACAAAAATTTAACACAAAATTGATATAATTTTAAATAACATCAAATATTCATTAAAAGACAAAAAATAAAATTTAGGAATTGAGGAATAGGGAATATGAAAAAACGAAAAAAAATTGTGCAAAGGCTGCTTATCGCAAGTTTGCGACAATAAAACATTTAGGGCAAACCGCGGACAGACGAAGTAAAGGAATTACACTAATTTTCTCATTAGCATAATACCCCTCTTCCTGTATTCCTGCGTTTAACTCCACCCTATGTTTGCAGCTAAGCATGTTCGCTATGATGACCATCATGGTCTGCAGCAATCTTATTAAAAAAGATGACCGACGCTGCATACGCTTCGAATGTCGCTAACATGCTATTAAATATATTTTATTTTTTTTTTATGACAAAACTACCCACATCTGACCTAATCACCCGTGGTCAAGCGTTTCATCCAGGGACATAATACGCTTGCGTTTCCTAAGCGTTTGATTAAGCAGGTGTGGATATTTATTTGGAATTTTTAATTAGGATTAAAAATAGGATTATATTTAATTAGGATTTTTTTTAAGGTTAATTAAAGTATTGGTTTCGATTAAAACCTCATGAGTAAGAAAGGGGCAAAGTTCTGGAAAGAGTAATTCCTACAGGATCAGAAACGAAACATAATTCCAGCAGCCGACCTAAAGAATTTCTAACGTGGTTAATTATACATATATAGTATATACATATATATATATATATATTATATAAAGATTGACCGGACTAAATGATTTTATTACAAAAAAATTCAATGTCACCAAACTCTTGTGATTTTACCTCTTCAGAAGCGAATTTGGAGTCTACAGAAATTAACACTCCTCCTCCCCTTCGCAGAGTTCTATCACATCTAACAGTGGTTTACCTACTTGGAAAAACTTCAAAGCGATCTCCGGCTTTAACCAAGTTTCTGTAAAGACCATAATGTGAGATGCAAAGGAAGAGCTATCAGAACACAGTTTGGGAAGTTTAGTACGTAACCCTTTAGTATTCTGATAGGTAGGTGAAGACATTAGTTTTTTGAAGCTGAGGAATATGAGTTGGTTGGTCAGTGGCTGTAACATATGGGAGTTTTACTCCCACAGGTTTGGTAATTTTTTTCTTCACCGTACTTGGCTGATTTTCTTGGACAAAAATGTATTCTGGCCAAAAGCTGACGGAACAAATCGTCTTAAACATCTTGAAGGGCACACGTATTTTGAAAGATTACGTGTGTCTGGTGTACAGCCCGACTTCAGAAGTATCGTACCCAACAGCAGCGTTAGGATACCCCCAACCCCTCCCTCAATCAGAGAAATACGAGATGCAATCAGGAAGTTAAAGAGCAACAAAGCGGCTGGAGAGGACGGCATATCTGCCGAACTCCTCCAGATCGACCCGCAACTAATGGCCGAAACATTGCACCCGCATTTCAAAGATATATGGGAAAGTGAGCGAGTTCCTGACGCTTGGAAGAGAGGAGTAATCGTTAAGCTACCAAAAAAGGGAGACCTCAGTGACTGTAACAACTGGCGAGGGAGCACCCTGTTGAACACCAGCTATAAAATATTAGCGACCCTGCTGAACGAACGACTTATGGAGAAACTAGAGCCAACAATTCGAGATGAACAAGGAGGTTTTAGACCACTTAGGAGCTGCGTAGACCAGGCAAACACGCTACGCACAATAACCGAACAAGCCGTGGAATGGCGTTCGCCACTATACCTTCTATTCATCGACTTCCAAAAAGCGTTTGACTCAATAGACAGGGCGGCGATATGGCGTGCACTTGCAAGGAAAGGAGTGCCAATCAACATGGTAAACATAGTAAGAGCTACGTATGATGATGCGGACCTGGCAGTACTGCACAACGGAAAAATCAGTGCACCCTTTCAGACGAACACTGGCGTCAAGCAAGGCTGCCCTCTATCACCCCTACTGTTCAACCTGGTGATTGATGAGATCATGAGAGAAGTAAGCATGCATCGACGCGGGATAACTTGGAGCTTCACACAACACCTTGAAGACCTAGACTACGCCGACGATATATGCCTCCTATCACACAGACTCATCGATATACAAGCCAAGGCGTCCGACCTCGAGAAGAGAGCCAACGCAGTAGGCCTCTCCATCAACGCATCAAAGACCAAGGCGATGCGGTTTAATAACTCCAACCAAGGTAGCATCACCATCAGCGGTAAAACAGTCGATTTCGTCGACCAGTTTACCTACCTTGGCACCATAATATCACCCAGTGGTGGAGTGGAAAAAGATGTAGAGAGCAGACTGTGCAAGGCAAGATCTGCATTCGGAAGATTGCATCGCATTTGGAGAAATCAGCAAATAAGTAGAAGAACAAAGCTGCGGATCTTCAATGCGTGTGTAAAATCCATTCTTCTGTACGGAGCTGAGACGTGGCTAACCTCCCAAAGGATGATGACAAAGCTGCAGTCATTCATTAACAAGTGCCTCAGGATCATATGTGGGATATTCTGGCCCAACAGAATTTCCAACAGTGACCTGTGGCGCAACACGGGGGAGGCTCCCATCCATCACCAAATCAAGAAGAAAAAATGGAGATGAATAGGTCACGCACTCAGGAAGAAAACAGACAGCATAGTCAGGAAGGCAATGGATTGGAACCCACAGGGAAGCAGAAGAGTGGGCCGCCCCAAGCTTACCTGGCGCCGTACTATAATACAAGAATTATCCCGCAGCAACATCACGTGGGATTACGCTAAGCAAACTGCACCAAACAGAGTCAGGTTCAAAGTCCTTGTAAATGCCCTAAGCTCCCAAGCGGAGTAATAGGAGAAAAAAAAAAAAAAAAAAAAAAACGTGTGTCTGGTGTATGAATGTTTAAATTTTGTAATATCCACCACCTTTACGTCGGCTTTTGTTTTGGCTTTGACGTAAGCCGAGATATCAATCTCAGAAGTATCAGGGGTAAGTTGGGAAGAAGAGCTGTCTAGGCTTTGTTTCCTCTACCTTACGTGTTCCAGCACGACAACCATCTAGCACGACAACCATCTAGCACGACATTTAGTCCAGCACGACAACCATCAACTAACCTACGGGAAATGGCACCAAACACTGTACACTTAGCAAAACATTGATATGTATCAAAAATGACCGAATTTTTGTAAGTTGTACCGAAAAACTGGCATCAAAATCCGAAAAACACGAATAAAAGTCGAAAACTTTAGTTTCAGGTGTAAAAATGTTGTCCTTCATCAACAAAATCGAAGATATATTTTTTTTCAAAAGCTACAACATTTAACTATTGAAAAACACCGAAAATTTTGAAATAGGTTGAAAAAAACGCGTTCAGGAATTTCTAAGCGCAAAAAAGTCCCGAAAAACGTTTTTTTTTTAAATAAATAAAAATTGGAGGGTTCCAAAAATATAAAAAAAATATTTGTGAGTTCTCTTCGACCAGATTAACAACCTACACTATCTCGTTTCACAAGTGTTTTTTCACTGTCGCACCGTGTTATTAGAAGTAGGCAAATGTAGAAAATAGAAAAATAAATCTCTATCGGAAAAAATAGAATCAACTCCAAAAATAAGAAGATTCAGAGCAGTGTTAGAAATAAAATGAACAATTTAATTAAAATTACAAGAATGGAAAGCTAACTTCGGGAGGAGCCGAAGTTGATATACCCTTGCAGTTAAGCTTAAAAGACACCAAAGTTATGCTAATTCCGATCGTTCAGTTATATGGCAGCTATTTGATATAGTCGGCCGATCCCTATAAAATTTGGAAAATCGGATTATTGCGCAAAATATAATCTGTACCAAGTCCCATCTTTCTAACTTAAAAAAACACCAAAGTTATACCAATCCTTATGAAATTTTTATATACGATATTTTTGCTAAAATTAACATGTGTGGAAAGTCCCAACGGTCTAACTTAAAAAACAGCAGTTATTGCATTTTCGATCAATCAGTTATATGGCAGCTATAGGATATAGTCGACCGATCCCGGCCGTTCCGACTTATGTACTACCTGCATGTGTGCAAAGAAACCGACAGACAGACGGACAGACAGACAGACGGACATGCTTATATCGACTCGGGAGGTGATCCTGATCAAGAATATATATACTTTATAGGGTCGGAGATGTCTCCTTCACTGCGTTGCACACTTTTGACCAAAATTATAATACCCTCTGCAAGGGTATAACAACAAAGCGCATGAGAAACTAAGAGACAGACAAACAAGAAAAAATGCTGAAAACAACCGCTGCAGCTAAACATATTATGATTATTTTAAATGGTTGTATTGGTAGCTGCTTGCGCAAAAATAACTATTTTGGAAGGGGCAGCACATCATTACACATCACATCATTACAATCATTACATTTTGTAAGTTGTCATCTCTAATACAGGACTCCAACGCTTCTCGTGATAGTCCACCGCGTCCAGAAAACACCCAGCCAAATCGCGTATTCCCAGCAATGGGCAGCGCGCGACATAACTGGACTCGGCCAGCCAACAACAGGTCAAAGAATAAGCTGGCACCAAAGAATAATCAGATTTAAGAATAATCAAACGCGGCGAAAGTGCCTTCCCACTTGGCCTTTGTCGCAGGATCCAACTTCTGGGCGATAATATGGATAAGCAAGCATCCTTGGATCTCGGCATCTGATCCGGAACCCATGAGAGCCCGCATATGCCCATTGAACCAGTAGGCAGCGATTTATTTTTCTCTTCCAATTCCTCCTGCAGCTTAATGAATCGATAGCACAGACGCAGATTCATCGGTCCGCATCGTAACCTTGATGACAAATTTCCAATGTTTATTATGGGTTCAATTTAATCTTAATATATGCCGCTCAAATAAATGCCGAATAACAAGTGCGCAACAAAGTATAAACCATCAACGTCGAGAAAATAAGTACACTTTATGGATAGCCACCTAAGTCTAACTGTTGCTGAGCGGTTGCTGAGCACACAACGAGAAAGAACGAGCCAACACATTTGCTGAAAATTTTCAAAATTTGTTCCCACAAAATCCGACCACTCTTTAATTCTACCGGCCCTAACACCTCTGCACCAAAATGGCCGTCGAGTTAAAATTAAGTTTTAAATCAAAACTTTTGGAGATCATTACAAAGTGTAAAAAAAACACTTTGCCGTATCCGGACATGTTTCTTTGGTGGCTCCCATTAGATTGCCTATAACCTCGATCTTTAAGCTTGATCTATAAGCGTCCACTTTTGTAGCTTCCACTTAGACATGCTTGATCAAAATGTCCACTCTCCACTCCACCACAGAGGGTCTAGCATAACTTTTCTCGCTCCCACAACAGTGAACATAACTTCGTTAATATTGAGTCTAATTTGCACTGATAAAAATGCGAGTTTGGAGGATCCGTTACCGAAGACTCCTACCGTTCAGAGCATTAGCCTGACGTGGTCTTGTTTCGCTTGAGACAGAGATGAGGACCTACATAAAAAAGACGTGGAATGGCTGTCTTATTTGTACCTCTTTATTTATTGTGGGTATTTATTGTGTACCTCTACTTCACAAGCGATGATCAGTTGCACAATGCCAAATTTGTGTCTCGCCTTATGCCGGATACCCCTGTGGACTATGCCAGGAGTTAAGAGGTGACTCCTTAAGACAGCTCCTAATGAATAAGCTGTTTTTAAGTTTAACTGCTAACATAAGCGTAATATATCTTTTTTAAAACAGTAACACCTGAATCCTACCCTAAAAAACCATTGATCCGGCAGCCTGAACTGAGCACAGTATTATTCATGTATTTTTAGCCAAAGACAACCTGAATCGCAACTATGCAGATTCTACTTAAAAAAACTGAATAATAATGTTCGAAGTATTTTGGTTAAATTGAGCCGATTTTTTACTAAGCTCGCTTCTTTTGATTTTGATGCACTTATAAAAACCTGGCTTAATTCCTCCGTCTCTGATTATGAAATTTTTGTTCCCAAGTTCACTGAGTTTCGAATGGATCGGTCATCTTTCGCAGGCGGTGTCTGCCGGAACACCATTTTTCGAAATGATTTAAATCAGACTGAAGTTTACATTGGTCAGAGGAGAATTTATAATGAAGAATAAGAATGAATTTGTCTGCGTTCATAAATACCAGCGAATTTGTTCAAGCTGGGGGCAAGTCATTGATAAAAAAGATAAAGAGTAGCGGACCTGAGCGAGAACACATTAAAACAAACTCGTTGAATTTTTTTATCAAAATAGCATGAAGTTCTCGTAAGGAGGTTATAGGGAAATCCCAAAACATTTAGTTTACTCAACAGGATAGGGTAATTAACTGAGTTAATCTCGTTACCAAAGTCAGTGTTAATAGCGTCTGTTTGGAAACCCTTTCGGAATCCATAAAAGGACGTCAACTTCAATAAGTTTGATTTGGTGGAGAGATGCTTAATGAAACCAAGCTTGCACGGAAATATTTTTTTATAGTTCCACGGCACATATGAGTCACAAAGATATTTAAAGTATAGTAAAATTTTTCTAAGGTGACATTTATATCGGTGCATGTCAGAATATCTGATCAATCAAATGTATCAATTTAGCTAATAAGTTTGCGAAAGTCTGCCTTACGTGAGATATTTTGTCACACATGACCGATGTTGGCACCTAGTGCCAAGACCTAATAACCAAGCTCTAATAGACGGCGCCAGAAACAGAAATCAGCAATATCAACAATAAGAATGACCGACTGACCGAAGCAAGCAAAACCAGCGACCTGAGCAGAAACCCAATACCCAACGATCTGAGTCAGCATACCCAGAACTAGTACCTTGCACGTACATTCTTCAACAATGACCTTATATCACGTACTTTCTTTAACATTAACCTTAGTGTACGTACTTTGACCAACTAACCATTATTAAGCCACAAAATATGTAATTCACTGATCTTATAAAAGATCACCTGGTCAATAATAAAGTCAATTGCGAATACAGAGTGAATCGGTTCGTTACTCAGTATCATCTCATGGTTTTTAACACTAAACTACTTAGAGTGATGCTTCGGATGCTTGAGTGAGTGAAACGGACCGCAAGTTGGACCTACCTATACGAAATCTTCCGTAATCTCACTACCATCTCGTGGTACTTATACCTAACCTACATCGTAAGTTGATCCCGTGAAACGAACTGCCAGTAAGACCTGCAGATACGTCACCACCGCTGAGTGTTTCTCTCGCCAGAAGGACCGTCAGTAGGAATCACCGATACGTAATCAGCAGAAACCTTTATTAACCACCCCCACCACATATACTTGGGGACAGCCAGAACTTCAAGTATCTCACATCAACCTCTGCGTGACCACAGCAAGCGACTGCTCAACCCGAGCAAACCCTTGAAGAAACCAGCTAAATTGGTCAGACTTTTTATACGTTCTTTGACTAGGACTCCGGGACCTACCATTATGCCCGCGAGTTAAAGTTCGACGTAGTGGACGCATAACGCTCTACGGACGAACATTTGGTGCCCCCGACGTATCACAACATGAACACAAGTAACACGGCAGTTCATCTTAAACATCTTAAACCTCAAACATGGGATCGGAATCAGACCCCGTAATCCAAATGCTCATTGATGAGGAAATTGAAGGCAACATAGCTATCCAAAGGCTAATATGAAACTTCACTAAAGATTCCGCAGAGCGGAAACTCATAGAATTGTACTTCGGGGAGAGACTAAGACATCTCACTCGTGGACCTAATTAAAAAAAATGATGCCAAGCTCCATGAGCTAGCACTCAGTCCTGAGAACGAGTATTTCACAAAGGAAAAGGGGCTAGAAGACCTTGTATGAAGCCATAGTTTCTGATGGAATACCATCAGGGTCAGGCCAGTCACAGCGGCCTCGAAAAACAGGTGAAAACCTCCAGCCGAGGCACAATCACGAGGAAATGAATCAGAAGACCTTCGACTTGAGTAGGGAGTAAACAGGCGATCGGCTAATTTCGTGCACGCGTGGGTGTGTGTGTGTTTGTGTGTGTGTGGGATCCTATACACATAACCAAACAAATATACATTTATATATATTCCCATGCCAGCAGGCATCTCCTGTCCTTTCTTGAGGCCTTGTCATAAATTTTCCACCTGAGTGTAACTGATAAAAAAGGGCCGCATCAGGTCGATCGTTGTTCCGAGGTTTTTTGTTGACCCTTCAGGTTTAACGGAATTTCACTTTCTTTTGACAATTTTTTCCTTTTGATACTTGTTTCAACCCTTGTACAATTTTATATTAGAAATTAAATTTCTTCGTATAACTCAAAAAATAATTTTTAAATATTTCAATGGTCTTGGATTGAAAAATCATTTAAAATGATATGCAATAACATATTATTTAGTTTTCATAATTATTTTTTCCTTATGTTGCACAAATGATCATAGTGATTTGGTTGGATATAGTTTTCTTAATCAATTTAATTTATTTTTTCACACACCTAATTTGTCTCATAGGTTGCCCAAGTGACCAAATGATCATGGTGAATTGGGTGAATATATTTTTTCCTAATCAATTTTCATTTAGTTTTTCACAAACCTTATTTGTGTCATAGGTGGCGCAAATGATCAATTGAATTGGTAGGGACTTAGGCAAACGGCGTAAAATCGGGGGGAAAAAATTCGAAAATGGGAATACAGGCAAACGGCGTATTCACCAGATTTACTAGCGCCACCTATGGGTCAAATGTAAAATGTGGTGAATTTACTAGCGCCATCTACATGTCAAATGTAAAAATGTGGTGAATTTACTAGCGCCATCTACATGTCAAATGTAAAAATGTGGTGAATTTACTAGCGCCATTTACATGTAAATATTGACATGTAAAAAGATCGGCTAGTCATGAAATTTGACAGGATCATGTAGAAAACTTGTATCGAGTAAAATGATCTGTCAAAGAGTGCTAGCGTTCTCAAATATAAATACATGTAGAAAAAAACTGGAAAGCCCTACCATTAGTTTGCCTGTATTCCCATTTTCGAATTTTTTCCCCCCGATTTTACGCCGTTTGCCTAAGTCCCTACCAATTCAATTGATCATTTGCGCCACCTATGACACAAATAAGGTTTGTGAAAAACTAAATGAAAATTGATTAGGAAAAAATATATTCACCCAATTCACCATGATCATTTGGTCACTTGGGCAACCTATGAGACAAATTAGGTGTGTGAAAAAATAAATTAAATTGATTAAGAAAACTATATCCAACCAAATCACTATGATCATTTGTGCAACATAAGGAAAAAATAATTATGAAAACTAAATAATATGTTATTGCATATCATTTTAAATGATTTTTCAATCCAAGACCATTGAAATATTTAAAAATTATTTTTTGAGTTATACGAAGAAATTTAATTTCTAATATAAAATTGTACAAGGGTTGAAACAAGTATCAAAAGGAAAAAATTGTCAAAAGAAAGTGAAATTCCGTTAAACCTGAAGGGTCAACAAAAAACCTCGGAACAACGATCGACCTGATGCGGCCCTTTTTTATCAGTTACACTCAGGTGGAAAATTTATGACAAGGCCTCAAGAAAGGACAGGAGATGCCTGCTGGCATGGGAATATATATAAATGTATATTTGTTTGGTTATGTGTATAGGATCCCACACACACACAAACACACACACACCCACGCGTGCACGAAATTAGCCGATCGCCTGTTTACTCCCTACTGGAGGCGTAAGGCTCTAAGCACTATCTCGTGTTTCGAGTCTTCTGATTGGTTTTCCCAATTAATTGACTTGTGGAAATTGGGGGGTGGTTTTCAGGTGTTTCCATTCATGGCTTCAATACATTCAAACACAAGAACCTGTTCTCATTTTTATGGATGAATAGGTTTCTATGATTATTTTAGAGATACAATTTTTAGTCTAAATCTCGCTTTGCCGGTTAGAACATTTTATTCGAAATTTTTATTCGGAAATTTTAAAACAACCCCATTATCGTTAAAATGGAATCAAAAATTGTGTGCGATCAATGCAAGAAGGTCATTACCGTTAATGAGTTTATCACTCATTATGATTCTTGCGAAGGCCCGCGAAATGCCTTCGCAGTTCTAATGAATAATAATCCGAGATCCTCAAATTCTTCGGGTAACAAGTTTTATCGGTCGCGAACAACAGTTCCTGCGAATAATTCTGGAAAGGCTAAACAACCTTCAAGTAAAGCAACAGTGATGCGTGGGGATGGACTACAGGGAGCAGCCAATCATTTAAAACGAAAAGCTGGAAAAGAGAATGGAGCTGTGAATAATGATGTTGAACGAAGTGATCTGGAGGAACAACCGTCAACATCAAAAAGAGCTAGAATCGTGTCATCCAATCATTTAAAACGAAAGGCTGGAAAAGAGAATGGATCTGTGAGTAATGATGTTGAACGAAGCGATCTGGAGGAACAACCATCAACATCAAAAAGAGCTAGAATCGCTAATGCAGAAGATGTCAATGATTCGATATGTATGGATTGCAAGGAAAGTTATAATTCCTATAATAAAATGGAGCATTTAACTTCTGCTGAACATAGAGCAGCATTAAAAAAACTTGTATGCGGAAATAAAAACATTACCCCAATAATTGAAAATAATACTTTTCATGTAGAAAAGTTTAGAGTAATTGGAGAAAGCGATATATGCTTAAAAGAATTCTACAGTAAATGTAAACAAAATCTTTTAAATATTATTAAACATAGAATGAGCGAGCATAGATCTCTGAAAGTAACAGTATCTGTTCACGGTAGGTATATAAAACCAGCCGATGAAGCAGATACATTTATAGAGACAATAAAAAATTTTGCTACTCCTAGTTGCTCAATTTATGAAAATGAGTATGAGGATGTGGAAAACATTTTAAATAATTGCAATGATTTGCTAATTGCCCGAGCAGATGAATTCCAGGAAAAGGATTCAGGCTGGTCAATAAAACAGTTTGAATATTATGAGATTCAAACTGTTAAGCTACAACATCTTCCTGGATCTGGATATGTTGTAGCCCCGCAAAACATCAGAAAAAGAAATGCGCTCATAAACGTTAAAAATAATGACGTTTATTGTTTTAAGTGGTGTGTTTTAGCACACCTTTCATATATGAGGCATATTAAAGAAAAGTTTAGCACATCAGCAGAAAAAAAAGCATCTCGGGAAAAACTTGCAAGAACATCGTTTTATAGGGTTTTTGACATCAGTCAACCCTTTATAACACACGAGCAAGAATGCTTAAACTTTTCGGGAATTGAGTTCCCAATTACCAAGAAGGGTATACAGCTGTTTGAAAAAAATAATACTCAATACAGCATAAATGTATACGAAATTATAAACAACAGAATCGTTGGTCCAACAATAAGAACCAAAGAGGTTAAACAAAAACATATAGATATATTGGGAATAAATAACCTAAAAGAAAAATGTATGCACTATGCATACATTACAAGCATAAAAACATTATGCAAATCACAAATAAACTCTTCAAATTCAGAGAGATATTTTTGTAGAAATTGCCTGCAATTTTATTGCACAACAAATAAGACACATAGTATAAAGGAGTGTGGACAAGTGGCATCAATATATCCTGAGCCAAACACAAAATCGTCATTTAAGGCGTTCTCCAAAAAATTATCACCTCCAGTGGTGATTTATGCAGATATTGAGGCCGTTTTGGAAAACTATCAAACGGTATCAAATAATCCAGAGGCATCTTTTACATTGCCTAAACAAAAACATACTGCGTGTGCAGTATCATTTTATGTTGTTCATAATTACAACCCTGAACTGAACAAATTATGGACTTATGATGGTAAATAAATTAAAATATAAAATTATAAGTTTAAATAAATAATATTAATTTTCCTATTTATAAATTACAGGAGCTGACTGCATGAAGATGTTCGTGCAAACATTAAAGGATGAGACGATGGACCTCTACCAAAAATATTGGAAAGACTGCAAGGAGCCAATCCACGAGTTCGACATTGATGATGAGGACTACCAGGAGCATGGGAACTGTTATGCTTGCGATGATCCCATCGAGATGGACGATCGGGATAAATATTTCGACCAGTTTAGCGGTAAATACCAGGGTCCTATTCATAAGAAATGTAAAATTAGTTTTAAATTAAGTAGTGCCTTTTTTCCAGTAGTTTTTCATAATTTATCAAGATATGATATTCATTTATTTATAAATGAATTAGGGGGGGAACTCAAACCAATTCCCTCAACAAAAGAATTATACATTGCATTATCGCAAAAAATTTTTAAAAAAGGGATAGCAAATTATTCAATTAAGTATATAGATTCAAATAGGTTTTTGAATTCTAGTCTAGAAAAATTAGCTTCAAATATGGAGGACAATGATTTTAAAATATTAAAATCTAAATTTAGCGGGGAAAAATTCCAGCAAATGAGGAGAAAAGGAGTATTTCCTTATGATTATATAGATAGTTTTAGTAAATTTAATGAAACAGAGCTTCCTCCTAGGGAATATTTTTACAATACGTTAACAGATGAAGAATGTAGTGTAAGCAACTACAATTTTGCCAAAGAAATTTGGGACTCTTTTCATTGTAGATCTTTAAGAGACTACATGAAATTATATTTAGAAAGCGATGTGCTTATTTTAGCAGATGTGTTTGAAAACTTCCGCAATATATGCCAAAAAATTTATAAATTAGACCCAGTGAATTATGTTTCAGCTCCATCTATTTCATGGGATGCAATGATGAAATACACAAAAGCAGAGTTAGAATTAATAAGCGATCCCAATATGTATAACTTTTTAAAAAGAGGGATACGCGGAGGTTTAACTCAATGCACTCAAAGAATTTCTCAGGCAAATAATAAGTACATGAAAAATTATGACGAAGCTAAACCAAAAAATTATTTATCATATATTGATGCAAATAATTTATATGGTTGGGCTATGAGCCAAAAACTCCCATTTTCAAATTTTAAATTTTTAAGTGAGAGTGAAATAAATATGTTTGATATCATAAATACTGATTCATCAGGAGATACCGGATTTATTCTAGAAGTAGATCTAGAATATCCTGATGATATTCATGACAAACATAATAGTTTACCATTTTGTCCCGAAAATAAGGTGCCCCCAGGAGGAAAGATTCCAAAGTTATTAGCTGATTTGACAGATAAGGAAGGTTATATAATCCATTTAAAACAATTGCAATTATGCTTGCAACAAGGGCTTAAATTAAAGAAAGTACATCGAATTCTATCTTTTAGTCAATCGTACTGGTTAAAACCGTATATTGACTTAAATACTAAGCATCGCAAATTGGCTAAAAATGATTTTGAGAAAAATTTTTATAAGCTAATGAACAATGCAGTATATGGGAAAACGATGGAAAACGTTGAAAAGCGTAGGAACATCGCACTAGTAACTCATTATGAGTCTAGGCGAAATTCACCGGGATTTAGGCAACGAGTTGCAATGCATAATTTCCATAGTTTAGAAATATTTGGAGAGAATTTAGCAGCCATTGAATCTACGAAAACATCAATTCTTTATGATAAACCAATATATATTGGATTCTCAGTGCTGGAATTATCCAAATGGTTGATGTACGATTATTATTATAACTTTCTATTGCTTGAATGTCCCTCAGCTAAAATAATATATATGGATACAGATTCATTTATAGTTTCGTGCGAGGAAGATATTTATACAATAATGAGAGAAAACCCTAGTCGATTCGATACATCTAACTATGATAACATAAATCCATTTAATATAATTCCAGCAAATAATAAAGAATTGGGGTTATTTAAAGATGAAAATGCTGGAAAAGTTATGACCTCTTTCGCTGGCTTAAAAGCTAAAGCATATTCATTTTTAGTAGAAACGACCAATGATGATATTAATATAAAGAAAGTTAAGGGGGTTAAATATAGTGTAATAAAAAAACTTTCTCATTTAGATTATATTGAATGCATTAAACATAAGAAAACATATTACGGAGAACAAAGATGCATAAGAAGTAGAGGGCACCAATTATACACTGAAGTAATAAATAAAATAAGTCTTTATTATAAGGATGATAAAAGATATGTATTAATTGATAATATTAATACTTTAGCATACGGTCATTATTTATTAAGAGAAATACTAAATTCATTAAATTAAGTTGAAAGATGTAACTTGTAACTAATAAAAAAAACATGTAAATAAAAAAATTAAGTTTAATAAATAAAATATATTTTGTATATGTTCACTTTAATAAATCTGTTTTATTTATCCATGAATTATGTGAGTTATCAAATCCTAACCATTTTACAAAAACCTGGTTTTTTTTCCTTCTTATTATCTTTTCTACTAGGAATGCATTTTTGTCTTTAACTTTTTGTATTTCAGCCTCATAAAATGTTCCTTTTATAGGTTCACCTTTATAGTCAACGAGCTCATAAGTAGCTGGGAAAGTTGATTTTATTTTAGAAATTTTAAATATTTCTGTTGTCCAGTTAGGCTCATATCCCTTAAGAAATACACCTTTGTATTTGCTTATTCTTACATGGTCTCCAACTAAATATTTATGTTTTGGAAATACCTTAACAATGTTATAACAGGTTTTCAAAATAAACTCCTCATTCTGTTTGCAAACATCAACTGGTCTCATTTTTATAGTTCTGTGATAAGAATTGTTATAGTCTTCCACAAGTGTATCTATATGGGTAATCCATCGATAATTTCCATTAAAGCTAAACATTTTCCACATTTTATTTTTTAAAGTTCTGTTGAATCGTTCACAAATAGATGCTTTAAGGTGTGTAAATGTGTGATAATGATTTATGTTATTTTTCTTCATTAACTCTTTAAAGAGATGATTAAAAAATTCTTTTCCTTGATCGGATTGTATATTTTTTGGTTTATATTTAAAATTTTTTAATATAGATTTCATAACTGTTGCAACATCTATTGCTGATTTAGATTTTACAGGTTTACCAAAAGCGTATTTTGAAAAAGTATCAATAGCAGTCAGTAAATATTTATAACCACCATTCTGATTGGAATATGGAATCATTTCAACCAAATCAATTTGCCAAGTATCATGAAACCCTTTTTGAACAAATCTTCGACGTAAGAAATTTTTTCTACAAGGTTTATGTATTTCATCAACAACTTGATGTTTACTCATGTTTATATTTTTATGAATCTTATTTTTTATTATTAACGTTTGAGTTCTTAGAGATTAATGATTTCTTATAATGTAGTACATCTTCTTTTATTTCTTTTGTCATTTTTTTAGAAATTTCGAAGCATAAACGAGTTAAATCAATTTGAACATTTTTATCATAATTACCTTCTAAATCGGATAATTGAATATCAAATTTTTGTAAAGAGACACACTTAGGAATAATATGATTATAGTACAGATAGGTTATTTGTTGTTTTAAAACAGTATTCCAACATAAAAATGTTGTAAAAAATATTGCTAGACGTATTAATGATCTCCAAGACTCACTATCAATCTCAATTTTATTACCGAATTGATTTAGTACCAGCACATATTGTTTATCTGACTTTCTAAATCTAAAACTACATTTAATAGAAGATAAAGTAGGATGATCCAAAATTGTATCAGACATAAGAAAATCATACTGATCAAGCTTTAGTTGTATAAATTCCTTGTATGTGAGCAACTGCATCCATTCTTCTTTATCAATGCCAATATAGTTGTTTTTGTGTTGCTGCATCCAGATCATTGGAGTAAATTTTCTCGATGTGGAAAATCCGCATTTTAACTTTAAATTTTGAGCCACAAAATATTCAAAACCAAATATAACTTCATGGTCCTGCTTTTTTCTTGTTGCCTTATCTCTTTTAGCTTGGAGCGTATCCATTGAAACCGATTGATATTAACAAACTAAAATGAAAAACTGAAATAGTCTCCTTATAAAGCATTGGGGATATGCATACCGGTTTCAGTTTATACATATATATATATTATACATAATGTTTATATACTAAAATATATATATATATATATATATAAATATTGGTATGTATGCTAGTAAATAATGTAATACCTACATATAGTATATATGTAAGTGGTATATAAATAGCTAAGATGAGATCTTAAAAGACAGTTTACGTTCAAAACTCTGGCTAAAATGAACAAATTTGAGAGGAGCAATTCTGTAATAGTAGATTTTCAATATGTTGTTGGAAATAACAAACAAATATTTGTTAAAGAATTGGCTTTCATGCCAGGAGGAACTGTAATACCGAACTTTTTTCACTTCAAACCCCCATACAGCTTAAAGGAATTGGATAGTGAAACTTTGCAGCAACACAATATACATCGAAAAAACATTCATGGATTGGACTGGATGGATGGGGAAATACCCTATAACTGCTTAGGTGATATACTTTCGCCACTTAACAAGTTCGCCAATGTAATTGTACGCGGTGAAGTAAAAAAGGAATTTTTATCCAAGTTTCTATCGAATAATATTATCGATATATATATTGGAAAGAGTCTTACATGTTATCCAAATTTTTTTACCAACTGTAAAATTCACAAAAAAGTGAAGCTAAGATGTGCTCTAAATAATTTATTTAGACTGTTTATAATTTTAGAAAACTGCAATTATGATATATATTTTAATGGAGAATCATATGTATAAATTACTTAAATAAAGAATCAGTATGATTTTGGATCTTTAATTGAGAAGTTGATTTGGAAAAATGGATGGGCTCTTTGGGAATGATCCTAGTAAAAAAGGATACAGTCAACTTATATACTGCAACTATTGCGGATCTGATACTCATTTTGAAAAGGACTGTGCTAAAAAACGCGATCAGGAAAAAAAAACAATAGAATCATTACCTGTAGCTAATAAACATTGAAAAATAAAAAACTTTTATCAATATGTTTACGCAATTTATTCATCCTTTTACGATGCTTATTTGTGGGCCCTCGGGGTCGGGTAAAACAACATTTTTAAAAAACTTAATAAATGATAGAAATGATCTAATAAGCGATCCAATAACTCGAATAATATGGTGTTATGGTGAAGAACAAGCGAAGCCGAATTTTAGTAACATAGAATATTTCCATGGAGTTCCTGAATCTATTGAAAATGAAAATAATGAACCGATACTTTTGGTATTAGATGATTTGATGATGGGTGCATTCAATAAAAATGTATGTGAACTTTTTACGAAAGGATCTCATCATCGAAATTTATCTGTAATAGTTGTAACTCAAAATATATTTCATAAATCTTCCCATACAAGAGATATATCACTAAATACAAAATACATTGTGGTGTTTAAAAATCCTAGGGATAAATTACAATTTCAATGTTTAGCTAGACAGATATATCCTGAAAACCCGCAAGAACTTTTTAGAATATATAAGGAAGTAACAAATGAACCTCATGGTTATTTACTTATTGATCTTACTCAAGGAATAAATGACCTGTTAAGATTTCGAACTGAGATTTTTAATCCATTATATTCAGTTTGTTATTCTGATGAAAATGGTTTGCAAAAGGAGCATAAGGCGATTGAAAGCGAACAAACATTTATTGTATGTGCTCAAAAAAGCAAATAATAAACTTCGAAAAGCAATTATTTGTAATAGTGATTCCGAGCTTGTAAAAGTATTGTCTGAGATTGTGTTAAATACTTTAAAAGGAAACCATAAAATTTCAAAAAATATCCTGAATTCATTAAAAAAGTATAAAAATGTATTGCGGCATATTTCCAGTCCAAAACAATCTTTAAATTCTAAGAGAAAAGTTCTAATTCAAAAGGGAGGATTTTTGCCTATTTTAATAAGCTCTTTGCTTTCTGGAATTTTTGGAAAAATATTGAATCATGATTAAAAGCAAGCATCAGCTAACTAAAGTAATTTTAATGCATCCAAATGCATACCATAAACTTTTAATGAATGATCGAGGTAATGATCTTATAAATATAAAATTTTTACCAATTTTAAATAATAAAAAAATAAGTGATTTTGATAAATGGATTAAGATTCAACAAGAGTTATGTGCATACCAAAATAAAAAGAGAAACAAAGCTTTTTCACATCAATCGGTATCTAAGTCACCGGTTTCATTAAATCAAAATGTAGAAACTCAAACGTATATTACGAATGATTGGAAAGATTCCGCTGCCAGTACTTCGAAAGGAAACAAGAACGAGTCATCATTAAAAAGAGGTGGTTTACCCGATTTACCCAGTGATGATGAGGAACATTTAACTGAAAAATCATCAACATTTCCAATTGATTATAAACGAACTGTCACAGATACTTCTTTCATAGATGATAAGGTAGTAAAAAAATCATTAGTTGATGATAAAAAAATAATTAAAGGACCTGCTACTGAAAAGAAACTGAAACTGAGAAATAGGGTTAAGAAGAATAGAGATTCACCCTATCCACTTCGAAATCTTAAGTATATAAATGATTTAGAAAAATTGCATAGAGCAAACCGTAAAGAAAAAAATATTCAAATTGGTAAAAATAAATTGAATTGGATTTCATATTCCTAAGTCAAGATTCTAAAATGTTTTTTCAAAACGAATTTTTTGTTACTGTGCTCAGCAATGACTCTTTAAATGTGTTTCCTGATAATGTAAAGTGTGCTTTTACCAATATTGTAAACATTCCAGAAACAATGTCTGATGAATGGGAAGTTGGCATAACTGATATATATTTAAATAATTGTTTTGGAAAAAATCATAAAAAGTTACGGAGAGATACAAAAGAAAATACATCTGAAGAATCAAGCTCTAATTCATCAGAATTTATAAGCTTAGTAAATTCTGAAACATTCCGTTACAAAGCGGCTCCATTGAAAGCGGATGAGATTGAATACGGACCAATCTTTATTTACACGGACATTATTAAGCCTCGATGTGTAGGAAGCAAAAGACCTCGTTGTCTAAGAGTTTTGTTCACAAACGGAAGAGAAAAATTTATGCAGTTCAGAAATGTTGAATATTATCCTATTGAAAATTATTCACCAAATGAAATTTCTATATTAATAACAGATTCAAGTGGATATAAAATTCCCTTCGAAACTTCATCTATACCAATTTTTCTGACACTGCATTTTAGAAAAAGACGAAAAATTCTATAAATATAATCGATATTGGAAACTAGTAATTAGAACTAAGTTATCAATCATGGCGAAATGTTATCATCAATACTATTTAAATCAGTGTGGTGAGGGTCTAAGTCATATTGGTAGTCTATATATTTCACCCAGAGTTGTTCAGCAAGGACGAGGCATTGGAAATTTTTTTAGCGGACTTTTTAATTACATTAAACCACTTTTAATTTCGGGGATAAATGCATTGAAAAATCAAGCTGCAGAAACTGGAAAGGCTGTTATAAATGATTTAGGTCGGAAACCCTTACGTAATATAATTCAAGAACAAAGTAAAATAGCTCTACATAATTTATCTGATAAAGCAATTAATAAAATTACGAAATTACAAAATGGTAAAGGAAAAAGACATAAAAAGAGGAGACCAAGAAAAAAACGCAGTCATTTAACATCTAAGCAAGGACGTAAACATACGCATTCAAAAAAATCAAGAAAAAAATCAACAACAAAATTTAAAATTAGTGATATATTTTCAAAGTCAAAATGAGTAACCACATTGAATGCATGAAAAGCGAATTGGATCTTTTTGCACCGCACCCAACTCAAAGCTGTATTTTGAAAACCGAAGAAGTATCATACAATCCTATTGCTTCATTGGATAGTGCCTCATCAATTGAATTCGTTTGTTTGGGAAATGGTGAAACATATAGAGACCTTTCAAGTGTTTACCTAAAACTTGTTGTGCAACTTAAAAAAATTGATAATAGTAATATTGAAGGAAATGCTGTTGGTGTTGCCAATAATATTTTGCACTCAATATTTAGAAGCTCATCGGTATATTTAAATAATACTCTGGTTTCACAAAGTGACAACAATTATCATTATAGATCATATTTACAAACCATTTTAAACTATGGTTGTGATGCAAGTGAAAGTCATTTAGCAACACAAGGATATTTTCCAAATTATGGAACTCAAACACCATTTAAAAGTGATGGTTGTCTAATTCTTAAAAATATCTTTCAAAATAGTAACAAAGTTGAATTATTTGGAAAAGTTCATGGTGATATTTTCAACCAACCAAAGCTGCTTGTAAATAATGTTGATTTGCGTATTACTTTTAATATTGAAAAAACAGCATTTTATTTATTGGAAGACGGGACTGAGTCGAATCTTAAGATATTAGAAGCACAGCTTTTTATGAACCATGTGGTAGTTAACCCCAGTATTTTATTAGCTCATCACCACGTTTTACAAACAAAAAATGCAATATACCCATACAATAAAGTTGAAGTAAAATCATTTACAATATACCCAGGAAATAATACATTATCAATCGATAATGCTGTCATTGGGCAAATTCCAAATTTTTTGGTTTTCTGTATGGTAAAAAACCGAGCATATTCAGGAAATAGAGGATTAGATCCTTTTAATTTTGAAAACTTTAAAATTCAACGATTTAATCTATTAGTTAATGGAGTACAAGTGCCTTCACAGGCGCTTGAATTCGATTTCTCGAATTCTAACAATGTACAAAGTTCAAGAGCATATAATTTACTATTTAGAGCATGCGGAATTAAACATTATGATCGAGGTCTGCAAATTTCTAAGGAAATGTTTGACAAAAATAGTTTCATATTAGCATTTGATTTAACTGCGGATCACTCAAATTCAAGTGTTTGTTCTAACTTAATATCTCAAGGAACAATAAGAATAGAAGGACGATTCTCTGAACCTCTTGATGAGGCTGTAACATGTCTTGTTTATTGTGAATACGATTCTATGATTGATATTGATAAACATCGAAATATTCGGGTACTTCTTTAAAAATGAATACAATACAAATCATGAACTTGCTTTCAAGCAATCAACAAACTAAAAAAATATTTAAAGGCGTTTTTCCAGCAGATAAACTACCAAAAGAAATTAGTGAATACCCAGCATTATTTGTGGTTAACACTGATTATTCAAACCAACCAGGAATGCATTGGGTTGCATTTTACTTCTATAACAAAAAGTCTGCTGAATTTTTTGATTCTTACGGACAATATCCCCAGAAAAAAGAATTTGTTACATTTTTAAAGAGAAATGCATCAAAATATACTTATAACAAACAGCAATTGCAAGGATACTTTTCCAATACCTGTGGACATTACTGTATGCTATTTGCTCTTTACAAAAGCAACCGAAAAACTTTAAAGAGTTTTATCAGGAATTTCAAAACAAAAGATTTCGCCTATAATGATAAGCTAATTTCAAAAATGTTTAGTAAATGCTTTAAATGAATTTATAATCTTAATATGAAAATAAACAAATTTTTATATATTATATAAAAAATATATTTTTATTTTTCGGGTTCTTGATACATTCTTTTAGTTATTTTATAATATCTTATCATAATATCCATGGCTTCCTTTATGTATATTGGAAGTTTGTGGCAATTACAAGTGTCGGGGCCCTCAGTTGCGTCATCATCACTCCAGGGACATATTTTGTAGTGAAATCCATATTTTGAGTACAGGAGCTCCTTTTCTTCCAAATCTTCCAGGGTTGCTTTTAGATATTCAAGTTTTTTTTGGTGCTCCTCGAAAAGCATATCCTCAAATTGCAGCAGAAATAGTTTGATTTGATGCGAATACATTTTCGAGGTGTTTGGGATTATGTAGAAGACACAAGACTGATGATTCACAATAAGGAATAGACTCTTTTATACCATCACTCTTTTGATATAAATTGTAAAAATGGAGTGCTATATCTAGTCATCTCTTTTCCTTTATATACTAGATGCGTTATTCCATTTTCCTTCAATTTCTTAAATGGTGTTTTAGTTGAAAATTTATTTACATAACTCTTTGGTAAAAATATCCACAGTGGTTCGTCATCCTTGCCAGTTAAGTAAATAGCGATTTTAGTTCCATATGTTGTTTTCTTTATCTTACACCCAATGATCTTGTACTCAAAATTAATACATAAGTCCTCGATCTTTGTGTAGCCAATAACAGGCTTTTGATCATTCAGAGTATCTAAGAAAGACTTTTGTACATAATACATAAGTGATTCGAGCTCTTTTATTGGATGAAAAATATTTCTACATACCATTAGATTAATATTATATACTCCCGGAGTCGATTAAAAAAGAAAACTGAATCATTTAATCAGTGATCTCGCTCTTTTATACTTTTCAATATTGGAAAATCCCATCCCATCTCATTGTGGGCATATACTTTTTAAATAAAATGATAGAAAGAGATGTCAACATGATTATTTTTAAATTTTAATGCAACTATTATTTGATAATAAGACTGAAAGAGATGCTTGAATGATTCTTTCATTTTGTTATATCTATGTATATTGTATCCATATTGAATATTTTCCTCATAACATCCTATAAAAGGAGTTTTAGTTTGTTCTTTAAATCAGTTTATAACATAAATATCGAAATGGAAACATTCGTTTGTGATCTTTGTATAGACAGTCCCTCATTTAAATATCGTTATGGATTAAAACGTCACATTCTAAAAGTGCATAACTTCAGCATCACAAAAGCTCGATCATCATACTATAACTGCTACTTTTGTCCTGAAGTGCAAAAGTACTGGCTCCGAGATGAATTATATTTGCATTTTTTAATGCATCATCCCAAGATATTAATAGAATTAATTAACTTAAGAATAAAAACATCCAAATAAATCATATAAATTTCAATATTCATCAATCCATTTATATAATGATTAATGCTTTATGTGAGATAAAAATAAAAAAACCATAATTAAATTTTTATATAAATTTTTATTTTGCCAGACAATTTTATGTATAGTTTTATTCAATATTTTTCATATATTCATTTAATATTGCATCATCTTCTTCATTCATTAATTTTAAATAATAATCTTTATCTTGAATTAATTCCGAAAAAATGTTATCGTCATCTGGAAATGTTGGAATGCCACAATTTTCATCTTGTGTCTCTGGGATAAAACATGGCGTATTCGGTGCATCGTCTTCTAATATGGAAATGTCCTGAGTGTTTGGAACGATCCAATCATCATCAAGGTCGATATTTGAGGGTTCTGGATAGTCCCATGTGGGTGTGATTATATTATAAAATGATGTGAAAGAAATATTTTTCACATCATCAAATAATTCCTCAAGAGTTTTAGCTCCGAGATTTGACAGTGGGAAAAGATCATCACTCGATTGACTGTCTTCAAATATTACACTGTTTTGACTCATGGTTTTTTATATATATTTTTTTTTTTTTTTTTGCTGTTTTAGGGTTTAGTTCAATAACCTGCTTGGGCTGTTAAATTTAGACTAACCATTGGAGTCCTAAAATAAACATTGACACCCATCGATCCTCGAAAACTGAAAACAGGTTGTAACACTTGAAAACAACCCCTAATTTTCCAGATCAAAGAATTGAGTAAACCAATCAAAAGACCTGGGAGCCATGAAAGACAGGATAGGAAGAAGTGAAGAGAAGGAAACAAGATGCTTTGATTTTTATATATTTGTGATTATTTTATTCAATATTTTCATATATTCATTTATTCAATAACGACATATTCATAATGACGTATTCCTCAACCCGGGAATCAGATGAACATGAAGTACGACGAGGTTTCGTAGTCCTGAAGATTTCTATGTCATCATCTTCATCATACAACTCCTCATCTGAATGTATGTCAAGATCACATAATCTGTAATAATAATGTTTCTTGTCCCGGATGGGTATACCAACACACCCCTCATAATGACTAAAAAATTTTTCCAGAGAGTAATTGATGTTGCATAAATCGCAGGTTACTTGTGGATCCATATTCGAGACAAAATTTTACGTATAAAATGTTCTAACCGGCAAAGCGAGATTTAGACTAAAAATTGTATCTCTAAAATAATCATAGAAACCTATTCATCCATAAAAATGAGAACAGGTTCTTGTGTTTGAATGTATTGAAGCCATGAATGGAAACACCTGAAAACCACCCCCCAATTTCCACAAGTCAATTAATTGGGAAAACCAATCAGAAGACTCGAAACACGAGATAGTGCTTAGAGCCTTACGCCTCCAGTAGGGAGTAAACAGGCGATCGGCTAATTTCGTGCACGCGTGGGTGTGTGTGTGTTTGTGTGTGTGTGGGATCCTATACACATAACCAAACAAATATACATTTATATATATTCCCATGCCAGCAGGCATCTCCTGTCCTTTCTTGAGGCCTTGTCATAAATTTTCCACCTGAGTGTAACTGATAAAAAAGGGCCGCATCAGGTCGATCGTTGTTCCGAGGTTTTTTGTTGACCCTTCAGGTTTAACGGAATTTCACTTTCTTTTGACAATTTTTTCCTTTTGATACTTGTTTCAACCCTTGTACAATTTTATATTAGAAATTAAATTTCTTCGTATAACTCAAAAAATAATTTTTAAATATTTCAATGGTCTTGGATTGAAAAATCATTTAAAATGATATGCAATAACATATTATTTAGTTTTCATAATTATTTTTTCCTTATGTTGCACAAATGATCATAGTGATTTGGTTGGATATAGTTTTCTTAATCAATTTAATTTATTTTTTCACACACCTAATTTGTCTCATAGGTTGCCCAAGTGACCAAATGATCATGGTGAATTGGGTGAATATATTTTTTCCTAATCAATTTTCATTTAGTTTTTCACAAACCTTATTTGTGTCATAGGTGGCGCAAATGATCAATTGAATTGGTAGGGACTTAGGCAAACGGCGTAAAATCGGGGGGAAAAAATTCGAAAATGGGAATACAGGCAAACTAATGGTAGGGCTTTCCAGTTTTTTTCTACATGTATTTATATTTGAGAACGCTAGCACTCTTTGACAGATCATTTTACTCGATACAAGTTTTCTACATGATCCTGTCAAATTTCATGACTAGCCGATCTTTTTACATGTCAATATTTACATGTAAATGGCGCTAGTAAATTCACCACATTTTTACATTTGACATGTAGATGGCGCTAGTAAATTCACCACATTTTTACATTTGACATGTAGATGGCGCTAGTAAATTCACCACATTTTACATTTGACCCATAGGTGGCGCTAGTAAATCTGGTGAATACGCCGTTTGCCTGTATTCCCATTTTCGAATTTTTTCCCCCCGATTTTACGCCGTTTGCCTAAGTCCCTACCAATTCAATTGATCATTTGCGCCACCTATGACACAAATAAGGTTTGTGAAAAACTAAATGAAAATTGATTAGGAAAAAATATATTCACCCAATTCACCATGATCATTTGGTCACTTGGGCAACCTATGAGACAAATTAGGTGTGTGAAAAAATAAATTAAATTGATTAAGAAAACTATATCCAACCAAATCACTATGATCATTTGTGCAACATAAGGAAAAAATAATTATGAAAACTAAATAATATGTTATTGCATATCATTTTAAATGATTTTTCAATCCAAGACCATTGAAATATTTAAAAATTATTTTTTGAGTTATACGAAGAAATTTAATTTCTAATATAAAATTGTACAAGGGTTGAAACAAGTATCAAAAGGAAAAAATTGTCAAAAGAAAGTGAAATTCCGTTAAACCTGAAGGGTCAACAAAAAACCTCGGAACAACGATCGACCTGATGCGGCCCTTTTTTATCAGTTACACTCAGGTGGAAAATTTATGACAAGGCCTCAAGAAAGGACAGGAGATGCCTGCTGGCATGGGAATATATATAAATGTATATTTGTTTGGTTATGTGTATAGGATCCCACACACACACAAACACACACACACCCACGCGTGCACGAAATTAGCCGATCGCCTGTTTACTCCCTACTGACTTGCATCACTAAAACGAAGGCAGGAAGGGCGATTAGACAATCTTGAAGATTTTCTGAGGAACTGCACTGAAGGACGGGAAGTGTCTACACACATCAGGCAACATATGAAGAAGCTGTGAAGCTTTCATCCACAATCAAGCAATCAACTATACCGACGTTGTAAAATTTCGGCATCTGGCGAATCATGTAATAGGTGAAGCCAAAAACCTAATCACAACATAAATTGACGGACAGGGCAGGTACCAGGATGCCTGGCAACGGCTAAGAAATCGATACCATAATGAACAGCTGTTGATGAAGTCAACGATCCAAGAGCTTTTCGTACACCTCAGAACTAATAAATCAGCGGACCAGCTGCGCAGCTTGCATGATACCGTGCTCCGAACGGTCGCCACTTTCAACGCACTCAATGTGTCAACAGTCAACTGGGATCCAATATTGATTCACATCATTGAGGAAAGAGGAAAGATAGCCAGCACTGATCCAACCACTCGACAATCTCTGAAACAGATGTTAAAACACCTTGAGCGTCAGGCAACCAGTCAAGTAAGAACAAGAAAGTCCATCTCATCATGAGTGGTGTGTTCAGCCTCAGCTCTTCTTACAAATAAACCCGCCGATCTCTTATCAACCGCCCAAACGGCACTACATGGACCAGCCGGATCACCACCTAACGTAATCTCCAGAAGAATAGCTGACACACGCGAATCGCGAATATGACGGCAGAGAAATCATGATGCGTTGAAGTAGATACAGATGGTAAGTTTTCAATACTTGAACAAGAGAGTTCTGGTTGAGTAAATACGCCAATTATACAGGTCAACAGCATAAAATCTCCACGCATAATTTCACCTGCATATATCACCTTCTATATATCACCATAATCTTTAGGCTCCCCTGAACCAAAGTCCAAAACAAACATAGGTTCTATCACCCACAGTTTCCGCGGTCCACCTATATTGAATATATTGAATTATGTAGGCCGTGTAATGAAGATGACCATCATTGTTTCTAGTACATATCATTTTTGAAATGTACGTGTACCAACTAAAATTAAAAAATGGTATCTAGTAGTTACCATATCTTTGGAATACTCATTCAAAGTTGAAATCTCAGATTTTCTACATTAATTTTTTGTCTTCTATGATTTTTCCCCAAACATTATCCTATGGAAGGTTTTTATTATACCCTTGTTTTCTTATTGAAATCAGTAGATCATAACATGATTTAATTTTGAATTTAAGGGAAAACTCGAAATAATTTTATTGAATTTATTATAGGTGGTTAAACAAGATTTTTATTGAATTTATTATAGGTGGTTAAACAAGATTTTCGTCAATTAAATTGGAGTTTTTAACCTCATATTTTCAAAAATTCATGGCTATCTACAATCGAATTCTAATAGGGCGAAAAAACTTGCTTTTACTTACAAACTACAGGAAAAGTACTACAAAAATTAGGCAACTGAATTTTTTTAAATCGGTTTACATCTTCTGTTCGCGCATAGCTTCCAAAAATATTCAAAAATAACGATTTTTTTAAATTTGTTTAAAATACGATTTAATGGTTGTTTTTATTTCATTTTTGAATTTCAGGTGATAGTAAATAAGTCTACAGTCTGCTTCATTGCTGCTGATGAAACGACGGTTAGACAACTTAACAACACATTTGCAAGGCCACAGTTAATATTTGTAAGTTTCAAAGTTCAAATGTTTGTGTCTCCCGCCTTGAATATGGTATGGTAAAGAATAGTTGCATTGCGCTTTGACCAAACATTGAAAAATCCCCTAAAAAATAATTCATAATTTGGAATATTTCGGCCCAAGAAAATAATTATATTGTTTTAAATATATTTTTTTTATCGGAAAATTTTTGATATTGGGATATACTTTTGACATCCATAATTCGATATTTAATCGAAACAGTGAGCATCTAATCTAGGCAAACTGCTTTCATATTTTAGTCTTATTTAAATTGAAAATGGATATTGAACTACCGTTTATGGCCGAATATGCTAGGACTGGCCGAGCATCATGTAAGGGGTGTAAATCCACTATTCCTAAAGACGACCTTCGTATTGCAGTCATGGTTCAAGTATGTTGAGTAAGATACATTCCCAATAAGCATATCTACATATGCGTGTACATATGTACATTTGTACGTACGTACAATAGTCATTTCTATTTACAAAACAATTAGAGAATTTTTAAAGTTTAAGATATGATTAATTGTCTCTTAAAACTAAGTTTTTCCCGCTAAATTTATATTGAAGTATTTAAAACAATTAAAATTTTGTCAATGGTATATTAACCGAAAAGGAATCTATGTACATGTACATAGGTGTACGTATCACACATACATACCTTTATATGCAGGTGAATAATTCGCTAATGTTTTAAATTAAAAAATAAATTTTTTTTAATATATTTTATTATGTTGTAACTCTAGTCTACATTTCATGATGCCAAAATACCTAACTGGTTCCACAAAAACTGTTTTTTTCAAAAACAACGGCCAAGCTCTGTTGGTGACATTCAAAATTACGAAAATTTAAGATTCATAGACCAAAAAGACTTGGCAGATAGTATTGGTATGTGCTTTTTAAATTATTTTATAGTTTATCATTAATCAATAGTATTTTTTAAGATAACTTTGAACAAATATGTGAAACTAATTCAAAAAAAAAACGTAAGGGTGATAGTGGGCCACTTAAAGACTTTGGAATCGAGTATGCAAAGTCAGGTCGGGCATCCTGTCGTGGATGTGAACAGAAAATTAGTAAGGATACCATCCGAGTACGTAAAACGGTCTATGACACTGAAGTGGGAATGAAATATGGTGGCCAACCGCTATGGCATCACTTAGAATGCTTTGCTCAACTAAGATCAGAGCTTGGCTGGCTTGATTCTGGAGAAAATATGACAGGCTTTTCAAGCCTTAAGATTGAGGATCAACGTGAAGTTTCAAGGGTAATGCCGTAAGTATACCATTATTTATATTTAAGTAATAAAACTAGGATAGCAAATAGTCAAAAGCTTTTTATGACATTTTTTATTAGTTTAGTTATATCCCTTGCTATACCGAGTTATAAACTGCATGCAAAGGAAAAAGTACGTGTACAAGGAATAAATTATAGCTTTAAAACTGGGAGACTAGTTCGCGTATAAACAAACTGACGAATATAAATAAATTTACTCAGGAGGTGATCCTGATAAAAAATGTATTTAAATTCTATTAGGGTTAGTCTCTTTTAATGAGTTGCATACTTTTGAACAAAATATACTTTATACTTTTGTAATACATTTATGTATACCAATTCTTTTTAGTGTTAAAGAAATTTCCACAGTGTTTTGACCAAAATATACTTTTGCACAGTTTGGACAAAATTACACTCCCCTGAGCAAAGTATAAAAATTGGTGGAAAAAATAAAATTGTAATCAAAGTCAATGTTTTAAAATAATAAACAAAACATTCCCGATCGTTTTTATGGTAGCAATGATTTATTCGTCTGTTTTGATACTTTTTATACCCTTGCAGAGGGTATTATAATTTTGGTCAAAAGTGTGCAACGCAGTGAAGGAGACATCTCCGACCCTATAAAGTATATATATTCTTGATCAGGATCACCTCCTGAGTCGATATAAGCATGTCCGTCTGTCTGTCTGTCCGTCTGTCTGTCGGTTTCTACGCAAACTAGTCTCTCAGTTTTAGAGCTATCGAGTTGAAACTTTGCACACATCCTTCTTATTCTTGCAGGTAGAACATAAGTCGTAACGGCCGGGATCGGTCGACTATATCCTATAGCTGTCATATAACTGATTGATCGGAAATGCCATAACTTTCGTGTTTTTTAAATTAGAAAGATGGGACTTGGTACAGATTTTATTTTGGACAAAATAATCTGATTTGCTAAATTTCATAGGAATCGGCCAACTATATCCAATAGCTGCCATATAATTGAACGATCAGAAATGGCACAACTGCAAGGGTATATTAACTTCGGCTCCGCCCGAAGTTAGCTTTCCTTTCTTATTTTTTTTAACACCATGTTAAAGATCGAACAGGTATCCTGCCGTTGTCTCATTGAAACTCTCCTTATTGTAATTTTTTGGCAACTGTTTAAAATTAAACTTAATGTAACTTGCTTCTAAATTAAAAGATTTTAGAATTTTTGATATTTTTGGGCTGTGTCATATGTATGACTTAATATTTCTTGAATGGTTCAATTGCCACTAGAACCACAACCCATAGGTCCCAAAAGGAACCTATTTCTAAAGAACCAATAAAATTCAAATTTTTACCATGATTTCTAATTATTTCTTTAAACCATGGTCAAATTTTCAGATATATTTTTGATTTTTTTTTCTTGTTACTCTTGGAGCCTGTAATCGGACTCTGTTTGGTGCTGTTTGTTTTGGGATAGTTCTTAGTTTGTTGTTCGACGCCATGTCAGTTTGGGCCATGCGATACAATCTTCTAAATGCATTTTTTGCTCAGTCGGCTCTCCACGTCTTTTTCCACAAACTTAACATATTTATCTCATGCTGCTTGGTTGGAATTGTTGTTCTCAATCGCCTTCGTTTTGGATGCGTTAATTATGATTTTCACTGCTTTGGCCCGGTTGTCAAGGTCTTTAGCTTTGGCTTGGATATCGAGGAGCTTGTGAGATAAGAAACAGATGTCATCGGCTTAATCCAAGTGTTCAAGGTGGCGGATGAAACTCCATGTTATCCCGCGTTTGGACCTGCTTACTTCTCTCGTGATGTCGACGATTTCCAGAATGTAGCTGCAAAAGTGGCAACATTGCTCTAAGCCAGTTTGTTGGAAGGGTCTATTGTGCAATACTGCCAGATCTGCATTCTCGTGAATTGCTCGCAAAAAGTTTATAATGTTGATTGGCCCTTTCTTCCATACGGGCGTCCGCAATATCGTTGCTCAATTC
This sequence comes from Drosophila ananassae, assembly GCF_017639315.1. Lineage (NCBI taxonomy): Eukaryota > Metazoa > Arthropoda > Insecta > Diptera > Drosophilidae > Drosophila > Drosophila ananassae. The sequence goes on from NC_057928.1 coordinate 820,036, forward strand.
TCTGAGTCGAACACCTTTTAAAAGACGAGTGAAGATCGTCATTTCACAGCTTGTTCGGGAATTTCCGTGTATTTGCCTGATAAAAGCAACTCCTGCGTGATGTAGGTTCAATGTTCTCTATTACACGTTCATTCATAAGTGTAGAAAAGATTGTGTATGTAGTATTTAAAATGTTAATTCCTCACCAGATGTTGCAGTCGCTAAGGTCTCCTTTCTTTGGTAGTGTAACGATAATGCCTCTATTCGTTAATGCTCGAATTCGTACACTCTCCCATATATTTTTAAAGTGAGGATGTAATGTCTCGACCACTAGTTTCCTATCTAATTGGAAAAGTGTCTAATTAGGAAAAAGGCAGTCGTCTCCTCCTGCCGTCGTCTTCTCCCGCTTTGTTGTTCTTTAGTTTTCTGATTGCATCTCTGTATTTCTCCGTGGGGGCCACGCTCCTGAAGACATATTGCGCTATGCTCTTCATCGTCTGTTAGGAGTGACCCGTCTGAGTCTCGTATGGGCTCGGATTGGTTCTGATTGGCTTCGGATAGTTTGCCAATTAGCCGGGACAGGGAGCGCATGGTTTTCGTCTGCATTCTTAGCAATTCTGTTGAAGTCTGGCCGATACCAAACGTACTAAAGGACTTATTTATGCGGGAATACACTACCTCCATTAATTAATTAGAACGTCTGGCATAAATGGATCAGTCTATCTCCATTGTTCCTGCGTGTGCCGATACCGTGGCGGTCCGTGATTGGTTCCAATTCGTTATGGGTGGGCATTATCGACACAGGCCAACAGCAAAAAATCTCCACGAATCTCATTGTTTCTAGTACATATCATTTTTGAAATGTAGGTGTACCAACTAAAACTAAAAAATGGTATCTAACAGTTACCGTATCTTTGGAATACTCATCCAAAGTTGAAATCTCCGATTTCTTCTAAGATTTTTCCTCAAAAATTTTCCTATGGAAGCTTTTTATTTTCCTATTGAAATCAGTAGATCATACAATGTTTTAATTTTGGATTTAAGGAAAACTCGAAATAATTTTATTGAATTTATAATAGGTGGTTAAACAATATTTTCGTCAATTAAATTGGAGTTTTTAATCTCATATTTTCAAAAAGTCATGACTATCTAAAACTGTTTCTATGTTCAAAACGTATCCATTGCAGGTTAAGCTGGTTTACTAAAGCTTTACTGAAATTGTAGATAGCCTGTACTACCTATAGGCCCCATTTATAACTATGAAATGCCAACTCACGATAGCCGTATACTGCCCGGTTGCTTCACCATATCTAATGGCGAATTCATACACTCGCAGTATAATATTCAATCAGACCGAGACAAAATAGCAAAACATCAGGAAACTTAGAGAGAAATTACAAGATTAACCAGCCACTCCTATCTTCGACATAACGATCGACCAAACCAGAGTTGAATGTTAGGAACGCCAAACTTTGTAATTATCAGTAATTAATATTTAGTTCTAAGATGGACTAACAATAAATAAGAGTCTAATCTTATGATAAGATTTGTCGGAACTTTCCTCTGAGTAAAGCACAGCAATACTCATGTACTTGCTAAGTTTTCTCTATTTGGGCAGCTCTGATTTAGGCTTAAAATTAAAGTAGAACAATAAATATAGTTTTTATCTTTTTTACTCAATTTCTTAAACGTATTTACTTGACAGGAAAATAAAATCTGAAGAATTGCCGCAGACTAAAAAAATAAAAATGGAAACTACAGAAGATGACACAGACCAAAAAATTATGAAAAAACTTGAAAATGAAAACATTACATTATTTAAGTTTCGCGACAAACTAAAAACTGAAGTGAAAAAAGTTGATATTGAGAGGCTTTTAATCTTAAACAATCAAGAACCTGTAATCGGTGATACAGAAAAACTTTTAGATCAAGCTGCTGATCTGTTGACTTTTGGAGCAATTGAACCATGCCCTGAATGTGGGGGATCTCAATTTATTTTTAACAAATTTGGCTATTTATGCAATGGAAACATTACTGAGTGGACTAAATGTGCTAATTTGTTAACGAAACCAAATCGGAAAGCGTGTAAAATTCCAGATGAACTGATAAGTATGTATTTGTTTTTGGGTTCTGTAAAAAAAAAAACAATGGCTCGAACTATCCAATATATTCCTCCGAGTGAATCTACTATTTCAAGGAATTTAAATGTAAAAAGAGCCAATGAAAACATAGATGGGTAAGCATTTAAAATAAGTTAAGAATTAGTATTCTCTAATCAATCTTATATATGCAAAACTTTGGGAATATCCGATTCCCTAAACAGCACGATTTGTGTTCCTCCGGAAAGTCTCATAACTTCTTAATTATTGTACATAATAATATAACAATATGGTTAACTTAATAGATTTAATAAGTTTTATAGTTTAATAACTGTGTGGTATTTTAAATGATTTTAATGAATGATTTTATTTTAACTTATTTTTTTTCAGTCCAAAAGTCATTCGAAAAAAGCCTGCATTGTACAATTTAACATTTTCGCATATAGGTATGAAACATAAGGAGAAAGATTTAAAAACACGTATACAAAGATTAGGTGGACAATTTGAAAGTAAAATATCCGAAAATACTATAGCAATTGTATCAACTGAAAATGAAGTGAATCGAAATTCTCAACGAATGTTGACTGCTAAAAAGTTTGGCATTCATGTTATTCCTATAGATTATTTCGATTCCGTTGAATCTGATGCTGACGGAGCTTTAAATTATATTAACAGTATGAGTCTTTGCAATTGGGGTACAGACTTATCAAAAAAAGTCCCTCAAGATGAAGTTAAGAGCTTAAAGTCTAAAAGTATATACACAAAATCCGCTCCAACATCAAAGACTTTAAAAGTTAAAAATGGTATGGCCGTTGATCCTGACAGTGGACTTGATGACGTTGCCCATGTATATTCAAGGGGAAAAGACAAGTACAATGTAGTTCTTGGATTGACTGATATTCAACAAAATAAAAACTCATTCTATAAATTACAGCTTTTGGAAGCAGATAAAAAATCAAAGTAAGTACCATACTAGATATTTTGCATAAAAATTGATACATAGAAATCCGATCAGGTACTAAGCTTTTGGTCACTCTCAACTGCACTATATGAAATTTGACTATCTTATCATAAAATCTGTTGAAATCATAGCTTGCAAATAACTGTTAACCGTTTTTTTCCTTACGCTCTGTTCGCGAGAGCAACCGAAAAAAAGCATGCCGTTTCGGTTTCTCTCTGAGCAGCAGACTTTGTTTCGTTTTGTTTCGGTTTTCTGTTGAACGAATTACGATGAGCCGATAATGAAACTCTCGTCTACCGAACATCGCATAATGAGAGATTCGAGTGACGCTCGCGCAGAGAGACTCAGTAAAAGACCGATTGACTGAAAAAGTCAGCGCAAAAAGTCTTTTCAATAATTTGTTTACGTTTCACTGCACAGTGGTACATGCAATTTTCACGAAAAAACTTCTTAAAATTTTAAACGTGAATTTTTCCAATTTCAAACTAATATATCGATTATTTTAATTAAAAAATGAATAGTTTTTTTTAAATTAATTTATTTTGAGTTAAGCTTAACAACTAATATAAAAAATATAAGTTATTATATATATTTAATTATAAAAAAATTTATGCACTTTTTTATCAATTTCTCGTCCCATTTTCAATAAATGTGATAAATCAATGTTTACACGAGAGATTCACAAAGCCAATTGACGCGTTGAGCCCACGAAACTTCACATACACACATACATGCACAAAAGACTTTTTGAATCGTCGAACGCGAGCAAACGGTCCGAGAATGAGCAGACCAAACGAAAACAGAAAAAAGTGTTCTTCGACTGAGCGCGAGCAAAATTTGTATACGAGCAACTCAATCGGTTGTTCTCAGACTTTTTGCTCAAAGTCTCAGTGACGAACACTTATTTTGAGACCGCACGAATCGGTTATTTGCAAGCTATGGTTGAAATAGTGCGAGTTTTCGGTAGGAGGCAGTTTCCCAATTTCCAACGGTCGACGGCGGTGGTCCGATCAGCTGGATGAGCTTATTTGGTTCAAACAGTCTCCCGGTACTTAACGGCGAATGCATTGTCAAAGAGGAGGTCCCACACCATGGGGAAAAGAAGGTACAGTGTGAAATCTTTTTCACCAAATTAAGAAGAACCCAATTTTTATATTAAAATTTAAAATATATCTTTTTATTTTTGATTACATACAAAAAAAAAATTTAATTTTTTTTATTGCTAGTTAAAATAATACAAAATTTAAACAATCCCAAGCTTTTATCTTTAAAAAAACGTTTTGACATTTCCCATCGAATAGATATGTGCCAAAGGGTTCTATACCCCCTTGAAATTGTATGGTAGAAAGTCTCAACTTTCTATCCTCTGATTCTTAATTTGATAATTTACGATCATTCAGTTGTATGGTACCTTTAGGATATAAACGTTCGCTATAAAAATTTGTAAATCTTATTATTTGGCTGAATATGGAATCTGTAGAAACGTGTGGAGAAGCACTACGGTTCTAGAATATATGTACGTATATCATGATACTTACATGCAAAGCTTAGATGATAGAAAGCAAAATAAGTAAAGAAAGGTAACTTTTGGCGAAGCCTAAGTTGATATACCCTTGCAGTTAGATAGTAGCTTATATTATTATTTATATATCGGATCGTATACAGATGAATCAATATTGTAATAAAAATGTTAGAAACATCAAATTTGGCAGATTAGTGTAGCTTAAAAAAAAACAAGAAAGGAAAGCTAACTTCGGGCGCTAACTAACTAAAGCTAACTAACCTATACTGTATAATATATATACTTTATAGGGTCGGAGATGTCTCCTTCACTGCATTACGCACTTTTTACAAGAGTATAAAAATATAAAATTAAACTATAGTTGTTACGGTGCCTGCAAAATACAAAAAGAAAGAACGCCTTATTTTTCGTTTGGTAGTAACTAGGATGTCAATCATTCAAATTTTAGGTCCAGGTTGACATGTCTCCAATAATCTCCAAATGCAATAATAGGAACATATTCTATTTGAAACATTGAAATAGGCTGTATACCTGTAAATGAACAATTTACTTAAACAATTGAAAGAATTTTTAAATTCAATTAAACTTAAAATGTAATAATATTATTGGTTCTCATTCATTTTCCTTCCATAGGTACTGGATTTTTCGCTCCTGGGGAAGAATCGGCACAACTATAGGAAATTCAAAGCTTGAAGAGTTCAGTTCAATTGCAGAGGCTATTAATAAATTTGAACAGGTATATGTTGATAAAACAGGAAATGAGTTTGAGAAGAGAAATACATTTGTAAAAAAGGCTGGTCGGATGTATCCAATAGATGTTCAATATGAAGAAGACTCACCGACATTAAATCACATCGATTATTCTTTGAAATCTAATTTAGAGACATCTGTGCAAAATCTAATGAAGTTAATATTCGATGTTGATTCAATGAAAAGCACCATGTTGGAGTTTCATATTGATTTGGATAAAATGCCATTAGGTAAGCTCAGTTTACAGCAGGTTCAATCCGCATACACCGTTGCTGCAAATATTTTTGATTTAATTAAATCAGGATCCACAACTTCAAAACTAGTTGATGCTTCCAATAGATTTTATACATTGATTCCTCATAATTTTGGAGTTAAGTCGCCGCCTCTAATTGAAACAATAGAACAAGTTGAAAGTTTGGTTCATATGCTTGATTCTCTAGCGGAAATAGAGGTTGCGTATAATTTTATAAAATCCGAGGACTTATCTGACAATAAAAATCCATTGGATAAACATTATTCCCAATTAAAGACTAATCTAGAACCACTTAATAGAAGCAGTGAAGAATTTTCTATTCTTGAAAATTACGTGAAAAACACGCATGCTTCTACACATACTTCCTACGAGCTCGAAGTAGTGGATGTTTTTAAAGTGGCTCGTCAAGGAGAAGCTAGAAGATATAAGCCTTTTAAAAAACTTCATAATCGAAAACTATTATGGCATGGTTCTCGTTTAACAAATTTCGTCGGTATTTTGTCGCATGGTTTAAAAATTGCTCCTCCAGAGGCACCGCCAACTGGCTATATGTTTGGCAAAGGCATTTATTTTGCTGATATGGTTTCTAAATCAGCCAATTATTGTTGCACGAGTCAACAAAATTCTACAGGCTTAATGCTGCTCTCTGAAGTAGCATTAGGTGACATGATGGAACTAACTTCTGCCAAATATATAACTAAACTACCAAAAAATAAACACAGTTGCTTTGGGCGTGGACGCACCATGCCTAATCCACAGGAAAGTTTTATAAGAAAGGATGGCGTTGAAATTCCTTTTGGAAAAGCAGTTACCGATGAAAATTTAAAATCGTCATTGTTATACAATGAGTATATAGTATACGATATTGCTCAGGTTAATGTTCAGTATTTATTTCGAATGGAGTTTAAGTATAAATATTAATGAAAATATATCTTTTATAATGTAATAAAAATAAATATTATTTAAACATATATATATTTACAATTTTTAACAGATATTTTCAGCGAGTAAATGTAAGATAATTTGTAATTTAAATAAAACAAGAAAGGAAAGCTAACTTCGAGCGGAGCCGAAGTTTATATACCCTTGCAGTTCAGTCGCAGTCCGCTAGGTGGCGCCACGCATCTTATATTATTAGATATGTAGCGGATCGTATATAGTTGGCCGATCCTTATGAAATTTGGCATATCGATTTATTTTGCCAAAAGAGTAATCTGTACCAAATCCCATTCTAACTTAAAAAACATCAAAGTTATGCCAATTTCGATCGTTCTATGACAGCTATAGGATATAGTCGGCCGATCCTTATGAAATTTTGCACACAAGATTTTTTGGTCAAATATAACATGTGTGGAAAGTTCCAACCTAAAAAAACTTAACTCTAATTTAAAAAACTCCAAAGTTATGGCATTTCCGATCAATCAGTTATATGGCAGCTATAGGATATAGTCGACCGATCCCGGCCGTTCCGACTTATATACTGCCTGCAAAGGAAAGAAGGGTGTGTGCAAAGTTTCAACTCGATAGCTTTAAAACTGAGAGACTAGTTTGCGTAGAAACGGACAGACGGACAGACGGACATGCTCATATCGACTCAGGAGGTGATCCTGATCAAGAATATATATACTTTATAGGGTCGGAGATGTCTCCTTCACTGCGTTGCACACTTTTGACCAAAATTATAATACCCTCTGCAAGGGTATAAAAACTGAAACGTGGTCTCTATTGTCTAATCAGGGAGATATAACCGCCGTACAGGCAACTTAGCTGCGAAGGCGTCAGCCGTTTCTTCCACCAGTTGGGACGTTGCCGATGTCGCGTGCTGCTTCGGTAAAAATCCCCATTTGGAGTGTGTCTGCTCTGAAACTTCGAAGCTGCCTGCTTCGCTATGGCAGCGGTGATATCCTCCGTTGTGGCCAGAGCGTCGAGTTGACGCAGTTCAACCTTTTTATCTAGTACCTTCTTAATGCAGCTTTTAAGTGCCAGAGTTTTGCGCTCCCTAGTCTTAGCCAGCTCTCCCTAGTCTCCAGTAGCAGCCCGCCTTTGGCTGCTTTCTTGACCTTAATTACTCTAGTAACCATGTCGTCCAGCTTGCCATCCTCTCGTAGCGTGACCATGCTCAGGATCTGCCTATAGGTCATGCCCTCGGCTTGGATGACTATTGCGTCAGGCCGAGCTCGCCTCCGCTTGAGGTTGCTCACTGTCGCCTTCGTCCACTTATCCTCCGTCTGAGCGCCGGCGGTGGCTTTTACGGTGCTTTGGTTGCCGCTTGGCGGGTTGTTCAGCGACAATTGGGGAACGCAACCGTGTGTGTGTCCTGAGAGGTAGGGAGGCTATTCGTGCCCTTGTCCGGCGGCGAGGCCCCAAGATCGCATATCCTGGCAGGCGTGTGGGGGTGTGTTCATTGACGACCAACCCGGAACGGCGAGTGGCGAGCGAGGGAGAACAAGAATTGACGGTGGAACCGATCAAAAGTAGCAGGACGAGCAATAAATGGCGAAATAATTAATTGAAATCATTATTCCCGTTTCATTAATCATTATTTTTGGGCCCAGGCAATCACGCAAAATCAATAAATTCACAAATAATAACACAAATGTGAGATATCTTTCAATTTAGACAAGGCAATCTGTATTTTGTTTCATGTTATCTCCAAGTGTAGGGGAATTGACTCATCTCAATCTAACTTATTGAGCCACAGCTCCTGTAATAGGATCTTTCCTTTAATAACTATTGGGTTCAATTAGCCAAGTGGGTCAAATATCTTTGATGTCGCCGACAGAATGTTCCGCTTATTCGCCTTTTGACCCATGATTGAAGAAGTATAAATTTAATTAATATTTTAATATATCATCTTTAGGAACCCACGCGATTTCTAATGCTTTAGTCAGCTCTGAGTCTGAAAGTCTTATTGGCTTAACGGTGCTCGCAATTACAACCCAGCATTTTGATAAACCTGAGTTACTTCAGACTTAATTATCTTTTCTCAATGCACCCGTTAATATATCGTCGGCGTATAAGTTAAACCCAATAGTTTCAGACACTATCGCCTATCTGCTTCATTTAGCATTACTTGGTCATGCATCTTTTTTATGTCGGCTATCTGAGTGAATTTGTTTAACCGAAACCGAAGAAGAGTTGAATTCAGCTTCTCCTGGATTGTAGGACCACCATCAATAAATCATTCACTTCTGTGCATATTTTATAGGACGTGGAGTAGAAAATTGCTTGCTGGCGACATATAACCAAAAGATTCTTCCAAAAATGCTAAGTAGATTTTTTAATTGGGATCTCGAGACAATCTTTATTTGAGCGACCTCAAAGGAGTTTCCAAAAACGCTTAGATCTTATTTAAACGGAAGTCTGACTTCAAATCGATCCCAAGGCAGTACTCTAGAATTTTTTTTTTATAATTAATCCTCTCAAAACTCATGTTCTGGCGACAAAACCTATTTCTTATGGTAATTTATGGAAATTTATCCAGAAATAGGCTGTTAAGGAGCATCTAAAAAGTGTTTTTTGAAGGGTACTTGTTTTATACTTGGTTTAAACCTTGTATTATTTGGCCAACGGACAAAAGTTCGAAAAATGACTCAGCTCAAATTAACATACCTGTCTGCTCAGGTTTATAAAAATATGGATCTACTGATGGTAAGATTTTTGGTAGGGCCCAAACTTTCACTTTCACTGGTCACGATCATACCCTGAAATTGTTCTCAAAATTAAAAAGTCAAACGGAAACTCACTACCAGGTGACTGGAAAACTTGCAGAACATTGAATAATTTACACATTTGGTTCGCAATTTTTTCGACTAAGGAAAGCTTTGTCGTAATTACTTATTTTTCTGTCGCCGTTGATCTTCTCCTCGTTGTCGCTTCTTTTCTTTTGTGGGCGCCGGGAATCGTCGATATTATCCGCACACTGGGAATACCCTTCCGCCGTGGCCGGCAGCTGATCCGTATCAGCAGACCAATAGGCTCAACTCCCAGGCATACGCCGGGTAGGATACGCTTCTTGGTGCCTGGCGGCCGGATCAGAGCACGAAGGGCCTACCTACCCCACAGGACACGCCCCGGTTGCCACTCGTCTCCAAACACCTGCGTGCCTTCGCTCCGCAGGATCTATGGCTGATCAGAGGTTTGGCGTCGCATCTCCTTCACCCCAGGTGATTCGCTGTGCCTACGCATCAGGAGTCTCTTGACTTGAACGGGGTTTCCCTGTTTGGTTTTACTGTTGGGCTTGAGTTTCCGAGCTGGCTATCCCTCGCTTTACAGGATTACACCTGGTCGTAACGGTCAGGTCTCGATAAGGCGTATGTCAGACCGATCCGTCGCTATTGCTATAAGACCAGGATACCTGTTGCGTCCCTGAATAAACCAACCCGAGTACAGCCGCCGGACTTACCCACAGGGGGCCCTTGAGCCACGGATCACAGATCCTTGCGCAGTCGCTCTAAATCCCGCACTTGAGACTTACTCACGGGAGGTCCTTCAGCCTATACTCCTAATTCCTCCAAGGAAACTTTCTCACTTGAACTCTTCCAGCTTCCCTAGAAGACTCGGCCACGATTCACTCCTGTGGCCCTCCTTGTCCCCCTTTGCCACGCTTGGGCCTCAGATTTATATTGTTATTATGCAGGTCATCGGACTTCGTTCAGATACCCCCGCGCTCCCCCTTTTGGCCATTCCAAATGCATTTCTGTGTTTCAGCATTGTCTAAAAACAGCTGCGCTGTCGTGGGCCGCTTTGTTCCCTGCCGTCCCCGCTCCCTCCTATGACATTCGAGCGCGGCCGCGACGACCCGGGACCGTTACGTTCCACCTAATACCACGAGGAGATTTAATCTCCGCACACTTCCCCCCTTCTTCGGGAACGACACAAGCGGCGACGATCCAGCTCCTTTGTTTTCTCCTTCTTTTTCTTCCTCCCAACCCCTTCTTTACTTTTGATTTTATTATACCCTTGCAGAGGGTATTATAATTTTGGTCAAAAGTGTGCAACGCAATGAAGTAAACATCTCCGACCCTATAAAGTATATATATTCTTGATCAAAATCACCTTCTGAGTCCATATAAGCATGTCCGTCTGTCTGTCGGTTTCTACGCAAACTAGTCTCTCAGTTTTAGAGCTATCGAGTTGAAACTTTGCACACATCCTTCTTTTCCTTGCAGGTAGTATATAGCCGGGAAGTCGGAATAGCCGGGATGGGACGACTATATCCTATAGCTGCCATATAACTGATTGATCGGAAATGCTATAACTTTGGTGTTTTTTTAAGTTAGAGGGTTAGCCGTCAGCCAACGGGTACTACAGTGGGAGAAACGCATGATTTCATGTGCCGTAACTGTGTACACCGCTGGTAGTGCGACTATACTCTCCACGTGAGGGCGGCTGGTAACAGGTCCCGGTAAGGTCATGTCTCTGCCGAGGACGCTGGCGAATCGTAGTCGGGCGGGGAGAAGAACACTCCCTTCCTCAAATTACCCCAATCCAAGGTGGAACAGCATATGCCGAGGGATGCACGGGGGGTGCACGGACGTTAATATGCGGACTCTGGGGGACCGGCCGACCCCTCAGTTTCAATCAGGCTTATCATGATAAGCGAGCTATGTCATGATGGACGAACCCATTCTCGCCTACTCGTGGGTCCAAATATGAATATAAACAAAAATATAAATAAAAATAGTAGAGAACGGCACTCCCCAAGAATGTCAGGAAATGGGATCATGGATCCGTCAATCTCCAAGCAGATAGAGGCCAAAGAGATGCTGGGATGGCGAAGCTCTCCACTGAGGGACAACGTCCGGAGGCGAGCTGCGCCGGTGTAGGGGGAGATGCCAAGGCACCGACCCCCAAAACGGGGCCCACTATGGGACCACCGAACGGTGTGGGGGGCGAGACCCCAGGGTCGAGCTCCTCTCGCACCGGCGGCAACCCTAAGGAAGGCCCCGGTCCGGCGACTGCTGGCCCCTTGCAGCGGAAGGGCTCCTACAAGGATAGGAGGAGAGCGGCCTTCATTCTGATGAGGGCAGACCCATCGGCGGAATCCAACCCCGACCAGGCTGAGATCATAAAGTGGGCGAGGGAAATCTTGCCTGACTTTCAGCCAGCAAAAGCGGGAGTGAGACTGGATCCGAAGAAGCCGACAGAAGCAGACGACTCTGCCAAGGATATAGCACAAAGTGGGAAGAGGCAGAGGTCGACGGACGGTGTAGCGCCCCTAGCAAAGAAAAAAAAGGTGCAGACGCAACAGAACAACAGATCCTTCGCAGAGGTTACTAAGGGCAGGACCATCATTGGGGTCGTTGACAACGGCTCCAAAGATGGCCTGATTCCCAAGGAGCTTTGGCGGAAGGCGGTAAACGAGCTGCATGGGCGCTTCATCCTCCACAGGACTGCGAAAACGCAGGGTGGTACAAAGGTAGCATCAAGGTGATAGCGTGCCAAGATGCGAGGTCTGTAAGCCTCTACAAGCGCATGATTGCGTCGCTTGGAGAGGTTTACCCAGGAGCCAGTCTTGAGGCGGTGGACTGGGACAAGATCCCCAGCAAACCGAGGGCCCGCCTATGGCTGACAGAGAAGCCGGCGGACCCTGCTACCATACTGGCCATGCTCAAAATGTGCAATCCCACACTCCCTACGGCGGACTGGAGAGTCGCCAAGGTGGAGGAAGCAGTGGGACTAAGAAGGCAGGTCGTCCTCACTATAAATGAGGAGACTGTTAGGATCCTGGAGGGTGCTGGGAGCCGCATTAAGTACGGGTTCGAGCACGTAGCAGTGAGGATCTACAAGTCGGATGCGAAGAATAAGCCAGGAGGCATCGACTTGGAGACAGACGCACAGGAGATAGACTTGGGGGAACCGACCGAAGAGGTCCGCCCAGATGGAATGTCAGATGTGGAGAAGGACATTCTGGAAGGGTACACCTCAGAGGAGAGTGACTTGGCAAGGCCTCCTGGGGGCGTCGGCACGAAGGAGGACTCACTGCTAGGCTCCGACACCGAGGCTGAGGTTACTGTAGTGGAAAATCTAAAGGATGTCTCTGACATTCCTGCAGATAAATCTCCATCACAGTAAGGTGGCATCCGCCGCCCTCCTGCTCCATCTCGCAGAGAGTGGAGCTGACGTTGCCCTCATCCAAGAACCCTGGATCCATGGAGACAAGGCCAAGGCGGCCATCTAAGAATATGCTCGGCGTATATGGGTCATGACCAAACAGGACTTCCACCGCACTTGCTACTTAGGCGGCTAGTGGAAGACAGCGAGAGGAGGAAAATCGACCTACTAATAGGATGCGATGTCAACGTCCATCATAGTCAGTGGGGAAACACGGACTCGAATGAGAGGGGTGAGTCAATCTTCGATTTTATCCTCAGCTCTAAGCTTCTAGTGGGTAACAGAGGTTCAGAACTCTCTCGTCAAGAACAGGAGAGAGGTTCTTGACATTACACTATTCTCGCACTCCCTGGCTGATGCAATCACCAGCTGGAGAGTCCTAGACAAACACGTCGTAAATTTTGAAAACGTCACCAAGCAAGCAGTTCGAAATCCTAGGAAGGCAAACTGGGAGCTCTATAAAAAGATACTAGATAGATCCCTAGGTGAACCACCTTCAGAGACTATCGAGACCTACGAGGGGCTCAACGCCATTGTAGGAAAGCTTACTGCGACGACCGCAAAAGCATACCATAGGGCCTGCCCCAAGAAAAGATTAGGTAGCAGCAGATCGAAGAAGCCTCCATGGTGGACCTCGTTGCTAGCCCCCTTCAAGAAAAATGCACATAGGGCCTTCAACCACGCGCACCGTACCAACACAGACGACGCGTGGGAGGCCTATAAAGCTGAACTCAGGCGGTATAACAAAGAATTGCGTAAGGCAAAGAGGGTTGCCTGGGCCAATTTCTGCACCAATATCCAGGAGACATCAGAGGCCGCCCGCCTAAGAAAGATTCTCTCTACTACAGCCCCCATCGTAGGTTATATTAAGAACACGGATGGGCGGTGGACAACCTCAAGCCAGGAATCCCTGGAGACCCTTGTCAACGCACACTTCCCGGGTTGCTCATCGGAAGAAACAACCCAGGGGATGCGTAGCCAGGGCAATCAGAGCTTACTCAACTACTTACTTACCGACAGAAATCTTAAGTGGGCAATAGAAAGCTTTAAACCCTTCAAATCTCCGGGCCCAGACGGTATTATACCGGCTCAGTTATCCAGGGCCGGTATTAACCTAAGGAAATGGATCAAGAAAATCTTCAGTACAGTCTTCACTACTGGTATGGTACCAAAGGCGTGGCTGTGCACGAAGGTTGTATTCATACCCAAGGCGGGCAAACCATCCCACTGCACCCCCAAGGACTTCAGACCTATAAGTCTTTCATCCTTCCTCCTTAAGACTATGGAAAGACTCCTGAGTCTCCATCTCCAACTAACCATTAACCCAAGGGTCATCTCATGCTCTCAGTATGCTTACAAAAGGGGCCGATCAACAGAAACAGCCCTGCACGAAATCACTATGATCGCCGAGCGAGCGATCAACTTTAAGGAATACGCACTTGTTGCTTTTCTAGACATAGAAGGGGCCTTCAACAACATCTTGCCGTGCTCAATCATTGATGCACTGACGGGACTTGGAATAGACGACCAATCAATTGACCTAATACGGCAGATCCTGGTCAACAGGAGTGTCGAGGCTACACTTGGAGGTTGGACTATTCGAAGATACGTCAAGAGGGGCACCCCGCAAGGAGGTGTACTCTCACCACTACTCTGGAACGTGGCGGTTAATAGCCTACTACGATCCTTGGAGGGTGGCGGCTGTAAGATCATTGCGTACGCGGATGATGTTGCTCGAAGTTCTGTCGGCCTGGGCGCAAAGGAACGGGCTGGCAGTCAATCCGTCCAAGACAGAGCTCGAGCTGTTCACCAGGAAGTTCAAAATACCAAATCTAAGGCTTCCGAAACTTCTAGGGGAATCACTAGTTCTTAGTGATATGGCGAAGTACCTAGGCATCACTCTATACAGGAAACTGGACTGGAAGCTGAATACCGCAGATAGGACTAAGAAAGCGGCAATAGCACTCTATACCTGCCGTTATACACAGCGATCATCAGACCAATCTTATTCTATGGAGTTGTGGTCTGGTGGCCAGCCCTTGACAACTCCTTATGCAGGGAGAGGTTCAGGAAGACGCAGCGTATGGCGGAAGTCTGTATAACAGGCAGTCTACGTACTACGCCTAGCGACGCCCTAGATATCATCCTTGACCTACTACCAGTAGAACTGATGAGGGTAAAGATATCCACACTGGCGGCAATAAGACTGCGAGAAGCGAATCTATGGAGCAAGAATAGTTTTGTTCATACCAGACTGAACCTACATCACTTTATGCCTGAGGGGGGCACGGACTACTGCGTGCCCATCGACCAACCCACCAATAATTACAGAATCATCATCCCCTCGAGGGAGGAATGGGACGCCCGGACACCGGGACCGGAGGGCTTCATTCATATCTACACAGATGGATCAAAACTTAACGGCCAGGTGGGAGGCGGTTACTTTTGTGAGCATCTGAGCCTAAAGGAGTCCTTCAGACTCCCCGACCACTGTAGTGTTTTCCAGGCTGAGGTAGTAGCCATTAAGGAAGCACTGGAATCCCCAGCACTAAGGGGCAATCGGGAAACAATATGCATCTTCTCCGACAGTCAAGCAGCCCTCAAGGGACTGGACGGATTCTCGTCCAACTCCAGGACAGTCAATGACTGTCGCAGATCTCCCAACGAGATGGCTGAACAGCATGACATCTACCTCATTTGGGTTCCCGGTCACAGGGATCACGAGGGAAACTGCGCTGCAGACGAACTAGCTAGGGCAGGGACTACATACCCTCTCCTACCGGAGAAAGAACTAGTAGGCATACCCTTGGCTACTTGCAGGCTGAAGTGCAGGGAGTTTTTTGACCTGGCAGCCAACAGGAAATGGAGAAACCTACAGACCTGTAGAACCTCTCGGCTGATCTGGCCGACACACTCTCAGAAAAGATCAGCGAGACTTATTGCTCTCACCAGACCACTTAAGTGAAACCCTTGCCCCAGCGGTAACACAAGGAGCCCTAGCGGCTCAAGTGGAATCGGGGAGGTCTTCTATGACCCCCTAGCATCACCGCCTTAACCTAACCTAACCTAAGTTAGAGGGTTGGGACTTTCCACACATGTTATATTTGACCAAAATATCTTATGTACAAAATTTCATAAGGATTGGTCGATATTTTTGTACTTTTTTTTTGTATTTTCTTTTCCTTCATATTAATAATTTTTGCATATATGTAAGTTTAGGTGTCCTTTATTGATCACATGATGATATGGAGTCGGGTCATATCCCCGTGACGTTGGAATAACAATTTATCGGGAAAGTAACTTATTTTAGCAATTTATTTGGGAAAGTATCTTAATCGGAAATCGGAAAAGTAGTTTATTGTAACAATTTATTTGGAAAACTATTCTTAGGCAATCGGGAAAAGTATCGGCTTGACGTTCTGAATGTCCTCATTAGACTGGCTCCGCGGAGTTGCAGCCCTCCGGTCGTTCGTTCATTATCGCCTGAGCTCCCCCTCCAACTCCGTGTGTGGTGTTAGCTTTCCGGTGTCAGCAACGTTCTTGTCAGCGTAACATAGTTGCGCTCTTGCGACATATCCGGCGTAATTGAATATTGAAAAATGCTTATGCTGCGGATTCTTGGTTGAGAAAGAGTTAGAGGCGTAGTCGGACAGGGGGCGCACAGTGCTGAGCAGGGGGGGCTTTGGTGATAACTTATATAAGTTAAGGTGTCCAATGGTCGGTCACCTGATTAAGAATACTCTGTTCATGGTTCGATGTGCGTGATTACAATTTATTGTTGGTTTCTTAAGTTAACAATAGTTCGAAAGTGTGTTAAGAATGGGTTCTTAAGTGTAGAATTCTTAGATTGGGTTAAAGATGTCCAAGTTCGGCTTAGATGCTCAGCGGTCCGGAGAAGACTGGCTACGCCGAGTTGAGACCCTCCGGTCATCGGTTCGGAATAGGCTGATCTCCCACTCCAGTTCTATACGCGGTGTCAGCGTGTGTGGCGTCGGCGTGTGTGGTGTCGGCAGATGTGGAGTCAGTTTTCCCCCAACACTTTAGTCAGCGTACATAGTTGCACACTTGTGACTTAGTTGCACTCTTGTGACATACCCGGATGTACTTGAACCCACAGCACTTGAATATTGGGAATTGTGCTTATGTTGTGGATTCGGGTTTAAGAGTCCGGGTCGAGTTCAGGGCGTAGTGGTAGGGGGCGAATAGTGCTGAGCAAAGGGTAGGGGCGAATAGTGCTGAGTAAATGGTAGGGGGCGAATAGTGCTGCGCAGAGGGAGGGGCCCGAATGTGCCGGGTGATAACTCCTCCCCCTCTAAAAGTCTGCGTCCCGCAGATCAATTAATTTATTGATGGGCTGTTGTTGATGTCTTCTTTGTGTTCTCCAGATCTTCGGTGATAACTCTCGTGGTTGGTATTCCTTTGGTGGAGGTCAGCTTCCTCCAGATGATGAACAGGATCAAGAAGACTACTAGTGTTAGAGAAGCCTCCAAGACGTAGGAAAAAGTTACGCCTCGT
Source organism: Drosophila ananassae (assembly GCF_017639315.1). Taxonomy (NCBI): domain Eukaryota; kingdom Metazoa; phylum Arthropoda; class Insecta; order Diptera; family Drosophilidae; genus Drosophila; species Drosophila ananassae. The sequence goes on from NC_057928.1 coordinate 837,231, forward strand.
GAGACGCCAGACATCGCCTGTGTGTTTTGGGCGTTGATGTCATCAACATAACCCAGGGAAGGTCTGTAGCCGGTTACCGTAATGTTGGTTAGTACCGGTGGTAAGGCCATAGGGTGATTTGCAGAATGGGCGGTGAAGTTTTTGTTTCGGACTGCGACGACTTCATTGTTGAACTGGACTATGTACGTCCCTTCCAGTTGGTAGTCCCTTTCGAGTGTTGTGAGCGATCCATTATAATTGGAGAGGAATAATGTTCCATCCTCAACCAACTGCACGACTTCTTCGTTGCTCCGAAGGTATGAGCAAGATGCATGGCCACCCTTCAGGAGCCGTGGAATGCATGAGTTCTCCTCCAAGGCTATTAAATCCTCTTCTGGGCAGACTGTTATATTGCCGATGGTGGAACAGCTGCCCACTACTGCATACGTTTCCTCTCCGTTCAGTGCGAACTTGTGGTGCTCGAGCACTATTTGTCTTCCGCCTGATACTGTTGGATACAAGCGTACAAGCTCATATCTCCTGTTTGATACTTTGGGGAGAGCCAGGACGTATAGTAGCGTCGTGCCATTGGAGAGTATCGTTGGCCGGGAAAATTCCACTGCTTCCACAGCGTTTTGGTACGGGAGATCGTTGACTTCCATGAGTATGGCTTCAATTTCCTCGTGATCCAGAAGGTTCGAATTCGTTACTCCCGTCTTGGCAAGTTGGCAGGCCCTCGTGATTTCCGCCACTTGGCCAGCATTGGCATTGACTCTCGCTACCACATCATTTAGTTCTTGAATCGATTTGTGGCTTGCGTCGAAGAGTCGAGCGTTGATCCGAATCTGCTGGTTGTTGTTTTCGCTGATCATCTTTTCCGAGTTGAGTACCGCATTCCAGTCCTCTGCATCCGGTGATCCTGCTATCCATTTCCAGGCAGAACCCAGCCAGTTTACTGCTCGAGCTCTGCGTGTTGTTGGCCTCATTACTCTGTTCATCCCTTCCGCTGCCTGCTCCAGGTAATGCCTCGTTATAGTTTTGATGCGTTGATCCGACAGGGTTGCCGCATCCCGGCTAGTTTCATCCACTAGCTGCATCATCCTCGATATGTCGATGACGTGAACCAGTTTGAATATTCCGTTGATGCGCCATACTCCTCCTTGTTGCAGTGGTACGACGGGTGCGTCATATTTGTATATGCGCGCGGCTGACATGAGACCGATGGTTGTGAGGCTTATAGGGCATTAATCAAGAATGAAAGAAAAGCTAGTGTATATGCTATTCATACTTATAATATCTTATTCTACGTTTAATGTTTTGTGAAAGTGTTGAAATAATAAAAAAGTTTTTTGTGGTTTGTTTTTTTTCTTAAAAAATAGAGGGTCGTAAAGCGCTCTTCAATTCCTCAAGTCTGCTTTGTGTAGAATTTTCCCTGATTTAGTTTTTATTGTCACTTCGCGATTCTCTTGGACCTCCTCTGGTCTGAAACGTTGTTTCTCTTTAGTTTTAATCTGCTTATTAGCGACGAAAACCTTATCCCCCGATTCATATTGTTTAGGTTCGGACCTATTTTTATTGTGACCTATATTGGCCATAGCCTGGTTTCGTTCAATCAGGCCTCTAACATCTTCAAGTGTTTTTTCCTTGAAGTTAGATAAACCCTGATAGTTAATGCGCGATGCGCGGTTTAAGAATAGGTCAACGGGCTTTTTGTTGGTCACTGAATGGACAGAGTTGTTGTATCTGTCTACAGCGATCAGCGCTAACTGTGCACTTGTGAATTTGGGATGTTCGAATTTTAAGCACCGGTAGATTTCCAAAAAGGTGGAATGAAATCTTTCCACTTGACCGTTGACTTCACTCCTCTGAGTAGGGGTATAGTACAATTCAATCTCCAATGTGCGGAGATAGTTTAATACCGTCGGACAAAGGAGACCCCTCTCGTTATCTGACACTATCATTCTAGGCACCGTAAAGTAGTGAAGGGCCTCTAACAGCGTTTCGCGGAGGTGAATTGATGCCTTGGATTGTAGGGGAAAAAGTTTGGCGAATTTCGTGAATTTGTCGATACAGCTTAGATAAACCTTTTTTCTAGTGTGAATACGTCGATATGCAGTATTTCGCATGGGTAGTTTGGGATGGGTGTCGGTTGCAACTCTGGTTTATTGGGATGACGCTCGTATTTGAATCGTTTGCAGCAGTCGCACGATGACAGCTGGGCACGAACCGTACTTGTCATTCTGGGAAAATAGAATTTCTCCAAAATTTGAATAGTGACTTCCTTTGGACCTCTGTGGGCCCTGCGATGTTCCCTTTCTATTATCTCGGAGATTTGCTCCGGATCGGACAAATCCTTTACCAATCTTTGCGTTATTCGAATTTTATATAGCTTAAAATTCTCAAAGCATGTAGATTGGAAGGATGGGAGGTAAGTTTCGGAAATCTTTACTCCATTAATTATTGAGGGTTTTAAATGTTTTTCGAGAATGTTCACTAAACCGGACATGGTCCCGTCGTTAAGTGGAATTAAATGACGGACATAACCAACATGTGGGTGTTCGCATGAGTACTCAAGCTGGTTTTCGTCAAAAACCAGCTGATTCCTGAACGCATTGATTGGTGCTTCTACATGAGGTATCAATTGAGAAGCATCCTCAAGCGCACTGTGAACGGTAGCCAAGGAGTCAGTTTCAGAGGCAGTGCACGTTGTTGACCCGAGGTAGTTAACTTGCGTTGTGATACGCGAAAGGGCGTCAGCGACGACGTTGGATTTACCGGGCGTATAAGAAATTGCGGCGCCATATTCTTCAATTCGCGACTTCCATCGCTTGAGTTTCGCATTGAAGTTGCGATTGCTCAACGCGTACGTAAGTGGTTGGTGATCGGTGTATACCTTGATTGACCCTGCGCCATAAAGATAAGATCTAAGATTATCTAATGCCCATACTATCGCGAGCATTTCTTTCTCTATGGTAGCGTAGTTTTCCTCGGTTTCGTTCAATGCACGAGAAATGTAAGCTATTGGTCGGTCCTTGCCCTGCTCGTCTTGGGACAGAACAGCACCTATGGCATAGTCCGACGCGTCAGTGGTCAAATGGAATGGTTTACTAAAATCGGGGAAAGCCAGGACTTCAGAGGAGGCAAGAATCGCCTTCAGATCATTAAAGGCCTGTAAAGCTACGCCATCCAGTTCGATCGGAACCTTCCTAGATTTTTATTAAACTTTGCTTTTATTTATTGGATCTTCTCTTAATTTTGAGACTAACAATAAGTTTTCAAATCTTAACATTAACATTTAACTAACAGTAGACTAAGACTGCATTCTGGTTGCACGTTCCTCAAGACGGTCGCTGGGTGGGTAGGTCATTCCGACGAAGTCGTGATTGGATACTCAACCTTGTTAGACCTCTCGCCAGGTGGTTAGGGTGCGACAATAGCTTGCTAAAGTACTTTTCCTTCTGTTCTGCGATTACATCTTTGACTGGAAGAATGTTTAAGTCGCGATGTATGTTTTCGTTGCGAACGTACCAAGGTGCCCCGGTGATTGTTCTCAAGATCTTCGACTGAGCTCGCTGGACTATGTCAATATTGCTATTGCTGGCATTCCCCCATAACTGGGAGCCGTACATCCATATAGGTTTAAGTACCGAGTTATACAGCAGGACTTTATATTCAAGGCAAAGGGGAGACCGAGCGTTGATAAGCCAATGAAGGCTGCTGGCTTTTAGCTTTAGGTGGGTTCTTTTAGCTTCTATGTGCCGACGCCATGTGAGTCTTCTATCGAGGTGTACTCCTAGATATGTTACCTCGTTTGCTTGCGGGAGTAGGGTGTTGTTTAGCGTAAGGGGCGGGCAGTTTTGCCTATTCAAGGTGAACGTAACGTGCTTGCATTTTTGTTCGTTTACTTTAATTCGCCAGTTTGATAGCCATTTTTCAACATCCACCAGATGAAGAGCTAGCTGCGCAGTTGCTTGCATCGGGCATTTTGAGCGGCTAAGAATAGCTGTATCATCAGCAAACGTAGATGTTGTTAATCGTGTGCTTGTCGGGATGTCTGCTGTGTAGAGAACATATAATGTTGGTCCGAGTACGCTTCCTTGAGGAACTCCAGCTCCAACAGTGAATTCGTCAGATATATCAGTGTTGCACCTCACAGCAAATTTTCTGTCGTAGAGGTAAGACTCTAAAAGCTTGTGGGTATTACAAGGGAGCATTGTCTTGATTTTGTACATTAGACCTTCTAGCCAGACTCTATCAAATGCTTGAGAGACATCTAGAAATATTGCGGTACAGTACTCGCGTTTTTCGAATGCATTCCGAATTTCCGCTGTTATCCGGTTGACCTGCTCAATTGTACCGTGCTTTTCACGAAACCCAAACTGATGTGACGGGATTCCTTCCTGGATCCTTAGGTATGTGTTTATTCGAGTCAGAATGCATTTCTCAAAGAGTTTAGATAAGCATGAAAGTAGGCTTATAGGTCTATACGACGTGGGAATTGTGTGGTCTTTTCCCGGCTTTGCCATCATTATTATAATTGACTTTTTCCATCTCGCTGGAAAGTGGCCAAGTTTTGCGATGGCATTGAAGAGCTGGGTGATAGTGCAGACGGCGCAATATGGAAGCTCAATGATCATTTTGGGAGTTATGAGGTCGCAGCCTGGTGATTTTTTCGGATTTAGTTGGTTTTTGATGATATTAGCGATTTCGTTTGGGCGAAACTTGATTGGTTCATGTTGAAGCTGAGGCTCATATGGTAAAGTCGGCAGAGTAAAGGCACTAGTGGCCGGATTTGGTTGGAAGATATTTTTGAGGTGATTGGCAAACGTGCTGGCTCTGTCTGCATCGCTGCGCGCCCAGCCGCCTGTGGGATTTCTAATAGGCATCACTGTTTCTTTCGGTGAGCTTAGAGTTGGGTGAGCTCTCCATAGTGAGTGTTTTGTACTAGAAGTTGACAATTGCTCTATATAGCGGCGGTGGACATAAGCTTCTTCTTGCTGTAGGGCTTTAGTAAGTTGACGTGAGGCATGTCTAAAGCTTTGCTTAGTAGATGGCGATCTGTGGAATTGCCACTCGCGACGTGAACGCCGCTTTTCGAGGACGAGCTGTTCGATTTGTAGATTTGTCTTTTTATTGCTTTGTGTATTTATAGTTTGCGATGTTGAGGCTCGAGCTGCAGAGACGAGTACAGACTCAAGTGAATTAACAAAGCTGTCTACGTTGGCTTCATCGTGGAGATGAGGACTTAGCTCAATGTGTGAGCTGATATATTTTCTGTACTTAACCCAATTGGTTTTCTGTGAGGTCAATTTTAATGGTTGTTCCAATGTTCCTGGATGTCGCAGTAGAATAAACAGGACAGGCGAGTGATCAGATGAAAGATCCGATAGGCAATTGGCGCTTATCAGATTTTTAGGGATGTTTTTGGTAATCGCAAAGTCTATTAAATCTGGTAGTTTCCTTGGGTCTGCCGGCCAGTATGTTGGTGTGCCAGAAGAAACATAGTCGAGCTTGTTCTTGGCTTTGATAATTGCATTATAGAGCTGCTTCCCTTTTGGAGTCACGAGACGGGATCCCCAGTGTGTGTGCTTGGCATTGTAGTCTCCTGCTGCTATGAAGTGGTCTCCAAGTGTGTTGAAAAACTGCATAAACTCATCTTCAGCTATATTGAAGCGAGGGGGGCAGTATACGGCGGCTAGTGTAAGTTGGTTGCCAGTATTTAGTTGTATATTTATAGATGTGGCCTGTAGGTAGTTTTTAGCAAATTTGTTTTGATAATGGTGCTTTATGCGGCTTCTGATTAGAATTCCAGTCCCACCATGTGCTTTACCATCTGGATGATTTGTTCCGTAGAATGAATATCCTCGTAGTTGAAAATTGTATTTGTTTGTGAGGTGTGTTTCCGAAAGCAGCATTACATCGATGTGATTGTCGAGTAGGAATTGAGCTAACTCAAGTTTATGTTGCGAAACGCCGTTAGCGTTCCACGTAGATATCCGTAGGAAAGCCATTATTTGGATTGTTGTGAAACCAGCATTTGAATCAATAGATTTTGGTTTCGCATTAAATCTTGCATAGTTGTGCGCATAAACGACATAAATTCCGTCAGGCTTTGTTGTAGGCTGCATATCATAGCTTCAAAGTTGCTTTTTGGCTGCTCTGTTGGTTGATGTTGCTGAGCCGTGTTCGGTTCTTGATATGCTGATTGCAGAAATGAGCTTCTTGAGGCAGGTGTCGCCGGTCCTGATTTTAAGGCGCTTGCGTATGTCACATTTTTGTCAACGTTAATGGGTCCTAGTGAGGATCTGGCTGCAGTCGAGAAGAAGACTTCAGGGTTTGATCTGGACGCCGTGAACTGTCCATTTTGGGTGCGGGCAGCTATTCCTTTCTGGTGGATGCGACTTTTCAGCTCCTTATAGACTGGGCATCCTCTATAATTAGCAGTGTGATTGCCACCGCAGTTGCCGCACTTTTTCGAGTTGCTGTCATCTTTGCTCGCTGGGCAGTGTGCGGAGTCATGAAGCTCTCCGCAAACTACACACACCGGGCGCAGTTTACAGTATGACCTTGTATGGCCATATTCCTGGCAGTTCGCACATTGTACCGGGCCATTGCGTTTGTGCGGTTCCTCAACTGTAATTCTGCGGTGCAGCAGGTACTGAAGATTGTATATTGGGTGCACTTCGTATTTCTTCAGGAGCTTGGTTTCTGGTTCAAGCTCAACCTTAAAGAGTGGCTGCGGCTTTCTATCCCTGTTAAGGATATTAAAGACTGTCTTGGCGCTAAAACCCTTCTTCTGTAGCGCCTTTTTTATCTCTGCAGGCGTTACTTCGGGCTCTATGCCCTTAAGTACGACTTGCAGGCCCTTGCTGCTTTTTAGCTGGTACGTGTAAAAGTTCTTTTTATTCTCGGTAAGATATTTTGATAATACTCTATAGTTATCTTCAGACTTCATTTGAACTTTTGTTTCTTGAATGTTGCCCTTTACAAGGGGTATTATGTGGAAGTTATCCTTACCAATAAGCTCAATAATTTTGTTGACAAGAACATTGGAACTTTTTTCGCGTATATAGATAGGCGGAGGTTTTGGCTTCCTTTTCCCAACTTCAGTGGATTCGACCGCCTCAACCTCATCGGCGTCTGCCAAGATTTTAAATCGGTTTGAGTTAATGGGCGTATCTTTTGCTACTAGGCTAGCATTGCCACGGGTTATTTTGCGTTTGGAATTCAGGGGGCTCAGCTTCCTTTTGATTTGGATATAGCGGTCCATGCCAGTCTGCACAGCCGGCTTAATATAGTCATTGTTTTTGTTTTTGTTTTGGTTTTCGGGCAGCGCGGACGTATTACTATTTGCGCTGCTAGCTGATGACGTCGTTAAACGCGCTGTCGATACAGTTGCGGTTGTTGTTGTTGTTACTGTTGACGTTGTCAAAGAAATTGAGGTGCTAGTTACTGCACTCTTTGGCTGCAGAGACATCGATGGTATCGAGGGGGAGCAGGAACGCGCTCTCTCGCTCTCTACGTTTAAGAATTCGGTCAAGTTGGGGGTAATTGACCGAGCTTGATCGGAGCTTGCATGGTTTTCGGTTGCTTTAAAAGAGAAGTACGCGTTGTTTCTTTGTACTGAGAGCCGTCTCTCGTCTAGCTCACGTTGACGTTGTGTGCGAACGTCGTTTGAACTCATTGCAGTCGAGGTTGATTTAGTTTGAGTTTTAAGTGTTGTGTTTTATATTAATTAATTAATCAATATAAACATTAGCGATTTCATCGCAAAAAGCGTCTTTTCGCGTTATTGTAGATTTCTTAGAGCAGTCACTGCACTTTTATGATTTTATTGAATATTTTTTCCCGGAGCACAATAAAAAACACGTCTGCATGCGACGACTGCAATCGAAAAAGCCTTCCTAGATTGCGATGCTTTAATTCTAGCGTACTCTCCTCTTGTCAAATTCGTCAATGGTTTCGCGATTGTCGCATAGTCCTGAACGAATTTCCTGTAATATGAGGCCATTCCAAGAAAACTTTTCAGCTCCTTCACGTTAGTAGGGGGCTTCATATCGGTTATTGCTTTCACCTTCTGGTCGTTTGCTTTAATACCGTCCTGTGTAACAATATAACCTAAGAACTCAACTTGTGTGGAGAGGAAACGTGTTTTTTCCAAGTTTACATGCAGTTTGGCCTTCCGAAGATTTTGGAAAACCGCACGCAAATTGTTCCAATGACTCTGATAGTCTTCGCCGAAAACAATAATATCGTCGATGTAGACATAGCAGATTTTTCCGATGTGTTCTCTCAAAACATCGTCAATCATTCGCTGGAAGATTGCCGGGGCATTTTTTAGGCCAAATGGTAGACGAAGGAATTCGTATTTCCCATTGAGGGTGGAGAAGGCCGTTTTAGGGATGTCTTTTTCGTTCATGTGAATTTGGTGGAAGCCAGACGTCAGATCAATTGTCGTGAAATACTTGGCTTTCCCAAGGCTGGCCAGAGTAGAATTTATATCCGGTATCGGGTAAGTATCGGATATCGTAACCGCATTTAGGCGCTTGAAGTCGATAACCATGCGATACTGTTTCTCACCATTTGGTTTAGGTTTTTTTGGGACAATCCAGATCGGAGAGTTATACGGGCTGGCAGATGGCCTTATTATTCCCCCGTCTAAGAGTTCTTGTATTTGCTTTTCAACCTCCCCCCTCATGTTCGCGGGGTATGGGTAACTGCGAGTGAAAATGGGGTCTTGAGTGTTAGTACGTATTTCGGCCTTAACGGTTGTATTTACCGATTCCCCTGACGAAAGTGGTTCAAAAATTGTTGCAAATTCTTTAAGTAGATTGTCCAGCGCTTGTTTGGTTTCATCGTCATGATCGCCGTCAATCAGGGCATGGACATTGGAGGAATATCTCGCCAGAAGGGGTATCTGGGTACCAGGGGATATTAACAGAAGATCGTTTTTTCGATCAATTAGGGCTTTTGCTTCCCTGAGAGTATCGTCACCGATGATACCGTCGAAGGAATTCAGACCAGGCAGAACGTAGAAGGTGGTAATTGCGTCATTGCCAATGGGCTCAAAGAATCGTCCTATCAGGCAATGCGTGATTTTAACATTACCAGCAGCAGATTCAACATAAAAGGGAGTGGATAAGGGGATGGAGCCGGCGGAGTGTTTTTGGCTAACAAAGTTCTTATTCGCGCCGGTGTCGATAAGAAACTTCAACTTGTTGCCATTTCGCGCGACGTATTCTATGTATGGCACGCTGGATAGGCGTCCGTCATAAAATTTGCCTCATCGTTAACGTTCTCGTTGTCGGCCTTATGGTATGGGGCATCATACTCAAGGCTCGAGTCGTGGGCGCTCACCGCTTCGTCTACGTAAGTAGCTTGACAAGGGGAATTTTGCGTGTCGGTTTCGGGCATTGTCACCACGCTGGACGGAACTGCCGCCATGTGGTACAATCTTTGTGCCTTCTTGAAGGGATTCGGGCCGGGTGCGGACCCATACACGGAGTCGTTTCCACGGCGCATGCCAAAGCCGGATTGATACGACTGACCGGACCGATTTGATTCCATTTTAATGGCTGGTCGTGGTCCCTGGAATCTATTAAAGCCCCGTGAATTGCCGGATGAACCATCATTGAAGGTTGCACCCACCGGTGCCCTTACTGGTGGTTGGAATGAAGGCGGAAACCGTGGGGCCATCGGAGGCGCATAGCGTGATGCGTTTGTTGGGTAGCGGGGTTGGAAAAATGGGGTGAACTTATTTGTATGTTCCATTCGTGCATTACGCCTGACCGATACATTTTGTAGCTCCAGGCAAAAGGAATATGCCTCAGGCAAGTTCTTCGGACCCCGAATTATCAGTAATTTAGAGGCATCGCCGTTGAGTCCTCTTACAAAAACATCCAGCGCTTTGTCCCTATACATCTCAATCAGGGCACTGGCCACGTTAGGCGCATGCTCTGATTGTTTTAATTTGTTTAGGATCAAGGAAAAGTGATTATTGACGTCATTGTAGAATTGATCTAGGGTTCTACCTGCCTGTGTCAACTGGCTTAATTGATACTCAAGGGTTCGGACGTCTCGCTTGTCGGCGTAGTGAAGCGAGAGGACCCGCTTAATTTCCGACCAATCATCGTCCTCCACATTATAAGAAGAAAGCGCCAAATCGGCGTCACCTCTTATTTTCTGCCTAATATAAAGAATTATGGTCCTATACAAGGGCTTGCCTATAATGATTTCATAATCATTGACAACGGCTTGCGCCCTGTTAATCCAGGACACAAATTTCCCGGGCTCCCCCTCGAAAGTCTGGAGTTCCTTAACGCAATCTGGCAAAGTAGATGTTTCTTTTAATTCATATTCGGTGCGCGGACGGACCAAGGGAACGGGTTGGATTACCGCGGGATTACGTCTTTCATGGTCTTGCTCGAGGGTGGCTACCCTCGTCCCGACTTTCCTGATATCCTCTTTAACTGCTACGACCTGATCTAAGAGGGTCTTAAGGCTCTCGTCAAACTTTTGCAGGGTGGCCTTGATTTCTTCCATTTCAACAGCAAGGGGAAAAATGTTTATTCAGAAAAATATAATAGACCTATGTCAAGGGGTCTCAAGAGAATGACGCGTAAGTCGAATGCAAAAATAATAAGTAAGTAATTTTAATATCTTTAAATGATGGTTGAACCTCTGTGTTCTTTAATAAAAATTTTTTAATAGTTGTTTTTGGCTTATAGTATAATTTTCGATATTTGTAAATGGTGTTTGGATTTTTTATTGATTGGGTTTATGTCAAGGGGAATATTCAATTTTGTAGCTGTATTTTTAATAGTTGTTTTTTGGCTTACAGTATAATTTTCGATATTTGTAAATGGTGTTTGGATTTTTTATTGATTGTGTTTATGTCAAGGGGAATATTCAATTTTGTAGCTGTATTTTTAATAGTTGTTTTTGGCTTACAGTATAATTTTCGATATTTGTAAATGGTGTTTGGATTTTTTATTGATTGTGTTTATGTTAAGGGGAATATTCAATTTTGTCTGATTTTATTGTCTTGAGGAGGAAGAGAGGAAGCGCTTTACTCACCCTTTACAACTATCTGTGTGTCGATATCTGTGTGTCTTGGAGTGCTCGTGTTCGTCTTCAACTTCTTCTGATAATTAGAAAAAGAAATTTTTTTAAATATGAGGAATGGCAGAATATAATATTATTTAATTCTAATAGGGTGTAGAGTGAGTGTGTATTATGGGTGCTGTTTCGTTGCATATCTTGTATACTTTCAGTTTTCCTTTTTTGTTGCATACTTTAAGTTTTTCTTTTTTTGTTGCCTATCTTAAGTGTAATTTTTGTTGCATACTTTTAGTTTTTTCTTTTTCGTTCGTTTCAGTTTTTCTTTTTGTTTCGTGCTTTTGGGTTTTCTTTTGTTCTGTGTGTTGTAAAATCTGGTTTTTGGGTTTGTCTCGTGTTCTTGTATTTTCTTGGCACTGGGCGCGGTGGTCCGTATTGTTCCGTTTTGGCCCGCAGGCCTACTCAGGTACGGTTGCTCACACAACCCACTGGGCAGCTTTTTTTGGGTGCATTGCACACCTCTTAGCGTTTCCAGCAGATTGCCACACACCATTTTTATCTTTTATTTTTTAATTTATTTTTCTTGCCACACGCGAATAAGCTTCACGGTGGTTCTCTTATTTTTTTATACGCACGGCAATGTTTTAGCACTCGCGGATATGCCAGTGGCAAACCGCCGCAGTGGGTAATTCCGTTTCTTTTCTTTTATGACACGACACAACCCTTTTTTATATTTTATTTTTTCCTTTTGTTATACTTCTTGCCACACGCGAATGTCTTCGCGGTGGTTCTCTTATTTTTTTATATGAAGTAATATTTTTGCACCCGCGAATATGCTATGATAGCAAACCGCCGCGGTGGGTAATTACTTCATTACTTTTATTTCAACACATATTTTTCTTCTTTTTCTTTTTAATTTCGTTTCATATTTCGTAATTCTTTGATTTCATTTTCGTTTTTGTATTTCAATCTCATCTTGGTTCTTAAATTACCCGCTCTTTTCCCAAACCTTAATGTTTTAATGACCTCTCTTTTTTGCTCTACTCTGAAAACTTTACGTTATTTTTCATTCTTGATTTTATTCCTTTATTTACTTGAAAGAAAAATAAAAACTCCTCGTTATTTCACCTCTACACTTTTCCCATTTTTTTCTCTTAATTTTCGGAAGGATTATTACACTTTAATGACCTCTCTTTTTTGCTCTACTCTGAAAACTTTACGTTATTTTTCATTCTTGATTTTATTCCTTTATTTACTTGAAAGAAAAATAAAAACTCCTCGTTATTTCACCTCTACACTTTTCCTATTTTTTTCTCTTAATTTTCGGAAGGATTATTACACTTTAAAACATTTCCCTATTCATCTTCCCCCTTTTTTTTATTTTAATTTGGGAAAAATTCCTCCACTTTTAAACTTTTTACTATTCATTTCCTTACTTTCACTTTATTTCGGAAAAGCTTCTTCCCCCTTTTTTTATTTTATTTTGGGAAAAATTTCCACACTTTTAGATCTTTCACTATTCAATTTCTCTATTTCCATTTTATTTTGGAAAAAATTTCATCTTCCCCCCTTTTTTATTTTTGGAAAAAATTTCTACATTTTTAACCTTTTCACTATTCATTTTCCCTATTTCTATTTTATTCTGAAAAAACAATTTCTACACTTTTAACCTTTTCACTATTCATTCTCTCTATTTTTATTTTATTCCGAAAAAACAATTTCTACACTTTTATCCTTTTCACTATTCATTCTCTCTATTTTTATTTTATTCCGAAAAAACAATTTCTACACTTTTAACCTTTTCACTATTCATTCTCTCTATTTTTATTTTATTCCGAAAAAACAATTTCTACACTTTTAACCTTTTCACTATTCATTCTCTCTATTTTTATTTTATTCCGAAAAAACAATTTCTACACTTTTAACCTTTTCACTATTCATTCTCTCTATTTTTATTTTATTTTGGAGAGAGAGAAAAAAAAATTTGCACTTTTAACCTTTCCACTATTCATTTTTTCCCTTTCTTATTTTACTTTGGGAAAACAATTTCTACACCTTTAACTTTTTCACTATTCATTTTTCATTTCATTTTGGGGACTTTTGTTTGGGGAAAAACGAAGAATATTTCTATTTTTATTTTACTTTGGGAAAAATTTCTTCAGTTTTAAATTTTTCACTATTTATTCTTCATTTTATTTTGGGGGAATTTTATTTGGGGAAAAACGAAGAATATTTCTATTTTTATTTTATTTTGGGAAAAATTTCTTCAGTTTTAAATTTTTCACTATTTATTCTTCATTTTATTTTGGGGGAATTTTGTTTGGGGAATTTTGTTTGGGAAAAAAACGAAGAATATTTCTCTTCCTTTTTTCTCTTTGAGAAGGATTTCTTACATTTGCACATTTTTTCTTTAATTTTCGATTGATTTTTTCCTTTTGGGAAAACATTTTCCAGCACACACAATACACCTTCACTCTACTTACCCGCTCGGGCGCCAGTTAAGGTGTCCAATGGTCGGTCACCTGATTAAGAATACTCTGTTCATGGTTCAATGTGCGTGATTACAATTTATTGTTGGTTTCTTAAGTTAACAATAGTTCGAAAGTGTGTTAAGAATGGGTTCTTAAGTGTAGAATTCTTAGATTGGGTTAAAGATGTCCAAGTTCGGCTTAGATGCTCAGCGGTCCGGAGAAGACTGGCTACGCCGAGCTGAGACCCTCCGGTCATCGGTTCGGAATAGGCTGATCTCCCACTCCAGTTCTATACGCGGTGTCAGCGTGTGTGGCGTCGGCGTGTGTGGTGTCGGCAGATGTGGAGTCAGTTTTCCCGCAACACTTTAGTCAGCGTACATAGTTGCACACTTGTGACTTAGTTGCACTCTTGTGACATACCCGGATGTACTTGAACCCACAGCACTTGAATATTGGGAATTGTGCTTATGTTGTGGATTCGGGTTTAAGAGTCCGGGTCGAGTTCAGGGCGTAGTGGTAGGGGGCGAATAGGGCTGAGCAAATGGTAGGGGCGAATAGTGCTGAGTAAATGGTAGGGGGCGAATAGTGCTGCGCAGAGGGAGGGGCCCGAATGTGCCGGGTGATAACTTATATATATATATATATATATATTTATACATATTTTTTTTTGTATTTTTTTCCTTTTATACTATATATATTTCATTTTTTTGTTTTATATATTTTCTTTTTTTTTTCATTTCTTTTTTTTTTGTTTTTTTTTTTGTTTACATTTTATTTCATCCTTTTGACTTCAAAACCTTTTTCATTTTATTTTTTCAGTTTTATTTTTCTTCTTTTTTTTTATATGTTCCTTAATTCAAAGTTCTGGGGGACGCGTATCCCGCTGAAGCCCCCACGCACCCGAAAACATTAGAAAAGATCTCCATCGCTGGGCCGCTTCCTTGGCCATCGCCGTGGCCAAATTCACCCTGACCTTGCCAATGCCAGAGCTGCGTCCGCCTCCTGACTTACGTGTCCCCTTTTTCCTTCTTTGCGCCAACGTGACGTAGCACAGCAATCTCTGACGTAGCACAGCAATCGCCTTCGGAATTCTCGGCTCTCTGCTTTGGGTTACGAAGCATGGCGAGTATCGAGTCAGACACGCTTGAGTTCACTGCCAGCATTAACTCTGACCAGTGCTCGTCCCATGTCCTCTGATCTTCGCCTGCAAACTGGGCGATCATTGTCTTGACCGTCCTGTTTGCCCTTTCCGTAGGATGTTCCTGGCGTGTATGATGCGGTAAATTGATGCCGAACTCCGAGCTCCTCGAGGAATTTTTTGAAACTCCTACTTACTGGTGAATTGGACACCACTATCTGTTACCATCACCTTTGGCACCCCATATCTAGCGATAAACCTTTCACAAATTGCCTTCTGCAGCGTCTCAGTTGTTGCTTTCCGCATTGGAACCATCTCCGTCCACTTTGAAAATCGATCGATCATTACCAAAATCATGGTGGTCCCATGCTTGGACCACGGCAAAGGTCCTATGAAAGCCGCACATACCTTCGCCCATGGCTCCTCTGGGATCTGTGTCAGCATTTTCCCTGCGGCCGGCATCTGACTTGGTTTGTACCGCACTGTTTGTTTCGCACTGTCTGACATACTTCCTTCTGTCCCTTTGCATCCCTGGCCAGAAGTACCATTGTACTATTTTTGCAATTGTTTTTCTTCCACCTAGATGTCCCGCTGTCGGTTCGTCGTGGTTCTCCTTCAGCAACTGCTGTCTCATATCATTCGGTACACACAGCTTCCGTGATGCCACTTCTTCGCTTCCTGCTCTAGGAGGAACAAGTCGTTAAACCAGGCCTGCCTCTTTTGTGTACTTTGGACATTTCTGTGGGTTTTCCCGTATTTTCTTCTTCAGTGCGCTTATATGCATTCAAGGTTTTTGTTTGCTATGGCACTTCTTAACTTTTCTATTATTGGCTGGCGGAAAAGTGCATCTGCAACTACATTCAGCTCACCTTGCCTGTAGCTGGAATCCTTCTCCCATCTCGGAATCCTTCCCTATCTATATTATTTAGCCATTTCAGTGCCATATGGTCCGTGATGACGTCGAACTGGTACCCCTCCAGGTATGGTCTCATCCGCCTAATTGCCCATATTATGACAAGGCACTCTTTTTCAGTCGCCGAGTAATTTTTTTCTGCTCCTATCAGTGTTCGACTGGCGTAAGCGATCACTCGCTCGCCCTCATCAGTGTCCTGCGTCAGAACTGCACCCACGCCGTAGTCGCTGGTGTCTGTTTGCAGCACAAATTTCTTTGAGAAATCCCAGCATGCCAGCACTGGATCCTCTGCCAAACGCGATTTTAGATTTTCAAACGCCCCCTGGTGTCTGGTCGTTTTCGTAGGATATCGTTTAATGGCTTTGCGTCCCGGAAGTCTGGGACGAATCGCCGATACCACGACGCCATCCCAATGAACTGACGTACCCCCTTCACGTTTGGTTGGGGTTTTAACTCAGTAATCGTCGCAACCTTTGCGGGATCCATGCCAATTCCCTGACTCGTCCGGTGGCCCAGGTACAATAGCTCTTCCCTGAAAAAATGACACTTGTCCGTGTTTATCCTTAAGTTTGCCGCCTTCAGTCTACGGAATACTTCCTTCAAGTTCGCTATATGCTCTATGTTCGCTATGTGCGGAGCCATATCCGGGACCTGGTCCAAAGCCCTTTGGAACGTTGTCGTGGCTGAATGCAAACCGACCTTTCCCTGGTACCGTAAAGGCCGTGTACTTCCTGTTTCCCTCCTCCAGTGGGATTTGCCAATATCCGTATTTAAGGTCGAGGCTGCTGAAAATTTTTGCTTCCTTCAGTTGCTCCAGCATGAAGTTTATTCGTGGCATCGGGTAGGCATCTTTTATAAATTTTGCGTTTATTTGTCGGAAGTCCACTCACATTCTCCATTGACCCGTCTTTTTCTTCACCATAACGATGGATGAGCTATAAGCGCTATTCGAATGCTGGACGTATCCCCTGTATTTTGGGGATTGTTTTATGGGAATGTCGTCATTCATCGTGATCCTGTGCTGGTTTACGTTCGAACATCCCTTCTGGTTTGTGAACGCCAATAGCTCCTCCTCAATGAACCTTTTGTCCCGCTCGCTCTCCCATTCCTCAGAGCATCCAGTTATTGCTATCGACAACCTATCCTCCAGGCATCCGCTCTATCTTTCTCTTCTTAGGATCGTGACTTGGTGGCCTACGCATGTTACTGATATGCCAAATCCTGCGATGAAATCCCATCCTAGCCCCGCGCTGTCTTCCATGCCTGGGAACACCAACATGTTCAAATTGATTTCCTTGTTGCCAAAGCTTACCGTTGTCTGGAGTACCATTCGAGTTTCAGTGTGGCTCCCATTGGCCAACTTTACCAGTCTGTCTACTTGTTGATCTTCGCTCTCCGGTGACGTCCGGGATCTCAGCTAACTTTTCAGAAATGAAGCTAGCCGTTGCCCTGGTGTCTATCATGGCCTTAATTTCTGCTCCTCCGACCTTAACGACCGCCGCCAACTGCTGATCGTCTCCTGAAAATCCTCCAACTAGTTTTGAGAGGCAGCCCCCCGCGATATCTGCCTTCCTCTCTACGGCTGAGATCGCTGCGCGTTTCCCGCTCTTTGGCAGCACTCTGTGCTCCTTATCAATTCTGCACATACTGCTGAACAAAATTCTGGGGTTCGTGCACCCACTTGCCCAATAGCCCATGCCTCCGCACCTGCAGCATGCCTGCGCTGGGTTTTCTATCTGTCCTTACCTAGGCGTCGCTGCCCATTCTGCATCCATCCATGTCCTGAGGGGCTCTGTTGCTCTGATGGGTTCTGGCGCGGTTCCCCCCTCTGCCACCTCCTGTCTACTGACTGGCTCCAACGTGGTTCTGCGGAGGCTTGCCTATTCAAATCCTCTTCTTCCAGGGCCAACTCCTCAAACTATGGCTTCATAAACATTTTCATGCGCGTCTAGTGATATCGCAATGAAATTTTGTCCAAAAATCTATAAAAATATTCTAAACACACTGTAAAAAAATCGTATCGTATAGCTTCCATACAAACGGATGGAGCGACTTTTCATTAAACTATTTTTTTTCCCAATACTAAATTAAATATTTGACATTTTAATACAAACGTTGGTTAAATTTTAATCCCCATCCGTAATCCCTGCCAGAAATTTTACGTAACTTGGTATTAAGTTGAAAGATATTTTACTAATAACAAAACTACGAATAAGCAAATATTGATGTTTACTCATATTTGTATCAAGATAGAGTGATAAAACTTCAACAAGATTAAATTCTGTAAATTCTGTTGAGATGAATTGCATGAGCGTAATATAGTAGCAATAGATTCTTCGGTTTTTGACAGATCAGCAATTTTCATACGCTTCTTTAAAATCTGCTTTAGGTCATTCACGGTCAGGATTTTTCGATGTTGGGCGCATCTTTCATTCAACCAATCAGATTGATATTGGAGAATTGACGCTTTCATGCGTTTGTAATTTACCCAAAACGTTACCATCCTTTTGCAAACGTATCCAATCTGCTTTGATACTTCAATCTTGTCAACAATATAGCCGTTTTTAATAATATTTGCTTCTATACCTTAAATCAATTTTGTTCGCCTTTCAATGGCGCTACCCTCTTCGCTACACCATACATTAAAAACATATAAACGTGAGAATACACACTTATAAGAAGAACCTGTTAAAGTTTCAAGCAATGGAATAAACAAAAATTAAATCAAATTTATTAATAAATGAAAAACTATTAATAAAAACAAACTCAAAAGACGAAGACAAAGCAACAGAACAACAATCACACGAGCGAAAACAAATTTTTGTAGTGGAAAACTGACCCTCAAAAAGTTAAGAGGGTGTTAGATTTTTCACGATTTTAATCAGACATTTTAATACACATTTATTACCTTAAGAGCCAGGCGAACACATTGGTATACAACTTAATTGTGGATTTTTGTGGGGTCACTACTAAAACTTTAGCTAAACATAAAAAAGACGTTTAAAATATAGACAAAAAACGTGTATTTTTTCAAATTAATATAACAGAAACAGTTTAACAAGTACCATTTTTTATCATATTTATAATATCTTCTATTCTTTATAATATCTAATATCTAATTTTAGAAAATACCTTCAACTTAAAAATCCATTACAAATATTTTAAAGTTGGACACGTAATTAATGATCTGACCACTTCAAAGTTCGTTTTTGTTCTGAAAAATTCGCGATGCACTGTGAAAATGAACACCTGCACTCAACTTTAATTCCATTTTTAGAAAGAACGGTTAATTTTCCAGACAAACCTAGTATGCCACAAAGAAGTTTGGACAATTTAGAAGCGATTTTTTTACTTTTCCTACATTTTTTTTGTTATGACTTTTTTTATTTTTGGCCTATGGGCGCAACCACTGTGCACAGTTCTCCACCAGCGTTTCTATGAGGAATTGCCTCCTTCGTGGATTTCCCTTGTGGCTTCATAAGAGACTTAAGGTCCACAATATATTCTTTGAAAATTTCTTCTCGTTGCTGCTTCCGTTGCCGATCCTGGTCTGCCAATTTTTCGAAATGACCTTGTTTGGTCATTGAGCCTTTTTAATGACTTTTTCCCTTTTTTCCAAAATAACAAAAAAGGAAAGTATTTGTTTCACAACGTTATAAAATGTTTATTTATTTGCATATGAAATGGAAAGCTCCGATTTAGAATGCGTATGCACTGAGCTAGAGAGTACAAGTGGGACCGCCTTTTAGCATAGGACGGGCGAAAGCTCGTTAACTTAATGACAACAATAAAAATAAAGCCGAGCGGCCGAGAAGAGTCGGCTTGTGACTAACAACAGCAATGAGAAAATGTTTATACCATAAACTAAAATTATTACATTTATATATATATGTTAAATTTATATTGATTCAATTTATGCCGTGGCTGCTGCCTGACCCGACATACTTCCCCCAGTTGAGGCCTGTCCTTCAACTTCATCCTTAAGGGGCAATAGGCAAAGCTTGGTCACTGCGCGCTTGGTAGTTCCAGAAGCGGTTCTAACCACCGCCACTCGAGGCACTCCATCCCGACCAGGGACTAGATCCAGAATTCTAGCCAACGGCCACTTCATGGGGAGTAGGTTCTCGTCCTTGACTAGCTCCACATCGTTAATCGCCAAGGCAGGGCCGGACGCACGCCTCCTTCCATCGGGCCCAGAAAGAATGCTGCAGGAAAGACACACGCTGCCAGCTGTCCATACGGTTGAAATTCAGCTTTGTGACATCAGGCTCAATAAAACTGACTGACGGACCACCAGTTAAAAAATGAGATGGCGTTAGAACAACAAGATCTGCAGGATCCTCTGAAAGAGACAATAAAGACCGTGAGTTTATGATAGCACCAATGTGATAAAGCAGAGTTCGCAGCTCGTCAAATCCAAGAACTGAGGATCCAACATCCCGGTAAAAATTATGCTTTGCGGTTTTGACAGCCGCATCCCAGAGTCCACCAAAACGCGGAGATTGAGGAGGAATAAAATGCCACTCGATGGACTCAATCGCGTAAAACTCCAGAAGCGCTCGTTGATGCTCATCACTTATGAAGAGTTGGAGCAGCTCCTTTAGCTCGTTTTTAGCTCCAACAAAATTGGTCGCATTGTCAGACCAAATGTGCTGAGGCTTTCGGCGAGTGCATATAAACCGTTTTAAAGCATGTAAAAACGCAGATGTGGATAGATGCTTTACAAGCTCTAAGTGCATGGCTTTTGTAGCAAAGCAAATGAAAACACTCACTTTGCTCCTGGAGATCCATGGCCGGGAGAGCCATGGCGAAGCTGAAACAAATCATGTCCCAATCGTAGTGAAGAGCTTGAGGTAGACTTTCATCCCAGGACAACTTCTCACGGCATAGCTTCTGAAGAAAAATCTTCGCCTTCGTAATCACAGGTCCAACAAGCCCTATCGGATCATACAGCGGGCAATTGAGGAAAGTACGATGCGCCTAGTAGGCTTTGAGGTTGACTGAAGCCCTTCTAACGAAAAAAGCCCACTGTGTTCGTAAAATTGAAGTCAGAAAGCACTTCAGTAAAATTGGAGCACCACTTTCTCAATCGAAATTGGCCCTTGGCGAGGATCCCCGCTGTTTGCTGCATTATTTTGATAGCCTCATCAATAGAGCCACCTCCGGAAATTAGACCATCAACATAAAAATAGCCACGCAGGCCGCCTTTGTCCCATACGTGACAGCATCTAGTTTGAAAACCTGCAACTCAATCTGTGTGAAATTCCGCCAAAGAATGCACTAGAATGGATAGCTGTCTTCAGGGAAAACTCTGAAGCATCTGTACATTTTGCAATGGTACATTTTAGTCGATGGCAACGGAACCTTAGAAGCATGTGCTGTAATTGGATAATTGGACCAGATATTAACACGTCATTCAACTCGTCAAAACACAGTGATGCGGTAGGAAATATTGTCGAGTCATATGCCCGAAATCTAAATACTCTTTTATGAATGCAGCATACTGATCCTTCAATTGAGACTGACGGCAAAGCTTCCTTTCGAGGGAGAAAAATCTCCACATAGCTTGGGAGTAGGATTCACGTAGCGACTCAGAGCTGCCTTTCAGGGGAAGCGTCACGCTGTGTGCGCCGGACTCGAACCGAGCTGAATGTTGCACGAAATGTGCCTTGAAATCCGAATCCTCCTTCGTCCACTTCACAATGGGCTCTGCGCAGTCTTCGATTTCCCAAAATTTACGGAGCAGACACTCTAAGCGCTCATCCAGCTGGCTTGGGCTCTTCACATCGTCCTTGGCTGTGGCCTCGAACGATTTTCTCTCCAGACGTGAACCGCCCCCACACACAACCCAATCAAGCCGGGTTTTCTGCAGCAACGGTCGGCCAGCTGAGAGCTGGATTTAGCCAACACACAGCAGCTCATAGAATAGACTGGCTCCGATAAGTAAGTGTATACGTAGCGGTCGGAAATCTAGGGCATGCAGATACTAAATGGGACCACTCACCGCATAATATACAGGCAGAAGAAGGTGAATTAGTGATGATAAAATAGAGACCTTTATTTATAATAAAACCTTTATTTTTTTCAAAAATTTGTTATATAATAGAACATTATCTCCGGAATATCTTGTGAAAGTTTCATATCGATATTTTAAAACTTTAGTCGCGTTTTTCTCAAAACAACTTTTTCCAGTGCGTTGTTGTTGTCGGTGCGCAACGTAACTCAAAAAGCAATGCTAGGATCTAAATAAAATTTTTCACACATCTCACAATACTTGCGGATGAACAAACGCACTTAAATTAAAAAAATTTTTAATCATTTTTACCATCTAACTTATTACCATTTTTACAGGGAATAATGGGCTGATTTTTATATTAAAATGGTACCTCCGACTTTACAGCCGCGCCACAAATTAAAAATTTAAAACTTTTTTTATTTAAGATAACACTGTGAGGCCAAATTTTACGTACCGCAAGATACAAATTTTTTGAAGCGACTCCGGGCGACTGCCGACTGGGATAAATAATAATTATTTCTTAACAAAAAAATTCCTAAATACTCTCCAAATATAGCCATTTATCGTGTAAAAAAATTTACTAATTATATTCACTCAAAAATAAAACAAAATCGCAAAAATTTGTTTTTTTCAGCCTTGGAAACCATCCTGCCCATTTAAGGGTTTTTTTTTGTCTTATTAAATTGTATAACATCTCCAGAATATTTTCCTAAATTTTTAAGTTGATCCGACTAATAGTTTCGGAGATACAGTCTTGAAAAAGTGGACGCTCGAGGTCAAATATAGGCAGAGCGCAAACCTTTAAAAGCGATTTTCTCAAAACTATGTTTTCAAAGTCGGTTGACAAGATTTCTCGCAAAATGTTTATTGAATATGATGATAAATATGAAATATGAATAATTTTTATTAAAAATTGATATCTCCTAATCAATAAAAAGTTTCATTAAATGATTTCATTTTTTTTTATAACATTATACATATACATTTCAAAAATGATACGTACTAGAAACAATGATGGTCATCGCCATTACACGGCCTACATAATTCAATATATTCAATATAGGTGTACCGCGGAAACTGTGGGTGATAGAACCTATGTTTGTTTTGGACTTTGGTTCAGGGGAGCCTAAAGATTATGGTGTTATATAGAAGATGATATATGCAGGTGAAATTATGCGTGGAGATTTTATGCTGTTGACCTGTATAATTGGCGTATTTACTCAACCAGAACTCTCTTGTTCAAGTATTGAAAACTTACCATCTGTATCTACTTCAACGCATCATGATTTCTCTGCCGTCATATTCGCGATTCGCGTGTGTCAGCTATTCTTCTGGAGATTACGTTAGGTGGTGATCCGGCTGGTCCATGTAGTGCCGTTTGGGCGGTTGATAAGAGATCGGCGGGTTTATTTGTAAGAAGAGCTGAGGCTGAACACACCAC
The DNA here is from genome assembly GCF_017639315.1 of Drosophila ananassae. Taxonomy (NCBI): domain Eukaryota; kingdom Metazoa; phylum Arthropoda; class Insecta; order Diptera; family Drosophilidae; genus Drosophila; species Drosophila ananassae. Next base: position 860,247 of record NC_057928.1, read on the forward strand.
TCATGATGAGATGGACTTTCTTGTTCTTACTTGACTGGTTGCCTGACGCTCAAGGTGTTTTAACATCTGTTTCAGAGATTTTCGAGTGGTTGGATCAGTGCTGGCTATCTTTCCTCTTTCCTCAATGATGTGAATCAATATTGGATCCCAGTTGACTGTTGACACATTGAGTGCGTTGAAAGTGGCGACCGTTCGGAGCACGGTATCATGCAAGCTGCGCAGCTGGTCCGCTGATTTATTAGTTCTGAGGTGTACGAAAAGCTCTTGGATCGTTGACTTCATCAACAGCTGTTCATTATGGTATCGATTTCTTAGCCGTTGCCAGGCATCCTGGTACCTGCCCTGTCCGTCAATTTATGTTGTGATTAGGTTTTTGGCTTCACCTATTACATGATTCGCCAGATGCCGAAATTTTACAACGTCGGTATAGTTGATTGCTTGATTGTGGATGAAAGCTTCACAGCTTCTTCATATGTTGCCTGATGTGTGTAGACACTTCCCGTCCTTCAGTGCAGTTCCTCAGAAAATCTTCAAGATTGTCTAATCGCCCTTCGTGCCTTCGTTTTAGTGATGCAAGTCGAAGGTCTTCTGATTCATTTCCTCGTGATTGTGCCTCGGCTGGAGGTTTTCACCTGTTTTTCGAGGCCGCTGTGACTGGCCTGACCCTGATGGTATTCCATCAGAAACTATGGCTTCATACAAGGTCTTCTAGCCCCTTTTCCTTTGTGAAATACTCGTTCTCAGGACTGAGTGCTAGCTCATGGAGCTTGGCATCATTTTTTTTAATTAGGTCCACGAGTGAGATGTCTTAGTCTCTCCCCGAAGTACAATTCTATGAGTTTCCGCTCTGCGGAATCTTTAGTGAAGTTTCATATTAGCCTTTGGATAGCTATGTTGCCTTCAATTTCCTCATCAATGAGCATTTGGATTACGGGGTCTGATTCCGATCCCATGTTTGAGGTTTAAGATGTTTAAGATGAACTGCCGTGTTACTTGTGTTCATGTTGTGATACGTCGGGGGCACCAAATGTTCGTCCGTAGAGCGTTATGCGTCCACTACGTCGAACTTTAACTCGCGGGCATAATGGTAGGTCCCGGAGTCCTAGTCAAAGAACGTATAAAAAGTCTGACCAATTTAGCTGGTTTCTTCAAGGGTTTGCTCGGGTTGAGCAGTCGCTTGCTGTGGTCACGCAGAGGTTGATGTGAGATACTTGAAGTTCTGGCTGTCCCCAAGTATATGTGGTGGGGGTGGTTAATAAAGGTTTCTGCTGATTACGTATCGGTGATTCCTACTGACGGTCCTTCTGGCGAGAGAAACACTCAGCGGTGGTGACGTATCTGCAGGTCTTACTGGCAGTTCGTTTCACGGGATCAACTTACGATGTAGGTTAGGTATAAGTACCACGAGATGGTAGTGAGATTACGGAAGATTTCGTATAGGTAGGTCCAACTTGCGGTCCGTTTCACTCACTCAAGCATCCGAAGCATCACTCTAAGTAGTTTAGTGTTAAAAACCATGAGATGATACTGAGTAACGAACCGATTCACTCTGTATTCGCAATTGACTTTATTATTGACCAGGTGATCTTTTATAAGATCAGTGAATTACATATTTTGTGGCTTAATAATGGTTAGTTGGTCAAAGTACGTACACTAAGGTTAATGTTAAAGAAAGTACGTGATATAAGGTCATTGTTGAAGAATGTACGTGCAAGGTACTAGTTCTGGGTATGCTGACTCAGATCGTTTGGTATTGGGTTTCTGCTCAGGTCGCTGGTTTTGCTTGCTTCGGTCAGTCGGTCATTCTTATTGTTGATATTGCTGATTTCTGTTTCTGGCGCCGTCTATTAGAGCTTGGTTATTAGGTCTTGGCACTAGGTGCCAACATCGGTCATGTGTGACAAAATATCTCACGTAAGGCAGACTTTCGCAAACTTCTTAGCTAAATTGATACATTTGATTGATCAGATATTCTGACATGCACCGATATAAATGTCACCTTAGAAAAATTTTACTATACTTTAAATATCTTTGTGACTCATATGTGCCGTGGAACTATAAAAAAATATTTCCGTGCAAGCTTGGTTTCATTAAGCATCTCTCCACAAAATCAAACTTATTGAAGTTGACGTCCTTTTATGGATTCCGAAAGGGTTTCCAAACAGACGCTATTAACACTGACTTTGGTAACGAGATTAACTCAGTTAATTACCCTATCCTGTTGAGTAAACTAAATGTTTTGGGATTTCCCTATAACCTCCTTACGAGAACTTCATGCTATTTTGATAAAAAAATTCAACGAGTTTTGTTTTAATGTGTTCTCGCTCAGGTCCGCTACTCTTTATCTTTTTTATCAATGACTTGCCCCCAGCTTGAACAAATTCGCTGGTATTTATGAACGCAGACAAATTCATGCTTATTCTTCATTATAAATTCTCCTCTGACCAATGTAAACTTCAGTCTGATTTAAATCATTTCGAAAAATGGTGTTCCGGCAGACACCGCCTGCGAAAGATGACCGATCCATTCGAAACTCAGTGAACTTGGGAACAAAAATTTCATAATCAGAGACGGAGGAATTAAGCCAGGTTTTTATAAGTGCATCAAAATCAAAAGAAGCGAGCTTAGTAAAAAATCGGCTCAATTTAACCAAAATACTTCGAACATTATTATTCAGTTTTTTTAAGTAGAATCTGCATAGTTGCGATTCAGGTTGTCTTTGGCTAAAAATACATGAATAATACTGTGCTCAGTTCAGGCTGCCGGATCAATGGTTTTTTAGGGTAGGATTCAGGTGTTACTGTTTTAAAAAAGATATATTACGCTTATGTTAGCAGTTAAACTGTTAGTGATGATAAAATAGAGACCTTTATTTATAATAAAACCTTTATTTTTTTCAAAAATTTGTTATATAATAGAACATTATCTCCGGAATATCTTGTGAAAGTTTCATATCGATATTTTAAAACTTTAGTCGCGTTTTTCTCAAAACAACTTTTTCCAGTGCGTTGTTGTTGTCGGTGCGCAACGTAACTCAAAAAGCAATGCTCGGATCTAAATAAAATTTTTCACACATCTCACAATACTTGCGGATGAACAAACGCATTTAAATTAAAAAAATGTTTAATCATTTTTACCATCTAACTTATTACCATTTTTACAGGGAATAATGGGCTGATTTTTATATTAAAATGGTACCTCCGACTTTACAGCCGCGCCACAAATTAAAAATTTAAAACTTTTTTTATTTAAGATAACACTGTGAGGCCAAATTTTACGTACCGCAAGATACAAATTTTTTGAAGCGACTCCGGGCGACTGCCGACTGGGATAAATAATAATTATTTCTTAACAAAAAAATTCCTAAATACTCTCCAAATATAGCCATTTATCGTGTAAAAAAATTTACTAATTATATTCACTCAAAAATAAAACAAAATCGCAAAAATTTGTTTTTTTCAGCCTTGGAAACCATCCTGCCCATTTAAGGGTTTTTTTTGTCTTATTAAATTGTATAACATCTCCAGAATATTTTCCTAAATTTTTAAGTTGATCCGACTAATAGTTTCGGAGATACAGTCTTGAAAAAGTGGACGCTCGAGGTCAAATATAGGCAGAGCGTAAACCTTTAAAAGCGATTTTCTCAAAACTATGTTTTCAAAGTCGGTTGACAAGATTTCTCGCAAAATGTTTATTGAATATGATGATAAATATGAAATATGAATAATTTTTATTAAAAATTGATATCTCCTAATCAATAAAAAGTTTCATTAAATGATTTCATTTTTTTTTATAACATTATACATATACATTTCAAAAATGATACGTACTAGAAACAATGATGGTCATCGCCATTACACGGCCTACATAATTCAATATATGGTAAAATTTAATCAATTTCTTCTCTTAGGTGTACCGCGGAAACTGTGGGTGATTGAACCTATGTTTGTTCTGGACTTTGGTTCAGGGGAGCCTAAAGGTTATGGAGCAAGTAAAATTATGCGTGGAGAAAAAAAAAGTTGGAAATTGTCGGCCTGTGTTATCTCAGGATAACGACCTGTGTGTCCTATTAGATTTTCAACTTAAATTTACCAATTATATATCCACCATGGTTAATAAAGCAATGGGTTTAAAAGATGGTTTTACAAGATGGTCAAAAGAATTGAATGACCCATTCTTAACTAAAACTTTGTACATATATTTGGTCCGTCCGATACTTGAGTAGGGAACTAAACTAAAAATAAAAATAATTTTCACCATCAGAGGACTTAATTGGAATGCAAATCTTCACCTTCTCTCCAACCATAGTAGACTTTTATTAATGAACTTAACGTCATTAACAAACCTTAGAACGATGCTGGATGTCATGTTAATAACTTCATTAGTATTAATAACATTAATAATATTATTTATTTATTATTTAGTTATTAATGTTCCTAGTGGAAGGCCTAGAACCTTTCGTCCTCTACTCCTTAGTCATTCGTAACGCCTTATCTGAGCAACACTTTTCCTTGTAAACTTTTACTCTATACTTACTCTATCTCTGATCTATCTTGGGATCTATCTTTGCGCGGGATGTGGGCTGTACGTATGTATTAGGAACCGCGTGAAAAATGATGAATTTACCAGGCAATTTCAAATAAACTTCGTGAGAGAAAAAAAAATGTATTATCTAATATAAAAATAAATCAAAATGGTTGTCAATTAAACAAAAATTTAAATAAATACTAATATTAAGCTTCCTTCAATTAAAATATTGTATATAAATAACAATCTAATCCATAAGCATAAAAATTTTTTGATCCTAACCAATTTCTCTCAATCTTCATTCATATTCTTAGAGTGAAAAAAAAAATTATATACATTCACAGCCAAAGGGCTTCTCAAAAAAAAAAAAAATAAATATATGATAATATTTTTACGGCCCTATAAAATTAAGAGTACATAATATAATGTATTAAAATATCGTAAGAAAGAAGTAATAGAGGCAAATGTAAAGTGCGTAAGTTCCAAAATCAAAAATAGTTTTGATTGTTATGTCCATAAAATGCTGAGTTTAATATCCACTTCTTATTTAGCCACTTAATTTTCTATTCATATTCATGAATAGATTTGTCATATTGTTATGAAATTTGTTTGTCTTTTTTATGCAGATTGTAACACTACCAACTTTTTGAAAGCGGCTGAATTTAACAATTTTAAATTCCGATTTATTATTTATTAAGGGTAAATTCCGCGCGATGTAACAAAGTTGCGGCCCGTCAATATCAACTCCAAAATATGCATCTAAGAACTAAAGGCTTGGGCGCAGAAGCTCTTCCAAAGCTCCCAAAAGCGCATGCGCTAAAAATATCAACAAAATGCATGTGAAACTGGGAAACAGACAGACAAGAATAAATGCCGCTGCAGCTAAAAAAATTATCAATATTCTAATCGTCTTTGCTGGGGGCTGCTTAGCCCAACATCCTGCCCCCTATTGATGGGTCGGCCTTTGGTAACAATTCTGGAATGACAATGGATTATTCCACGGGTTGCGTAGTTGCATTAAGACGACTTAATTAGTAGTGTTTGGTCATTGAGCCTTTTCAATGACTTTTTCCAAAACAAAAAGAAAATTATCTGTTTCAAAACGTTATAAAAGGTTTATTTATTCGCATATGAAATGGAGTGCCAGAAAGCTCCGATTTAGAATGCGTATGCACTGAGATAGAGAGTACAAGTGGGCCCGCCTTTTAGCATAGGACGGGCGAAAGCTCGTTAACTTAATGACAAAGATAAAATAAAGCCGAGCGGCCGAGAAGAGTCGGCTTGCGACTAACAACAGCGATGAGAAAATAATTATATGCTAAACTATAATTATTACATTTATATATATATGTTACATTTATTTATATATGATTCAATTTATGCCGTGGCTGCTGCCTGACCCGACATACTTCCCCCAGTTGAGGCCTGTCCTTCAACTTCATCCTTAAGGGGCAATAGGCAAAGCTTGGTCACTGCGCGCTTGGTTGTTCCAGAAGCGGTTCTAACCACCGCCACTCGAGGTACTCCATCCCGACCAGGGACTAGATCCAGAATTCTAGCCTACGGCCACTTCATGGGGAGTAGGTTCTCGTCCTTGACTAGCTCCACATCGTTAATCGCCAAGGCAGGGCCGGACGCACGCCATTTGGAGCGCTGCTGAAGAAGGCTTTTCACAACGTCCTTGCGGGCTGTGGCTACGAACTACTTTCGCTCCAGATGTGAACCACCGTCACACACAACCCATCCAAGCCGGGTTTTCTGCAGCACCGGTAGGCCAGCTGAGAACTGGATTTGACCAACACACAGCAGATCATAGAATAGACTGGCTCCGATAAGTAAGTCGATCCGCTGCGGTCGAAAGAACTGGGGATCAGCAAAAGTGAGGTTTGACGGAATACTCCAGCTGGAGACATCCAAGCTAAAACTAGGCAGGAGGTCCGTGATGTTGGTGGCGATTCCAGCGTTGACGAGGGCCGAATATTCCGAGCAATATGATCGTAGGAGCACATCAACAGAGAATCCGTCTGTCGCGAAGCCAGTGTCGCTAATGCCCGACACTGCCACGTACGATTTGCGTCTACGAAGCTGCAGCTGACTAGCCAGTCGGGACGTAATCACGTGCACCTGCGATCCAGAATCCAAAAGAGCCCGGCATGGAAGAAAAACCCCAGAATGACTGGGGTAAAAATTTGATTCATCCCATATACAAACTACAGTATCTTTTGCATAGAAGAATCACGGTAGAGGAACCTCATAAGCGCAACCAACCTCTACAGTGTTCAAACTGCCAAGAACTCTCAAAGTCGTACTGCACCTTGCGTGCAGTCTGTGTGGCTTGTGGCGGCCTCCATAATACTGCCTTCTGTACCATAAATAAAACCGACCATAACTCTAAGAAATGTGGCAACTGCGGTGGAAATCATACTGCCAATTACCCAGTTTATAAAGAGCTAAAATATCGTATGAATACAAAAAAACCCTTACAACCACGTACGTTTGCCATTCACACTAACCACCACGGCATCTTTGACTACACCTGGAGTTTCTTTCTCTAGTGCTCTACGATGGCCAGGACTACTAAATAGCGTAGGTTCAGCACCACTGGAACCTGAAACTTTAGGATATCCACCTCCGCCTACGGGTACTACGAGGGAAAGAGTAGGCCAAGAATCTGCAACCCCCGAAATAAAGGGTATCGAAGGAATGTTGTCCACACTTATAAGTCTAATGGTCGCAATGCAAAATAATATGCAGGAGCTCATGCAAAAACCAAAATCGACTAATGGAGCTTTCAATCAAACAAAAAACCAATTAGATGCCATTTTTGAGAATCTGTCTATGGAATGCTAGCGGCATTTCAAAGTGCAAAAATGAACTTAAGACATTTCTTGATGATAAAAATATCGATATTATGCTCCTCTCCGAAACTCATCTAACGAACAAAAACAACTTCTATCTGACGGGCTATATATTTCATGCAACAAATCATCCAGATGGGAAGGAGGAACTGGGATCCTCATAAAGCAGCGCATAAAACACCATTCCCTCCAACGAGTTGCTACGAATTCCCTGCAGTCAACTTCAATACGAATTCAGACTGTGGGAGGTCATCTAAATCTAGCTGCAATATACTGCCCACCACGTTTTTGCATATCTGATATGGAGTTTATGCAATTCTTTGATTTACTAGGCGATTGTTTATAGCAGGCGGCGACTACAATGCCAAGCACTCACACTGGGGTTCTCGCCTAACCAACCCAAAGGGTAAACAACTATACAACGCTTTGATACAGCCTGGAAATAAACTAGACTTTCTATAACCAGGAAGGCCTACATACTGGCCAGCGGACCCACGGAAGAAGCCAGACCTAATTGACTTTGCGATCACTAGAAAAATTCCACGAAGCATCATTCGAGCCGAACCTTTGGATGACCTATCGTCTGACCATTCAGTTGTCCTTCTTCATCTATTTCAACATGCCGAATTAAAAAATAATCAAATTTATCTCACATCAAAAAGGACAAACTGGCTTAGGTACAAAAAGTACATAAGCTCTCATATAAACATAAAACCGTCAATTAACTGTAGCAAGGACATTCAAGATGCAGTCAACCACCTGGAAGACATGATGATCTCAGCAGCAAAGCTCTCGACTGGGCGCGCAGCGATGAAGGAAAAGCAAGCGTCTTCGCTAGTCACCTTTGTAAAGTTTTTACCCCAAATCAAGCAGCCTCTCCTTCCATTCTTCCAGAGCTACCAATACCAGATCCAATTTCAGCTATAGAATTTCAAACAACTGAAATCACTAAGCTCATCAAAAAGCACCTCAAGCCAAATAAGTCTCCAGGGTAGTCTCCAGGGACCTCGTTGCGCCGAAAATGATTATGTAGCTCCCTGCGTGCGCCATCAGTTATATAAAAATTCTTTTTAACTCTATTACAAAGCTTGGCCACTTCCCCCAACAATGGAAAAAATCCATTATAATAATGATACCGAAAGCAGGGAAAGACGAAGCTTTGGCCTCTTCATATAGACCAATAAGTCTACTTTCATGCTTATCAAAGCTTTTGAGAAACTTCTACTGCTCCGTATCACGCCTCATATGACTTCGAATAATATAATCCCTGAACATCAATTTGGCTTCCGAGAAAAGCATGGCACCATAGAGCAGGTGAACCGTATCACATCTGAAATTCGAACCGCCTACGAACAGCGAGAATACTGTTCTGCTATATTTCTCGACATATCCCAGGCATTTGACCGAGTCTGGCTGCAAGGACTTATGTATAAAATAAAACTATACGCGGACTGGCGTATAAAGATAAACGGTGAAAAATCTAAACACATTACCTTTACTCTCAACAGACAAAACTGCCCCGCTCCAACTCTTAACAATACCATAGTCCCCTCTGTGAATGAGGTCACATATCTCGGCGTCCACCTTGACAGGCGTCTTATATGGAAAAAACATATTGAAGCGAAACGGGACCAATTAATTAATTAATATAGACGTTATCCAAAGGGCACAGTCTAAAGTGCTCAGAACCATAACAGGAGCTCCATGGTATATTCGCAATGAAGATATCCATAGAGACCTAGGTACACCTCTCGTCAAAGTCGAAATTTCTCAACTCCAGGAAAAATACAAAAGGAAACTCTCCACGCACCAAAATCCTCTAGCCAGATCGGTAAACCAAGTTAGTCAACAACAAGAAGAACTGACCTTCCAGCCCGTTGACATCGGAGGCCCCATAGTATAGATGTTTATAAAGATAAACTAATTATGTATTAGATTAAGATTTTTAAAATTGTTGTTAGTCTCTTAATAAGAGAAGATCCAACAAATAAAAGATAAAAGTATTAAAAAAAAAAAAAATACACATACATAAAAGCCCACAAGAAATTAACTGGAACTAGGTTATGGAGAAGTGGAGACCAAGGCGAACAATGCGATAAAGTGCATATCGGCATGGATGGCGGACTCGGGATTAGACTTGGCAGCCCCCAAAACGGAGGCGGTCCTCTTCACAAGCAGAAGGAAGGTGGAACATATTACCATCCAAGTGGGCAACTTCACAATAAGATCCAAGGATTCAATAAAGTATTTAGGAGTTATGCTGGACAACAGGCTGTCATACGGAGTACGTGACCAAAAAAGCAGCTGGTATCCAAGAGCACTCTTTCGGACGCTGGCAAACATTGGAGGCTCAAAAGAAGGCAGGAGACGCCTTCTGGCCAGTGTTGTCACGTCGGTTCTACTGCTTAAGAGGAGGCTAGGCGGATTATATCGGCTCACAGCGCTACTAGTCATATCGGGCTTCAGAACGATCTCGGAGGACGCAGCTCTCGTCTTGGTAGGAATGATTCCCATAGACATTCTGGCAACCGAAGCGGAGGAGATATACAAATTCATTCAACGAGAGAGAAGTATGGTACCCCGGGGGGCCATTTTTTTTTTTGCGCGGTTCCCACTGCATACGTACAGCCCACCTCCCGTCCAACCGACCGAGGGACGCTGCCGCGTAACGTACGGCTCGAATCGCGGGAATAAATCCGAGATAGATAAGCGAGGATTAGTAGAAAGATATCACGAGGAAGAGTGTTGCACAGATAAGGCGGTTAATATAAGCGATTTAAGATTGTTAGTAGAGCAAGGTGACAAGATGTGGTAGAGACCATTGTAGTCCGAACATAATACCCTGAACGGATCGTGTTGGGCATATGTCGAACTACAATGGCTGAGGAGTAGAGGACGAAAGTTTCTAGTACTTCTACTAGGAATGTTAAAATTTAAGCGTGTTAGTAAATGCTGGCTGTCTAAATTTCCATAAATAAGATTAAATAGAAACATGACACCCAGCATCGTTCTACGGTTTGTTAATGATGGTAAGTTGATTAGTAAAAGTCTACTACGATAAGAGGAGAGGGAAAGATTTGCATCCCAATTAAGTCCCCTAAGAGCAAAAGTAAGGAAGTTTTTTTGTACAGATTCCATGTGATCTTGGTGTACTCCCTATTGAGGACTCTAGACACACGATCCATACTCAAGAATCGGACGGACGAATGATGTACATAACGTTTTAGTTATGTACGAGTCATTACCCATAGCTTTATTGACCATGGTAGATATATGGTCGGTAAATTTAATAGGACACCTAGATCGTTTACCTGAGTTAATCGTTCTAAGGCGTTCTCATAGAGAAAATACCTAGCCTGGTGAGGACTAGATCGGTAAAATGGCATGAGTTTACAGGTAACATCTTTAAAGAAAACACGTTGAGTTCTCCCTGATAAGTAGCTCGAAATCCAGATAAGAAGATTGGTTGGGAATCCCAAAAGACTGAGTTTACTTATAAGAAGCGAATGGTTAACAGAGTCAAATGCTTTACTGAAGTCAGTGTATATGACGTCTGTTTGTAAGCCATTCCGGAAGCCATCCGTGATAAAAGATGTTAGCTCCAATAAGTTGGTAGTGGTGGAGCGGCAACTATCCACTTGGAAGGATAGGTGGGATTCAGCGACCAAAGGCAGATGGACGCATAGGTTAATCTGGTTCCAAGGACCGCTGCCTGCAGCTCCAGTCGTGGGATAGACATCGTTCTCATTGGCGCACACTTCGTTCTTGCGCACACGAAGCTAACCAGCACGTTGCCATCCTCGTACGTGGCCTTCCAATAGGCCACCGCCGCGAATGCAGATTGACATGCATCCACGAACACATGCAACTCGATGGTTCGAACTGCCCCACGCCCAAAATGGTAGCGAGGACATCGGAACTGTCCCACGGCGTCCATCTCTCTGCGCCAGGCAGTAAAATGCTTTGCCTATCTCCTCCGGCAGTGGTTCGTCCCACTGGATCTTTTGCCTTAAGATCTCCCGCAGCAACACCTTTGCTGTAATCATCAAGCAGCAAAGGAACCCCAATGGGTCGAACGTCGACATCAGCAGGCTCAAATACTCCCTCTTTGTAGGGACTCGATCTCCACTTAGAACGCTTTTTGGCACTCGATGATACTCCACGTTGAATCTGAAGTCATCCGTTGTTACCTGCCAACGCATTCCAAGGATCTTCTGCTCGGCCTCACCCCATCCGACGCTCTTGACCTGTCCAGGTGGTCCCAACGCCGCTTCCACGATGGGTGAGCTGGATGAAAACTGGCATAATTCGAATCCAGCCTCCGCATGTATCTCCTTCACTCTGGCAGATACTGCAATAGCTTCGCTCTCCGTAGCGAAACTGTCCACGTAGTCATCGACGTAATGGTGGTCGATGATGGCCTTGACCGCCCTCGGATCTGAATCCCGAAACTTCAGGGCATTCACCGTCTTCACATAGTGCGCAGTGCTCGGCGAGCAGGCTGCTCCAAACGTCATTACGTTCATCTCGTATACATCCGAGTCCCGGTCGTCGTTACCATCTCTCCAAAGGAATCGTTGGGAACATCGATCCTCGGGTCGGATCAGCACCTGGTGGAACATCTCCTTGATGTCACTGCAGACTCCGACTGCTCTTTCCCTGAAGTGGAAGAGGACGGCTGGCAAGGGAAGGGAGTGCAGAGGCCCCTTGTCCAGCGCCGAATTTCCGCCGAGTTCTACACGCGAGCGTCGACCAGAACGGAAACGAGCAGCGTTGGCGAATGCCAGACCAACGGATGCCGCAGATTGCATCACCGTCTGCTACATGGAGCGGATGAAGAGCGCAGATGGCCGGAGCAGCGAGGTGGCTTCAGGCGCCACAACGGAGGAAACCAGCAGTCAGCAGTTTCCAGACGCAGCCCCGACAGGAGGTCTTCGCCACGAGGTGGTTACAGGGACCACGAGAGGAGCTGTCCCCAGAAACAGCCTGAAGAGAAGGGCCCCGCAGCCAGCGCAGGCGACCGTGCAGAGGAATCTAAGCATCGACGTCGAAGGAGGCCGACTTTTGTTCCGTATACTGCCAATAACGCTGTACGGAGCTGGTCGCCAGGTAGACACGCGCACTTGGATGAAGGATCCTCCGTCACGATGATCGACGACGAGCTACGGAGGGATCTGGGAGTGCGAGGCGAACAGCGACAGCTGAACATCCAATGGTTTGGAGGAAGGGCCAGCAGAGAGCCCACCAACGTAGTGAGCCTGGAGATAAGTGGAGCTAGGAAGCCCTCTCGTCACCCGTTGAGGAACGTGTAAGCCGTATCGAGCTTGAGTCTGCCGATGCAGACGTTATGATGACGAGATGTCCAGGGCGTGCATAAGGATTTGCGACTGCCGATAAAGCCCTACAGCAACGTGGTGCGGAAGTTGCTCATCGGACTGGACCATGGACATTTAGGATTGCCACCTAGGACGAGGCGATTCGCCAGAGAGGGACCCTATGCGGCCGCAACCGAGCTTGGATGGGTTGTGTTTGGGCCGGTAAGTGGACAATCAACTACGCCGTCACCGAGGTGGAATTCGAGATAGAAAGCTTTGGGGTGAAGCTTGCACCACCGATTGCAGCCAACGACGACGCGCGGGCCCAAAGGATTCTCGAAGACACCACGGTGAAAGTGGGGCATCGCTACCAGACGGGATTGCTCTGGAAGGACGACCGCGCTGTGCTGCCACGGAGCCTCGAGATGGCGCACAGACGGCTGATCAACGTCGAGAAGAAGTTGAAGCGCAACGGGCAGTTTGCGCTGGAATACGATCGGATCATCAAGGATTACGTGTCCAAAGAATATGCAAGGAAGCTGCAGCCGGATGAGGTCACGGTGAAGAGCAATAAGCTATGGTACTTGCCAAATTTTGCTGCCGAGAACCCGAACAAGCCCGGTAAGGTGCGGCTTGTGTTTGATGCTGCAGCCAAGGTTGGAGGAAGCTCGTTAAATTCGGCGCTGGACAAGGGGCCTCTGCACTCCCTTCCCTTGCCAGCCGTCCTCTTCCACTTCAGGGAAGGAGCAGTCGGAGCCTGCGGTGACATCAAGGATATGTTCCACCAGGTGCTGATCCGACCCGAGGATCGATGTTCCCAACGATTCCTTTGGAGAGATGGTAACGACGATCGAGACCCGGATGTGTTCGAGATGAACGTAATGACGTTTGGAGCAGCCTGCTCGCCGAGCACAGATCCGAGGGCGGTCAAGGCCATCATCGACCACCATTACGTCGATGACTACGTGGACAGTTTCGATACGGAAAGCGAAGCTATTGCGGTATCTACCCGAGTGAAGGAGATAAATGGAGATATTCAATTTATCTCTCCAATGGGAGATAAATGGATAAATGGAGTGAAGGAGATAAGGAGGACAGCTAGCAACGGATGACTTCAGATTCAACGTGGAGTATCATCGAGTGCCAAAAAGCGTTCTAAGTGGAGATCGAGTCCCTACAAAGAGGGAGTATTTGAGCCTGCTGATGTCGACGTTCGACCCATTGGGGTTCCTTTGCTGCCTGATGATTACAGCAAAGCTGTTGCTGCGGGAGATCTGGAGGCAGAAGATCCAGTGGGACCACTGCCGGAGAATATAGGCAGAGCCTTTGCTGCCTGGCGCAGAGTGATGGACGCCGTGGGACAGTTCCGATGTCCTCGCTACTATTTTGGGCGTGGGGCAGTTCGAACCATCGAGTTGCATGTGTTCGTGGATGCATGTCAATCTGCATTCGCGGCGGTGGCCTATTGGAGGGCCACGTACGAGGATGGCAACTTGCTGGTTACCTTCGTGTGCGCAAAAACGAAGTGTGCGCCAATGAGAACGATGTCTATCCCACGGCTGGAGCTGTAGGCAGCGGTCCTTGGAACCAGAATGATGAACACTGTCAAGGAGGAGCACAGTATGGACATCAGTGAGACGGTGTTATGGACGGACTCAACAACGGTGCTGATGGATGATGGATCGGCAGCACCCACCGCCGATACAAGCAGTTTGTGGGCAACCGAGTGGCGGAGATTTTGGAGTCCTCAAAGGTTTCCCAGTGGAGATTGGTGCCTACAGCTGACAACGCAGCGGAGGATGCGACGCGGTCGCAGAGCAAGGCGGACCTTAGCCCGGAATCCCGGTGGCTAAGCGGTCCCGCATTTTTATTCAGCCAGCAATCGAGCATCTTCCGGATGCACCTGATGAGGAGGAGATGCCCAGTGAGTTCGCATTGGTGGCATCGAATGAATTTGTTATCCCGTTCAAGAGTCGCCTCCGTACAGTCGCCTGGTGAGGACCACAGCCTGGGTCCTGAGGTTTCCGCGGCGGTGCCGCAAACAGAGAAGCGAGCTCGAGGAATATGGACTCACTGCAACGGAGTGTGAGGCCGCGGAGAACCTGTTGCTCGCTGATGCTTGGCGCTCCTTGCGCCTCCTGACCCCTGGCTGCGGTCTCCTCCTGCGGTGCTCGGCGCTGGCTGCGCCCTCTCGCTGCGCCCTCTGGCTGCGTCACTGGCTGCGACTCCACTACTCGTACGGGAATTGCAGTCCGTGCGCTCTTGGCAACTCTTTAGCTGGTCGTCAAGCCGTCCTCCAGCGCAAGTTGCCCTTACAGTTTCCCTAGGACTGCGAATAAAAGATGTTGTTTTGTCTAATGTGGAGTTGCCTTTGAACAAATCCCCACAAACGTAGGTCCAATGAAAGAAGATGCTTCGGGCGTTTTATTCTGAAATTTCTTAATTAGTTTCACAATACAGAATTATAATCTAAATCTTATTCTTACCGCAGTGTGCCCTCCTACCATAAAAAAAAACAATGAGAAGGCACTTTTTCGGCGGCATTCACTTTTCCAAAAGCAGTAGACCCGTACTTCAAAGGGCCAAGCTATCGGATACTTAAAAATACTAGATCCTACCAAATACTAACTCTACCTATCGATCACAATGTTTGACCGTCGACAACTGCATTTGCAAATGGAGATTAACTCGCCCACAGGTGGCGAACAGGGCCTTGAAGCGCCTTAAGGCTCGAAAAAGCTAGCCCCAATCAGACCTCAAACTTCGCCTTTGGGCGGTTAACAAGCCGCTTCAAGAGGCAGGCAGCTCCAAAGTTCCACATCAAGCAATTGGACTGTTTCTAGGCACAATCCCCGCAGGAACCAGCAGAGGCTTTTGCGGAAAACCTATAATAGCGCTTAAAGAAGTGGTGGACAACTTTTTTCACTCTCTCTTGGAGCTTTTCATACCAGTGCACAGTGGTTCCGCTTGTATGGAAGAGCGCCCAAAAATGCTTTTAAGGATGTCTCCTCAAGTAAGCTTTTAAATGAGGGGAATAATTTTAAATTGTCCTTTTTTTCAATATTTCTCTGCCCAGTAATATATGGGTCGGACCGTAAAAGCAAATAATTCAATATGTCTGTATTTGTAAGTGTTGAGCTATCAGCGTTTTGATAGCGGCCGAATTAATAGACCAGGTTCAATTTTACAATTCAATTTATTATGGGTCAATTTAACCCCAAAACAAATTCCGCGGCCGGTGCAAAACAATGCCGAATTACAAGTGCATAAAAACCTAGGAGCTTGCACAGAAGCTCCACCAAAGCTCCCAAAGTGCATGCGCTACAAATACCAATAAAGCGCATGCGAAACTGGGAGACAAAACAGAGAAGAATACACGACAACAACAGATGCAGCTAAGCATTTTATGATTATTTTAAATGCACTTTTTGGTATAAAGTAAAAATAAAATTTTCATTAAGGCCTGTAATTTCTGCAGACCACCGGATTCGAAAAAAATTTTCTCGCAATATTGCCATTGTTGGATGTTCCTTTGCCACCATCTCTAGACTGGTCCACTATTAAGGCCATTTTATCTCGAAAATCCCGTTGAACTTCTCTCTTTCTTTCTGAAACTTTATGTTTTTGTTGGTGTCCTCTAGCCTGCCACATTTTTATGGCTGACTTATAAGAAAGGTGAAAAAAATATTCAAAGAATCTTATATTTGCATGCAGTGGAGATAAGCCAAACTCGAAATATTTTGTTGATACTAAATGATTTTGTTGTTTTGTCCAAACATTCATTCAAATTGTTCATCTCCGTTGGCTTTGCTTCGCAAATATAACATTTAGTGGAGTGCGATTCACTTAAAGCATTATAAACTTTTCCATCTACCATAGTTAATTGTGAGCTATGCTCAACGAATATTTTTCTCTTTTGCACACATAGTTCTGTAGGTATTAGAAAATTTATTTTCTAATTCACAGTATTTCTCCTCTGATTTTGATACTTTGATCGTCTCTTTTTATACCCTTGCAGAGGGTATTATAATTTTGGTCAAAAGTATCCAACGCAGTGAAGGAGACATCTTCGACCCTATAAAGTATATATATTCTTGATAAGGATCACCTCCTGAATCGATATGAGCATGTCCGTCTGTCCGTCTGTCCGTCTGTCTGTCTGTCCGTCTGCCTGTCAGTTTCTACGCAAACTAGTCTCTCAATTTTGAAGCTATCGAGTTGAAACTTCACACACATCCTTCTTTCCTTTGCAGGCAGTATATAAGTCGGAACGGCCGGGATCGGTCGACTATATCCTATAGCTGCCATATAACTGATTGATCGGAAATGCCATAACTTCGTTGTTTTTCAAGTTAGAAAGATAAAAGTTTCAGTGGATTCCTCTTTGGGCAAAATAATTCGATATGCCAAATTTTATAAGGATCGGCCAACTATATACAATCCGCTATATATCTAATAATATAAGATGCGTGGCGCCACCTAGCGGACTGCGACTCAACTGCAAGGGTATATAAACTTCGGCTCCGCCCGAAGTTAGCTTTCCTTTCTTGTTTAAACTGGAATCGAATTGGTCTGCAATAACGAGTTGACGAAGGCCGATGGTTTTTCTAAATATTTTTAAGTAATTTTTTTTCCAATTTTTTCCAAATTACTTTTTGATCAGTTTTTGAAATAGGTTTAATAGGCAGTAAGATCATTATTGGAAAACGTTTGCATGTACTCGCTATGGCCCATACTTCCATCAAACCCCCATTTTCCAAATAATAACAGATGAGAAACAGAATCATCTGCAATTGTTTCAATAACATTATATTGAAGCTCAAGTATGCTCGAGGCTGTGTTATTTAACAAGCTTTGAAGTTCGACTTCAGCGTAGGATTCGTCTACAGATATGTTGTCAGGATATTTCTCTTTTTTGGAGCTTAAAATAGCTAGGAAAAAAATCTAATAATATGTTGCTGTTTACGGGCCGTCAGCCAACGGGTACTACAGGGGGAGAAACGCATGGGTTCATGTGCTGTATCTGTGTACACCGCTAGTAGTGCGACTATACTCTCCACGTGAGGGCGGCTGGTAACAGGTCCCGGTAAGGTCATGTCTCTGCCGAGGACGCTGGCGAATCGTAGTCGGGCGGGGAGAAGAACACTCCCTTCCTCAAATTACCCCAATCCAAGGTGGAACAGCATATGCCGAGGGATGCATGTCCGGGGGGTGCACGGACGTTAATATGCGGACTCTGGGGGACCGGCCGACCCCTCAGTTTCAATCAGGCTTATCATGATAAGCGGGCTATGTCATGATGGACGAACCCCTTTCCGCCTACTCGTGGGTCCAAATATGAACTTAAACAAAAATACAAACGAAAATAGTGGAGAACGGAAGTCCCCAAGAAAGTCCGGAAATGAAATCATGGATCCGTCAATCTCCAAGGCAGACAGAGGCCAAAGAGATACTGGGATGGTGAAGCTCCCCACTGAGGGACAACGTCCGGAGGCTAGCTGCGCCGGTGTAGGGGGAGATGCCAAGGCACCAACCCCTAGAACGGGACCCATTATGGGACCACCGAACGGTGTGGGGGCAAGATCCCAGGGTCGAGCTCCTCTCGCACCGGCGGTATCCCTCAGGAAAGCCCCGGTCCGGCGACTGCTGGCCCCTTGCAGCGGAAGGGCTCCTATAAGGATAGGAGGAGAGCGGCCCTCATTCTGATGAGGGCAGACCCATCGGCGGCATCCAACCCCGATCAACTGAGATAATTAAGTGGGCGAAGGAAATCCTGCCTGACTTTCAGCCAGCAAAAGCGGGAGTGAGATTGGATCCGAAGAAGCCGACAGGAGTAGGTGACTCTGCCAAAGATAGCGCACAAAGTGCGAAGAGGCAGAGGTCGACGGATGGTGGAGCGCCCCTAGCGAAGAGGAAAAAGGTGCAGAGCAACAGATCCTTCGCCGAGGTTACTAATGGTAGGACCATCATTGGGGTTGTTGACAACGGCTCCAAAGACGGCCTGATTCCCAAGGAGCTTTGGCGGAGGGTGGTGAATGAGCTGCATGGCTGCTGCGCTCAAGAGCGGAGGACCTCCACCGGACCGCGAAGTCGCAGGGTGGTACCAGGGTAGCATCGAGGTGATAGCATTCGCTCTACAAGCGAATGATTGCGTCGCTTGGAGAGGTTTACCCAGGAGCCAGTCTGGAGGCGGTGGACTGGGACAAGATCCCCAGCAAACCGAGGGCCCGCGTTTGGCTGACAGAGAAGCCGGCGGACACTGCGACCATACTGGCCATGCTAAAGGTGTGCAATCCCACATTCCCTACGGAGGACTGGAGAGTCGTCAAGGTGGAGGAAGCCTTGGGACTAAGAAGGCAGGCTGTCCTCACTTTAAATGAGGAGATTACGAAGATCCTGGAAGTGCTGGTAGCCGTATTAAGTACGGGTTCGAGCACGTTGCAGTGAGGGTCTACAAGTCGGATGCGAAGAGTGAGCCGGGAGGCATCGACTTGGAGATAGACGCACAAGAGCTAGACTTGGGGGAACCGACTGAAGAGGTCCGCCCAGAAGGAATGTCAGATGTGGAGGAGAACATTCTGGAAGGGTACACCTCAGAGGAGAGTGACTTTGCAAGGCCTCTTGGAGGCGTCGGTATGGAGGAAGACTCACTGCTAGGCTCCGACACCGAGGCTGAGGTTACTGTTGTGGAAAATCTAAAGGATGTCCCTGACATTCCTGCAGATAAATCTCCATCACAGTAAGGTGGCATCCGCCGCCCTCCTGCTCCATCTCGCAGAGAGTCCTGCTAATAGGATGCGGTGCCAACGCTCATCACAGTCAGTGGGGAAGCACTGACACAAATGAGAGGGGTGAGTCAATGTTTGATTTTATCCTCAGCTCTAAGCTTCTAGTGGGTAACAGAGGTTCAGAACCCACCTTCGTCGTCAAGAACAGGAGAGAGGTTCATGACATTACATTATTCTCGCCCTCCCTGGCTGATGCAATCACCAGCTGGAGAGTCCTTGACAAACACTCATTTTCAGACCATCGCATTGAGATAGTAGTAAATTTTGAAAACTTCACCAAGCAAGCAGTTCGAAATCCAAGAAAGGCAACTGGGAGCTCTATAAAAAGATACTAGATAGATCCTTAGGCGAACCGCCTTCAGAGACCATCGAGACCTATGAGGGGCTCAACGCCATGGTAGATAAGCTTACTGCGACTAGCGCAAAAGCTTACCACAAGGCCTGCCCCAAGAAAAGAATAGGTAGCAACAGATCGAAGAAGCCTCCGTGGTGGACCTCGTCGTTAGCCCCCTACAAAAAAAATGCACGTAGGGCCTTCAACCACGCGCACCGTACTAACACAGACGAGGCGTGGGAAGCCTATAAAGCTGAACTTAGGCAATATAACAAAGAATTGCGCAAGACAAAGAGGGTTGCCTGGGCCAATTTCTGCACCAACATCTAGGAGACATCAGAGGCCGCCCGCCTAAGAAAGATTCTCTCTACTACAGCCCCCATCGCAGGCTACATTAAGAACACGGATGGGCGCTGGACAACCTCAAGCCAGGAATCCCTGGAGACCCTTATCAACGCACACTTCCCGGGTTGCTCATCGGAAGGAACAACCCAGGTGATGCGTAGCCAGGGTCACCAGGGCCCACTCAACTACCTACTTACTGACAGAAATCTTAAGTGGGCAATAGAAAGCTTTAAACCCTTCAAAGCTCCGGGCCCAGACGGTATTATACCGGCACAGTTATCCAGGGCCGGTATTAACCTAAGGAAATGGATCAAGAAAATCTTCAGTACAGTCTTCACTACTGGTATGGTACCAAAGGCGTGGCTGTGCACGAAGGTTGTATTCATACCCAAGGCGGGCAAACCATCCCACTGCACCCCTAAGGACTTCAGACCTATAAGTCTTTCATCCTTCCTCCTTAAGACTATGGAAAGACTCTTGAGTCTACATCTCCAACTAACCATTAACCCAAGGGTCATCTCATGCTCTCAGTATGCTTACAAAAGGGGCCGATCAACAGAAACAGCCCTGCACGAAATCACTATGATCGCCGAGTGAGCGATCAACTTTAAGGACTTGGAATAGACGACCGATCAGTTCACCTAATACGGCAGATCCTGGTCAACAGGAGTGTCGAGGCCTCTCTTGGAGGTTCGACTATTCGAAGATACGTCAAGAGGGGCACCCCGCAAGGAGGTGTACTCTCACCACTACTCTGGAACGTGGCGGTTAATAGCCTACTGCGATCCTTAGAGGGTGGCGGCTGTAAGATCATTGCGTACGCGGACGATGTCGCTGTTGCCTTCGTAGGGAAATTCCCACAAACGTTATGCGACCTAATGACAGGGAAGCTCGAAGTTCTGTCGGCCTGAGCGTAAAGGAACGGGCTGGGAGTCAATCCGTCCAAGACAGAGCTGTTTACCAGGAAGTACAAAATACCAAATCTAAGGCTTCCGAAGCTCCTAGGGGGAACCCTAGTGATAGTGTGAAGTACCTAGGCATCACACTAGACAGGAAACTGGACTGGAAGCTGAACACCGCAGATAGGGCTAAGAAAGCGGCAATAGCACTCTATACCTGCCGCAAGGCGGTAGGCCTGAAATGGGGAATGTCCCCCAAGATAGTCAGATGGTTATACACAGCGATCATCAGACCAATCTTATTCTATGGAGTTGTGGTCTGGTGGCCTGCCCTGGACAACTCCTTATGCAGGGAAAGGTTCAGGAAGACGCAACGCATGGCGGAAGTCTGTATAACAAGCAGTCTACGCACTACGCCTAGCGATGCCCTAGATATCATCCTTGACCTACTACCGGTAGAACTGATGGGGGTCAAGATAGCCACTCTGGCGGCAATAAGACTGCGAGAGGCGAATCTATGGAGCAAGAATAGTTTTGGTCATACCAGACTGGACCTGCATCACTTCATGGCTGAGGGGGGTACGGATTACTGCGTGCCCGTCGACCAACCCACCACTAATTACAAAATCAGCATCCCCTCGAGGGAGGAATGGAATGCCCGGACACCGGGACCGGAGGGCTCCCTTCATATCTACATAGATGGATCAAAACTCAACGGCCAGGTGGGAGGCGGTTACTTTTGTGAGCATTTGAGCCTAAAGGAGTCCTTCAGACTCCCTGACTCCTTAGCCATTAGGGAATCACTAGAATCCCTAGCACTAAGGGGCATTCGGGGTGCATATGCATCTTTAGTTTAGCATAAGGTCAACATTGTATCATAGTAATAGAATGTTTAGCCATTACAAAAAACAAAAAAAAAGGCATTGCCTACGCAGAACCCAAGTACCTGGAACAAGTAGGCGATCTCGTCAACAATCCACTCGACACAGCTCTACATTAACAGAAGCACTTTTCCAAAAGTTTACTAATTCGCAAATGGTACGTCTGGACGTAATAACTAGCCCCGGACAGCCCCGGTATGTGCCGTAAGCGGTACCGACGATTCGCTTGTGATGCCTCATCCAACACGATGCTTCCTTTCGGCTGTACCCACTCATCTCCAAAGTGTTACTCGATCCATGCCTAGAGTCGACCAAATAAAAAAAAAGCCTCCCTGGTGGTCGGCAGAGCTCTGCGAGCTCTGGACTGACTGGCGCCGTCTCATCGGTCGACGCTTGTCGCTGAATTTTTGATAAAAAACTCTATATTAATCATTAATCACTCACCAGATCTAACTTCATGTGATTTTTTTTTATTTGCAAAACATTATTTGTCCATGATCCCACGTTTCAGGACATTTCAGCTATCTGAAAGGCGACTACCGATATATTCCGAAAAATTACCTGAAACACTCATTTCGCGTGGTTCCCACTGCATACGTACCTCCCGCCCAACTAACCGAGGGGCGTCTGCCGTATGACTTACCGCTCAAATAGCGGGAATAAATTCGAGTTAGTAAATGTGAAAAGAAACATTGTAAAGATAACAAGGAAGAACTGGTGTGCTGTTGTAGGTAATTTAGAATGGAGGCTTTCATATTTAAAAGTGATGAAAGTGAAATAATGCGATACGGATCATAAAACCCTAAGTGGCTTGGCTTGGAACTACTACGACTTAAGAATAGAGGACTAAAGTTTTTAGTGCTTCTATTCGGAACGTTAAACTGTAAGCGTGTTAGTAAATACTAGCTTTCTACATCACCATTAATAAGGCTGTGTAGGAAAACGACACCCAGCTTTGTTCTATGATTGTTCAATATGATATGTTCAATTTTGTCGCACAGTGTTATCATCATCTGCGTACATAATTACCAGCGAGTTCGTTAAGGGTGGCGGAAAGTTATTAATAAAAAGAGTAGTCAGTAACCGGATAAGATGGCTTTCTTGACGGACTCCAGATGTAGCACGGTCTAAGCGGGAATGTTCATTTTTAAATAAGATTCTCTGTGTTCTTTCTGTTGGGAATCCCAAAAGATTCAGTTTACTCAACAGGAGTGAGTGACTAACTGAATCAAATGCATTATTAAAGTCGGGCTTTACTAAAAGGAGCTTACTTCATAGTCCCTTATAATTCTGATAGGTAAGATTGATAGAGGATGTTAATTTATTTAAGAGATTTGAAAAATCTCTTGAAATGCTAATTGACCCTGAATATAAAAGCCTTGAGGGGAGCGATATTGATATGAATTTAATCTTAAGTATCTTTCGAGGATTTTTATCTTTAAGAAACCTTTATCTTTAAGATAAGAAAGAAATCTTTAAGAAAGCTGACATGGCTCAAGTCACGCATGTTCTTAAGGGGGGGTTAGGGTTTAAAAAATTTTTTTTTTCGATTTTTTTTTTTTTATTTTCTTATTAAAGAACCTTTCAAGAATACTGTGTCCAAATTTTAGATGGATAGGTGCATTATTAACAAAGATACAGCGATTTTAGCAACCCCACCTCCAAGCCAGGCCAACGGTCAGAAAAACTTCAAAGCGTTTTTCCCAAAACTCACTTTTTCAAAGTCGGTGCCCATCATAACTTCAAAACTACTGAATCGATCGTTTTGAAATTTTTACCACTTCTTGCCAACATAATTGACGAGGTAACGCTGGAGAGTTTTTTCCAAATTTGTTTAAATTTCTATTTTTTAAATAACAAATAAGCCGATTTTTGCCTCAAAATCACGTTTTTCACTTCAAAGTGTTCCCAAAAATTTAAAAATCGAAACTTCTATAAACCCTCCCAGCGTTACCTGGGAAAAATGTCTATCTAACGAAAGAACTTTGATTTTTTGATTTTAGATAATCTACAACCGATATATGAGGGGCACCGCAATGCAACTTTTTTTCGAGGAGCCTGCTAATAATGGTTGCCATTGCCGTAGTTCTTATTATTTTTTTCTGAAAATTTTACAAAACATTCTTCAAATATTGTACCTTAATCTAAAAATAGTTTAAATAAATAGATGTTTACCAGATCCTCAAAAAAAAAACATGAAAATGTGTCTTTTTTTGCTCGCTCAGACCCTAACCCCCCCTTAAGCAAAGCAGGTCGCATAAGACTTTAAAAGACTATAGACTAATCAGTTGATCATCCTCCAGTTGATTTTGGACATAGAAGGTGCCCCTTATCTAGCGCCCAAGCTCCGCATTCAATACTATAATCGTTCAGTTATATAGCAGCTATAGGATATAGTCGGCCGATCCTTATGAAATTTGGCATATCAAATTAGATTGCCCAAAGTGGAATCCGTAAATGGGACTTTCTTTTCTTAAAAAACATGAAAGTGATGCCAATTCCGATCGTTCAGTTATATGACAGCTATAGGATATAGTCGGCCGATCCTTATGAAATTTTTTAGATAAAATACCTTGGCCAAATATGTGTCTGGCACTACATGTCATTGAAGTTCCGCCCCAAACGACCTGAACGCCATATTCAACCTATCCATCCAGAACTAGCTGGATGGTATAGAACAAGCGAAAATGGCGGAAATTAGACTAGGGAAGCGAATGGACTCATCCCACAAGGACTACTGCCGCAGCTGCATGCATGAGGATGAACAAGAAAAGGATTGAAGTTCTTCTTTGCCAATGCTCAGCCCTACAGACTTTTAGATTATAATTTCTTGGAATAGATTCTTAATCTCGGAGGTTTCAGACTTAGATCTTAACAGGACTAAAAATTCATCCAAGCCTTAAGGTGGGCAAACTGCTAGTCCAGGAGTATCACACACATGGGAAGGGATCACATCCACATGTAGGGAAAGAAAATTGATCGAAATTGACCGGTCTAAATTCTAGTTAAAATTTGACAGCCATTTCAACCTAACCTAATATGTATGTTGCTTCTGCTTTTAATTTATATCAACCATTTAGTTTATTTTATATTAAAAATAAATATTCAGTTTTGTTATGAATTGAATAGTTAATCTTAAAAAAAAATCGAAGAAAAAGTACTATTTACTTTTGCGATTATGTGTTCTGAGCACTAAAACATCAAAATTTTGATGTTCTTTTCAAAAGAGTCCATAAAATAAAATGAAACAACTATTAAACAAATCATAAATAAATAACGAGACACAATTTTCAGTGAATCATTCGACGTTTTCAGAGGAACAATGGAAAAAATATATAAAAAACAAGAAAGGAAAGCTAACTTCGGGCGGAGCCGAAGTTTATATACCCTTGCAGTTGAGTCGCAGTCCGCTAGGTGACGCCCCGCATCTTATTTTATTAGATATATAGCAGATCGTATATAGTCGGCCGATCCTTATGAGATTTGGCAAATCAGATTATTTTGTCCAAAATAGAATCTGTACCAAGTCCCATCTTTCTAACTTAAAAAACACCAAAGTTATTCCAATTCCGATCGTTGTATGACAGCTATAGGATATAGTCGGCCGATCCTTATGAAATTTTGTACATAAAATAATTGGTCAAATATAACATGTGTGGAAAGTCCCAACCCTCTATCTTAAAAAACAACGAAGTAATTGCATTTCAGATCAATCAGTTATATGGCAGCTATAGGATATAGTCGACCGATCCCGGCCGTTCCGACTTATGTACTACCTGCAAGGAAAAGAAGGATGTGTGCAAAGTTTCAACTCGATAGCTTTAAAACTGAGAGACTAGTTTGCGTAGAAACCGACAGACAGACGGACAGACGGACATGCTCAAAT
Organism: Drosophila ananassae; assembly: GCF_017639315.1. Taxonomy (NCBI): domain Eukaryota; kingdom Metazoa; phylum Arthropoda; class Insecta; order Diptera; family Drosophilidae; genus Drosophila; species Drosophila ananassae. The sequence goes on from NC_057928.1 coordinate 886,080, forward strand.
CGATTCAGGAGGTGATCCTGAATCAAGAATATATATACTTTATAGGGTCGGAGGTGTCTCCTTCACTGCGTTGCATTCTTTTGACCAAAATTATAATACCCTCTGCAAGGGTATAAAAAGCCGTACGCAAGAAACAAATAACAAACAAACTACAAAAAAAAGTGAATATGCTCTTATTCTTATACAAATTGTTACTCCCAAGCGCTCGCTAGGTTGAATTGACTTTTTTTGGGAAAAGCGTTATAACTTCAACAATTTTCATAATTATACCCTTGCAGAGGGTATTATAATTTTGGTCAAAAGTGTGCAACGCAGTGAAGGAGACATCTCCGACCCTATAAAGTATATATATTCTTGATCAGGATCACCTCCTGAGTCGATATGAGCATGTCCGTCTGTCCGTCTGTCCGTCTGTCCGTCTGTCTGTCTGTCTGTCTGTCTGTCTGTTTCTACGCAAACTAGTCTCTCAGTTTTAAAGCTATCGAGTTGAAACTTTGCACACACCCTTCTTTCTGTTGCAGGCAGTACATAAGTCGGAACGGCCGGGATCGGCCGACTATATCCTATAGCTGCCATATAACTGATTGATCGGAAATGCCATAACTTCGTTGTTTTTTAAGATAGAGGGTCGGGACTTTCCACACATGTTATATTTGATCAACATATCTTATGTACAAAATTTCATAAGGATCGGCCGACTATATCCTATAGCTGTCATAGAACGATCGGAATTGGCATAACTTTGGTGTTTTTTAAGTTAGAAAGATGGGACTTGGTACAGATTCTATTTTGGACAAAATAATCTGATTTGCCAAATTTCATAAGGATCGGCCGACTATATACGATCTTCTATATATCTAATAATATAAGATGCGTGGCGCCACCTAGCGGACTGAGACTGAACTGCAAGGGTATATCAACTTCGACTCCGCCCGAAGTTAGCTTTCTTTTCTTGTTTTTTAATGAAATTTGTCTCGTTTTATTCAGTATGTGGCATGAATGACAGAATTTTTGTAAGTTGTACCGAAAAACTGGCGTCAAAATCCGAAAAACACGAATAAATGGCAAAAATTTCAGTTTCTGGTTGTATCCTTTCTGTTTAATCGAAGATTTTTTTTTCAAAAGCTACAACTTTAAACTATTGAAACACAACAGCAATTTTGAAATCGGTTTAAAAAAACGCGTTCAGGAATTTTTAAGCGCAAAGAAGTCCCGAAAAAGGTTTTTTAACAATAAATCAGGAAGCCAATATGACAGTCAAGGCTTCAAAAATGAAAGTCGTCACACTAATTATACAGGCCGACAATTTCCAACTTTTTTTTTTTCCTCCACGCGTAATTTTACCTGCTCCATAACCTTTAAGCTCCCCTGAACCAAAGTCGAGAACAAACATAGGTTTCCGCGGTACACCTAAGAGAAGAAATTGATGGAAAGCTGGAAGAGTTGAGTGGAAGACCCCCCGTGGGTAAGTCTGACATTCAAGCGGGAAAGTTTCCTTGGAGGAATTAGGAGTATAGGCTGAAGGACCCCCCGTGTGTAAGTCCGACAGTCTCAAGTGCGGTATTTAGAGCGAGTGCGGAGGATCTGCGAATCAGTAGCTAAAGGACCCCCTGTGGGTAAGTCCGGCGGCGGTACGCAAGTCAGTCAAACAATAGAAGTCAGGAGCGAGTGGGAACAGGATCAAGGATCCGCGGCGGAACCAAAGCCCAAGGGTAAATCGAGTCGGATTAGGTTATTCCCGGACACGACAGGTATCCTGGCGATAGCGACAGATAGGCCTGGCGTACGCCTTGTCGGTTCCTGATCAATAAGTCCAGGTGTGATCCTGTGAAGCAAGGGATAGCCAGCTCGGGAACTCAATCCCAACAGTGAAACCAAGCAGGGACACCCCGGGAAAGTGAAGAGAATCCTTATCCAGGCGCTGGAGCGTATGCACAGCGTATCACCTGGAGTCAAAGAAGACGCGACGCCCAAACCTCTGGCCTACCATAGATCCTGCGGAGCGTAGGCACGCAGGTGTTTGGAGGCGAGTGGCGAACGCGACCGGGGGCGTGTCTTGTGCGATAGGTAGGCCCTTCGTGCCCTGATCCGGCCGCTAAGCAGCGAAAAGCATATCCGGCTCGGCGTATGCCTGGGAGGTGAGCCGATCGGTCTGTTAACACGGATTAGGTGCCGGCCACGGCGAAAGGGCATCCCCGGTGAGCCGAAGGTCCACGGCACCCGCAACGGAAGAGCAGCAGCAGAAGCGGCGACGATGAGGGAGCTGCAGCGACGACGAGGGAGCAGCAGGGACGACGAGCGAGCAGCGGCAGCAGAAGAGCAGCAAAGAAGACAACAGCAACAACACAGGCCCCGCAATTTGTTGCGAACAAACAATAGCAAAAACAGTTCGTTACACTATATAATCTTATTTATGGAAATGTAGGCAGCCAGCATTTACACCCGAACCGAAACACCCGAAAATTTTAACATTCCTATTAGAAGGACTAGAAACTTTCGTCCTCTACTCCTCAGCCATTGTAGTTCGACATATGCCCAACACGATCCGTTCAGGGTATTATGTTCGGACTACAATGGTCTCTACCACATCTTGTCACTTTGCTCTACTAACAATCTTAAATCGCTTATATTAACCGCCTTATCTGTGCAACATATTTCCTCGTGATATCTTTATCCTACTATACGCTTTATCTATCTTGGATCTATTCCCGCGATTCGAGCCGTACGTTACGCAGCAGCGTCGCTCGGTCGGTTGGACAGGAGGTGGGCTGTACGCATGCAGTGGGAACCGCGCGAATCTAACCTTTTGCTTTGAGTAGTCGCCATTTTATCGAACATATTTTGTTTTGCTAATTCCTTCGATTAATTTCTAGAATTTTTAATTTATTCATGCAATTTTTTGGTTTTGTGTCTATTAAATGATCCAGTCCAGAGATATCGTCCTCACCAAAAGAGTCCTTTTTTTGCGGACCTGTGCAAAATTGGCAATAACATCGATGGAGAACCAGGTTGTTTAATAAAAAACTGCGCCAAGGAACTGTGCAAATCTCTTTTGGGATTCTTAACTGATCTCCTTATCTGTATTTCAATCTACTTAAGCTTTCAGTCCGCGTCACATCTGGTGTGCCCCAAGGAAGCCAATTTGGATCCTTGCCTTTTAATGCCTTTGCTTTTAATTCAATTAAATTTATTTACGCCGATGACTTTAAGCTTCGTCTTCAGTATAGATTTACTAGTGCCCATCCACCATGGTTAATAAAGCAATGGTGGTGCTGGGTTTTATGATAATATGGATAAGAGAATTTTTATTACATCATTATTTTTTTTTTTTTGCGCGGTTCCCACTGCTCACGTACAGCCCACCTCCCGTCCATCCGACCGAGGGACGCTGCCGCGTAACGTACGGCTCGAATCGCGGGAATAGATCCGAGATAGATAAGCGAGGATTAGGAGAAAGATATTACGAGGAAGAGTGTTGCATAGATAAGGCGGTTAATATAAGCGATTTAAGATTGTTAGTAGAGCAAAGTGATAAGATGTGGTAGAGACCATTGTAGTCCGAACATAATACCCTGAACGGATCGTGTTGGGCATATGTCGAACTACAATGGCTGAGGAGTAGAGGACGAATGTTTCTAGTCCTTCTACCAGGAACGTTAAAATTTAAGCGTGTTAGTAAATGCTGGCTGTCTATATTTCCATAAATAAGATTATATAGAAACATGACACCCAGCATCGTTCTACGATTTGTTAATGTCGGTAAGTTGATTAGTAAAAGTCTACTATGATAAGAGGGGAGGTAAAGATTTGCATCCCAATTAAGTCCCCTAAGAGCAAAAGTAAGGAAGTTTTTTTGTACAGATTCAATGTGATCTTGGTGTACTCCATATTGAGGACTCCAGACACACGATCCATACTCAAGAATCGGACGGACCAGTGATGTATATAACGTTTTAGTTATGTACGGGTCATTAAATTCTTTTGACCATCTTTTAATAAAACCAAGCACACCCATAGCTTTATTAACCATGGTAGATACATGGTCGGTAAATTTAAGTTTCAAATCTAATAGGACACCTAGATCGTTAACCTGAGTTAATCGTTCTAAGGCGTTCCCATAGAGAAAGTACATAGCCTGGTGAGGACTAGATCGGTAAAAAGACATAAGTTTACATTTCGATCCATTAAGCTTTAGGTTATTTGCTAAACACCAATTTTGAAGTTTATCCAAATCGGATTGAAGTCTAGACTGGGCGCTAGTGAAATTATACTGAAGGCATAGCTTAACGTCATCAGCGTACATAAGTACAAGTGAATTAGTTAAGGCAAGGGGCAAGTCGTTAATAAACAGAGTAAAAAGTAGGGGTCTAAGATGGCTTCCTTGGGGCACCCCCGATGTGGCGCGGACTACACGCGAGGTAACATCTTTAAAGAAAACACGTTGGGTTCTTCCTGATAAGTAGCTCGAAATCCACATAAGAAGATCAGTTGGGAATCCCAAAAGACTGAGTTTACTTATAAGAAGCGAATGGTTAACAGAGTCAAATGCTTTACTGAAGTCAGTGTATATGACGTCTGTTTGTAAGCCATTCCGGAAGCCATCCGTGATAAAAGATTGTAGCTCCAATAAGTTGGTAGTGGTGGAGCGGCGCTTCATGAAGCCATGCTGGCACGGAGTTATTATTGAACTACATAGGTGTTGCAAATGTGGAGTGATAAGTTTTTCAAAAAGCTTTGGAATTGCTGACAATTTAGAGATGCCTCTATAATTAGCAGCGTCGGATTTTTTCCCTTTTTTATGCAGCGGAATAATGAAGGATTCCTTCCACATAAAGGGAAAGATCGAAGTTTCCAGCGATATATTAAAGAGTTTAACAAGCGGTTTGCACAGTGCCTCGGCGCAGTACTTCAGAACACAGCCTGGTACTCCATCAGGGCCTGGCGAATACACGGGCTTAACCTTAAGAAGATCCGATAACATACCACTTTGATCGAAAGATGGGCAAAATATAAGGTTGGCTGATTGGATATTATAAGTGTAAGGCTGAGCTAAACTGCTGCTAGGTGAATAGGTAGTTTGAAAAAACTGTGCAAAGAGATCGGCCATTGCCTGATCGGTGTTCGCATAAGAGTTCTCAAACGTAAGCAGTGGGGGAAAAGATACATGTTTACGCTTAGTGTTTACAAAGTTATAAAACTGCTTCGGATCCTGAGTAAACTGAATCCTGCAGCGGCGAATATAACTCCTATAACATTCTGCGTTATGCACGGTGAAATTGGACCGAGCTACAAAGTATCTTGAATAACTAACTGTACAGCCAGATAATCTATGTTTGTTTAAAAGTCTACTCATACTATTCTTTAAATTTATAAGGTGCCTTGTATACCAAGGCGGATTCGTTGAAGCGGACGGATATTTCCACGGCACGCAAGCGTCGAAAAATATGTTCAAAGTGCAATAAAATTTTTGTAATGCGATGTTTATATCCTCGCATGCCAGTAAATCAGACCAATCAAATTCCAAAATTAACTTTTTTAATTTCATAAAGTCAGCCTTACGAAAGAAACGAACTTTCTGAGATTTAACTGTAGACTTAAGGTCAAAATAGTAATTATTTTCGATTGAAACCTCAAGAGTGGGATGATATGGATCCTCCGGGTTAGAAAGGGGCAAAGTTCTGGAAAGAGTAATTCCATCAGGATCAGAAACGAAACATAAGTCCAACAGCCGACCCGAAGAATTTCTAACGTGGTTAATTTGCCCGAGTGACATGTCGAACATGCCCTCAGGGAAGTCATGGTGGGAGTTAAGCTGTAAAGACGGTGAATTATCAACATTTGACCACATAAGTTCTGGGATATTAAAGTCACCCAGAGCTATCAGCTGGAAAACCAAACGAATAGCGGACAAATGTTGCCAGTATGTTGGCGGTTCGGACGAAGGTGGTATGTACAAACAGGTAACATACAAAGATTGATGGGACAAAGTGATTTTGATGCAAAGAAATTCAATGTCACCAAACTCTTGTGATTTTACCTCTTCAGAAGCGAATTTGGAGTCTACAGAAATTAGCACTCCTCCTCCGCTTCGCAAAGTTCTATCACATCTAAAAGTGGTGTACCTACTAGGAAAAACTTCGGAGCTTAAGATCTCCGGCTTTAACCAAGTTTCTGTAAATACAATAATGTGGGATGCAAAAGAAGAACTATCAGAATACAGATTGGGAAGTTTACTACGTAACCCTCTTGTATTCTGATAGGTAAGTGTTAATGAAGACATTAGTTTTTTGAGATTGAGGAAGATGAGGTGGAAGATTGATCAGTGGCCTTAACATGTGGGAGTTTTACACCCACAGGTTTGGTTATCTTTTTTTTCACCGTACTTGGTTGATGTTCTTGGACGAAAATGTTCTCTGGCCAAAAGCTGGCGGAACAGATCGTCTTGAACATATGCAAGGGCACACGTATTTTGAAAGATGACGTGTGCCTGGTGTAAGAATATTTGAATTTTGTAATATCCACCACCTTTATGTCGGCTTTTACTTTGGCTTTGATGTAAGCCGAGATATCAATCTCCGAAGTATCAGGGGCAAGCCGGGAAACAAAAATGTGTTTTGATGGTGGGATCACCTGCAAGGGTTTTGGTGCCGCCGTAACTAATACTGCGGCATCAGTGCGTACCGGGGGTCCGGACGGTTTATTACCCTGTTTGGCGACTGTTACAGGAGTTTGAATTATTGGGTCTGGGATCACTTGAAGCGATGCCACAGAGGACATATCGGACAATTGCTCATTGAGTCCGAGACATTCGGAAGCCGAATTTTTCTCAGGTCCGGCCCTTGGGGTGGCCAGAGATATACGCGGCTGCATAGTTGTCGGCTGAGCAGGCTGAAGATTATTCGACCCGAGCACATCACTAAAAGCGGATTTCTTACGCTTTGGAGACTCATTTAGTAGTTGAAGACTACTAAACTGTGTATCAAGCGCACACAGTTGGTCATTGATTTTTCGAAAACCACTAATCAATTCCTTGAAACCGCTTTTAGTCTGCCTCATGAACGACCTCATCTCGTCGTGAACAGCACGACAACCATCACAGCAAAAGTGGAGTCCAGACCTACGCGAGATTGCATCCGACACTGAGGCCGTGAACCCGGCACACTTAGCGTGTAAAACGTTTTCACAGATCCAGCAATGGATGGTAGGCTGGGAAGACGAGATTGTCTTATTGCAAGACTTTAATGCACAGACCAATTTAAAATCCATAATTATTAAAAATTTGAATAATTAATGTATTAAAAATTATTTAAAATTAAATAATTAATTTATTAAAAATTATTAAAAATTTAAATAATTAATTTTAACACTCTTATTTCAACGTTCCCAGTGGAAGGACTAGAAACTTTCGCCCCCTACTCCTAGCCCATTGTAGTTCGACGTAAGCCCAACATTATCCTTTTAGGGTATTATGTTCAAACTACAAGAGAGCACTCTACCACACCTTGTTGCTTTTCTCTACTTTCAACCAAAAATCCTTTATTCTAAACGACTCATTTGTGCATCATTCTTCCTCGTGATATTCTACTCTATAGTACTCTACTCTTAATCCATCTTGGATCTATCACCGCGATTCCAGACTCACTGTATGCAGCAATTTCGCTTTCATTAGGTCACAAAGTCATCGTAGGTATTTTTTTACTTTGGTATTCAATATGAGTGTTTTGTTTTGCCTATTTTGTGCGGAATTTTAACAATCAGGTCAGGGGTTGAGGTTTTTGTTGTTATTAGTATATCGTTGCTGAGCCATGTAAAAGTGACACCGGTGACGTGAGGAAACGGGCACTGGGCGCTCTCAGACTCCTAGGACGAGGAAGCGGGAGCGTGCTCTCACATTGTTGGATTACTGTGTTGCAATTCCTGTTGGTTGCGTTACTTGAGCCCTACGAATAGTAAAGAGGCTGTTCTGGTGGAGAAGAAGTTGGCAAACGACTTTAAAATTCCTCTCGATTGATTTGCATTTTTTCCGTATTAATTGTTCTGCCTTTTGTTGCACTCCGGCCAAGGTGATCACAACACACGGTTCATTGATTTGTTTAATTTAATTTAATTTTGTAATTTGTATACCCTTGCAGAGGGAATTCTAATTTTTGTATGCAAAAGTATGCAACGCTGTGAAGGGGACATCTCCGACCCTACATACCATTACCACCTGAGTCAATATAAGCATGTCCATCTGTTTCTATCAATCAGTTATATGGTATGTCCAAACTCACAATTTTCGCAAGTTCTTACTCAAGCCTCAAACCTGAAAAATTTGTCATAGTTTAGTAAATAACACAATTATTAAATGAATAATGGATTTTTAAATATTTTAATTATATCTATGTCAAGTTTTTATTTAAAAATTTTGTATCTCTCCAAGCGAGGCTACCATGCGCTTATGGAGGCATACTGATCTGGAATCTTGGTACGCTATTACCTTGTTGCTCCTCTAATACCATTCTGCATCTTCGCAACCTGGTGGGGATTCTTTGTTCTTCCGCATATTTTCATAAAGCGCGCGAGTCAAAGCTGCTTGGGGATCAAAGATCGGTTCTAGCCTCACTTCAGTTCTAGCTTCACTCCAGCCTTGCCGGTTGAAAATCCGTCAGTATCTCTTATGCCCATCTAATAGTCTCGGCTTGGTCTGGGGAGGATTCTGCCGATGGGTCCACACTCATTAAAATTTAGTCTGCGCTTCTCCTATCCTCTTCGATCCTCCCGCACCAGGGCTTTCCTTCCTTTCGAACCTGAAGTCTTACTCCCCGCGCTGTTCAGTGGTCCCATAGGAGCCCTGGTATCATGGTAAGCCTGGATTGAGGTGATTTTGGGAAGGGAGTACTCATCTCACCGCCTGACTACGATTCGACAGCATCCACGGCAGAGATATAACCGAACCATATATATAAGCTCACTGAGCTTAACGAAAGAGTTTGTGAGACAATTCCTACGATGCCTAGCTTGCGGATAGCGAATGGCCTTTTCAGTTAAGGTTAGCTGTGAATAAAGCGAAGAATCCCATAGCAGGACCGTCCTCGCAAACAAACAGCCCCGGACAGCTAGGGGGTATCTGTGTCGTAAGCGGTGCCTACGATGCTTGTGTTGCCGCCTCTAAAAAGTAGCCTCACATACTTTTCCTCTCCTACACTACCGAGAGTCAGATGACGTGTGCCTGGTGTAAGAATATTTGAATTTTGTAATATCCACCACCTTTATGTCGGCTTTTACTTTGGCTTTGATGTAAGCCGAGATATCAATCTCCGAAGTATCAGGGGCAAGCCGGGAAACAAAAATGTGTTTTGATGGTGGGATCACCTGCAAGGGTTTTGGTGCCGCCGTAACTAATACTGCGGCATCAGTGCGTACCGGGGGTCCGGACGGTTTATTACCCTGTTTGGCGACTGTTACAGGAGTTTGAATTATTGGGTCTGGGATCACTTGAAGCGATGCCACAGAGGACATATCGGACAATTGCTCATTGAGTCCGAGACATTCGGAAGCCGAATTTTTCTCAGGTCCGGCCCTTGGGGTGGCCAGAGATATACGCGGCTGCATAGTTGTCGGCTGAGCAGGCTGAAGATTATTCGACCCGAGCACATCACTAAAAGCGGATTTCTTACGCTTTGGAGACTCATTTAGTAGTTGAAGACTACTAAACTGTGTATCAAGCGCACACAGTTGGTCATTGATTTTTCGAAAACCACTAATCAATTCCTTGAAACCGCTTTTAGTCTGCCTCATGAACGACCTCATCTCGTCGTGAACAGCACGACAACCATCACAGCCAGGCTGGGGGCCCGGTATAAAAATTTTGCCCTGTCTCAAACGGTGGGCTCAGGCCACCTGGCGACCCCTGTTCTAAGAAGCCTTACCTGTGCCCTATCTGCAACTCGTGGGAACACAGCATGGAACAAACAAACACAAATAACATAAATACAATCAAGGAGTCGGGATCTCCCAAAAAAACCATAACACTGGCAACGACGAGTAAGCCTGCCCAAATAAAGAAGACGGTGCAGATGGCGGGTGAGCCCACCCAAGCAAGCTATGTAGGGTCTACGTGGACCCCGCCCCAAACTCGGTATGGCCAACAGCAAGCTACCCACTACCGCCACCATGGCGGCAGGTGCGAGAAAGGGTAGAAAACCCGAAGCGGGTAGCAAACTTGGCCAAAATAAGAACGCATACACCGAAAAGAGAACTGCAGGACAGAATCTGATTTAGTAGCTAGCGCAGAAGGTAAAATTAGAGCCTGCATTTTAGCTAAAAGGCACCTTAGCATATTTTTGATCCATAATTACAGCGACGCAAACAACGCGGAAGCTACCGTGGAGTCCAAGACGACTCCAATCCGGGAAATGGCATGTGAATATAGAATAGGATGTGACTCCAACGCTCACCACTCACAATGGGCGAGACATAGAAACATCCCCTAACGTTCAAAACCATAAAAAAACCAATTGAGGCAAGTATTACCAAATCCTCTCAAACACCATTATACCAGAGCCACCTGACTATCTTCAAACCGTGGAAAGTCTTAACAAATTGAGGCAAGAATTTACTCAAGCCTGTAACAAGATGCTCAGAAGAGCAAGTCCAAGAACCAACCCAAAAAATACGAAATAGGCCACCATGGTGGTCTACAGACCTAGCAACCCTCCAGACAGCATGCAGAGCCCTGGTAAATAGGGAATCTGAACCGAATACAGAACCACCTTTGCCCACCTATAAAAAGGCCATCCGTAAAGCGCTCGCTCCTCATGGAATTCCTTCTGCTCTGACATCGAATACACAGCCCAAGCAGCGAGGCTTAGTTTCTATCCCAAACAGCCACATCTCACAAGAAAAGATGGCACTTGGGCCAATACATGTGAGGGATATCTAGCCACACGCGCCGCCCAATACAAATGCCCCTCCCACAAACTTTAAACTGCATAGTGACCAGAAAGCCCTATACTGGGCAATACACAGTTTCAAGCCATATAAATCGGCCTGTCCAGACGAGATAATACCTGCTTAAATCCAACAAGCTCCTAAATATCTTTTACAGATCCCACAGTGGTCCAAATCGCGCCTTCACATACGACCCGAGAAGATTTCAGACCAATCAGTTTATCATCCTTCCTGCTTAAGACGCTAGAAAGAGTCATTGGCAATCCTGTTCACAGGCAAATACCCACAGGCGCTCTGCGATCTTTTGAGCCCAAAATTGCAAACCCTTGCCGAATGGACAAGCAGAAATGGCCTGGGACTAAATGCGCAGAAAACAAAGTTAGTTCTGTTCAGAAGGACATTTCCGCCCCTCGTCCCCCAAGACTAAACAACCAAAGGCTTTTCTTCAGTAATATCGCCAAATACCTAGAGCTTATTTTGGATAGGAGCTAAACTGGAACTCCAACATTGAAAAAAGGTCAAAAAAGGCTGTTGAAGCCCTCTTAGCCATAGGAAAGCCATAGGAATCAAGTGGGGCATGTCCCCTATATTGTGGGCTGGATCTACACTGCTATTGACAGACACTTACTACTGTTTAAAAAGTTTGTATGGTTGCCAGCCCTCAAAAGAAAGAACGTCCTTAAGAAGCTGGAAAAATCAAGCGGTGCACTACGATCCATCCCAAACGAAGCCCTAAACGCCATACTCAGCATATCAAATCCAGGACCAGTTGAAATACAATAAGCAAAAGTAGCGGCAATCCAGCTAAGGAAAACTCAGCAATGGAGCACCCTCAACAAGCCCACTCCACCATTCTACTAAACAACCCATTCATTTCCAGCAGTACAGTCTACTGCACTCCCAGGAGTATCCACAACACCTTTCCACCTTCAATTCCTAATAAAGACTAATGTGGAGAACAAATGCCAGGCCCAGAGAACGCACCAAGCTTCTATACTGATGGCTTCAAAATAATCAATAGAGAAGGAGGAGGAATATACTCCGAGCAACTAGTCATCAGAGCCTCTTTCAAACTACCCAATCACTGCAGCGTATTTTAAGCTGAAGTAATTGATATAAGAGAAGCACTAAAATACCTAAACATACAAAACTCCACACAAAAAGGACCAATATATATAGTAATAGCCAAGCGGCTCAGTTCGCTTACCAGAAACTCCAAAAAAGTCTCAGACTGCAGATCATCTCTACACTAGATGGCAAACCAGTATATCAGGAACATCACAGGCAACTGCAGAGCAGAAACATCGGCTTCGCCCGTAGTTAGCTTTTAGCAAGTTCAATAGTATCCAGTTCATTCAGAAGATTCTGTGTATTCTTTAAAAAGGGATTCCTCTGTGACATCATTTCACACTTGGACGGCTTTTACATGTTTCAATCATGTCTAAAGTGTTTACAATAATAACGGTTTTAGCCAGTGAACCCTTCACATATATATAAAAGGTTTTCCGTCTGTGGTTACTATTTTAATCAAAGAAGAAACAATTGATTTTTCACTCGTTGATATGATATTCTTCGTTTATCTTCACATTGGGTTAATTTGAATATCCAGAATTGTTCTACTCATTAAAAATAACCATATGTTTCGTTGTTAAATGCCGTCTTAAGTTTGTTGAATGATTTGTTGACAATTTAATACCGCAAACACTAAATATCGACTGGTTCTCTTCAAAGTTAAATTTAAAGAATTGGTGTATTTTTTTAATAAGGTCTCTTCCCATGTTACACAATAAATATTTTTAAAGGGTCAGAAAAAGACACTTATTTGCAGACAACGAGAAACGACGGTCAACAGTTATTTGCAAGCTCTGGCTTTAAAAGATGACAAAAAAACCTCTCAGAGACCGAATTATTTGAGTGGTAACACACTAAGAGTTTTCAAAAGACCGAACGAAATATTCTCACTCAACCTACCGAACTGAGCGGACGTGCTTTGCCCGAGCTCCGCGAAAACTGCAACATAATAGTTTCAATAAAAAAAAATCTGAGGTAACCCAATCTGAGAGAAAACAAGAACACTTTTTTTTCGGTTAAGTTATGATATAAAACTAAATGTAAAGAATGGTTAACAGTTATTTCTCTGAAACAGTCTCAGTTTTTTCAAGCTCTGAAACGAAGTGAATCCTATATATAACCAGCAATACTTGCTGAACCAAAGCATCACAGTGGAACATATTCACAAGCGGAACAATCCATTGAACATAGTTCGCTCAGTTGATGGTCTCATCGCAGAAAAGCTAGAGCTTTATGTCGCTTATGGGAAAAACCATTCAAAACCTTATGCAACACCCTTTTTCTTTTGCTCCCGTCCCAACAATTAAAATAATCGATGCCAGATGTTCAAATATCAAAGTGGAATGCCGTGTGTATGTGGGCTCACACGTTGATGTAGACACATATCCCAACCTTGAAGAGGCCATCGAAAAGCTATTTTATCACTCTAGAAGCAGTACTCGTCGAGCAGTACCAGTACAGTAGCAGCAAAAATTTCAACACAATGGTGGACATATAAAAATCCTCACCCAACCAATCAATTGATCGAACGCTGAAAATACTCTGCGAGAGAACATAGAATAGGTATCACGGACCAGTTCCAGATTTCCTCTGTGGCAAGTCCACCCGAATTTAAGACCCCAGAGCGAAACAATTGCTCCAATTAGAAACTCCAATTAAAAACCTAAAAAGAACCTGGTGCTGACCTAACAGCAAAACTGCCAATTTGCACCATATGCACCATTGTACAGACCATTAAGTCTGCTTTCATGTCTATCAAAACTTTTCGAGCCTTCTGGTTCGATGCCATCTATTTCGCATAACAACATACATAAGGGCCTAAAACATTATACTGGTAACCAATTGGGTTTCGCGAAAGGCATGGCACTATCAAGCAGGTTAAATACAGAAATACAAATATCATATAACAATACAGATCGATCAAATATACGGCTGTAATTTCTCGACGTTCAACAATGTCTGGTTAGATGGCCTCATGCATAAAATCAAAGCCTTACTGCCAGGTTCTACAGAGAGTCAGAGCGTAAACTATTTGAGTCCTATCGATACAAAGATACATTAGAAGCTGGAGTTGCTCAAGGTAAACTATATCAACGTTCGCTTACGACACTGCCACTGCGAACTCGACGCTGATCAATGTTGCCTTGGAGACTGTGCGATCGTTAGAGCTGACGGACAAAACTATGACGTCGCCTAGGAGCTGCTAAACAAAAGATTTAGTAATCGCCGGCTGCTTCTAAGGCCGTAGAATCCTCATCGGCGACGAGACTTCGCGAACTTTTGGATAAATTTATTTCGGATATACGAGGTCAGGCAAGCATGGAAGGAAATGCAGGCTGACTCGAATTCCTTGGATTCCATTCCAATGTGGGAGTCGGGCACAGATTCCGGACATTGGAAAGCATAGATTTTCCCATGACGTCATGTGCACCAAACCCTAAGGTAGGAAGACGTAGACCCTTTAATCCGGGTAACTCTGCATTTATGATTACAAACTCATGCATATATGATCTGTGATGGCCATTCTCATATAATAAACTCCTATCCAAGGTTTTTAAGTTTTTCGCCTGAGGATCGTTTAAATCACTGACCACCAGCCCAATTTTGCGCTGCACGTCAGTTCCTGAAAATTTCGCGCCAATGTAAAACTTGCGAATCCTCACTTTCATCAGCTTCAGCAAGTTGATTCGCTAATTGGAGCTGGATTATGGTGAAGGTGTTAAAGGAAGATCTGGATTGTGAGTCACTTTTCTAAGAACTTTGTGCGGTTAGAGGGTGACTATTCAGTCAGGTTTCAAATTTAACATTACTCTGGTGCATTGGGTGATTCGTACTTACAGGTTTTACGCCTTTTGGAGAGGAAACTGTCTCAGCAACCTGAACAACTCGCTGATGATTCGGCCATCAAACGATGGCCGATCGTTCTATGATATAATATAACGTGTGTGGAAAGTCCCAACCCTTTAACTTAAAAAACACCAAAGTTATGGCATTTCCGGTTCCGGACTAGTTTGCGTAGAAACAGACAGACATACGGACATGCTCATATCGACTCAGGATGTGATCCTGATGAAGAATATATATACTTTATAGGGTCGGAGATGTCTCCTTCACTGCGTTGCAAACTTTTGAACAAAATTATAATATCCTCTGCAAGCATCTAAAAATTGTGGTCAACGCTTTTACACGGCCTATATATATATTAATATAAGGCGCGTTCCAAAGTAAATCGGATTTGTTAAAAGAAAAAAAAAATCAAATAATATTGTCGAAAAATTTAATTTATTTTTTTCAAAATGGTCTTTATTTTCGAACGCACCTCAAATTTAATAAATTTCTCTTGTTATTTGTTTTGGTCTTTATTTCAGGGGAGCCTAACGGTTATGGAGAAGTAAAATATGGGTATGGATATTTTGCTGTCGGCCTGTGTTATTATTTTCGGTTTTTGGAAAAAAGTGTTCCAGTTACAGAAAAATGGATTGTGTAACATTGTGTTTTCTGTTTTGTTCCTACGTAGACAGCATTAAGAAAGTCGTCGGCAATTATTTTCAGGCTCTGGCTCTGATTCTTTGTTGTACAATAAATAATAGATAATAATTTAATTTAATGATTAACCGTATAAAATAAGTAAATAAATTCTTTTTACATATAGGGCAATACGAAGTCTATCTTTCTGTGGGTGGCTCTTGTTCGGAGCTCTCATCAAATGTGGCTTCGTGAGTGCGCCTTACGTTAGCCTGAGTTGCATCGTCCGATATGTCTTCTTTGAACCGGGTCCATTTTATAAGAGTTTCAGGCGATCGATATAAAAATATTAGCTTCCCGTACAAGTCTTCTTCAAGTCGATACTCCTGGGTTTCGCGTACTAAGTATATATCATTGCATAACTTTAAAACCCTATCGACATATGGTAAATCTTCAAACATTATGCGCCTATGGTTATTAGCAATCAGAGATCGGATTACTCTAGAAACAACATATACAAATGTTGTATATAGACCAATAATCCTATTATAATATCATATATAAAAATATCAAATATAATTTGTATTATTATTTACCCTGTTTTTTCAAGAAAACTCATAGCCGACGGAAAAGATTTATCATTAAATACATAAAGTACCACCCCATCATATTGGCCGCTTTTTGGTAATGCTGATAAAATGGTATTATAAAATTTATCTTCACAGTAGTCATACATTTCCCACCACGTCTTGTCTTCAGATAGTTTTTTTTGCATGATTATAGGACGGGAAAATTTATCTAAGGGTTAATTAAAATTTTAAAAATATTTAAAACATATTCTCAAGAAAAAAGGAATAATGGTTAGCATAAGAAGAGAAAAACTTTGTGATATACAAAACGCTATAATATATATGTTTTGGTCATATGGTTCACATAGGCACGTGCAACATAAGAAACGGTCTCGAACCTTGTCTAAAGGGAACAAACGGACATATGACCACATAAAATACGTACACACGCTGATATATTTACGCTGCATTGTTGAAACGCACTTACTAATAAAAATAGTCGTGAATGATAGTAAAAAATGATAACAGCGGAATGACGAAAATAAAAATGCGTACGTGGCTCCCCGCTTTCCAAGATTAGCGGAGTGCTTCTGTCAAATTATCAGGAAGACAATAAGAATCGTATTGACCGTCCAACTGAGGTAAACTGAGGTGTGAAGATACTGGCTTAATAATTTATTTTCGCAATCGGTCCAAATTAGTTTAAGACAGGATTTAGGGAATAGTACTTTGTCGCTTTGTTGGAGAGACGAGCGGGTTTTAGGGAGGTTCTCTTTGCTTCAACATGTTTCCTCGAGGTTAATCGTTTGTCGAAGTGGATGTCAAGGAGACTTCGTCCAGTGTGGAATTGGTGTGTTATTTAAGGTAAGTAAGACAAAGTACCTCGGTTCTTCTCCTCGGGTCTAAACGTGATATGGTTACATTTTTAATCATTGACTTGAATGTGGCTCTTTTTTTTAAGCGAACGGACGTGTTTATTTTTAAAGTGACCGCCTCAGTTTCGGATGCCGTTTCACGTAGGTTTGGTTTCCACGTTTGCTGTGATGGTTGTGATTCAGTACGAAATGAGATCGTTCATGAGACAGACTTAAAGTGGATTTAAAGAATTGGTTAGCGGTTATCTCAAAACCAATGACCAACTCTGTTCGCTTGATTCACAGTTTAGTAGTCTTTAGCTGCTAATTGGGTCTACAAAACGTAAGAAGTTCGTTATTAGTGATGTGCTTGTGGCGAATACTCTTCAGCCTGCTTAGCCGACGATCAGTTAAAAATTCGGCTTCTGAATTTCTCAGTATAAACGAGCAATTCTCCGATTTGTCCTCAGTGGCAACGCTCCAAGTGATACAACCAGACCCATTAGATTAAACCCCTGTAAAAATCACAGGGTAAACAAACGACCGGTACAAATTAATGCTGCAGTTTTAATAATTTAGACAATAATTTACAAAAATATTACCAAAACTCCCACATGTTAAGGCCACTGACCAACCTTTCACCTCATCTTCCTCAGTTTCAAAAAACTAATGTCTTCACTAACGCTTACCTATCTGAATACTAAAGGGTTACGTAGTAAACTCGCCAAACTGTATTCTGATAGTTCTTCCTTTGCATCTCACATTAGACTCTTTCCAGAAACTTAGTAAAAGCCGGAGATCTGAAGCTTCAAAGTTTTTTCAAGTAAGTACACCACTTTTAGATGTGATAGAACACTGCAAAGGGAGGAAAAGTGTAAATTTTTTTTGACTCAAAATTCGCTTCTGAAGAGGTAAAATCACAAGAGTTTGGTGACATAGAAAATTATTTTGTCCAGTCAATCTTTATATGTTTTTTGTTCCTAGGTCCGAACCGTATAACACGCACCATGATTCCTCCGTGGGCATTGTAGAAATTTGTTAGGTCGGTTTCTGGTCTTGTGTTTCATTTCAGATCCTTATGGAATTTCTCTTTCCAGAACTTTGCCCCTTTCAAATCCGGACGATCCATATCATCCCACTCTTGAGGTTCTAATCGAAACCAATACTTTAATTGACCTTAAGTCGTTTCTTTTGAAAGGCTGAATTTTCGAAACGGAATAAATTAATTTCGGATTTTGACTGGTCTGATCAACTGGCATGTTAAGATATAAACATTTCTTAGTAGTTCAGTCCGATTTCAAAGTGGATAACGCAAAATATTATATGAGTTCTATTCTCCGCTGCGGGATTCAGTTTAATCAGGATCCAAAGCAGTTTTATAACTTTGTAAATACTAAGCGTAAGCATGTGTCTTTCTTCCTTTGTTTACGTTTGGAAACTAATCAGCGAATACTGATCAGGCAATGACCGATATGTATATACAGTTTTTTTCAAAAACATATTCATCTAGCAGCAGTCCAAGACAGCCTTAACCAAAAACATCCAATCAGCCAACCTTATTACTTATATCACAACCTGGTACTCGGGCCCTGGCGAATGCACGGGTTCAACCTTAAGAAGATCCGATATAACACAACTTTTATCAAAAGCCACCTTTTGAAAATATGAGATTAAAACTTCCAATTTAATTGGCGAAAATATTTTTTTACTAACTATAATAAATTCAATAAAAGTTTTCGAGTTTTCCCTTAAATCCAAAATTAAAACATGGTATGATCTACTGATTTCAATAAGAAAATAAAAATCTTCCATAGGAAAATGATTGGGGAAAAATCATAGAAGACCAAAAATCAATGTAGAAAATCGGAGATTTAAACTTTGGATGAGTATTCCAAAGATATGGTAACTGCTAGATACCATTTTTTAATTTTAGTTGGTACACATACATTTCAAAAATGATATGTACTAGAAACAATGATGGTCATCGCCATTACACGGCCTACATAATTCAATATATGGTAAAATTTTATCAATTTCTTCTCTTAGGTGTACCGCGGAAACTGTGGGTGGTAGAACCTATGTTTGTTCTGGACTTTGGTTCAGGAGAGCTTAAAGGTTATGGAGCAGGTGAAATTATGCATGGAGAAAAAAAGTTGGAAATTGTCGGCCTGTGTTATTGCCGGCCAAACTTGATGCTTGACCCGACAGCGGCTACGATGATTAATTTGGATGCCAGTCCTGGGACGCAGCCTAGATAGATTGGGCCTTAAAGCTAAAGAGATTTAGAAGAAAAATCTCTAAACAAGAAGGCACAATATTTTGGGTTGAAACTTTGCTGCAACTCACGAAAACTGGACTATAGCTGATTGGGATACCGTAAGTCATTATAAGCAGCGTTAAATATGACAATTAATTTTAAAAATGTGTTTTCAATTTTATATGGTCAGATGAATCAAAAATTAATCGTTTTGGTATTGGACAAGAGATCTCATAATCGAGTCGCCACGTAATGTGCGTCAAGCCGTTAAGCATGGAGGTGGCTCAATTATGGTCTGGGGTTGTAATTATAAAAATGGAGGTGGTCCCTTAGTGTTAATCGACGAAATAATGCAAAAGGAACAATATCTGCATCCGTCAACTGCCGATCGTAGCCTGATAAACCTCTAACTAACTCTGCCTTCCTCTCTTTTTGGCAGCACTCTGTGCTCCTTACTCCCGTTGCGTCGCACATCCTGCAGAACCATATTCTGTGGTTCCTGCACCCACTCGCCAAATGGCTCGTGCCTCCTCTGCCTTTGCCTTTCAACACTGCATCCACCATTGTCCTGGGGGCTCTGTTGTTTTGGCGGGTCCTGGTGCGGTTCCTGGTGTGGTTCCTGGTGCCGTTCCTCTTCTAGAGATGCACATGCCTATGGCCATATGAACATTTTTATGCGTAACTTGCAGCTCTTAACTAGCCTTTATTTAACCTCCTTCGTATACTTCACTCATGACTTTATTAGAGATTGATGGCCCACCATGTATACTTTAAAGGATTCGTGATTCTTCTTTCCTTTCGTTGCTGCTTCCGCTGCCGAACCTGGTCCGCCAACTTTTCGAAGTATCCTTTCGGCAGGAAGAAGGACTCGAAACTTCTTCCTTCTGAACTACTACCATATTGGCCATTCCTCATCGTTCATTATTAACCATCTCGGGTTCTTCCCTGCAGTAATTCTGGCATCGCCCGCGGGATCGAGTTTATGTCTAATCCGTACATCTTAGCGGACCATGCTACTCGGTCCACAAATTCTAAGGGTTCTACTGTTCCATCGAGCCGGAATGACCAATCCCGTACCAGTTTTGCCACCTTTGCATAGTCCACTTGCACCGGGACCGACTTTCGATCTTGTGGCTCCATGCTCCTCACACATTTTATTTCTGGTACCAGATTTTGAATGAGCTTTTCTCCTTACCGCCCTTTGTCTCGGCGTGGATCTCTGTGTGAATTTTTCTTCAAGTCCACGCGTGACCGTTAACATCTCGGCGTCTTTTGTCTCGTCGAACCATTTTGCTACTATGTTCAAAAAAACCTCATAGTTGTACTATTCCCTCTGTTGGGAGACCGAGCTCTCTTCATACTTCACTCAGCTCCTCCTTGCGCAGCGCCTATTTCCAAGTTTTCCTCCCCATCTTAGCTGCGTTATTTCTGTACTCGAATGCAATCACGTTTGGGCGCCAGGTGCAACGAACTGTTTTACTTGTTTATGGTCGCAACAAATGCCACGGCTAGCTCACGGAGGTTGTGTTTCGTACCACCGAATATATCCGACGTGACTGCCCAAACAGAGAAATAACAGCGATTTCTTCTGTTTAGAAATGCCCCTTTTATTATTGTTGGTGTTTTTTTTACAAAGTTAGTTATTACAATGATGGGTCTCACAGGAGTTGACTCCTCCGCCGGTTCCTCGCTGCTCCTCCGGTCGCCTCTGCTCGGCTCCGCCGTCGAACGCTCGTCCTCTGGTTGTTAACCGGTTACCGATCCGGGTTGTTGCCAATATACACACCCCCAAGCTCTCGCCTGGCAGGATATGTGATCTTGATGCCTGGCGCCGATTCGGCTATCGGTTCCCCTCGTTTTAGAAGCGGCTGCCTTCGCTGCTCCGCCTCTACTGCTGCTGTCGCTGCCCCTGTTGTTGTTGCCGTAGTCGATCTGCTCCCGCGGCGTTTTTGTTCTTGATTGTCGCTGTTTTCCTTCTTACTTTGATGCCGTCGCCGCCATCGATCTTCTTTCGTATCCCTGCTCCTGGCTCACTGAATCTTGCTCTTTTACCGTGGTTGGCACCTGATCCGGGTTGGTCGCAAATTGCCACACCACCAAGGCATACGCCGCGCAGGATATGCTTCCGTGGAGCCTGGTACCCATGAGGGTCGACACCAACCACCGGCACGCATTCGCTTTGCAGAATTTGTGGCCGACCAGAGGTTGGGCGTCGCGCCTCCTTTACCTGAATCTAGAAGCTTCTGACTTGACCGGGGTATTCCTGATTGGTTTCTATTTGGGCCTGAGTTCCCGAGCTGGTCACCAGCGATAAGGAGTCTTTATAGCTCCGAAGCCAGAATACCTACCGTGTCCAGGAAATAAACCAACCCGACTCCTTTTACCCTGGCCTCCAGTTACGCCAAGGATCACGGATCCTTCCGCACTCTATCATTTTTCTATCCTCGCGTTAGACTCGCGTTTAGCCGCCGGACTTATCCACGAGGGTCCTGCACCCTGTTACTCCTAATTCCTCTAAGGAAACTTTCTTGCTTGAATGTCGGAATTCAAAAAGGCGGTCCTCCAACTCAACACTTCCAGCTTCCCTAGAAGACTCGGTCCCGATTCGCTCCAGTGACCCTCCTTATATAGCGCCCGTTAATCCTCCTTAATCTCGCTTCCCGCCGTTGCGGGCTCCCTCTCTTACTGCCCTTTGCCCCCCTGTCCCCACAACTCATATTGTTATTACGCAGGGCACCGGAATTCTTTAAGAGATCCCCCCTTCAAACACTTTGTTAGCCGAAGTCACAACACTTTGTTGTTATACCAATAACACAGGCCGACAATGTCCAACTTTTTTTTTCCTCCACGCATAATTTTACCTGCTCCATAGCCATGACTTTTTGAAAATATGAGCTTAAAAACTCCAATTTAATTGAAGAAAATATTGTTTAAACACCTATAATAAATTCAATAAAATTATTTAAGATTTAAGATTGTTAGTAGAGCAAAGTAACAATATGTGGTAGAGACCATTGTAATCCGAACATAATACCCTGAACGGATCGTTTTGGGCATATGTCGAACTACAATGGCTGATGAGTAGAGGACGAAAGTTTCTAGTCCTTCTACTAGGAACGTTAATATTTACGCGTATTAGTAAATGCTGGCTGCTTATATTTCCATAAATAAGATTATTTAGAAACATGACACCCAGCATCGTTCTACGGTTTGTTAATGATGGTTGTTTAGTAAGTTGATTAGTAAAAGTCTACTACGATAAGAGGAGAGATAAAGATTTGCATCCCAAAGAGCGAAAGTAAGGAAGTTTTTTGTACAGATTCAATGTGATCTTGATGTACTCCATATTGAGGACTCCAGACACACGATCCGTACTCAAGAATCGGACGGACCAATGATGTATATAACGTTTCAATTATGTACGGGTCATTAAATTCTTTTGACCATTTTTTAATAAAACTAATCACACCCATAGCTTTATTAACCATGGTAGATATATGGTCGGTAAACTTAAGTCTCAAATCTAATAGGACACCTAGATCGTTAACTTGAGTTAATCGTTCTAAGGCGTTCCCATAGAGAAAGTACATTGGCTGGTGAGGACTAGATCGGTAAAAAGACATGAGTTTACAATTCGATCCATTAAGCTTTAGGTTATTTGCTAAACACCAATTTTGAAGTTTATCCAAATTGGATTAGACTTCAGACTGGGCGCTAGTGAATTTATACTGAAGGCATAGCTTATCGTCATCAGAGTACTTAAGTACAAGTGAATTAGTAAAAGCAAGGGACAAGTCGTTAATAAACAGTGTAAAAATTAGGGGTCCTAGATGGCTTCCTTGGGGTACACCAGATGTGACGCGGACTAAATACGACGTAACATCTTTAAAGAAGATACGTTGGGTTTTTCCAGATAAGTAGCTCGAAATCCAGATAAGGAGATCAGTTGGGAAAAAGAAGCGAATGGTTAACAGAGTAAAATGCTTTACTGAAGTCAGTGTAAATGACGTCTGTTTGTAAGCCATTCTGGAACCCATCCGTGATGAAAATATCTTTCATCGAATAAGTTGGTAGTGGTGCAGCGAAGGTGGTATGTAAGAACAGGTAACATACAAAGATTGATCGGACAAAGTGATTTTGATGCAAAGGAATTCAATGTCACCAAACTCTTGTGATTTTACCTCTCCAGAAGCGAGTTTGGAGTCTACAGAGATTAACACTCCTCCTCTCCTTCGCAGAGTTCTATCACATCTATAAGTGGTGTAATACTAGGAAAAACTTTAGAGCTTAAGATCTCCGGATTGAGGCGGGCGAATCCACTGAAGTTGAGAAAAGGAAGCCAAAACCTCCGCCTATCTATATACGCGAAAAAAGTTCCAATGTTCTTGTCAACAAAATTATTGAGCTTATTGGTAAGGATAACTTCCACATAATACCCCTTGTAAAGGGCAACATTCAAAAAATAAAAGTTCAAATGAAGTCTGAAGATAACTACAGAGTATTATCAAAATATCTTACCGAGAATAAAAAGAACTTTTACACATATCAGCTAAAAAGCAGCAAGGGCCTGCAAGTCGTACTTAAGGGCATAGAGCCCGAAGTAACGCCTGCAGAGATAAAAAAGGCGCTACAGGAGAAGGGTTTTAGCCAAGACAGTCTTTAATATCCTTAACAGGGATAGAATGCCGCAGCCACTCTTTAAGGTTGAGCTCGAACCAGAAACCAAGCTGCTGAAGAAATACGAAGTGCACCCAATATACAATCTTCAGTACCTGCTGCACCGCAGAATTACAGTTGAGGAACCGCACAAACGCAATGGCCCGGTACAATGTGCGAACTGCCAGGAATTTGGCCATACAAGGTCATACTGTAAACTGCGCCCGGTGTGTGTAGTTGCGGAGAGCACACTGCCCAGCGAGCAAAGATGACAGCAACTCGAAAAAGTGCGGCAACTGCGGCGGCAATCACACTGCTAATTATAGAGGATGCCCAGTCTATAAGGAGCTGAAAAGTCGCATCCACCAGAAAGGAATAGCTGCCCGCACCCAAAATGGACAGTTCACGGCATCCAGATCAAACCCTGAAGTCTTCTTCTCGACTGCAGCCAGATCCTCACTAGGATCCATTAACGTTGACAAAAATGTGACATACGCAAGCGCCTTAAAATCAGGACCGGCGACACCTGCCTCAAGAAGCACATTTCTGCAATCAGCATATCAAGAACCGAACACGGCTCAGCAACATCAACCAACAGAGCAGCCAAAAAGCAACTTTGAAGCTATGATATGCAGCTTACAACAAAGCCTGACGGAATTTATGTCGTTTATGCGCACAACTATGCAAGATTTAATGCGAAACCAAAATCTATTGATTCAAATGCTGGTTTCACAACAATCCAAATAATGGCTTTCCTACGGATATCTACGTGGAACGCTAACGGCGTTTCGCAACATAAACTTGAGTTAGCTCAATTCCTACTCGACAATCATATCGATGTAATGCTGCTTTCGGAAACACACCTTACAAACAAATACAATTTTCAACTACGAGAATATTCATTCTACGGAACAAATCATCCAGATGGTAAAGCACATGGTGGGACTGGAATTGTAATCAGAAGCCGCATAAAGCACCATTATCAAAACAAATTTGCTAAAAACTACCTACAGGCCACATTTATAAATATACAACTAAATACTGGCAACCAATTTACACTAGCCGCCGTATACTGCCCCCCTCGCTTCAATATAGCTGAAGATGAGTTTATGCAGTTTTTCAACACACTTGGAGACCACTTCATAGCAGCAGGAGACTACAATGCCAAGCACACACACTGGGGATCCCGTCTCGTGACTCCAAAAGGGAAGCAGCTCTATAATGCAATTATCAAAGCCAAGAACAAGCTCGACTATGTTTCTTCTGGCACACCAACATACTGGCCGGCAGACCCAAGGAAACTACCAGATTTAATATACTTTGCGATTACCAAAAACATCCCTAAAAATCTGATAAGTGCCAATTGCCTATCGGATCTCTCATCTGATCACTCGCCTGTCCTGTTTATTCTACTGCGACATCCAGGAACATTGGAACAACCATTAAAATTGACCTCACAGAAAACCAATTGGGTTAAGTACAGAAAATATATCAGCTCACACATTGAGCTAAGTCCTCATCTCCACGATGAAGCCAACGTAGACAGCTTTGTTAATTCACTTGAGTCTGTACTCGTCTCTGCAGCTCGAGCCTCAACATCGCAAACTATAAATACACAAAGCAATAAAAAGACAAATCTACAAATCGAACAGCTCGTCCTCGAAAAGCGGCGTTTACGTCGCGAGTGGCAATTCCACAGATCGCCATCTGCTAAGCAAAGCTTTAGACATGCCTCACGTCAACTTACTAAAGCCCTACAGCAAGAAGAAGATTATGTCCACCGCCGCTATATAGAGCAATTGTCAACTTCTAGTACAAAACACTCACTATGGAGAGCTCACCCAACTCTAAGCTCACCGAAAGAAACCGTGATGCCTATTAGAAATCCCACAGGCGGCTGGGCGCGCAGCGATGCAGACAGAGCCAGCACGTTTGCCAATCACCTTAAAAATATCTTCCAACCAAATCCGGCCACTAGTGCCTTTACTTTGCCGAC
Organism: Drosophila ananassae; assembly: GCF_017639315.1. Taxonomy (NCBI): domain Eukaryota; kingdom Metazoa; phylum Arthropoda; class Insecta; order Diptera; family Drosophilidae; genus Drosophila; species Drosophila ananassae. The sequence goes on from NC_057928.1 coordinate 911,880, forward strand.
TTTACCATATGAGCCTCAGCTTCAACATGAACCAATCGAGTTTCGCCCAAACGAAATCGCTAATATCATCAAAAACCAACTAAATCCAAAAAAATCACCAGGCTGCGACCTCATAACTCCCAAAATGATCATTGAGCTTCCATATTGCGCCGTCTGCACTATCACCCAGCTCTTCAATGCCATCGCAAAACTTGGCCACTTTCCAGCGAGATGGAAAAAGTCAATTATAATAATGATAGCAAAGCCGAGAAAAGACCACACAATTCCCACGTCGTATAGACCTATAAGCCTACTTTCATGCTTATCTAAACTCTTTGAGAAATTCATTCTGACCCGAATAAACACATAGCTAAGGATCCAGGAAGGAATCCCGTCACATCAGTTTGGGTTTCGTGAAAAGCACGGAACAATTGAGCAGGTCAACCGGATAACAGCAGAAATTCGGAATGCATTCGAAAAACGCGAGTACTGTACCGCAATATTTCTAGACGTCTCTCAAGCATTTGATAGAGTCTGGCTAGAAGGTCTAATGTACAAGATCAAGACAATGCTCCCTTGTAATACCCACAAGCTTTTAGAGTCTTACCTTTACGACAGAAAATTTGCTGTGAGGTGCAACACAGATATATCTGACGAATTCACTGTTGGAGCCGGAGTTCCTCAAGGAAGTGTACTCGGACCAACATTATATGTTCTCTACACAGCAGACATCCCGACAAGCACACGACTAACAACATCTACGTTTGCTGATGATACAGCTATTCTTAGCCGCTCAAAATGCCCGATGCAAGCAACTGCGCAGCTAGCTCTTCATCTGGTGGATGTTGAAAAATGGCTATCAGACTGGCGAATTAAAGTAAACGAACAAAAATGCAAGCACGTTACGTTCACCTTGAATAGGCAAAACTGCCCGCCCCTTACGCTAAACAACACCCTACTCCCGCAAGCAAACGAGGTAACATATCTAGGAGTACACCTCGATAGAAAACTCACATGGCGTCGGCACATAGAAGCTAGTCTCCCCTTTGCCTTGAATATAAAGTCCTGCTGTGAAACTCGGTACTTAAACCTATATGGATGTACGGCTCCCAGTTATGGGGGAATGCCAGCAATAGCAATATTGACATAGTCCAGCGAGCTCAGTCGAAGATCTTGAGAACAATCACCGGGGCACCGTGGTACGTTCGCAACGAAAACATACATCGCGACTTAAACATTCTTCCAGTCAAAGATGTGATCGCAGAACAGAAGGAAAAGTACTTTAGCAAGCTATTGTCGCACCCTAACCACCTGGCGAGAGGTCTAACAAGGTTGAGCAACCAATCACGACTTCGTCGCAATGACCTACCCATCCAGCGACCGTCTTGAGGAACGCGCAACCAGAATGCAGTCTTAGTCTACTGTTAGTTAAATGTTAATGTTAAGATTTGAAAACTTATTGTTAGTCACAAAATTAAGAGAAGATCCAATAAATAAAAGCAAAGTTTAATTAAAAAAAAAAAAATAAAGATCTCCGGATTTAACCAAGTTTCTGTAAATACAATAATGTGTGATGCAAAGAAAGAACTATCAGAATACAGTTTGTGAAGTTTACTACGTAACCCTCTAGTATTCTGATAGGTAAGTGTTAGAAAAGACATTAGTTTTTTAAAACTGAGGAAGATGAGGTGGAAGGTTGATGTTTAACATGAAGCTTATGCTGAATGTTGTATAAAGTTGAATATGTGGATTGCAAATTTAAATAAAGTTCTTACTGTCGTAATCCTTAATAAATTTTGCATTTACTTGCAGTTTTTGAACGGTGATAAATTTTGGTAAAATGTCTGGTATAATTACATTTTCATTACCATTTTCTTCTGACAGAATTTTAATTAGCATTTCCCTTGTTTTAAATTCATTTTCCGTCAAAGTATAGGTTTTTTCATAAATAACAGTTTCTGGAGTGAGATTACATTTTAACGCTAGGTTCAATCGCAACTCTAACGGCACATCTACATAATTATATTCAGTTTTATTGAAATTGTTTATATAAGAATAATAACGTACCATTTTTTAAGTCGTCTAACAATCGTAATTTATCAGGAGGTGACATATTCCATAAAGTAACAGAGTTCGCATCGAACTTAATAGCTGTAATATCAACTGCGTCATACACCAAAATATGATCGGAAGCGTAATTATCAAACATAAAACGTTCTGTTAACACTTGATAGTCTCTTTCGGTAAATTGATGGATACCAGAATAACTTTGAGATACGTATATTGGTTCATAGTGGCTAATTTTTACTGATATATCAGCCTTTCGGGGAATATTAGCTTTACCCACTGTTCCAACTAACGCAAAGAGAAATAACGGGCTCCAAATTAGTGCAATGAGAACCAATATAATAGTACCTCCTATTAGAAGCTTGATGTACAATGCTTTTGGCTCACCACGTAAAACCGGAAAATCTGTATCAATCTGCCTGTAGCATCGCACAATAAAAACTGACTGGAAAATGTCTTCCATTTTTATCCATTCCATTACGGTGAGTGTGGTATCTATGCATACCCAATCTAACATAGTTCGAAGTATATATAGAAATGGTATTTCCATATAGCTGTGATAGAAATATATTAAACTTGGTTTAAGGTTGAAAAATTAGTTACATTTTAAAAACAATATAATTTACTAAAGAAAACCCTTTCGTAAATACATTTCCTAAAATTCGTTTCGGATAACCACAACGTATTTGGTAAGCGGATAGTAACATATGAAGGCACTTGATAAGATAAAAAAATACAGGAGCTGTTTCGCCGAAACTATGAGCTGTTACGTATGGTACTAAAAAAAACATCCATATATGAATCCCAACAACAGTGACAAAATGGAAAATTATTTTATATATAAGAGCTTTTCGTAGATATATTGCCCTTTCAGTGACTATTGTTATAAATTGAACGATAAGCATTAGCAAAAAACTAAAAGGGACTTTGTTTCCTTGAATATATGTCTCCAAAACGCTGGTACTATACTTGTATCGATACTGAAATAAAGATAAATAAAAATTTTAGTTAAAAAATGTTTTAAATACAATTAAAATATAAAAGGATAAATAAGGTCGATTTTTTCGACTGAATGATGTTCAGTATGCCTTTCATCTACTTCACTTTTTATTAGTTCATATCAGACTTCTGCATGAATGCATCCAAAACGACAAATGAATCACTTATTCTTAATGTGGGTACAGTATTTTTTGTACACAGTATATTTGGGTGTGAGTGAATAGAGTAGTATTGTCTGTTTTGATTGACAGTAGTCTCACTCATTCCATAGTTGTACAGCTGTTAATGAGTACAGTAAAATTGGTGTGCAGTAGTCAACGTACTGTACAATGTTTTAGTGTGCAGTTGACTTACTGTACAGTGAGTGAAATTTCATGACTGGTATATACACACATATATGTATAGTTCTCATGTGTATGTATTTCCAATTAAAAAATTGATTTGTTTTTTCATTTTAAATGTATTTATTATAAAATAAAAAATGTATAACTTATTTATATTTAAATTTAAACTAATTATAATAATTTTTTTATGTTATTAAATTATCTACATTTAAGTTATCAATATTAGAATGAAGGAACATTATTTTGTTTACCATGTCTTCAGTGGTGGCACGTTTTTCGCAAATCAAATTTTTGGCAACAGAAAATGCCTTTTAGCTAATTTGATAAAGCAGAGGAAAACGCTCCTTATTTATTGACCACCACTGCAGAACAGGATCAGGATTCTCCTTAGAATCCATGTTTGTCCACTTATTACAAATTACTGCACTCACCTGTACAGTTGTACACAGTTGACATAACAGATGTACAGTGTTAAAAAAAAAAACAAATGTAGTAATCACTATCGAAAAGTACAATCAAATACTGTTCACAATCGAAGTGAGTACACTGAAAATGTTGTGCTTTCTTATTGTGACCTATAGAGTATACTGTACAGTAAACAATGAGTGCAGTGTTTTTGAATACACTACACTACTGTACAGATCTGTTCAGCCACAAATGAGTGCATTCATGCAGAAGTCTAGTTCATATTGCGACAAAAGCATTGTATATTAAATTAATGTTCCACCGAATTTATAGATTTCATGTTTTTGCTTTTTCAGATTTTACATCGGTTTACATCGGAACGATTACGGTGCCCCAAACCTGCAAGCATATGGTGACGCGAATTATGCTCTGGCCTGAATCTTGGCATGTCACCTCCTTCACATCAAGCTAATAATATGAACCTTCTCACTTGCACCTGAACATATTACCCTAAAGAGATCATTTGTACACAATTAAACCCTCTAAGGCGAAAATCGGTTTTTTTTGTACAGATTGGATGGGATCTCGGATGACTCCGCGTGAACTCCAGACACGCGATCCATAAAGAAGTATTGGAGGGACCAATGATGGGTATGAAGTTTTTGGTATATAGGGGTCATTAAATTCTTTTTATTATCTTTTTTTTAAATAAAACCCAGCACCCCCATTGCTTTATTAATCATGGTGAATATATGTCGGTAAATTAAGTTCCAAATCATTGAGCTTAAGGTCATTTGATAAACCCCGATTTTGAAATTGATGTAAATCGGATAGAAGTCTAGATTGGGCACTAGTAAATCTATTCTAAAGACAAAGCTTACCGTCATCGGCGAACATAAGCACAAGTGGATTAGTTAAAGAAATGAGCAAATCAATAATAAACAATGTTAAACAATGTTGTATGCTTTTTGGAAGTCAGTGTAAATGACGCCTGTTTGTAAGCCATTCCGTGATAAATGTTAGCTCCAATAATTTGGTAGTGGTGGAGCGGCGCTTCATGAAGCCACGCTGGCACGGAGTTATTATTGAACTACAGAGGTATTGCAAGTGTGGAGGGATTAGATTTTCAAAAAGCTTTGGAATAGCTGACAATTTAGAGATGCCTCTATAATAGGCAGCGTCGGACTTTTTCTTGTTTTTACGCAGAGGAATAATAATGTAAGATTGTAAGATGGGAAAAGATCGTTTTGTCCATTGATAGATCAAAAAGTTTAAGGAGCGGTTTGCCCAGAGCATCCGCGCAGTTCTTCAGAATACATCCTGGTACTCCATCGGGGCCTGACGAATACACGGGCTTGACCTTACAAAGATCCGATAACACACCACTTTAATCAAAAGATTGGCAAAATATAAGGTTGGATGATTGGATATTCTAAGTGTAAGGCTAAGCTGGACTGGTGCTAGGTGAATACGTTTTTTGAAAAATCTGTGCAAAAAGAACGGCCATTACCTAATCAGTGATTGCATATGAGTTCTCAAACGTAAGCAGAGGAGGAAAATATACATGTTTGCGCTTAGTGTTTACAAAGTTATGAAACTGGTTCGGATCCTGAGTAAACTGAATTCGGCAGCGGCGACAATAACTCCTATAACATTCTGCGTTATGCACGGTGAAATTGGACCGAGTTACTAGGTATCTCGAATAACTAATTGATTTTTTTATGCTTATTTAAGAGTTCTCTTGATATACGAGAACTCGATTTTTTTAGGTGGACGGATGTTGCCACGGCATGCAAGAGTCGAAAAATGTATTCAAGGTATAATAAAATTTATGTAAGGCAATGTCAATTGAATTTCGAAATGAACTTATTTAGTTTCATAAAGTCAGCCCTACGGTAAAAACAAACTTTGTAAGACTTAAGGATTTTATTGACTTTGAGTAAAACTCGTGGTGCGTTCTAAGCATTAAAAATGGTAAATTATTATTAGCCCATATGAGTTCTGGATACTAAAGCCACCCAGCGCTACGTGATGGTCACAATCACACAGTCGCTTAGACGTTCTTAGACATCTGACAGATTGAATATCGGACAAGGGTTGCCAGTATGTGGGCGGGTTCGGAACAAGGGGGTATATCGGAACATGTGAAGTATAAAGATTGACCCGACTTAACCACCAAACTTTTGTGACTTTACCTCTTCAGAAACGCATTTGCAGTCTACAGAAATAAATACTCCTCCTTCCTTTCGCAAGGGTCACGCGTCTAAAAATGGAGAACTTACTTGGAAAAACTTCGGCTCTAAAGATTTCCTGCCTTACCCGAATTTCTGTAGCAACTATAATATGAGATACAAAGAAAGAAAAATCAGATACAAGTTCGGAAGTTTGCTACACAGCCTTTTAGTATTTTGATAGGTGTTAGTTAAGAAATTAATTGCTAATTTTTTTGGTCATAAAAGGTTTTCTCTGGCAAAAACGGACGGAACAAATCGTATTGTACATCTGTACGGGCACTCGTATCTTGAAAGATGACGTGTGCATATTATAAGTGTATTTAAATTTGGTAAAATCCGCCACCATTATGTATGTTTTTTTTTGCTTTGATGTAAGCCGAGATATCAATCTTAGAAGTGTCAAATATGTGTTTCGATGGTAAAATCACCTGTATGGGTTTTTGCTGTCGCAGTTACTAATACTGCAGAATTAATTGGTACTGGGGGTGCGGTTGAATGATTACCCTGTTTGGTGGTAACACTTGAAACGATGCCACAGAGTACATATCGGAGAATTGATTGTTTATACTGAGATATTCAGAAGCCGAATATTTTCCAGGTTCAGCCCTTAGGGTGGCCAGAGATCGGAGCAGGCTTAAGGCTATTCGCCACAAGCACATCAATAACAGCTGTAAACTATATATCCAGCGCAAAGATTTGGTCATTGATTTTGAGAAAACCGCTTTCAACTCTTTAAATTTACTTTTAGCCTGTCTCATGAACGACCTCATTTGGTCCTGAACAGCACGACCCATTGTATCGATTATATTTTAGGGACCAACCCGGTATGACAACTGCTGAACGAGGGAAGGGTAAAAAAGACGAGCAGAACATCGAGGATCCAGTGGAAAAGCCAGTGGATATATGAAATATCCAGTGGATATTTCAATAGTAGCGAGCTTTTTGCGAGCTGATCAAGAAATACCATTTGATCAGGGCCGTCAGGGTCGTGACTTTTTCAATGGTTTTCTACCTTTTTCAATCCCTTTTATTTCCCCTGCAAACAGCTTCCAGCACTTATTTCTTAACATAATATTGATTTCTTAATCCCTGTATTCTGGGCTGTATCAGGGGCACAACTCTGGGCGTGAACGTGCGATATTTGGTTTCCGGAACGGGGGCTAATTTCGTAATCGCGTTCAACGTGTGGAGCTGTCTTATTTATTGCTCACCGAAAATAATTAGTGCAGTATCGTCTAAAGTAAGCTTATGGATGCCAATTCTTATTGTCGTGCGATTTCTGAAGGTTTCCGATTCTTACAGCAAGCGTTAGTGTGAACTTCATGGTAGGTTGAAATATAACGTGAATACGAGTTTACGAGTCAATTTTTCGATTGATTCCTCGAAAGCCTGTTGTTTGGCAGCTTTCCATAAAAATCTTACTGGTTTCGATTTTCGTAGGAGTTTGGCCAAGGATCTCGATATTAGGGACTAATTTTTATCGAATTTTCGGAAAAATAAGAAGGAAGAAAATAAGAAATAAGAGGAATTTAAACTGACCCACTAAAAAATAGTACTTGTAACTTAGATAATCTGAAGGAAATTGGAAGTTAATAAATTAATGAATTCATTCATATCTCCTGCTTTCATATCTCTGGTTAGTCGTTTTTGGATATGAAAGCCCCCGAGCAGAACGTTGCTCAAATATGACATACCACACATACACGACACCAGAACCCACGGTCTTTCCCAACAATTCCAGCCAAGTCATATCAACCTTTAATGGAAACCTAATCTTATCACTGAACAATTAGTCTCCTCCTCCATTCCTCTATTCTCCTTGACAAAGAGGAAGCGAAAAGAACGGGACCAAACTTTACATTGCACGTGTCGCACAAACCGCTAGGCCAGTGTCGCTTTCTCCGTTAGACGACAATACATAAGTGTGTCCGCAATATGGGCAAGCCCAAAGCAGCACGCAATTCCAGTGCAGAGTCAGAAACGACGGGAAAAGTTGGCAACGCCGAAAGCTTATTTGCGCTTCGGGAGAGAGAGAGAGTCTCGAAAAACTAAACATTATTTGCAACTGCGCCTGTGGTTACCCCCTGACGAAAGAATTTATCCTAGCGTTCTATGTAATATCCACGAAGTCCGAAACACTTTTTTTCAGCCAGCTCCCAGTGTGCACCTAGTAACAAGCGTCGCGTTTTCCTAAGATACTGCCCGGGGGCAGCTGTCCAATTTCAAGTCGCCCAACTTTTCTGTGAAGTTTACAGATTGGCCAGCCTTCCATGATCTGTTTATGCAACTTATTCACCAGAACTAGGCGTTATCCAATCTTAATTTCCTCATTTCTGCATAAACTGCAAAGAACCCCACGATGCGACGATGTCATAACCTTCTGTCCTTTCTGCCCATCACATAAGGGCATGCCTAAATTGCCTCAGCACCACTCGTCATTTATTCCAGTGTAACAGCAATAAAAATTGCTTCGTCACTATACCCTACTCCATTTTCCCACGACGTACGCCAAAACACCTGTAGGTTTAGTACAGATTTCGCGTTTTTCTTCAAATTATACATATAAGACTTATATGGCGGTGCTTATATATTTAGCGATCAACTCGATTCATTTAGACCAAGGCCCAGGATTTGTAACGAACTGTTTTTCTACTTTCTGCTTCAACGATTGCCGTGGCTATCTCACAGAGGTTATGGTGATCGATCGATGATCGATGCACACTTTTGACCAAAATTATAATACCCTCTGCAAGGGTATAAAAACTATCAGCACAGATAAAAATAAAAGAAAGCAAATTGTTAGAAAATGAAACATTGTTGGCAGCGTGGATCCTCGGGAAAATTGTAGAAATGGTTAGCAAAGGTAACTTTGGGCGGAGCTGAAGTTGATATACCCTTGCAGTCAAATAGCAACGACATACAAAGAGCTCAACGAAAAGAGCTCAACAGAAAACATAAATGAAGACAGCAAAAGTCTTTTGCTCAGAGCATGAGCAAAGAATTATAAACTTTTTCGGTTGTGTTCGCCACGAGAGCGCAAGCTATGGTTAAAGTTCAACTGAAAACGTAAATATTTCAAATCAAAGATTCTCCCTCTCTGAGAGAAAGCAAGCAAAAATTTCAACACCGTAGTGGACATATGAATCTCAAAATCCTCACCCAGCCAATCACTTGATCAAACGCTGAAAATACTCTGCGAGTGTACATAAAAAGCTATCACGGACCAGTTCCAGATTTCCTCTGTGACAAGCCCGCCCGAATTTAAGCCCCCCAAGCGAAACAATTGCCCCAATTAGAAGCTCGAATTAAAAACCTAAAAAGCACCTGATGCTGACCTAACAGCAAAACTTCCAATTTGCACCATATGCACCATTGTACAGACCATTAAGTCTGCTTCCATGGCTCTCAAAACTTTTCGAGCCTTCTGATTCGATGCCATCTATTTCGCATAACACCATACATAAGGTCTTAAAACATTATACTGGTACGCAATTGGGTTCCGCGAAAGGCAAGATACTATCAAGCAGGTTAATCGGATAACAACAGAAATACAAATAACAGATAACAATACTGGTCGATCAAAAATACTGCAGTACTTTCTCGACGTTCAACAATGTCTGGCTAGATGATAAAATCAAAGTCTTACTGCCAGGTTCTACAGAGAGTCTGAGCGTAAACTACTTGGGTCCTATCGATACAAAGATACATTAGAAGCTGGAGTTGCTCAAGGTAGACTATATTAACTGTGAATAGCTGTGAATGACATCGTGCTGGTAAAGAAGAAAAACTTGCCGCCAATAAAGTCGCCCCTGCGGCGGGAATGGTCGTCGGAGATGACGGAGTGTATCGGGGAGTGCTGCTGAGTACGGCGTCCGGAGATACAAGGCGGGCAGGGTTCAAATTGGTCACAAGGTCAAATTGTGCTTGCGCTCCTTCAAGATGCAGTTAAAAGCTCATCTTCCAACAGGGGATGTATGTCAGGTCAAGCAGCCGCCGGAAAATCTAACCGGAAATAATATATTGAATGAATCATCCCGTGACGTCACTTGGTTCTACTGCCTGTTGGGCGACGTTGTTATGTCTCTCCGCGCTCTCTTTTTATGTCTTTTTTCGCGTCACCCGCTCCCGTGCACTCGATCGGCTACCTGCACCTTCCGTCATGCGAAATCGTTGTCTCGGTCCCTCGTGGTATCTTTCGGCCGCTCCGCAGCATACAGCGTTGAGCCGCGGCCCTCCGTTCTGACTTATTCGTTCGGTCTTCGCCTCAAACATATTGTATTGTATATCCCTAATCAAATAAATTACGCCTATATTTAAATCGAACAGTATTTGTATTTAAAACTGGAATTCTGAACATTAATACCCCGAAATCGATCGGTAATTTCGGGATCGGTAATGAGATTGTTCATAAGGCAGATTAAAAGCGGATTCAAGGAGTTGATAAGTGGTTTTCGTAAAATCAATGACCAACTCTGTGCGCTCGACACACAGTTTAGTAGTCTTATACTACTAAATGAGTCTCCACAGCGTAAGAAATCCTTTTTTAGTGATGTGCTTGTGACGAATAATCTTCAGCCTGCTCAGCCGACAACTATGCAGCCGCTTATATCTCCGGCCACCCCAAGGGCCGGACCTCAGAAAAATTCGGCGTCCGAATATCTCAGAATCAATGAGCAATTGTCCGATATGTCCTCTGTGGCATTGCTTCAAGTGATTCCAGACTCAATAATCAAGTGATTCCAGACTCAATTCCAGACTCAAACCCCCGTAACAGTCACCAAACAGGGTAATCAACCGGCCGGACCCCCGGTACGTAATGATGCCGCTGTATTAGTTACGGCGGCACCAAAACCCTTGCAGGTGATCCCACCATCGAAACACATTTTTGTTTCCCGGCTTGCCCCAGATACTTGTCAGATTGATATCTCGGCTAACATCAAAGCCAAAACAAAAGTCGTAATAAAGGTGGTGGTGGTATTAGAACTGGTGTTTATCGAGATTATTTTATCTCGTCGCGAAAAACGAAAGGAAAAAATTGGTGGCTGTAGTAATAATTAAATTGCGAAAAAAACGACCGAAAACAAAAATGCGTGCACTCTTCGACGTTATAAATTCGGTTATATTCATATTAACAAAACCTTAAGCCTAGCTTATCTAGTGCGGCGAAGCGGGGCGAATTCATGGGAGAGCGCAAGTGAGAGCTTCACTTGCGCTCCCGCTCCGCCCTAAACTAACTTATACTAAACTAACTATATACTTCATACAATTCCACTTATTATCTACATCTAATTATACACCGGCCCCGTTGAAGGCCTTCCTTAGGCTTCAACTATTGGCAGCCTTGCCAGCTTATGGACTGCTCTCCGAAACAATGCTCCTCTACTCGTCCTGACGTCGGCGACCCTGACCCTTCCGTCCGCGCCGGCGTGAGTCTCGACGACCCTGGCGGTGATCCACTGCTGGGGCGGCTGGTCGTCCTCGGCGACCAGGACCAGATCGCCCTTCCTGGCGTCCTCCTGCTCCCGCTGCCACTGCGACCGCGCCTGTAGGCCCAAGACGTACTCCCGGGACCAACGCTGCCAAAACATTTGCTTGATTGACGAGACAAGCCGCCATCGCCGCAAGCACGTTAGACCCTGCTGGTCCGGGGTCCGCGGTGCTGGTGGGGCGATGAGCGGCCCGCCTGTCAACAGGTGCCCGGGAGTCAGCGCCTCGCCGTCGCTTGGGTCCTGACTGAGGGCGCCCAGGGGCCTCGAGTTCAGGACGGCCTCGACTCCAACGAGGACGGTCTGCAGCTCCTCTGCGGTCAACTTCGCGCTGCCCACCGCTCGTAGGAGTAGGTTCTTTGCAGACTTCACACCTGCCTCCCATAGTCCGCCCATGTGCGGAGCCCGCGGCGGTATGAACGCAAATACGCATCCTTTTTTTGATGCGTATTGCCGCAGCTCGTCCGCTTCGCTCTCGATCTGGTGCCGCAGTGCCGCGAAGTGGCGACTCGCTCCGACGAAGTTCGTCGCGTTGTCGCAGTGCACGGTCTGCGGACATCCTCGGCGCCCAACGAACCTTTGAAAAGCCAATAGAAAGGAATCAGTTGACAGATCGGAAACTACTTCTAAATGTACTGCTTTAGACGAAAAACAAACAAACAGGGCAATGTAGGACTTGTATGGTGGCCTACCACGAATTTTCAAGGTCGTCTCAATAGGGCCACAGAAATCCACGCCACATATGGAAAATGGGCGGAGAGCACGAACTCGATCTAGGGGTAAATCTCCCATGATTTGAGTCATCAGATGAGGCTTGCATTTAAAACATCGTATGCATGACCGCACTATCTGACTGCAGACTTCCTGCGCGTTTACTATCCAAACGCGCTGTCGCAAGAGACTCACTAGTGCTCGTGGACCCACATGAAAATTCGACTCGTGCAAGTATCGGACGTAGCTCTGAACAAATTGAGAGCGCTTCGTCAACAATACTGGAAACTTGGCATCGTACGAAATAGGAGCATTAGCTAGTCGCCCCCCGACCCGCAACAACGAAAAGGTAAGCCCAGCCTGAGAGGTTTCATGAACAAACGGACTTAGCTTCTGTAGGCTTGGGCTAACAACAAGATTTTTTCTAACATTTTTAATTTCCTCTTGGTACTCGTGCTCTTGGACTATCTGGACAATTTTATTAAACGCGTCTCGATATTCGACAGGGGAAGGTACATTATCAGAAGGAACTACTAATTTTTTACATTTCTTTATAAAGCGGACCATGTAAACGAACACTCGCAGCAGTTTTAAGTGAGAGGAAAATCCTTCTATCACTTCCAACAAATATGAGGTAGAGACCATTGCAGTCAGTCCGACCGCACTCTTCTTTGCTTCCATCTGCAAAATCTCTGGTGACGGATCAAACCGAGGGCTCGTTGGCCACTTATCTTCCGGCTCCGTTAAAAACGATGGACCTGTGAACCAAATTGATTCTATCGTTTCCTTTACGTCTCCACCTCTTGACACAATATCTGCCGGGTTCTGTTTAGTTGGTACATGCCGCCACGTGCTATCCTCTGACCACTCTTGAATCTCAGCAACTCTATTTGATACGAACGTTGACAACGACGATGGATGGGAACGAATCCAATGAAGACAAACTTCCGAATCTGACCAATATACACTTCGTTCGATCGGTGCTTTGATAAGAGGTTTTATTTTGCGACAGAGGTCCGCGAGAAGGTGAGCGGCACATAACTCAAGACGGGGGAGCGTCTTTGTCTTGAGCGGCGCTACTTTCGACTTTGCTGTCAACAATGAGACTTTACTACCTTCTGCAGATTTGCAACGGATATAGACGCAGGCTCCATAGGCTCTCATCGATGCGTCAGAAAAGGCATGAATTTCAATTGGTGACATTGGCTCACTCATCACAAATCTCGGTATTGAGATCTCTTCTAACTGTGACAAGGCAAGCTGAATCTTGTTCCATGCGGTTTCCAAGTGCAGTGGAATGGACTCATCCCAATCTAGCTTATTGAGCCAAAGTTCCTGTAACAGGATCTTTCCTTTAATAAGGATCGGGCTTAATAAGCCAAGAGGGTCGAAAAGCTTTGACGTCACCGAAAGAATATTCCGCTTAGTCGCCCTTTGACCCATGACTGACATATCAATTTCGAATTTAAATACATCATCTTTAGGAACCCAAACGATTCCTAATGTTTTTGTCAGCTCTGAGTCCGAAAGTGTTATTGGCTTAACCGTGCTCTCGGATGCAGTAACTTCAGGCGAGTTTGAAAACCACTTGCTCAATTCAAACCCAGCGTTTTGAAGAACCTGAGTTACTTCAGACTTAATTGTCTTTAGCTCCTCCACGCAACCAGCACCCGTTAACATGTCGTCGACGTAAAAGTCAGACCCAATAACTTTAGCAGCTCGAGGGAATGTATTTTTCGCGGATTCACTCAACCTCTTCAAACACCTTATGGCCAGGAATGGGGCTGGTGCAGTGCCATACGTAACGGTGTTGAGCTTGCACAATTTCAAGGACTCAGACGGGTCTTTTCTCCACACTATCAACTGGTATCGTCGATCTGCTTCATTTACCATCACTTGACGATACATCTTTTTTATGTCGGCTACCAGAGCGAATTTGTTTAGCCGAAATCTAAGAAGAGTTGAGTAAAGTTCTTCCTGAATTGTTGGACCCACCATCAACAACTCATTTAAACACTTTTGTGTGGATGTCTTGCAGGACGCATCGAAAACGACTCTAAGTTTGGTCGTTGTACTTTGCGGCCGCAAGACACACTGGTGGGGTATGACGTAGTGTGGAGAAGCAAGAACGTCATTGCTTGCAGGGGACATATGGCCTAGGGATTCGTATTCTTCCATAAATTCCAAATACATTTTCTTTAAGTTCGGATCTCGAGATAATCTTCTCTCGAGCGACAGGAATCGGCGTTTGGCTATCTCGAATGAATTGCCCAAAACGCTTGGATCCGACTTAAATGGAAGTTTAACTTCAAATCGACCTGAAGGCAGTATTCTTGTAGTATTCCGATAATGTTCCTCACATAGCTCTTGTTCTGGCGACAACATCTTTTTAGAAGAAGGAACTTCTTCCAACGACCAGAATTTTTTCAAGTTTTTGTCTATTGACTCTAATACTTCCTCTTGGCAATTCAGACTAGAGACTGGCTGTGGAGGAGTTGAGGAATTTGCCAGATATTTTCCCGACACTATCCACCCAAGGAGAGTTTTTTGAAGGATGGGATGGTTCGGACCTTGTTTTATTTGGCCAACGGACAACAATTCGAAAAATGACTCAGCTCCAATTAGCATATCTATCCGCTGAGGTTTGTAGAAATATGGGTCTGCTAACGGCAAGTTCTTTGGTAGGGTCCAATCTTTTACGTTCACTGACTGATCAGGGTGATAGCCTGAAATGGTTTTCAAAACCCAAAAGTCGAACGGAAACTCGCTACCATTGACTCTCGACTTCACCACGGTGTGTATCTTTTTCTTAACTTGTGAATTAGTTTGACCAATTCCAAGCAAGTTGATGCACGATTCCTCCCTACGGATCTGTAAGCGTTGAGCAAGATCTTCTGTAATAAAATTCATTTGTGACCCTGAGTCAAGTAATGCTCGGGCCAAGATGTGCTCACCATTTTTTGTGCGAACGCTTACGATCGACGTTGCTAACAAAACCCTTTCTACAGACGACGCATGCAAAGCATGTGAAGTAGAAGGGCCATCATTCGTTAACTCTGGAGGAGGATTTTGTGTGGGTGGTGGTAATGCTAAGCTATTTTCGGTCACTGTAAATCGGTGCAGAAGTTTATGGTGCGATCTTGAACAGATTTGGCACCTGGTCGATTTACAATTCGCTACCGTGTGACCTTTTCGCAGACAATTCAAACATAGGGAGGCTGACTTAACAAACTCAAACCTTTGCATTACAGCAAGGCGAGCGAACGGACTACACTGGGCCAAAAAATGGTTGTTCGCGTTACAATAACTGCAAGCTGGTTTGGCGTTGGTAGAAGAACAAGCCAACGAAGTTCTATTTAGTTGCTTGCCGAACCCAGTTCTTTCTTGTTTTGGTTTGCCAGTCTCTTCAGCGGACAGATGCTGGTATCTACGATTTAGTATTTTTTCGAAATCGGACCACAGCGGCAATTCCTCATAATCCAGTGACTCTTCCCATTTTTGCTTGGTCACTGGATCCACTCTACTCAAAACTAAATGAATAATCATTGAGTTTGCAATTTTAGTATCATCTCCTATGGATAATAGTGATCCATAAATTGATGATACAGTGTCGATGAGACCCCTCAAGGACGACGCAGACGGCTGGGAAATTTTCGGAAGGCTGAACAGTTGACGTATTTGGTTCGCAAAGATGAGACATTCGTTATCATAAACTCTTTTTAAACTAGCGATAGCTTTGGCGTAATTACTCTCGGTGACCTGGAATGCCTTGACAGTTCCTAAGGCTTCACCAGAGAGGCAAGAAATTAAATGATTAAATTTCTCGATAACTGGAATGTTCACATCTTTGTCAACTAATGTCTCGAAAAGACTTATGAAATTTTTGAAATCCGAATAATTTCCACTGAATTTTGGCAATGCCAAACTAGGAAGTCGAGCTCGAGTTGGGGCTGCAGAAATTGCAGTAGCTGAACGGGAGTCTTCAGCTGAACTCAAGGCATTACATAAGGACATAATCCTTGCCTTCGTAGTTATTCCTAATTCTTCCAACTCGGCTCCGAAATCATCCATTTCATCTATTTGCTCGATCTGGTCTTGCAACTCATTTGCTTTAGAAATTGCCTCATCTAAAACCTGAAGCCTGCATTCTAGCTCGGTTTTGTTTAGAGGAAGTGATCCATCTTCCAAACGTTCCTCCAACCGGCGAATGCTTTTAACTTTGACATTTAATCTTTTTTTTAAGTCAATAAGAGTCGTGGAATTAAGTTTTTGTTTAGTACTTTCCATTTTAAAAAAATTTGTTTTTTCAATACAAAAACGAAAACGATGCAAATTTAAGATTTAATAATTTATTTAAAATTTTTTATTAATTTTAAAATATTAATATTACAAATTTATTAAATTTTTTATTTATTAAATTTTTCTAAAATTTATTTAAAAATTTATTGAATTTAATTCAACAACAAGAAAATGCGAAAACGAAAATAATTAATTAATCTTATTTAAATATAATAAATAATTTATTAAATTTAACCAAATCTAAATTGATTAATTAATTGATAACGAATTATTGATAGTCGAGGCACAAAGTATCCAAAAAAATAGTTGGTCGCCAATGACACCGAAACCAATATGCTTGACCAAATTGTAGGGGAGCGCGTCACTTGGCAGACCGGTAAACTATACGCGCCAAAAAGTGCATATACATACATACATACAGCAGCGGATAACGGTGGGAAACGAAAACGAGAATATTATCGCTGCATCTATTTGTATGTATGTAAACCAAATATATATGCACCTTTATTTTATCTGAAATAATTAAAATAATTTTTTGGCTGCACTTTAGTATTTATTTGGAAGATTTGTAAATTCGAGAACGAGGGGTAGGGGGCGACAGTGATTGCAAATAATATCAATATTCTCTTTTTTATTTTATCCACAGGCAGTACATTTAGGTTAGCACATATATTTATAATTAAAATTTTAGAATTTTTATATACGTTGTTATTTATTTTTGCTCTACTATTTTTTCTACGTACGTATGCGCCAAGAATTGAAAGGAGGGTGCAATATTCCAGCACAAGACAGATTTTAATTTGTCTTATCTCAACTTTCAATTTTTTGCACAAATACCTGGGGTTCTGCTTTCGGATCCTCTAATCCTGCGGCCACTTTCCTTTCACAATTGATGCAGGTGCAGTGCATGGGGACGACGAATCCTTCCAGAAGCAGCTATGGAGAAGTTTTATTTCGCGACGCGGAGAATTCTTAAATTTTTTATTTGTGAATTCACCACCACAACCGTCGCGAGCAACTCTTTTTGGATATATGTATATATGTTATATATACTGTTATATATATTTTATGTGTCACTGTCACTATTTTTTGTTGCTTATATATTTAATTATATTACACTACAGTCCACCCGGGGGCGCCAAAATGTTTATCGAGATTATTTTATCTCGTCGCGAAAAACGAAAGGAAAAAATTGGTGGCTGTAGTAATAATTAAATTGCGAAAAAAACGACCGAAAACAAAAATGCGTGCACTCTTCGACGTTATAAATTCGGTTATATTCATATTAACAAAACCTTAAGCCTAGCTTATCTAGTGCGGCGAAGCGGGGCGAATTCATGGGAGAGCGCAAGTGAGAGCTTCACTTGCGCTCCCGCTCCGCCCTAAACTAACTTATACTAAACTAACTATATACTTCATACAATTCCACTTATTATCTACATCTAATTATACAACTGGGTTATTAGGTCTTGGCACTAGGTACCAACAAAATCAATTTTCCAATGTTGGAAACAGCCCCAAGCATCTTTAAAAATAGCAAGGTTGTGCCTTTTCTGATCGTTCAGTTATATGGCAGCTATAAGATATAGTCGGCCGATCATTATAAAATTTGGCAAATCGAATTAGATTGCCCAAAATTGCCCAAAAATCCGTAGAAATTCCCATTTTTCTAACTCCAAAAACACCAAAGTTAAGCCGATTCCGATCTATGATAGATATAGGATATAGTCGACCGATCCCAGCCGTTCCGACTTATAGACTACCTGCAAACAAAAGAAGGTTGTGTGCAAAGTTTCAAGCTCTAAAACTGAGAGACTAGTTTTCGTAAAAACAGACGGACATGCTTATATCGACTCAGGAGATGATCCTGATCAAGAATATATATAGTTTATAGAGTCGGAGATGTCTCCTTCACTGAGTTGCACACTTTTGACCAAAATTATTACACCCACTGCAAGTCTTACTACCAGGTTCTACAGAGAGTCTGAGCGTAAACTACTTGAGTCCTATCGATACAAAGATACATTAGAAGCTGGAGTTGCTCAAGGTAGACTATATTAACTGTGAATAGCTGTGAATGACATCGTGCTGGTAAAGAACAAAAACTTGCCACCAATAAAGTCGCCCCTGCTGAGAGTAACGGAAATGGTCGTCGGAGATGACGGAGTGTATCGGGGAGTGCTGCTGAGTACGGCGTCCGGAGATACAAGACGGGCAGGGTTCAAATTGGTCACAAGGTCAAATTGTGCTTGCTGCGTTGAGCCGCGTTGAGCCGCGGCCCTCCGTTCTGACTTATTCGTTCGGTCTTCGCCTCAAACATATTGTATTGTATATCCCTAATCAAATAAATTACGCCTATATTTAAATCGAACAGTATTTGTATTTAAAACTGGAATTCTGAACATTAACACCCCGAAATCGATCGGTAATTTCGGGATCGGTAATGAGATCGTTCATAAGGCAGATTAAAAGCGGATTCAAGGAGTTGATAAGTGGTTTTCGTAAAATCAATGACCAACTCTGTGCGCTCGACACACAGTTTAGTAGTCTTCAACTACTAAATGAGTCTCCACAGCGTAAGAAATCCTTTTTTAGTGATGTGCTTGTGACGAATAATCTTCAGCCTGCTCAGCCGACAACTATGCAGCCGCTTATATCTCCGGCCACCCCAAGGGCCGGACCTCAGAAAAATTCGGCGTCCGAATATCTCAGAATCAATGAGCAATTGTCCGATATGTCCTCTGTGGCATTGCTTCAAGTGATTCCAGACTCAATAATCAAGTGATTCCAGACTCAATTCCAGACTCAAACCCCCGTAACAGTCACCAAACAGGGTAATCAACCGGCCGGACCCCCGGTACGTAATGATGCCGCTGTATTAGTTACGGCGGCACCAAAACCCTTGCAGGTGATCCCACCATCGAAACACATTTTTGTTTCCCGGCTTGCCCCAGATACTTGTCAGATTGATATCTCGGCTAACATCAAAGCCAAAACAAAAGTCGTAATAAAGGTGGTGGTGGTATTAGAACTGGGTTATTAGGTCTTGGCACTAGGTACCAACAAAATCAATTTTCCAATGTTGGAAACAGCCCCAAGCATCTTTAAAAATAGCAAGGTTGTGCCTTTTCTGATCGTTCAGTTATATGGCAGCTATAAGATATAGTCGGCCGATCATTATAAAATTTGGCAAATCGAATTAGATTGCCCAAAATTGCCCAAAAATCCGTAGAAATTCCCATTTTTCTAACTCCAAAAACACCAAAGTTAAGCCGATTCCGATCTATGATAGATATAGGATATAGTCGACCGATCCCAGCCGTTCCGACTTATAGACTACCTGCAAACAAAAGAAGGTTGTGTGCAAAGTTTCAAGCTCTAAAACTGAGAGACTAGTTTTCGTAAAAACAGACGGACATGCTTATATCGACTCAGGAGATGATCCTGATCAAGAATATATATAGTTTATAGAGTCGGAGATGTCTCCTTCACTGAGTTGCACACTTTTGACCAAAATTATTACACCCACTGCAAGTCTTACTGCCAGGTTCTACAGAGAGTCTGAGCGTAAACTACTTGAGTCCTATCGATACAAAGATACATTAGAAGCTGGAGTTGCTCAAGGTAGACTATATTAACTGTGAATAGCTGTGAATGACATCGTGCTGGTAAAGAACAAAAACTTGCCACCAATAAAGTCGCCCCTGCTGAGAGTAACGGAAATGGTCGTCGGAGATGACGGAGTGTATCGGGGAGTGCTGCTGAGTACGGCGTCCGGAGATACAAGACGGGCAGGGTTCAAATTGGTCACAAGGTCAAATTGTGCTTGCTGCGTTGAGCCGCGTTGAGCCGCGGCCCTCCGTTCTGACTTATTCGTTCGGTCTTCGCCTCAAACATATTGTATTGTATATCCCTAATCAAATAAATTACGCCTATATTTAAATCGAACAGTATTTGTATTTAAAACTGGAATTCTGAACATTAATACCCCGAAATCGATCGGTAATTTCGGGATCGGTAATGAGATCGTTCATAAGGCAGATTAAAAGCGGATTCAAGGAGTTGATAAGTGGTTTTCGTAAAATCAATGACCAACTCTGTGCGCTCGACACACAGTTTAGTAGTCTTATACTACTAAATGAGTCTCCACAGCGTAAGAAATCCTTTTTTAGTGATGTGCTTGTGACGAATAATCTTCAGCCTGCTCAGCCGACAACTATGCAGCCGCTTATATCTCCGGCCACCCCAAGGGCCGGACCTCAGAAAAATTCGGCGTCCGAATATCTCAGAATCAATGAGCAATTGTCCGATATGTCCTCTGTGGCATTGCTTCAAGTGATTCCAGACTCAATAATCAAGTGATTCCAGACTCAATTCCAGACTCAAACACCCGTAACAGTTACCAAACAGGGTAATCAACCGGCCGGACCCCCGGTACGTAATGATGCCGCTGTATTAGTTACGGCTGTAACTATGTATGTTACCTGTTCTTACATACCACCTTCGTCCGAACCGCCAACATACTGGAAACATTTGTCCGTTATTTTGTTTCTGATCGTATGTCTGATGGTGACCAGCTGATAGCTCTGGGTGACTTTAATATCCCAGAACTCATCTATTCAAATGTTGAAAATTCACCGCTTTACAGCTTAACTCCCACCACGACTTTCCTGCGGGCATGTACGACATGTCACTCGGGGAAATTTACCACGTTAGAAATTCTTTAGGTCGGCTGTTGGACTTATGTTTTGTTTCTGATCCTGATGGAATTACTCATTCCTCGATGGAATTACTCGAACTTTGCCCCTTTCTAACTCTGAGGATCCATGTCATCGCACGAAAAAAATTGCTTAATTGACTTTAAGTGTACACTTAATCTCAAAAAGTTAATTTTTTCAGTAAGGCTGACTTTATGAAAATCAATATTGACTTTAAGTGTACACTTAATCTCAAAAAGTTAATTTTTTCAGTAAGGCTGACTTTATGAAAATCAATAAGTTAATTTAGGATTTCGATTGGTCTGATCTACTGGCATGCGATATAACCATATAACCATATAAACATCACATTTCAAAAATTTTATTACACCTTGAACCTATTTTTCGACGCTTGCGTGCCGTAGAAATATCCGCCCGTTTCAACTAATCCGCCTTAGTATTCAAGGCACCTATCAAATTTAAAGAACGTCATAAGTAGACTTTCAAATAAACATAGAGTATCTGGCTGTGCAGTTAGTTATTCAAGATACTAAGTAGATCGGTCCAATTTCACCGTGCATAACGCAGAATGTTATAGGAGTTATATTCGCCGCTGCAGGATTCAGTTTTCTCAGGATCCAAAGCAGTTTTATAACTTTGTAAACACTAAGCGCAAACATGTATCTTTTCCCCCACTGCTTACGTTTGAGAACTCATATGCGAACACCGATCAGGCAATGGCCGTTCTTTTTCCACAGTTTTTTCAAAAAACGGATTCACCTAGCACCAGTCCAGCTTAGCCTTACACTTATAATATCCAATCTTCCAACCTTATGTGGAAGGAATCTTACATTATTCCACTGCATAAAAAAGAGAAAAACCCGACGCTGCAAATTATAGGGACATCTCCGTCAGCAATTCCAAAGCTTTTTGAAAAACTTATTACTCCACATTGCAACACCTATGTAGTTCAATAATAACTCCGTGCCAGCATGGCTTCATGACAACATCATTATCACGGATGGGTTCCGGAATGGCTTACAACAAACGTCATTTACACCGACTTCAGTAAAGCATTTGACTCTGTTAACCATTCGGTTCTTATAAGTAAACTCAGTCTTTTGGGATTGATTTATTGGGATTGAGACGCTGATGACGTTAAGCTTTGTCTTCGGTATAAATTCACTAGCGCCCAGTCTAGACTTCATCTTACTCAACTTACCATCATTAACAAACTGTAGAACGATGCTGGGTGTCATGTTTCTATATAATCTTATTTATGGAAATATAGACAGACAGCATTTACTAACACGCGTAAATTTTAGCGTTCCTAGTAGAAAGACTAGAAACTTTCGTCCCCTACTCCTCAGCCATTAAAGTTTGACATATGCCCAAAACGATCCGTTCAGGATATTAGGTTCGGACTACAATGGTCTCTACCAAATCTTGTCAGTTTGCTAACTTAAAAACTTAAAAAAAACCAAAGTTATGACACTTCCGATCAATCAGTTACATGGCAGCTACAGGATCCCGGCCGTTCCGACTTATATACTGCCTGCAAACAAAAAAAGGATGTGTGCAAAGTTTTAACTCGATAGCTTTAAAACTGAGAGACATGACAGACATGCTTATATCGACTCAACAGGTAATCCTGACGAAGAATATCTATTCATTATAGAGTCGGAGGTGTCTCTTTCACTGCGTTTCACACTTTTGACCAAAATTATAATCTGATTGATCAAAATGGAGTTCGTAAATGGTCTCAGTCATCTAGCTTAATAAGCAACTTAGTTATGCCAATTCCGATCAATCATTTATAGGGTGACTAAGATATGTTGGCATGAAAAATAGAATCTGTGGAAAGTCCCATCATTCTAGCATAAAAAACGACAAAGTTATGCCGATTCCAATCATTCAGTTATATGGCAGCTATAGTATATAGTCGGCCGATCCTTATAAAATAATCGGATAACTTTTCCCAAAATGGAACCTGTACCAAGTTCAATCTTTTTAACTTAAAAAACACCAAAGTTATGCCAATTCCGATCGTTCTATGACAGCTATAGGATATAGTCGGCCGATCCTTATGAAATTATGTAGATAAGATATTTTGGCCAAATATAACATGTGTGATGGGTTCCAACCCTCTTTCTTAAAGAACACCAAAGTTATGGCATTTCCGATCAATCAGTTATATGGCAGCTAAAGGATATAGACCGATCCCAGCCGTTCCGACTTATATACTGCCTGCAACAAAATAAGTATGTGTGCAAAGTTTCAAGTCGATAGCTTTAAAACTGAGAGACATGACGGACATGCTTATATCGACTCAGGAGGTAATTCTGACGAAGAATATCTATTCATTATAGAGTCGGAGATGTCTTCTTCACTGCGCTGCACACTTTTAATCAAAGTTATAATACCCTCAGTGAGGGTATAAAAACTGCTAAACAATAACTAATAAAAAATACGTACAGTAAAATTTTCAATCTATCTTACTGGAAAATTCCACGAGTGAGTGTGTAGGACCGGAAAGTGGCATAGAGTATGCTTAACGGTTTCTTCTTACCAGCAGCTTAGGCAGTAATCGTGGTGGCATATGTTCATTCGTATAGCATGTGGTCCTACTAACCAGTGTCCCTTGCCCCCTAATCTTATAGCCGTACTGATGCGGGTCCTATCCATCCATAAACACTGGGATATATTTATTGTGGCAATTCGAAGTGGTGTTCTGGCTAATATGGTTTTGTTTTTGTTAAAGTCGTGGGAGTTTATATGAGCGGTGTAGTATGCGGTAATAGCGGTATAACTTCGATTTGCAGTCGTCTGCGATGTCCCTGTGACCTGGGACCCATATATGGAGGACGTCATATGGCATCGAATTCGTGTGCATTGGCACTCCTATTATATGGGCGGTGACTGTATAATTAGTAGTCCGATCCTAAAAAGCTATTCAAATGATTTAAATATACTATGTCTCTTTTTAAGAAAAATCAAAAGTCAATATCATGAAAATTAATAAATTCGACCCCATAGTGCATGGAAGTAAAAAAGAAGTATGGTGCCATGAATATCTTTTTAATACTGTAAAACCATCAAACGTTTTTGATTGCTCACGAATTAAACAAAGTCGAGGCAAAGCTGATTTTAATTTTAAAATTATATTTATTTAAGGTTAAATCCGTCTAAGATAACAACAAAGTGGCCCAGGGTGAGCAAGGAGGTCCAGTCCAAGCCTGCCAAACAAGTTTCAATTCTAAGAAGGTTCTTCCGCGGTTAAACTGATCTTTATATGTATGCTTGCTCACACATTCACATACACAGTTTCATGTGTTCGTTCGGCTTCGTTTTGAAGCCAGCTCAAATTTTTGTAACTTTTCAGGCATGCTACCCTAAGAAAATTGGGGTATACATTATATGGTAATGATGAAAAAATATTTTTTATATTTTAATATTAATTTCAGCTTATATTTTATATCTGTACGATTAAGTAATACGATTAAGTGGTAGCTGTAAAATGTTTTTCATATATGCATATATGCACGAAACAGGGTATATTTCGGTCGATATTTCGTTCATGGTATGGTGTTCCATACCCTTCTGATGGATGATTTTTGTGGAGTGAAAATAAACAAAAACAGCTGATTTTTTGTTTCTATGGGCATCAGTAGGGTATGCAAGAACCATCCTGTTGAAAATAACAACAGTGAAATTTGGTTCTTAAGTAAAACCGACTGAAAGATTCCCTGTTTCTACCTTAGTACAATGATTTTTAATTGTCCGTAAATATATAAATACGTAATTTCGTAAATATATATGTAAAGGATTTTACTGCTGCCAACTAGTCGTATTCCTAAATATCTATAAAAAGTATGAAATATTAAAATATATAATATAATATATGTATAATACAAATTTTTCATAATTAAATAATAATGGATACTCCCATTTTCTTAGGGTAGCATGCCTGAAAAGTTACAAAAATCCAAAATTTTATCTGGCTTCAAAACGAACGCACACATGAAACCGTGTATGTGAATGTGTGAGCACGCATACATATAAAGATCAGTTTAACAGCGGAAGAACCTTCTTGATGCGCTTCAATGATTATGAATTCAATGATTATTCATTCATTGATTAAAGTTCAATGATTATGAGCGTAGAAATGAGCGTAAGAATGAGAGTAAGATTCACTCTGGAGTCTCCGGGGGCCTGTCGCAAGAAATGTTTGCGTCCATTTTCGTTTTATGAAATGAGAAGTCTATATGTTGTATGGTTAGTGGTACAACTCAGAAATTCAAAGAAGATGGAACTGCTGATAACGAGCAAATGAAGGGCACAAATCCCAACAAATACCTGTCACCGAATGGGAAAATTTCGCAGTTCGGACCTTGACTTATTAATAAAAATCTTATTAAAAACTCTATGGGTTTAGTTACATATTCTATAAATTGGCCTGAACATATGATTTATAATTTTCAATTCACTCAAGAGTTACATTGGATTTGGAGAATACCATATAGGGTAGGGAAAGCCGCCTATAGGGAAGTTGAAGACTAAGTGGAAGTAAGAACAAAAGAGGATATCCCTAGTGAATGCAATCGCGCAGCTTGGTGAGAGAAATTAAGGTAACATTCCTCTAGTGTTGGTTTGACAACGGCCAAGCTCAACAGTCGACGCCCAAACGTGACTGTAGGCGTACACCATTAGAGCGAAAAGCGGCAGGAATTAAGCCCACATAAGAGTCTAAAAAGCGTTATCACCTGGGATTCAGTCAGGAGACTTATTTCTGGTTGGATTTCTGGTCTGATGAAGGCATGATGCCGAGTCTCAGGCCAGCCACGAATCCAGCGAAGAGAAGTTTCACAGGTGTGAGGCGACTAGTGACGAAGATATAGATCGATGTGAGAATCCTGACCAGCATAAAAGCAAGGCTGCCAAGTTTCTCATAATTTTCCTGCCCATTATAGGCCGTCGAGAAGCCATGTCGGGCCCCGGGGCATGGATTCCTCACGGGCCCTTTTTCGTTTTCGTCCCGCTGACCCCCCGGTCATTAGACCTCGCTGCCGGGCCCCTGTCCATTGCGAGCCCCGGGAAAATTACCCGGCTGACCCCCCCTCTCAACGGCCGTGTGCCCATATAACATGCTTGTATAAGCAAGGATGTTTTTAATAAAGCATATTAAATCCTACATTCAATAGCTACTAAATACTTAATTTTCATTTTTAAATAATATAACTTACCGCAAATTTTGGAAATCCAAAGAGTAAGACAAAAAAATTTATAAAATCACACAAAAATAATAATGTGTACACATCGGTCGATAATCTGGCCTTATGTCGTAATGTTAAAAAAAACTTGTAAAATCCAGACATAAATCCTCCTTTGTGCCTAAAAAAAAAAAACTATAATTAGACTTAAAACTTACTTACATTTAAAAATTTTAATATTTTAAGTTGCTAAATATATTTTTATACTGATGTTTTTCTAGAAATGGTCTCTTGCAGTTTGGAAAGAAAAACGATTAAGGTAATCATGCAACTGCCAGAAAATTTGGCCGCAAATAATTTGTGTGCCATGTGATGTCACGCACTCAGCTTGATCATTTTCAACCCCAGGCTTTTTTAGCGCCGTTAATAACACTGTCTGCGCTCTATCTCTTCATTTTGATCACTCTCTGGCGCATCACCCGTGTTCGTATATTCAAAAGAAAACATGGAATCTGTGGAAGGGGCTACTCTTGAAATTTGGAGGGCTTGCACGCCTTTTTAAAATCGGTTGCCGATGTTCCCGAGGCCATGCTAAATGTTCGACTGGGTGAGTTGGAATGGGCCGAAATTACGACATTGCCTTGTGGTTAATAAATAAAAGGCTTAGCAATCGCCGTTTCATTTTCAAGACTCACGTAAATGAGATCTTAAATGTATGGGCCATCGAAAGAGTGTCAGCGGCAAGGTTGCGGGAGTTATGAGATATGTTTATTTCAGATCTGTAATATGGGCAGCACAAGCCAAATTGCATGCTGCATTATTTCGTTGGCGCTGGTTGGTTTTCACCGATGGTGTTGCCGTTGCTACCCCATCTTTCCAGTCAATCAACACCGTCTTGACTCGCCATACTGAGTTAGTGCTTCTGCCCACCGCCAATATCCTCCTCTGTGGTCGAGCAGGTGCCTTTCTGCCTTGCAGAGTGTTGTTGGATTCTGGTTCACAAGTTCACCTTATCTCATTGCAGCTGGCAAGTCAACTTCAACTTCGTCGCTTCAAATGCTGTGCAGCGGTCCTCGGTTTCAGAGGCACTGAGTTTGCTACGGATGGAGCCTCCGTTAATGTGTGTGTGTCTAACCACATATTCTACGAACCTAAAGGTTTTTATAGTTTCTTACATTGCAGACTGTCAGCTCAGCCTAAAAATTGATATTTCGAAACGGAAGATTCCTCACAACGTAGCTCTGGCTGATCCCAACTTCCACAGACCGCAGCATGTGGACCTGCTAATTGGAGCCAGCCTGTTCTTCAACCTTTTGTTAGTTGGCCAAATCCATTTAAGTCACTGCCCCCTAGTTGCCCAGAATACGATATTTGGCCTTGTTCTCCCTGCATGATTCCTAGATGGGACGAATGCTACTTGTCGGGTCAGGCAGCAGCCACGGCATAAATTAAATCATAAATAAATAAATGAAACATATATATATAAATGTAATAATTATAGTTTAGCATATAATCATTTTCTCATCGCTGTTGTTAGTCGCAAGCCGACTCTTCTCGACCGCTCGGCTTTATTTTATCTTTGTCATTAAGTTAACGAGCTTTCGCCCGTCCTATGCTAAAAGGCGGGCCCACTTGTACTCTCTATCTCAGTGCATACGCATTCTAAATCGCAGCTTTCTGGCACTCCATTTCATATGCGAATAAATAAACATTTTATAACGTTTTGAAACAGATAATTCCCTTTTTGTTATTTTGGAAAAAGGGAAAAAGTCATAAAAAAGGCTCAATGACCAAACATTGGTGACCCCGTCGTGATCTAATTAATTATAAATTATAATTAAAAAAATAAATAAAACAATTCCACGAGCATAAAACAATGCGAACATACCAGTTTCAGTTTTTGCGCGGTGTATTAACATATGTATGTGCATTTTTGAACCAAAACGGCACACAGTGCATCAGTGAAACAATTATTTTGTATTTATACATAAATCGTTGTTTGCATAAATCGGTGTTTGTAAAAACCTTAGCGCCCTGCAGCCAAGGTGGAGGATGCTATGCTTATGTGCGTCACGGCCAATTGGTCGCCATGTACGAGGATTTTAAGGCCATCCACGGGGAGCTTGAAGAGTTAGACATTGCTGAAATAAGCAGCGACTTGCGATGGACAGTGTCTGAGCTTGTAGGTACGATGCATGCCGAAATCGAGCACGAGACGTCGTTGCGCTCTGCTCGAATTGCTGCCCATTCCATCCTTGCCAGCGTAGTTTCCAGTGTCTAGGTGGAACCAGCGCTCAGTCGAAGTTTTGAAGCCTTGCCTCCTCTTCCTCTTCCTACTTTCAGCGGAGGATATTCACAGTGGGCTGAGTTTCATTCGTTCTTTTCGACGATCGTAGGCTGCAATCCTTATATAAGTAAGGTGGAAAAGTTTCAGAGGTTCAGATCTTGTCTTCGGGACTTTGCTTTAGAGGCAGTCCGAGGAAATCTCCGAGAAGAATTATGGTGTCGCAGTGCAGCTTTTGGAGAATCGATTTAATAACCGTCGGTTGATATTTCATACTCATGTGAAAGAGATTCTGGGCCTCAATCTATTGGAAGATGACTCAGAGGCAGCGCTTCGAGGGCTGTCCGATAAGTTCAATGCCCATATGCGAGCCTTAAAAAATTTGGGGACGACAGTTCAGATCACCGGCTGCATCATTGTCCAGGTACTTCTTCAAAGGTTGGATCCAGCTACTCAGGCCAAGTGGGAGGAAGGTCAAAATGCCTCAAACTCCGATCTCATCCTGACTTGGGAGTCGATGGCAGAGTTTTTGGAACAGCGTGTCAGGACTTTGGAGGCTATGGATGTGGCCTTAGCCGCTTACGCGCGGGGCACTCAGGTGGGAAGACGTAGAGTCGCAGATAACAGTAGAGCATACTTTATTATTACTAATTCACCTGCCTCTGCTTGTATATTATGCGGTGGGTGCCCCCTGACAGCCGCCTTGGCGAGGCTAGGCGACTAAGTCTATGTCGGAAATGTCTCCAAACTGGCCATCACCTGCGTGAGTGCCTCGCTGATAATTGTCGCAGTTGTGGGAGGAAGCATCACAGTCTGTTGCATTTTTTGGAGTTACAGTCTTCCAGCAGCCAGCCTTCTGCTGTGCCGTCTACATCAGCCGCAGCCGAGTGCGCCGAGCCAATAGGCGCTTCACCATCCACGGCTAATGCACTAGTTGCCCAGGGTCGCAGCGGTGAGATAGCCTTACTGGCCACAGAGAATATTCTCATTCGGAGTCGTTCTGGGGTTTTTGTTCCATGCCGGGCTCTTTTGGATTCTGGATCGCAGGTGCACGTGATTACGTCCCGACTGGCTAGTCAGCTGCAGCTTCGTAGACGCAAATCGTATGTGGCAGTGTCGGGCATTGGCGACACTGGCTTCGCGACAGACGGATTCTTTGTTGATGTGCTCCTACGATCCTATTTCTCTGAATATTCGGCCTATTCTCTGAAATTTCGGCCCTCGTCAACTCTGTAATCGCCACCAACATCACGGACCTCCAGCCTAGTTTTAGCTTGGATGTCTCCAGCTGGAATATTCCGTCAAACCTCACTTTGGCTGATCCCCAGTTCTTTCGACCGCAGCGGATCGATTTACTAATCGGAGCCAGTCTATTCTATGAGCTGCTGTGTGTTGGGTAAATCCAGCTCTCATCTGGCCGACCGTTGCTGCCGAAAACCCGGCTTGAATGGGTTGTGTGTGGGGGCCGTTTACGTCTGGAGAGAAAATCGTTCGAGGCCACAGCCAAGGACGATGTGAAGAGCCCAAGCCAGCTGGATGAGCGCTTAGAGTGTCTGCTCCGTAAATTTTTGGGAAATCGAAGACTGCGCAGAGCCCATTGTGAAGTGGACGAAGGAGGATTCGGATTGCAAGGCGCATTTCGTGCAACATTCTGCTCGGTTCGAGTCCGGCGCACACAGCGTGACGCTTCCCCTGAAAGGCAGCTCTGAGTCGCTACGTGAATCTTACTCCCAAGCTATGTGGAGATTTTTCTCCCTGGAAAGGAAGCTTTGCCGTCAGTCTCAATTGAAGGATCAGTATGCTGCATTCATAAAACGATTGATTGAATGACGTGTTGATGTCTGGTCCAGTTATCCAACCAAAGCTACAGCACATGCTTCTAAGGTTCCGTTGCCATCGAGTAAAATGTACCATTGCAAAATGTACAGATGCTTCAGAGTTTTCCCTGAAGACAGCTATCCATTCTAGTGCATTCTTTGGCGGAATTTCACCCAGATTGAGTTGTAGGTTTTCAAACTGGATACTGTCACGTATGGGACAAAGGCGGCCTGCGTGGCGATTTTTATGCTGATGATCTAATTTCTGGAGGTGGCTCAATAGATGAGGCTATCAAAATAATGCAGCAAACAGCGGGGATCTTGCTTTCTGACTTCAATTTTACGAAGACAGAAGGCTTTATTCGTTAGAAGGGCTTCAGTCAACCTCAATGCCTACTAGGCGCATCATACTTTCCTCAATTTCCCGGCTGTATGATCCAATGGGATTTTTTGGACCTGTCATTACAAAGGCAAAGATCTTTCTTCAGAAGCTATGCCATGAGAAGTTGTCATGGGATGACAGTCTTTCTCAAGCTCTTCACTCCGATTGGGAAATGCTTTGTTGCAGCTTCAACATGGCGCAGCATGCTGAATTCTCTAAAAACTGTTACGGTTCCGAAACTGGAGTTATCTGGAGCAGACTAAGTCTACGATGGGAAGTATTTCTGCTGGTGCGATTCTGCTATGGCACTGTTCGGGAGCAGCCCGCTCGCTTTAATGTTTTTTGTCGCCGATTGGAGTTCGACAACCCAGGAGTTGAGCAGATCGATGAAATGGCAATATATTCCTACGTCTTTCTTCTTGAAGCTCAAGATCAGTGTCAGATCAGTGAAAGACCCACTCTGGAGCTGTGGGCAAGATTTCTTATAATCCAACCTCCGTACGTTGACGTGATCAGCTGGTTTCAAGTACGCTAATTCGTTTCCAGCAATACAGCGCTTATGCGTTTATGTATACAAGATTTCTCAGTGAATTCGTCATAAGGATTGCTAGCGACATCAAGTAGTAATCGCAGAGAGATCTCGTCATCCAGCATACTTGCTTCATCCTCTTCTCTCTTGGACAAGTTTGGTCTGTTGCATGTGATGTTCAAAGACTTCCATGAGCGGAATCTATACAGAGGGCCTTGCACCCGTCTGAACACGCAACCAATTTTGTTGGAGCTGAGAACGAGCTAAAGGAGCTGCTACAACTCTTAATAAGCCATAGGCGTTAACGGGCGCTGATGGAGTTATGCGCGGGTAGAATGTTGGGTCAGGAAGCAGCTACTGCATTGATTTGTAACTAAAACATAATAAGCTTATGTTATCTTATCTTTATTGATATTATCGCTTTTGTTGGCCGCAAGCTCTTGCCTATCATATATCTAAGTTTTCTTCCATTTCATCAAATAAATATTATTATACATAATTCTGTCTTTGTATTGCATTGAACGTCATTGAAAAATCTCAATAACCAAACAATTATTTACTACTTGTCGGGCAGCCGCCGGAAACAATTTCGAGCCTATAAAGTATTTATATGCTTGGTCAGGATCACCTCCTGAGTCGACATAAGCCTGCCTGTCTGTCTATTTCTACGCAAACTAGTCTCTCAGTTTTAAAGCTATCGACTTGAAACTTTGAACACATCAATCACATTATTCATTTCATCTTTCATTTGCAGTCAGTATATAGGTCGGAATGGCCAGGATCGCTCGACTGTAACCTAAAGCTGTCATATAACTGGTTGATCCAAAATTCCAATCTAATCTTTTAGGGTTGTTACTTTTGGTGTAATTTTATTTTAGGCAGGGACCGACAATAATGATTATTGTTATAAATTTTATATTAAAAATCACAAAAAATGAATTATTTTCTAAGCAAAATTAAAAATAATCATTATTCTCTGAGTGAAAAAATAAATGAACTGGAATGAAAACCCTTGCAGGTGATCCCTCCATCGAAACACGTTTTTGTTTCCCGGCTTGCCCCTGATACTTCTGAGATTGATATCTCAGCTTACATCAAAGCCAAAAAAAAAATCGATATAAAGGTGGTGGACATTACAAAATTTAAATATTCATACACCAGGCACACGTCATCTTTCAAAATACGTGTGCCCTTGCAGATGTTCAAGACGATTTGTTCCGCCAGCTTTTGGCCAGAGAATATTTTCGTCCAAGTACATCAGCCAAGTACGGTGAAAAAACAATAACCAAACCTGTGGGTGTAATACCCCCACATCTTACGGCCACTGACCAACCTTCCACCTCATCTTCTTCAGTTTTAAAAAACTAATGTCTTCTCTAACATTTACCTATCAGAATACTAGAGGGTTACGTAGTAAACTTCACAAACTGTATTCTGATAGTTCTTTCTTTGCATCTCACATTATTGTGTTTACAGAAACTTGGTTAAAGCCGGAGATCTTTAGCTCCGAAGTTTTTCCTAGTAGTACACCACTTTTAGATGTGATAGAACTCTGCGAAGGAGAGGAGGAGTGTTAATCTCTGTAGACTCCAAACTCGCTTCTGAAGAGGTAAAATCACAAGAGTTTGGTGACATTGAATTCCTTTGCATCAAAATCACTTTGTCCGATCAATCTTTGTATGTTACTTGTTCCTACATACCACCTTCGTCCGAACCGCCAACATACTGGAAACATTTGTCCGCTATTTCGTTTCTGATCGTATGTCTGATGGTAACCAGCTGATAGCTCTGGGTGACTTTAATATCCCAGAACTCATCTATTCAAATGTTGAAAATTCACCGTCTTTACAGCTTAACTCCCACCACGACTTTCCTGCGGGCATGTTCGACATGTCTCTCGGCTGTTGGACTTATGTTTTGTTTCTGATCCTGATGGAATTACTCATTCCAGAACTTTGCCCCTTTCTAACTCTGAGGATCCATGTCATCGCACGAAAAAAATTGCTTAATTGACTTTAAGTGTACACTTAAATCTCAAAAAGTTAATTTTTTCAGTAAGGCTGACTTTATGAAAATCAATAAGTTAATTTAGGATTTCGATTGGTCTGATCTACTGGCATGCGAGGATATAAACATCACATTTCAAAAATTTTATTACACCTTGAACCTATTTTTCGACGCTTGCGTGCCGTAGAAATATCCGCCCGTTTCAACTAATCCGCCTTAGTATTCAAGGCACCTATCAAATTTAAAGAACGTCATAAGTAGACTTTCAAATAAACATAGAGTATCTGGCTGTACAGTTAGTTATTCAAGATACTAAGTAGATCGGTCCAATTTCACCGTGCATAACGCAGAATGTTATAGGAGTTATATTCGCCGCTGCAGGATTCAGTTTTCTCAGGATCCAAAGCAGTTTTATAACTTTGTAAACACTAAGCGCAAACATGTATCTTTTCCCCCACTGCTTACGTTTGAGAACTCATATGCGAACACCGATCAGGCAATGGCCGTTCTTTTTCCACAGTTTTTTCAAAAAACGTATTCACCTAGCACCAGTCCAGCTTAGCCTTACACTTATAATATCCAATCTTCCAACATTATATTCTGCCAATCTTTTGCTCAAAGTGGTGTGTTATCGGATCTTCTAAAGGTCAAGCCCGAATATTCGCGAGGCCCCGATGGAGTACCAGGCTGTATTCTGAAGAACTGCGCCGAGGCTATGGGCAAACCGCTTTTTAAACTCTTTAATATATCGCTGGAAACTTCGATCTTTCCCTTTATGTGGAAGGAATCCTTCATTATTCCGCTGCATAAAAAAGGGAAAAAATCCGACGCTGCTAATTATAGAGGCATCTCCGTCAGCAATTCCAAAGCTTTTTAAAAAACTTATTACTCCACATTGCAACACCTATGTAGTTCAATAATAACTCCGTGCCAGCATGGCTTCATGACAACATCATTATCACGGATGGGTTCCGGAATGGCTTACAACAAACGTCATTTACACCGACTTCAGTAAAGCATTTGACTCTGTTAACCATTCGGTTCTTATAAGTAAACTCAGTCTTTTGGGATTGATTTATTGGGATTGAGACGCTGATGACATTAAGCTTTGTCTTCGGTATAACTGCATTAGCGCCCAGTCTAGACTTCAAACTAAAACTTAATGGATCGAAATGTAAACTCATGTCATTTTATTGATCTAGTCCTCACCAAGCTATGT
Source organism: Drosophila ananassae (assembly GCF_017639315.1). Classification (NCBI taxonomy): domain Eukaryota; kingdom Metazoa; phylum Arthropoda; class Insecta; order Diptera; family Drosophilidae; genus Drosophila; species Drosophila ananassae. The sequence goes on from NC_057928.1 coordinate 946,549, forward strand.
ACTTTCTCTATGGGAACGCCTTAGAACGATTAACTCAGGTTAACGATCTGGTTGTCCTATTAGATTTGAAACTTAAATTTACCGACCATATATCTACCATGGTTAATAAAGCTATGGGTGTGCTTGGTTTTATTAAAAGATGCTCAAAAGAATTTAATGAAAAAGAAAGAAAAGAAATTCAAAAGAATTAATAACTAAAACGTTATATACATCATTGGTTCGTCCGATTTTTGAGTATGGATCGTGTGTCTGGAGTCTTCAATACGGAGTACACCAAGATCAGATAGAATCTGTACAAAAAAAATTCCTGACTTTCGCTCTTAGGGGACTCAATTGGGATGCAAATCTTCACCTCCCCTCTTATCATAGTAGATTGTTACTAATCAACTTACCTTCATTAACAAACCGTAGAACGATGCTGGGTGTCATGTTTCTATATAATCCTATTATGGAAATTTAAACAGCCAGCATTTACTAACATGCTTAACCCTCTAAGCCAAAGCTGCCTGAAGGCACGTATCACGTTTTTGGCCTTAACAAATAAATTAAGAACTTCTCAATCGTTTAAATAATTTTTGGCTGTTGATAAAAAGCGCACAAAATTATTAGTCTCATGTTTGAAGAAGCTCTTAAACAATTGAAAAGATGCAATTTTATTCGTTTAAGCCCAAAAAAATACGTGCCTTCAGGCATGCTTAAGTCTTAGAGGGTTCAATTTTAACGTTCCTAGTAGAAGGACTAGAAACTTTCGTCCTCTACTCCTCAGCCATTGTAGTTCGTCATATGCCAAACACGATCCGTTCAGGGTATTATGTTCGGACTACAATTACGAACAAAAAATCTCCACGCATAATTTCAACAGCTTCATAACCTTTAAGCTCCCCTGAACCAAAGTCCAGACCAAACATAGGTTCTATCACCCACAGTTTCCGCGGTACACCTAAGAGAAGAAATTTATAAAATTTTACGTTATATTAAATTATGAAGGTCGTGTAATGGCGGTGACCATCATTGTCTTTAGTACATATCATTTTTGAAATGTATGTGTACCAACTAAAATTAAAGAATGGTATCCTGAAAATCTCCGATTTTCTACATTTATTTTTGGTCTTCTATGATTTTTCCCCAAAATTTTCCTATAAAATCATACCATGTTTTAATTTTGGGTTTAGGGGAAAACTCGAAAAAATTTATTGAATTTATTATAAGTGGTTAAACAATATTTTCTTCAATTAAATTGGAGTTTTTAATCTCATATTTTAAAAAAGTCATGGCGTTGAAAGTTTTACTAAACTAGCTTAACTAGTTTTGCTAAACTAACTAAAAAATTTGGAAATTGTCGGTTTGTGTAATCTTAATCCCTTTTACTAAACGCCTTATTTGTGCAACACTCTTCCTCGTGATATCTTACTCCTACTCTTCTCTTAAACTATGTCGGTTAGACGGGAGGTGGGCTGTTTGTATGCAATGGGAACCGCGCGAAAAAATCTCAATGAGCAAATAATTATTTATCACTTGTTGGGCCAAGCAGCCACCAGAAAGTGCATTTAAAATAATCATGAAATGCTTAGCTGCAGCTGTTGTTGTCAGCATGTATTCTTCTTTGTTTTGTCTCCCAGTCTCCCATGCGCTTTATTGGTATTTGTAGCGCATGCACTTTGGGTGCTTTGGCGGAGCTTTTGCGCAAGCTCTTAGGTTTTAGGCACTTGTAATTCGGCATTGTTTTGGACCGGCCGCGGAATTTGTTTTGGGGTTAAATTGACCCATATTAAATTGAATTGTAAAATTAAACCTGGACTATTAATTCGGCCGCAATCAAAACGCAGATAGCTCAACATTTGGTGACCCCGACGTGATTGCGCTCTAATTGATTTGTGATCATTAAAGTGCTTAAAGGAAATCTTGTAAAGAAAAACTTGTTGCTGTTTTTTCCATTACATTGCATCTTGCACAAAAACAAATTGAAGAATGGAGTCTGGAGCTGAGACTATTGGAGCTGCTGCCGCAAACCGGCAAAGGATGCTGCGGAGAAGAGCAGAGGTGGTCTGCCAGGAAATGGAGGCGCTGCATCATAAGGTGAAGGCTGCGGCGCGGACTGAGGATTCTTCCATTATGGCGCTGGAGTCAGTGGACAAGCGTTTGCGTGAGCGGTTCACCGCGCTTCAAGAAGAGTTGGAGGAGCTTAATTTTAGCGAGATCGGGAGCGATCTGTATTGGAGATTCTCGCAGCTGGCGACTGATGTGGAAGTGGAAATTCAGGTGGAGGTTGCCAAGCGCTCCATGAAAATCGCTGCCCACTCCACACTTCTCGACGGTGCCAGTGTATCGCCAATGCCATACAAGCCAGCCCCCTCCTTGCCACCGTTGCCGATGCCAACATTCAGCGGCGGCTAGCCGAGTGGCCGGATTTCTGCGCCCTTTTTAAGACCACGATTGACAGCCACCCCCACCTAACGAAAACGGAAAAGCTCCGGTGGCTCATTTCATGCTTGCGCGAGTCAGCCTTGAATAGGGTGAGAGCTCTGGAAATTACTGACGCGAACTACGATGTGGCCCTTGACCTATTGTGCAATCGTTTTAGTAATCGGCGTTTAATATTTCAGTCTCACATTAATGAGATCCTGCGGCTTCGTGTGGTCGAGCCAGGGTCTGTTGCTACTTTGAGGGAGCTATCGGATCGGTTCAATGGGCATATGCGGGCCCTCAGGAGTTCCGGGACGTCGGCCGAAATTCAAGGGTGCCTCCTCATCCAGATCATATTTCAAAGGCGGGAGCCTGCTACAAAGGCCAAATGGGAAGACTTTCTGGCAGGAAGCACTGATGACAGCCTTCCATCTTGGGAGTCTATGGCACGATTCTTAGAGCAAAGGTGCCGGACTCTCGAAAGCGTTGACTTTTCTTTGACGGCTTATTCACCAGTTAACCAAGTAGACCGAGGTAGATCGTCCAATAACCGATCCTAGTGCATGGTTATTAACGCCAGTCCTGCTCTATGCGCCCTGTGTGGTGTTTCGGCGCACGAGCTTCCTGCTTGTCCAAAGTTCAGTGCTTTGCCAATTGAGGAACGGTACGACGAAGTGCGGCGTCTGACTCGCTGTTTTGTTTGTCTAGCGGATGGCCATCTCGCTCGCGGATGCTCAGCTTCCCGCTGCTCGACGTGCAATCACCGTCATCATATTCTGCTGCACCCTCGCGGGCAGGTTTCACCCGTACGAGTCTCACGTCCCATCGGTGCAGTTTCTGGTGCGAACCCATCCCGCTCAATTAACACTGTTGTGACCCAGGACCGCAATGCTGAGCTAGTGCTCCTCCCAACAGCCAATGTACTCGTTCGTGGTCGATCTGGAGACTTCCTGCCTTGCCGAGTTTTATTGGATTCCGGTTCACAAGTGCATCTCATCTCGTCGCGGCTGGCGAATGAACTTCAGCTTGGCCGCTCCAAATGCTCCACAACGGTGGCCGGTTTCGGCGACGCTGGATTTGAAACAGATGGAGCATCCGTTAATGTGTGCTTGAAGTCCCGCCTTAGCACATATTCAGTGGAAATTATAACGGACTATCAGCCTAGCCAGAACATAGATGCTTCGGGCTGGAAGATTCCTGGCAATATGGATCTAGCTGACCCTAACTTCCACAACACGCAGCGAGTGGACCTGTTGATTGGAGCCAGCATATTCTTTGACCTATTGTCGGCTGGTCAAATCCAATTAGGTCACGGGCTCCCCATTGCCCAGAATACTCCATTTGGCTGGGTGATTTCTGGACGCGGTGAACTATCACGGGATGTGTTGTCGCTCTATACTAGGAAAGTCAACCCATGGAATAACCACTGGAATGATGTGACTGCTGCCCCTTCCAACAGTGTTATTGAAGGCCCACCCTTCAATGGGGGGAGGATGTTGGGCCAAGCAGCCACCAGAAAGTGCATTTAAAATAATCATAAAATGCTTAGCTGCAGCTGTTGTTGACAGCATGTATTCTTCTTTGTTTTGTCTCCCAGTTTCGCATGCGCTTTATTGGTATTTGTAGCGCATGCACTTCGGGAGCTTTGGCGGAGCTTCTGCGCAAGCTCTTAGGTTTTAGGCACTTGTAATTCGGCATTGTTTTGGATCGGCCGCGGAATTTGTTTTGGGGTTAAATTGACCCATATTAAATTGAATTGTAAAATTGAGCCTGGTCTATTAATTCGGCCGCTTTCAAAACGCTGATAGCTCAACATCACTATTGTAAATGTTATGCTATTATTATTATTTTATCATAATTTTTAATATTGCTATCATGTTACATAATTAATTTTAATGTTATTGTTATACCCTTGCAGAGGGTATTATAATTTAGGTCATAAGTGTGTAACGTAGTGAAAGAGACAATTCCTCCTGAGGCGATGTAAGCCTGCCTGTCTGTCTGTTTCTACGCAAACTAGCCTCTAATTTTTAAAGTCATAGCTTGGTATGATACTTTGAACACATCTTTTATTCTTTTCATCTTTCATTTGCAGGCAGTATATAAGTCGGAACGGCCAGAATCGCTCGACTGTAATCTATAACTGTCATATAACTGGTTGATCCAAAATTCCAATCTAATCTTTTAGGGTTGGGACTTTTGGTATAATTTAATTTTAGGCGGGGACCGACAATAAAGATTATTGTTATAAATTTTATTTTAAAAAACACAATTATTATTGTCTGAGTGAAAAAATTAAAGTCAAAAATGATTATTACACAAAAAAATATCATTCAATTCTTGATTGCGGGGTATTTTTTGGACATATGAGTGTATATCTCCACAGACCAGGTATATAGGTCCAAATTAACGCTATGATTTTTCCGCCATGCCTTCTCCAAACTACTAAGAATTAGCAATAACAGAAAAAAAGTTATTAAGCGAATCTCCAAGGAGAAAAATTAAAAAAAAAACAATTTTCTGGCGGTCAATTCATGGGGTACCCCTGCTTCTCATGCGATACATGCTATTACATTTTTAACACCAAATACATTATCATCGTCTACTGATGTTCCCTTCGAAGCGATCCGTTCACTAAGTCAGATAATCGAATCGTCAAAGAGTCTTGGCGCACCTATCATCTTGGACCCTCCATCGTAGGAAACCCTGCTTCTGGCCTTACGTTTAGAGGTGTTGCACCCATGTCAGGAGTCACCTCTTAAACCTTCTTAAGAAGGTTGTTATCAGCATGTATTCCTCTCTGTTTTGTCTCCCAGATTCGCATGCGCTTTATTGTTATTTGTAGCGTATGCACTTTGGGAGCTTTGGTGGAGCTTCTGCGCAAGCTCTTAGGTTTTAAGCACTTGTTTTTCGGCATTGTTTTGGATCGGCCGCGGAATTAGTTTTGGGGTTAAATTGACCCATAATAAATTGAATATTAAAATTGAACCTCGTCTTGTTAATTCGGCCGCTATCAAAACGCTGATAGCTAAACAGCTCCAAAAAACTGAATAATAATGTTGTTTTTTGCTGCTACCAAAGTATTCTGCGTAAATTGAGCTAATTTTTTACTGAAATTGATCTTTTCCAAATTTACCCCCTCCATTAACTATGAGGCTCAGCCTCGTAGCAAATGTTTCAGAAAAACGGATTATAATGCTCATACATAAAGATTTGGCTGGAATTGATTCGGAATATCTTTCATCTTTTAACTCTATCGAAGCTGCTAATGATTCTTTTTATGATGCAATTCACAACGCGTTGAAGAAATTTGTTCCTGAATTTTTATAATCATCATCAATAAAACCACCTTCGTTTAATAAACACCTTTCTCGTTTCAAAAACAGAAAATAAAGATCTTACAAAATGCTTACAAAGTCTGGTTCTTTGTTTCATCAGACAAATTTTGTTTATATTCGTTACCAGTTTATCTTCCTTAACAATCAACTTAATATCGCGAATTTTAAAGTAAACTTTTAAAATGATACGAGCTCCTTGTATTCATTTGCCAATATGAAACGTAAATCAAGTCTTTTTCCTCATTCCCTAACTTAGAATATTATTTCCGTTTCTTCTGAACAAAGTATTGCTAATCCTTTGCTACATTTTTTCAATCGACCTATTCGTCCGATTCATTTGATCTGAATTCTACATACCCTTATTAAAATTTCGCACATAAGCAATATTTACTTGTCTAAATTTCATCATCTTGATATTTCCAATGCTCTCTCTACCATGGATATCTTATTTGCTGGTCCTTATAATATCCTTATAATGATAATGTCCTTTCCCAAGCGATGAAAAGAATCATTTATTATTCCGCTTCATAAGAAAACTACCGCGGAATTGCTAAACTATCTGCAATTCCCAAGCTGCTGCAAAAACTTGGAAGTGGTCAGAGAAAAAAAAAAACATCTTGACATTATCCGCACACATACCTTTGCTCAGCATTATTCGCCCCCTACTACTACTACGCCCAGAACTCGACCCCAGACTCTTAAACCCGAATCCGCAGCATAAGCAATACTCGATATTCAAGTGTTGTGGGTTCAACTACACCCGGACATGTCGCAACAGTGCAACTATGTCACAAGTGTGCAACTATGCACGCTGACTAGAATATTGCGGGAGAGCTGACACACACTCTAAGTGTTACGCTGACTCTTGACACCGGATAGCTGACTCCACATCCGCTGACACCACACACGCTGACACCACATATAGAGTTGGAGTGGGAGATCGCTTAAGACATGAACAATAAATTGTATCAAACCATGAATATGAACGGACTTCTAATCATCTGGTGATCAATGGAAGTACACCTTAACTGGCGCCCGAGCAGAAAAGTAGAGTGAAAGTGTATTATGAGTGCTGAAAAATGTTTTCCCAAGAAAAAGAAAAAGAAAAAATCAATCAAAAATCAAGAAAAAAGTGTAAAATATTTTTTTGGGAAAGAGATTTTTTCTAAAAAAAAAAGAAAAGAAAAGAGTAAATGAAGATTTTCTCAGGAAAAAAAGGGGAAAAATAAGTAGAGAAAAGTATAGAAGTGCAAAAGATTTTTCTCGTAGTTTAAAAATAAAAAAAAGGGAAAATGGATGGGAGAAAGTAAAAATATAAAAAAGGTAGCAAAGTTTTTTATAGAAGTGCAAAAGATTTTTCTCGTGTTTTTTTTTTAAAAAAAGGGAAAATGGATAGGAAAAAGTAAAAATATAAAAAAAGTAGCAAAGTTTTTTTCCAAAACATAAAAATGAAAATAGGAAAATAAGTAAAAGTAAAGAAAAGGTAAAAGTATAAAAATAAAGAATATGTGGCAACCCTAAGTGCTTACCATAACACAATCGAACTCGATATCTTATGAGAGTATCGATATCGCCGGAGGCCATCTCAAAAAACACAACCTTTTTCTACATCTCATCACATCGACAGCTTCATCTGCAGCTAGCAACGCTTTTGTTAATTTTCATTAGTTTTAAGCAAATATATAGTGAATAAATGAACATTAAATTGGTGACCCCGACGTGATCACTATATAGACGCGAGTACCGGTGCTTACAATGGCAAACAACGACACCACACAAGACGACGCCGACGTTTTTCACGATACCGTTACTCGCGGTTCCGACGTAGTTATTAACCGCGTGGCGGTTAAAATTCCGCCCTTTTGGACCGAGCACCCAGAATTATGGCTGTCGCAAATCGAAGCCCAATTCGTTCTGGCAGGAATAACTGCAGACGACACGAAATTCAACACGATCCTGGCGTCAATCGAAGCACCGGTACTGGCCCGAATCGCCGACGCCATCGTCAACCAACCAGGCACAGGCAAGTACGAAAACTTAAAGTCGTGTATTTTGGAACGCTTCTGCGAAAGCGAGCAGAAGAAAATCCAGAAGTTGATTTCGGAGACTGACCTTGGTGACAAGCGCCCCACACAACTGCTCAACGAGTTAAACGCACTCGCCGCAAACAAAGTTGACGAAACATTCTTAAAAGCACTGTGGCTGCAGCGCCTACCAACCCAAGTGCAAGCGATCTTGCAAGCATCGGACGCCCGCCTAGCAGATTTAGCTAAGTTGGCAGACAAAGTCATGGAAGTCGGCGATTTTCACCATATACGCACCGTTGACGCCAAATCGGCGCCACCCAGCAGCACCGTTTTCGACGAACGTCTAGACCGCATCGAGCAACAAATCAACGCGCTGTTCAAAAACCGTTACCGCAAGAATAGCTCACCCACATTAACGGATCGCAACAGCGTCCCGACTTCAGGCTTGTGTTGGTACCACAGCAAATTTGGCAACGCCGCCAAGAAATGTCGCCAACCGTGCTCGTTTTCCTCCGAACCAAAAAACTAAAACAGTCTTCGGATTCGGCGGACAAATTCGAAGAAAACCACAACACAATTGCCCGCCTCGCCATCAACGACAATTACTCCAAAACTCAATTTCTCATCGACACCGGCGCCGACATTTCAGTGATGCCACCCTGCAGAATCGCAAAAACTATGCTCACTCCAAAGCTTCTTTTCGCCGCCAATGGTACGAAGATACAAACCTATGGAGAAAAACGCATAACAGTGTCGCTGGGATTGGGACGAAACTTCGTTTGGACCTTCGTATTAGCTGACGTCAACTGCGCTATCATTGGAGCTGATTTCCTTCAACATTTCGACTTACTCGTCGATATGAAACGACGCAAACTCATCGATCGAGCTACGCTGCACGAATCAACATGTCACGCGCCTCAACGTAAAATCAACGCGATTTTATCCTACGACACGAGCAACCAATACGCTAGGTTGCTTCACGAATACCGCGATCTCGCAACGATCAACTCGAACCGGCTGCCAGCAGAGTCCGAAGTAACGCACTTCATCTCGACCAACGGCCCGCCTACTCACGCCCGCGCCCGACGACTAGCGCCCGACAAACTCAAAGCCGCACAGACTGAGTTCTCCTACCTCATCGAAAAAGGAATATGCCGCCCCTCAAAAAGCCACTGGTCCAGTCCATTACACCTGGTAAAGAAAGCAAACGGAGAGTGGCGACCATGCGGCGACTACAGAGCACTAAACAACGTAACAGTGCCGGATCGATACCCTATTCCGTACATACTGGATGTAACAAGCATCCTACACGGTAAAAAGATATTTTCAAAAATCGACCTGCAAAAAGCATATCACCAGATCCCTGTCGAACCGCAAGATATTCCCAAAACAGCAATTATCACGCCTTTTGGGCTATTCGAATTCTTGTTCATGACATTCGGCTTACGCAACGCAGCGCAAACTTTTCAGCGTCACATAAACAACGTAATACAGGATCTCGACTTTGTTTTCGCATACATCGACGACATTCTGATCGCTTCAGAATCCGCGGAGCAGCACGAGACACACCTCCGTACTATCCTCGACCGCCTTCGAAAGGCACATCTCACCGTGAACTTCGAGAAGTGCCAATTCGGTAAATCACAACTCACGTTCCTGGGACATGACATCAGCCAGCACGGTTTGAAACCATCCGAAGCAAAAGTGGAAGCCATTCGCCACTTTAAAAAACCGCTTATAGCTAAAGATTTAAAAAAGTTTCTGGGTATGATCAACTTCTATCGGCCTTTTATCCCACGTGCTGCTGATAACCAACACATACTCCAGACTCTAATCCAAGGCAATAAAAAGAACGACAAGACCCCGATACTCTGGTCCACAGAAGCCGACCACGCATTCGACGCCTGCAAGAACGAGCTTGCAAACGCAACGTTGCTGAACTACATGGCACCTAACTCGCAATTAACACTAACTACCGATGCCTCCGATGACGCCATGGGTGCCGTGTTACATCAGATTGTCAACGAGCAGACGCAACCACTGGGTTTCTTCTCCAAGAAATTCACACCGACGCAAAAGAAGTACAGCACCTACGATAGAGAGCTGACTGCCATCTATCAGGCCATTTTGCACTTCAAGTTCGCATTGGAGGGCAGAAACTTTATAATTTTTACCGACCACAAGCCGCTGATGTACGCTTTCAATCAAAACAGCGAGAAAGCATCACCGCGACGCGCGCGCCAACTGGATTTCATCAGCCAATTCAGTACCGATATCCGGCACATCACAGGAGAGGAAAACAACGTGGCTGATCTTCTCTCACGCATCGAAGCCATCAAACACATCGACTTCGACGAGATGGCACTGGAACAGGAAAACGACGACGAACTACAATCGCTACTCAATTCTGATCCAGAAAATACCATCTCACTAACCAAATTATCTCTTTCAGGCTCAAACAAACAATTGTACTGCCACGTTGCCAATAACCAGATACGCCCGTTCGTGCCCAGATGTCTACGCCAAACCGTGGTTCAAGCCCTGCATTCGCTGAGCCATCCGGGAGTTAAGGCGACGAATAAATTGGTCGGCAAACACTATGTTTGGCCCCACATGGCGAAGGATGTGGCCAAAATCGTACGCTCTTGCATCCCGTGTCAAAAAGCTAAAATCCAACGACACACAAAATCGCCACTGGGAGAGTATGCCGCCAGCGACGCCCGTTTCGAGCACATCAATATCGACATCGTTGGCCCACTGCCATCATCCAACGGATACCGATACTGCCTCACGTGTATCGATCGCTTCTCAAGATGGCCCACAGCAATCCCTTTAGTCGACATCACAGCACAATCGGTGGCCAACGCTCTGATTTCGGGCTGGTTCGCTCTGTACGGAATCCCTCTCCACATCACAACAGATTTAGGCCGACAATTTGAGTCCACACTTTTCCAAGAGCTCGCCAGAATTTGCGGTTTTAAGCACCTGCGCACGACGGCGTACCACCCACAAGCCAACGGGATGATCGAACGCTGGCACAGAACATTAAAAGCGGCCTTAAAATGCGCCGATCCTATTAACTGGAGCAGTTCCCTGCACTTAATCCTCCTAGGCCTACGTACAACAGTTAAAAGCGACATTGGGTTGAGCCCAGCTGAAATGGTTTACGGCACCGCTCTACGTGTCCCTGGCGGATTTTTTACACCAAACACACAAAAACATACCGAGTCTGAGTTCGCCGAGGCTCTTCAAAAAACCATATCTCAGCTACCAACCACTAAGCCAGTGCACCATCATACACCGCAGGAATTTGTGCACCCGGATTTAAACCATTGTACCCACGTCTTCGTCAGAGTGGATCGAGTCAAAACCCCTCTAGAAGCAAACTACGAGGGTCCGTTCGAAGTGCTAGCAAAGCACGACAAGTACTTTACGCTCAAAGGACATACAAAAGACAACAAGGTGTCTATCGACAGACTTAAACCGGCATACATCTTCCAAAACGAATCTCCCTCGACTCAAGGGAAAACGACAGCGCCAACTGCCCAGCCAACCGATCAGTTATCAAGATCAGGACGACGAGTCAGATTCCCAGCAAAGTATCTTTCCTAACAGGAACTCTAGGAGGGGGGTACTGTGGCAACCCTAAGTGCTTACCATAACACAATCGAACTCGATATCTTATGAGAGTATCGATATCGCCGGAGGCCATCTCAAAAAACACAACCTTTTTCTACATCTCATCACATCGACAGCTTCATCTGCAGCTAGCAACGCTTTTGTTAATTTTCATTAGTTTTAAGCAAATATATAGTGAATAAATGAACATTAAAAATACAGTAGTCAAAGTAAAAGTAAAAATATAAAAGTATGGAAAGAGAGTATTAATACAAAAAAAAAGAAATATATAGGAAAAGGAAGGGAAAAGAGTGGGGAATGTAAGAACAAAAATGAGAATGAAATATAAAAATGAAAATGAAATCGAAAAATTACAAAATGTTGCATATGAAACAAAATTAAAAGAAAAAGAAGAAAAATATGTGTTGTGATAAAATAATGAAGCAATTACCCACCGCGGCGGTTTGCTACCATAGCATATTCGCGGGTGCTAAAATATTGCTTCATATAAAGTAATAAGAGAACCACCGCGAAGACATTCGCGAGTGGCAAGAAGTGGTTGTGTTATAAAAGAAAAGAAACGGAATTACCCACTGCGGCGGTTTGTCACTGGCATATCCGCGAGTGTTAAAATATTGCCGTGCATAAAAAAATAAAGAGAACCACCGCGAGCATATTCGCGAGTGGCAAGAAATATAAACCAAAAAATAAATATAAAAAATGGTGTGTGGCAACCTACTGGAACAGTAGCGTAGATAGGGGGGGATCAATCCCCCCCTTGGGTCTGAGAATTATAAGATGATATAATCTCAAAATTGAAAAAGAAACACATTTTTACGCGATGACTGTGCAGTACAGCATTATTATTATTATTATCGCAGATTGCGGATTATTATCGCAGTGTAAAATAAAACTTACAAAAAAACAGGATATTATTCTGAGTCATATCCCCCCCCCCCCCCCCCCATATCAAAAAGCTATCTACGCCACTGTACTGGAAACGCAAAGAGGTGTGGAATGCACCTAAAAAAAGCTGCCCAGTGGGTTGTGTGTGCAACCGTACCTGAGTAGGCCTGCGGGCTAAAACGGAACAATACGGACCACCAAGAAAATAAAAAAACACAAGACAAACCCAAAACCAAAATTTACAACACATAAACAAAAAGGAAAAACTAAAAGTACGAAACAAAAAAGAAAAACTAAAAGTATGCAACAAAAAAGTTAAACTTAAAGTATGCAACAAAAAGGGAAAACTAAAAATATACAATATACGGAACAAAACAGCACTCGTAATGCACGCTCACTCTACACCCTATTACAATTAAATAATATTATATTCTGCTATTCCTAATATTAAAAAAAATTTCTTTTTCTCATCATCAGAAGAATTTGAAGACGAACACGAACACTCCAATATTGATACACAAATATTTGTAAAGGGTGAGTAAAGCGCTTCCTCCCTTCCTCCTCAAAGATAATAAATTCAGATAAAGATTGAATATTCCTTTTGACATAAACATAATCATTAAAAAATTCAAACACCATTTACAAATACTAAAAATTATATTGCAAGGAAAAAACAAATACTAAAAATTATATTGCAAGAAAAAAACAAAAAACAAAAATTACAACCACCCTTTACGAATACTAAAAATTATATTTCAAGAATTCAAAGAATTAAATTGCTTACTTACTTATTATTTTTATACGACTTACACGTCATTCTCTTGGGGCCCCTTGCCATAGGTCTATAGTATTTTTTCTGAATAAAACATTTTTCCCTCCCTCTTGAAATGGAAGAAATCAAGGCCACCCTGCAAAAATTCGACGAGAGCCTTAAGACCCTCTTAGATCAGGTTGTAGCAGTTAAGGAGGATATTAGGAAAGTCGGAACGAGGGTAGCCACACTCGAACAAGACCATGAAAAACGTAATCCCGCGGTGATCCAACCCGTTCCCTTGGTCCGCGCACCGAATATGAATTAAACTGACGTCTGAAACTGACTGCTTGGCCACCGTTCACAGTGCGCTTGAGGATGCTTCTCAATTGATACCTCATGTAGAAGCACCAATCAATGCGTTTAGGAATCAACTGGTTTTTGATGAAAACCACCTTGAGTACTCATGCGAGCACCCACATGTTGGTTATGTCCGTCACTTAATTCCACTTAACGACGAGACTATATTCCATTTAGTAAACATTCTCGAAAAATATTTAAAACCCTCCATAATTAATGGAGTAAAGATTGCCGAAACTTACCTCCCATCCTTCCAATCCATATGCTTTGAGAATTTTAAGCTGTATAAAATTCGAATAACGCACAGATTGGTAAAGGATTTGTCCGATTCAGAGAAGATTTCTGAGGCAATAGAAAACGAACATCGCAGGGCCCACAGAGGTCCAAAAGAAGTCACCATCCAAATTCTTGAGAAATTCTATTTTCCCAGAATGACAAGTACGATTCGTGCTCAGTTGTCATAGTGCGACTGCTGCAAACGATTCAAATATGAGCGTCATTCCAATAAACCAGAATTGCAACCGACACCCATCCCAAACTACCCATGCAAAATATTGCATATCGACGTGTTCACCTTAGAAAAACGGGTTTATCCAAGTTGTATCGACAAATTTACAAAATTCGCCAAACTTTTTCCCCTACAATCCAAGGCATCAATTCACCTCCGCGAAACACTGTTAGAGGCCCTTCATTACTTTATGGTGCCTAGAATGATAGTGTCAGACAACGAAAGGGGTCTCCTTTGTCCGACGGTACTAAACTATCTCCGAACATTGGAGATCGAATTATATTATACCCCTACTCAGAAGAGCGAAGTCAACGGCCAAGTGGAAAGATTTCATTCAACATTCTTGGAAATTTTCCGGTGTTTGAAATTTGAACATCCAAATTTCACGAGTGCACAGTTAGCACTGATCGCTGTAGACAGATACAACAACACTGTCCATTCAGTAACAAACAAAAAGCCCGTCGACCTATTTTTAAACCGCGCATCGCGCATCAATTATCAGGGATTATCAAACTTCAAGGAAAAAACACTTGAAGACGTTAGAGGCCTGATCGAGCGAAACCAGACTATGGCCAATATAGGACATAATAAAAATAGGACCGAACCTAAACAGTACGAGTCGGGGGATAAGGTTTTCGTCGCTAATAAGCAAATTAAAACTAAAGAGAGACAACGTTTCAGACCAGAGGAGGTCCAAGAGAATCGCGGAGTGACGATAAAAACTAAATCAGGGAAAATCTTACACAAAGCAGACTTGAGGAATTGAAGACCACTTTACGACCCTCTCTTTTTAAAAAAAAAAAGCACACAAAACATTTTTTTATTTTAACACTCTCACAAAACATTAAACGTAGAATAAGATATTATAATTATGAATAGTATATACACAAGCTTTTCTTTCCTTCTCGATCAATGGCCTACAAGCCTCACAATCGTCGGTCTCACATCAGCCGCGCGCATATACAAATACAACGCACCCGTCGTACCCCTGCAACAAGGAGGAGTATGGCGCATCAACGGAATGTTCAAACTGGTACACGTCATCGACATATTAAGGATGATGCAGCTAGTAGACGAAACTAGCCAGGATGCGGCAACCCTGACGGATCAACGTATCAACACAATAACGAGGCATTACCTGGAGCAGGCAGCGGAAGGGATGAACAGAGTGATGAGGCCATCATCACGCAGAGCTCGAGCGGTAAACTCATCGGCAACATTACAGTCTGCCCAGAAGAGGATTTAATAGCTTTGGAGGAGAACTCATGCATTCCACGGCTCCTGAAGGGTGGCCGTGCATCCTGCTCATACCTTCGGAGCAACGAAGAGGTCGTGCAGTTAGTCAAGGATGGGACATTATTCCTTTCCAATTATAATGGATCGCTTGCAACACCCGAAAGAGACTACCAACTGGAAGGGACGTACATAGTCCAGTTCAACAACGAAGTCATCACAGTCCGGAACAAAAAATTCACCGCCTATTCCGCAAATCACCCAATGGCCTTACCACCAGTGCTGACCAACATTACGGTAACTGGCATAGACCTTCCCTTGGTTACGTTGATGACGTCAACGCCCAAAACATAAAGGGTATGTCTGGCGTTTCACGAGGCGTAACCTTTTCCTATGTCTTGGAGGCTTCACTAACAATGGTAGTCTTCTCGATACTGTTTATCATCTGGAGGAAGTTGACCTCCACCAAAGGAATACCAACCACGAGGGTTATAATCGAGGACCTGGAAAACCCAAAGAGTATGTCGACAACAGCTCACAATTCTGCCAATTGATCTGCGGGACGCAGACTTTTAGAGGGGGAGGAGTTATCACCCGGCACATTCGAGCCCCTCCCTTTGCTCAGCATTATTCGCCCCCTACTACTACTACGCCCTGAACTCGACCCCAGACTCTTAAACCCAAATCCGCAGCATAAGCAATACTCGATATTCAAGTGTTGTGGGTTCAACTACACCCGGACATGTCGCAACAGTGCAACTATGTCACAAGTGTGCAACTATGCACGCTGACTAGAATGTTGCGGGAGAGCTGACACACACTCTAAGTGTTACGCTGACTCTTGACACCGGATAGCTGACTCCACACCCGCTGACACCACACACGCCGACACCACACACGCTGACACCACATATAGAGTTGGAGTGGTAGATCGGCCGACATCGAAGTGACGATCGGAGGGTCACGACTATGGGTAGTCAGTCTTAACAAAATGGCTAAATAGAAGAGGTTCTAAGTGACTGCCTTGCGGAACACCAGATGTAACGTTTAGAACATGTGATGTGATGTTTTTGAACAAAACACGCTGCTTACGATTCGATAGAAATGAAGTCATCATATTTGGAGGAGAACCCATAAAATACAGTTTCAGTAGAAGGAGACGAAGATTTACAAAATGGAAATTTGGTAAAGAGCAATTCCAATTAAATCGTCGTTGTGACAACTGGCAAGCAGGGAATTGTCATATTCACATTGGATCCAGAAATCACCCATAATTAGGGAAATATCAGAGTCGTTGACTAACGGCAAGCATAATAGCCACAATGTGGTAAAAATATACAGTATCATCAACAGATGGAGGTATATATACCAGGTCAGGAAAATATGACATATCAATTCCAAACTGATTTGGGAAAGGGATGAGTTCCGCTGAGAAGATAACCGATCCATTTGAAACACAATGAACTGGGGAACACAAATGGTGCAATAGCATCAAAATCAAAATAAGCACTCTTAGTAAAAAATTGGCTCAATTTACCCAGAAGACTTCGAACGTTTTGGTAGTAGCAAGAAAATACGTTATTACTCAGTTTTTTGGAGCTGAATCGACATAGTTGGGATTTAGAGGATCTTTGGCTTAAAATTCATGAATAATACTGTGATCTGGCCAGGCTGATGGATTAAGTGCTTTTTCAAAGTAGGATTTAGGAATTACAATTTTGAAAGAGGATATACTACGTTTATGTTTTAAATTAAACTTAAAGACCGCTAATTCTTTGGGAGTTACCTTAAGATGGTTTAAGAGGTGACTCCTGACATCATCCACAGTGGCGTCCGGCATGAGGCGGGATACAAATATATCTTTACGAGGTGCAACAGCTCTAAGCGAAAGCCCAGAGGATCTTAACACAGGCGCCACACCATTGAGAGGCCTAGGAGACGGTGTCACAGGAACCTGCAGGTTTTCCAACGATGGAGGATCCAAGACAATAGGTGGACCAAGACTCCTTGACGATTCCATTGGCTGACTTGGTGAATGGATCACTTCCACAGGCACAACAGTAGGCGATGATGTATTAGACGTTAAAAAAGTATCCGAATGAATCGCATGAGAGGCAGGAGTACCCAATAAAGTGACCCCCATCGGGTTGTTGTTTGGAATTTTTCTCCTTGGAGATTCACTTAATAACTTGAGACCAAGGAATTGGGTCTCAAGTGTAAGGAATTGCTCATTAAGTGCAGAAAATTGCTTACAGACATCTAAAAAGCTGTTTCTCGTCTGCTTCATGAAAGTCCGCATCTCAGACTCAATCTCTCTACAGGCAATACAAGACCATTTCAGACCAATATTCTTTGTGATAAGATCGCTTATCCGTCCATTGTACCCACCACCAGCACATTTTATATGTGAGCAGTTGTTGCAAAGCCAGCAAGACAGATACGAGTCACCAGTGATGCATCCTCCAAACTCGCATTTCTTAGCAGTGCAAATTAGACTCATTAGGGACTGAGATTTGTCCACTGTAGTGAGAGCGAGAAGAGATTAATTAGAAATTTGTGGTAGAGAGGCACGTTCGGATCAGGCACGTCGAAAGGAAGACGTCACAAAAGAGATACGCCTTGACGAATAAACGCTTGAGAGTAACAATGATGTTACGGGATTACTCGACCTGAGAATAGAACTCAAGAAGGGTATATATATATGAATATTCGAAGAATATTCAGAAGCAGAAGTAATATAGAATAATAATATTGTTTTTAAGAAGTGGTTCAATGAACTATGTAAGTCAAATATGCTCCGACGATGATACGCGAAAAGGGGAAACTCGTATCAAAAATATAGGTAATCAGATGAGAGCAATCGAAAAAACACGTCGGGATACGGCAAAGTCAGACTAAAGACTATCTAGTTCATAAATTAATACGTTGTTTATATTTTTTAGCTAAAACGCAAAAGAGAATCTCAGGTGGAGGTATCGGAGGCGTCAACTTCTAGTACAGAAGGAAATGCTATTCCTAGTTCGAGTTTGACTTCGGTAGGCTTGACGACATGTGATTCAAATAATTCACAGCCACAAAAAATAAAAGGCTCGAGTAAATTTAACGATTTGTGGCTTAATGAATCAAGAATCAAGAAGAATATGAATGTTAACTGTTTGAGTTTTTATTTTAATCAATTAAGAATACTAATATGAGTTATACTCAGCTAGTAGAATATTGTTTCATTTTAAAAAACCTATGTGGGGAATTTGTGGGGAATCAACGGATTTCAGTCCCCAAATTTGGGGAATTTTATCCCGATTTTTGGGGAAATGAATAAATTTGCAACTCCAATGCCAAATATTAAAAAAAAAATGTTTATTTTATATGTTTAGTTTATAATATAATAATTTTATACGTATAATTAAATGATCAATCTAATAACAAGAAAGAAAAACAATATTTTAAATAGTAGATAAAAACAAAATAAATACAAATTACAGTCCACTAAACAATCGAATAAAAAGAAAATTAATTTAAAATTCAAACACAAATATAAGTAAAGCACTTCTGTGGCTCCTTGCAGGATGTTAAAACATTGTTGATTGATCCTGAAGGAGTTGAACATTGGAACTAATATAATAACTTAAGCAATGATATGAAATAGAATTATACAATGAACTAAATATTGTAATCGATGAATTATAATAATAATAATTTTCTAATATTGATAAAAAGAAATTTAAAAAATTAATACAAAAGCAAATGTACACATATGTATACAAATACAAACCGCTATCTAGTGTTATCAAAGAACAATATTACGAATCTAAAAAATATAAAAAATGTACACCTTTTTTGTGGCCCTTTGCAGAATATTCAAGTATTCAACTCGATAAAAATTCCAAAGGTAGAATTTCAATATCCATGGGAATACGTGATTAAAAGCATGGTTCGAAAACTATCTCCTGGATTCTAAACAAATACTTATATGGTGCACTTGCAGCACTTAAGAAAGGGTCACATAGCATGTCAGAGTGCAATCCGTTAATAAGTATTTTTAAATTGATTTAAGATTTTCATGTATCTTTCTTGTAAGAGAATTCTATGAAATAAAAATAGTTTTAAAACGAAACAAATTGGAATATCACCTAGCTCTTACAAGGGCCATTCTTAACAGAGAGTTTTAGTTAGATCAAAAAACGTGGTTTTAAGATAAACGAGTTTAAAGTTTTTTAAATAAAGTTTTGCAAAAATAAAAAAATTGATTTTTTGGTCCAAAATAAGGAAACCCTTCCCATAAGGTTCACCTTCATAATCCGTCCTTCGTAGCTACTGGCTCGTGGCTGTCCGGAGTCCCTTCTGCAAGTGGCTTACTCTTCTGACACCATTTGGCCAGTAGTTGATATTTCAACCAGCTCTTCTTGAGCCGCATTTATCCAGGTAGAGGCTCCATCGTCGGTCCTCTGCCAGTGACTCATCGTTTTCGAAGTTAGGGATCGCGAACTGACGATCGCCTCCGCCTCTATCAAGGCGGCTCTTAGCAGCTCATCCGATGGAACATTAAGCCCTCCCTTACACCACCCACGTCGAAAGATGTGGGGGGAATGAACTGGAAGTTGAGTCAGTACTTGAATAACCCGGCCCTCACTCACGAGCTATTGAGCAAGTTTGGGGGAATTTTATCCCAGATCCACTGAACTCGCAGAAGAGTAGATCCTTGTCCACATCTTAGAACGCCTTTCGCAAGAACGCCTTAGAACGCCTCCGTGCTAGCCCAATACGGTTATGTCTTCACCACCACTATTGCAGATTCTTTTATGATCGTCCACCGCAGACGGGTCTTTTAGCGATCAGTTCTTCTATCTCCAGCACAGGTCCCGCCATCTAGTAGCGTTCCAGCGATCGAAGATCATCATTTCCAGGACTGCTAGGCATTTCTGCATGGTTCTGTATTTGCGGCTGCACAGTCGACATGCTGGGCGCACATTGTGTCTATGAACCGTGCCTCTTCTCTTCGTATTTTTTTTTCTGCCATGAACTCATCTCTGCCAAAGTACAAACTGTTAGAAAGGCTTTTACATTCCCCAAAATGTCTGAACCATGGATGCTTACTTTCGTACTAGCTCTTAAGTGAGAGCCGGGTTATTTAAGAACTGATCCAACTTGAGGCTTTCTTCGTAGCGCAAACATTTTGCACCCCCACTGAGAAGTCAAACACCATTTCCACTTATCCCAGCTTACTCTCACTGTGTTTCCCCATAGCTCCTTCCCGGTTTCCGGAAAACTTCTGGTCGCCACCGGAGCAACTCTAGTTGTTGACTCAACTCAAGTTCGACGTCGACTACTCTGCATGGACGTCAACGTCACACTCTGTACTCTCCTACGCCGCTATTCCTAGAGCAGCACACTTGGTATGTTCACGCACATGCTCACTCAATCGGCGCCGATACAGCCAACTGTAATGTGCTCTTCCTTTACTTGACAGAGAAAGCATGTTGCCACCAATCTTGCTTCTCCACCGGATTAAGTAGGATTAAGCACTATATATACTCAAAAAATCCGGTAACGGAATCTTTTCTTCCGTAATATTACTTTTCATCGGCTTCCCTCGAATGGCAAAGTAGAAAGAAAGGCACGTGGTTATCGGGTGACTTAACAGAGCTTCAACACCCGGGCTTAAAGTATCGATTCTGTAACTTCGGCGTTGCCAGATGCTGCGGCATTTTGAGTGTATCTGACTTTGCCGTATCCGGACGAGTTTTGCGACTACTCTCATAAGATTGCCTATATCTTTGATACATGCTTCCTCTTTTCGCTACAAGTTAAATACACTGTATAATTTTCGGAGTATATTAGACCTACATAGCTCATTGAACCATACACTTCGGAATGAAAATTCCACTCTTTTACCACAGAGCCTCTTCACCACAGAGTTTGTAACTGAACTCTTCTCGCTCCCATTACAGTGGACAAATCTCAGTCAATAATGGGTCCATTTTTAACTGCTAAGAAATGCGAGTTTGGAATATCCATTACTCGTGGTTCTTACCATTCCTACTGGCTCTGCAATAACTGCTCACATATTAAATTTGTTGGTGGTGGGTACAATGGACGGATAAGTGATCTTATCACAGAGAATGTTGGTCTGACATGGTCTTTTATTGCTTGTAGAGAGATTGAGTCTGAGATGCGGACTTTCATGAAGCAGACGAGAAACAGCTTTTTAGATGTCCGTAAGCAATTTTCTGCACTTAATGAGCAATTCCTTACACTTGAGACCCAATTCCTTGGTCTCAAGTTATTAAGTGAATCTCCAAGGAGAAAAATTCCAAACAACAACCCGATGGGGGTCACTTTATTGGGTACTCCTGCCTCTCATGCGATTCATTCGGATACTTTTTTAACGTCTAATACTTCATCGCCTACTGTTGTGCCTGTGGAAGTGATCCATTCACCAAGTCAGCCAATGGAATCGTCAAGGAGTCTTGGTCCACCTATTGTCTTGGATCCTCCATCGTTGGAAAACCTTCAGGTTCCTGTGACACCGTCTCCTAGGCCTCTCAATGGTGTGGCGCCTGTGTTAAGATCCTCTGGGCTTTCGCTTAGAGCTGTTGCACCTCGTAAAGATATATTTGTATCCCGCCTCATGCCGGACGCCACTGTGGATGATGTCAGGAGTCACCTCTTAAACCATCTTAAGGTAACTCCCAAAGAATTAGCGGTCTTTAAGTTTAATTTAAAACATAAACGTAGTATATACTCTTTCAAAATTGTAATTCCTAAATCCTACTTTGAAAAAGCACTTAATCCGTCAGCCTGGCCAGATCACAGTATTATTCATGAATTTTAAGCCAAAGATCCTCTAAATCCCAACTATGTCGATTCAGCTCCAAAAAAACTGAGTAATAACGTATTTTCTTGCTTCTACCAAAACGTTTGAATTATTTTGGGTAAATTGAGCCAATTTTTTACTAAGGGTGCCTCTTTTGAATTTGATGCTATTTCACTTACTGAAACCTGGCTTGGTGGTGGTGTCCTATTGCTCTTAATAATAAATTCTCAGCAGAACTAATCTCTTTCTCGAATCAGTTTGGAATCGAGTTTATCGCTTTAAAAGTAGCTGTTGGACCGACTCATATTTTCATGACCTGTTCCTATATACCTCCATCGGTTGAGGATACTGAATATTTACACCACCTCGAGACTATTAAGTTCGTTCTATCATTAGTCAGTGACTCTGATTTTGTCCTAATTATGGGTGATTTCAACCTTCCCAAAATCTCCTGGATCCCGTGTGAAGATGACAATTCCTTGCATGCCAGTTGTCAAAACGACTTTATTGATGCATTAATTGAAATTGCTCTTTTCCAAATTAACCCCATCCTTAATATACTTAGCAGATCTCTAGATCTTATTTCCTGTAATTGGATATCCTCTGTGACTGTAAATCGGTCCTGTCCACTATCGCTTCCTGAGGACGTACACCATCCTACACTATTGGTTTCGGTATTAATTGATGTCCCTAATATACTTGCTAACTATAAGACTCAGTATCGTACTAAATGTTTCCGAAAAACGGATTATAATGCTCTTCGCAATCATTTAGCTGGATTTGACTGGGAATATCTTTCATCTTTTAACTCTATTGATGCTGCTACTGATTCTTTTTATGATGTAATCCACCATGCCTTGGACAAATTTGTTCCTGTAGTTTCATCGTCTTCATCAACTAAACCGCCATGGTTTAATAAACACCTATCTCGTCTTAAGAACAGGAAATCTAGAGCTTACAAAATGTTTCTTAAGTCTGGATCTTTGTTTCATCAGACAATCTTTCTTTACATTCGCAACAAGTTTATTATTCTTAATAATCAACTTTATAAGCGTTACATCGTGAATTGTAAGGAAAACTTCCGAAATGATCCGAGCTCCTTCTATTCGTTTGTCAATATGAAACGTAAATTCAGTCTTTTTCCTCCTTCCCTAACTTATAAAAATATTTCTGATTCTTCAGAACAAGGTATTGCTAATCTCTTTGCTTCATTCTTTCAATCAACTTATTCGTCCGATTCTTATAATTTAAATTCTACATACCCTTATAAAATTCCGTATATAAACAATATTTACTTGCCTAAATTGAATCATCTTGATGTTTTTAATGCTTTATCAACCTTGGATATGTCATTTTCTGCTGGTCCAGATAATGTCCCGAGCTGTATTCTCAGGCACTGCTCCGATATCTTATGCTACGCTCTTACCATCCTATTCAATTTATGGACCTTTCATGCTCTGGACCTTTCATGCCTTCCTAAGAGATGGAATGAATCTTTTATTATTCCACTTCATAAGAAAGGTTCTAAAATACTTATAGATAATTACCGCGGTATTGCCAAGCTTTCTGCTATTCCTAAGCTGCTGGAGAAATTGGTTACATTGCAACTGCAATATCATTGCAAAAGCATAATTTCCTCCTCCCAGCATGGTTTTGTCAAATATCGTTCTACAAAAACCAATCTGCTAGAATTCACTTCGATCGTAAACAAAGGTTATCTAAAACGAATGAAAACCGATGTAGTTTACACTGATTTTAGGAAAGCTTTCGATTCCGTTAATCATCGTCTCCTTCTCCGGAAACTTTATCTTATGGGTTTTCCTCCTAATATCATACAGTGCATGTCTTCATATCTATCGATTCGTACGCAGCGGGTTTTGTTCAAGAACATTAGATCTCAAGTTATAAAAGTTACATCTGGTGTTCCGCAAGGTCACTTAGGACCTCTTCTGTTTATCTTCTTTGTTAACGACTTACCAAGCTTTCTGCGATTCCCAAGCTGCTGGAGAAACTGGTAACATCGCAACTGCAACATCATTGCAAAACTTAATTTCCTCCACACAGCATGGTTTTGTCAAGCATCGTTCTACAACAACCAATCTGCTGGAATTCACTTCGATTGTCTACAAGGGTTATCTAAAATAAATGCAAACCGATGTTGTTTACACCGATTTTAGCAAAGCTTTCGATTCTATTAATCATCGTCCCCTTCTCCGGAAACTTTATCTTATCTTATGACTTCATGTAGAAATGATAGATATGAAATCTATCGAATCGTACGCAGCGGATTTTGTTCATCACAACATCACATCTCATGTTATAAACACACATAACACACATTACATCTCATGTATGCTGATGATGTCAAGCTCTGTTTTTCTTTCTCTGACCACTTCTTTCATAGACATCTGCAATTTGACCTTGATGAAGTCTTCTTGTGTTAATGTAACTATCTCCTCTCACTAAACTGCTCAAACTGCAAGGTTATGACGTTTAATCGTAGCATACCTCATGTTGTCATGCACTGACT
This sequence comes from Drosophila ananassae, assembly GCF_017639315.1. NCBI lineage: Eukaryota > Metazoa > Arthropoda > Insecta > Diptera > Drosophilidae > Drosophila > Drosophila ananassae. The sequence goes on from NC_057928.1 coordinate 971,037, forward strand.
TAGGAATTACGTTTTAGATCGGGTTTCCTTAATGAATGATTTTAGAGGTGGACCACAAGCAGACCACAGTTTCTTTTATTTGCCTTAAAATATTTAAACTTGGACTCAGATGATCTTCTTCCACCATATCTTTGTCGGCTAAAATTATAAGACCTACCACCATTGCAGGTACGTCGTACTTGTGCTGGGGCCATGCTCCTTCATAAAATTATTCTTGGTCAAGTTGACTCGAAATTTTTACTCGAAAAGATACTTTTCTCTGTTCCAAACAGGTCAACCACGTCCTTCCGACCCCTTTGGTTACCAATTTGCAGATCTAATTTTGCGGATCATGATCCTTTTCACGTTATCTGCAAAAACTATAACCTATTGTCACATATATTTTCGCCTGAATTATCCCTAGATGTAATAAAATCTAAATTGATTGTTTTTCAATTCGAATAATTTGCCTAATTCTTAATTATAATTAATTTCAATAATTGTATAAATAACAGTTAATTGTTATATTCAATAAATAAATAAATAATGAATAAGTTTGATATTCACGCACAAATAAATCTTGCATTAAGTAAGGTTATTTATTATTTTATTAACCTTAGGATTATCTTTGTGTATATTTTGAGTTTGACCTTTTATCCATATTTGCACAAAACAAACTCGTATCGTTACTTCGCGACAGAAATAACATAAACTTATCGAACTCAGCTACGAAAATGACGAAGACAGCGCCCAAAAAAGGTCGATGTCGTGTCAATAATGAATGATGAAATATTTACCGACTAGAATAAGATGTCAAAAAAATGTAAAAATCCCCTCATTTTCCCCACATAATGCCAATCCCCAATAAATACCCAATCAACTTAAAATTTCCCGCTCTTTGGGGAATTGGCAACGCTATTGCCAACAATTGTCTTTTCGACTTTAATTTTCTTAAATAGGATATAATCAGTACAGTACAGATTATAATTACCAAAATTAAGCAGCTATGACCTGACACATAAAGAAAATCGATATTTTTTAGTTCTGTGCTCTTTTGTGCTTTTAAATCTTCTATACGTTTGGCCATGTCAGCTATTTCTGCTGTATGATTAATAACAGGAGGCTTTAGAGGGTCCCAAGCAATTCTCGGAATTTCCTTTATAACTCCTATATAAGCCGAAGCTAATACTTCATGACTTTGGGCGGGCTGGATCGATTTTGACGCGCTGCTGTGTCACTCGCTAGGGAGCATACTTTATTTAATGGTCTGGTTACCAAATTCTCTTGCACCCTAAGCTTAACAACTCGGACTTTTTCGTTCTTTCCATTATGGACTTCTTCAACCTTCCCTAGAGGCCACCTTCCTGGATGGCAACTATCATCTTTTAATATCATCTTTTTAAACTATTTGACAATTTTTTATATTTTAAGAATTTCTTTTCCATTTTTATCTTTCTTGCAAAGTATTTAAATAATCATCCTTCCAAATTAAAAAATTTTTTTAAATTTAAAAATTTTTTTTTTTGAAAATTTTTTTTTGCATTTTTGGAGATGTGCAGACTTTTTTTAGGTATATCTGGCGTTATAATGAACCGATTTTATCATAATGATTAACGAAAGGCAATTTGAGTATAAACTAGTATTATCGTCTACATGGATGAGTAAAAAGGTCTTAAATTTAAGACTGCTTCTATGTGGCAAAGCAATGTAGAAATTTCTTCATATTTTGATACATTGTCCCCAATTAGTCGTTTTATATGGTACTTTATGGATTTTACTTCTGCTTCCCATAGTCCTCCAAAATGGGGGCTTGCCGGGGAATAAAGTGCCTGTGGATCCTTTCCTTCTGTAACTGCGCTGCTATTTTACTATTTTCCCTAATGGTCTTTTTTTTAACTCCTAATCTAATTTTCTTGACGCTCCTACAAAATTTGTTCCATTGTCTGAATATATGGTTGCACATTTTCCCCTTCCAGCACTAAACCGCTTAAATGCTGCTAGAAAGGCATCAGACGTTAAGTCTCTAACCCCTTCTGAGTGGATAGCTTTTGTCGCTATGCAAACATATACCGCAATATATTCTTTAAATGTTTTCTCACCGCGGTTTTTGGAGCATCTTATAAGGTATGGCCCTGCATAATCGATCCCCGTATTTAATAAAGTATACGACATGTTTACCTTGTAATCAGGCAGATTTCACATTATTTGAACATTTTACACATTCTCGCAGTCCCTTTTTAAATATCTTCTTCAACCCCATGTGAGGAGATTAGATCTCCCACACACCGAGACAGGTGGCAAGAGGGGCAGCAGCGGGGAGGGGAACAAGCAAGTCAGCACTGCATCGTCGGATGGGCCAGCGCTGCTGTGTTTAGAAAAACAGAAAGGGAGAAATACGTCGAGCGCAGACGGCATGCGGGGGCAGCAGCGGGGGCAAGAGGAACTCGCACGGCGTCGCGAACGAAAGAAGGAGGAGGAGGAATCACCGTGAAACGTAACGGTCCCGGCCGGGCCTCCGCGGCCGCGCTCGAAGGTCATAGGAAACAGCGGGGACGGCGGGGAACGAAGCGGCCGGCGACTGCGCAGCTGGGTTTACAAAATGGACAAAAACACAGAAATGCATTTGGAATGTCCAGGAGGGGATCGCGGGGTATCTGGACGAAGTCCGATGACCGGCACAAAAACAATGCGGATCGGAGGCCCAAGCAGGGCAATCGGGGGAGGGACAATAAAGAAAGCCCGCCGATAGAAAGACGGCGGGATTGGAGAAAGCTAATGGAGAAAGTAAATGAGCGGAGGATTAACGGCAGGAAGTAGATTTGCAAGGATTAACGGGCGCCTCTGGCACTATATAAGGAGGGCCCCTGGAGCAAATCGGGACCGAGTCTTCTAGGGAAGCTGGAAGAGTTGAGTGAAAGACCCCCAGTGGGTAAGTCTGATTCAAGTAGGAAAGTTTCCTTAGAGGAATTAGGAGTACAGGCCGAAGGACCCCCGTGGGTAAGTCCGACAGTCTTAAGTGCGGCCTTTTAAGCGAGTGAGCAAGAATATTCGATAAATAGCTTAAGGACCCCCTGTGGGTAAGTCCGGCGCCGGTACGCGAAACAAGCAAAGAGTAAAGGGAAAGGATCAAGGATCCGCGGCAAACTGAGGCCCAAGGGTAAACGAGTCGGGTGGAGTTATTCCCGGACACGACAGGTATCCTGGTGTAGTAGCGGCAACGACGGATCAGCCTGGCGTACGCCTTGCCTGCTCCTGACCGTTCGATCCAGGTGGGATCCTGTAACGCGAGGGATAGCCAGCTCGGGAACTCAAGCCCAACAGTAAAACCCCGCAGGGACACCCCGGGAAAGTCAAAGGAGACGCGAGGCCCAAACCTCTGGACTACCATAGATCCTGCGGGGCGTAGGCACGCAGGTGTTTGGAGGCGAGTGGCGAACGCGACCGGGGGCGTGTCTAGGTAGGCCCTTCGTGCCCTGATCCGGCTGCTAAGCAGCGAGGAGCATATTCTGCCCGGCGTATGCCTGGGAGGTGTGCCACTCGGCCTGTTAACACGGATTAGGTGCCGGCCACGGCGAAAGGGCAAGTGCAGCGAGCCAAAGTTTCCGAAGGTCCACGGCACCCGTACAGGAGGAGCAGCAACAGCAGAGGCGACGACGAGGGAGCGACGGCGACAACGAGGAAGCAGCAGCATCGACGAGGGAGCATCAGCGTCAGGAGCAGCGACGACGAGGGAGCGGCGGCGACCGAGCAGCGGCAGCAGAAGACCAGCGCAGACGACGGCAGCATCAACACAGGCCCCGCAAACAGAGTCCGTGAGTCCGAACGAAGGGAACCGTGAGCCGTTTCGGTGAGGACCACACGACTAGCCGGGCGCAAGCTTTGGGAGGGCGTGTGTATTGGCACCAACCCGGAGCGGGGATCGGGGATCGACGGGAGGGCGAGCGGTCGGTCGGCTGAGCCAAACAGCCGGTGAAATTCTCTTATTCTTTGTAAAGTAAAGATAATAAAAGGGATTTGATTGAAACGAAGCATTCCGTGTTATTTCTGGGCTCGGGCAATCACGTCGAATCTATAAATTCGGTGGAACGTACCCTCAACCTCTGTGAGCTAGTCGCGGCATTTGTTGCGAACAAAATATAGCAAAACAGTTCGTTACACCTGGCGCCCAAACTACGTGATAGCTTTAGAGTCTAGGAGTAACACTGCTTCAAGATGGGGAGGAAAAATTGGATCTACGCGCTTCGCAAAGAGGAGTTGTGCGAAGTGTGCAGAGAGCTCGGTCTCGCAACGGATGGAACCGTGGAGATCATGAAGGTACTGGTGGCAAGGTGGGTCGACGAAACAAAGGACGATGAAGTGATGGTGGTCGCGCGTGGATTCGCGAACTTCTCGCGCAGAGGTCCACGCCGAGGCAGAAAGCGGTGAGCGAATCGGAAAAGCTCATTCAAAGTCTGGCAGTACCAGAAATGAAGAGCATGAGGAGCATGGAGCCACAAGTGCGGAAGCCAGTCCCGGTACAGGTGGACTATGCCAAAGTGGCGAGACAAGTCCGAGAGTGGTCGTTCCGATTCGACGGAACAGGGGATCCTCTTGAGTTCGTGGACCGAGTAGCATGGTCTGACAAAACATATGGGATGTATATAAACACAATCCCGCGAGCGATGCCCGAACTACTCCAGGGCAGAGCGCAAAAATGGTTCCTAATGAACGACGAGGAGTGGCCCACATGGAAGGAGTTCAGAAGGAGCTTTGAGGCCTTTTTCCTGCCAAAAGGATACTTCGAGAAACTGGCAGACCAGGTAAAGCAGCGGAAACAACAACGCGGAGAGCCGTTTAAAGAGTACATGGCGGACCTTCAGGCGCTAATGAAGCCTTTAGGGAAGTCCACAAAAGAGGTCATTGATAGGCTGGTGGAAAACTGCATGCCACGCATGAAAATGTTCATGAGACCATACGCATGTGCATCACTCGAGGAGGTCATGGGTCTAGCCGAGGAATTCGAGGAGCTGGCCTTGGAAGAGGAGGTCTTCAATAGACAAACCTCAGCGGTAGACAGAAGATGGCCAAAAGAGGAACCGCACCATAAACCACCGGAGCAGCAGAGCCATCCAGGACAGGGGTGGGGGCAGAGATGGCAGCCCGAGGAGCATCGCCAAATGCCGCAGCAACAGCAGCCGAGCCAGCAATGGACAGGCCCAAGGCAAAAGCAGCCGAGTCAACGATGGGCAGCAAACCAAAGCCAAAGGCAGCCAAACATGCAGCGGGCAGCAACGCCTGGACAGGGACATGTAGAAAAACCAGCACAGGCGTGCAACAGATGCGGAGGCATGGGCCATTGGGCCAGCGGGTGCAGGAACCCCAGAATATTGTTCTGCAGGATGTGCGGCGCAGTGTGGGTGAGAAGCACAGAATGCTGCCATAGAGCGGGAAACGTGCAGCGATCTCAGCCGTAGAGAGGAAGGCGGAGATTGCGAGGTGCTGCCTCTCAGAACTAGTTGGAGGATTAACCGGAGACGATCAGCAATTAGCGGCAGTCATCAAGGTCGGAGGAGCAGAAGTGAGGGCCATGGTGGACACCGGGGCAACGGCTAGCTTCATCTCAGAAGAGCTAGCAAAGAACCCGGGAATCGCCGGAGAACGGAAAGCAACAAGGAGACTAGTAAAGTTGGCCAACGGGAGCCACATAGAGACTCAAATGGTTTTTTAACAACAGTAAGCTTTGGCAACAAGAAAAAGGATTTGAATATGTTGGTGTTGCCAGGCATGGGAGACAGCGCGGTGCTTGGATGGAATTTCCTCGCAGATTTCGGCACAACAATCAACTGCGCCGGCCACCAAGTCACGATCCCGAGGAGAGAAAGATGGAGCGGATGCCTGGAGGATATGATGACCATAGCCATAGCTGTACCATCGGAGGAATGGGAGCGCGACAAAAAGTTCATCGAAGGGTTGTTCAAACATAACCCAGCATAAAATCACGACGAAGGACGACATCCCAATTAAACAAAGATATTACCCAAAGAACCCCAAGATACAGGGGGAAATCAATGGAAAGGTGGAAGAACTGCAGGAGAAGGGATGCATCGAACCTTTAAATAGCGCCTACAGCTCACCCATTGTCATGGTAAAGAAAAAGACGGGACAATGGAGAATGTGCGTGGATTTTCGACAAATAAACGCAAAGTCAGTGAAAGATGCGTACCCTATGCCAAGGATAAACTTCATATTGGAACAATTGAGGGAGGCAAAATTTTTCAGCAGCCTGGACCTTAAGGATGGCTACTGGCAAATACCACTTGAGGAAGAGAGCAGGAAATACACGGCTTTTACTGTACCAGGGAAAGGTCTGTACCAGTGGAAGGTGATGCCGTTCGGACTACACTCGGCCACGGAAACATTTCAAAGGTCCTTAGACCAGGTCATAGGCCCGGACATGGCTCCTGACGCATTCGCGTACCAGGATGACATCATAGTGATCGGACGCACGAGGGAGGAGCACATGGCGAATTTGAAGGAAGTGTTCCGGAGACTAAAGGCGGCAAACTTAAGGATAAACACAGATAAGTGCCACTTCTTCAGGGAAGAGCTGTTGTACCTGGGCCACCGGATAACAAGTCAGGGAATTGGTATGGATCCTGGAAAGGTTGCAGCGATCACGGAATTGGAACCACCGACAAACGTGAAAGGAGTACGACAATTCATAGGGATGGCGTCGTGGTATCGGCGATTCGTCCCTGATTTCGCTGGGATTGCAAGGCCGTTAAACGATCTCCTACTAAAGGGAACAAAGTGGGAGTGGACGGCAAGACACCAATAAGCGTTTGAGACGTTAAAATCACGTTTAGCAGAGGATCCAGTACTAGCATGCCCCGACTTCACGAAGAAGTTTGTGCTGCAAACAGACGCCAGCGACTACGGCGTGGGTGCAGTACTGACGCAGGACACGGATGAGGGCGAGCGAGTGGTCGCCTACGCCAGCCGAACGCTAATAGGCACAGAGAAGAATTACTCGGCGACGGAGAAAGAGTGCCTGGCAATAATATGGGCCATTCGGCAGATGAGACCATACCTGGAGGGGTACCAGTTCGACGTGATCACGGATCACATGGCGCTGAAGTGGTTGAACAACATAGAGAGCCCACTCGGAAGGATCGCAAGATGGGTCTTCGAATTGCAACAGTACGATTACGTTATCAGCTACAGAAAAGGCAAGCTGAACGTAGTCGCGGATGCACTTTCCCGCCAGCCGATTGTGGGCGTGAGGAAATATGTCAGGAAATGCGAGACATGCATGCGGTATAAACCGAGCCAGATGCAGGCCGCAGGGAAAATGTTAACACAGATCCCAGAGAAGCCGTGGGCGACGGTATGTGCGGACTTCGTGGGACCGTTGCCGATGTCCAAGCATGGGAACACCAGGCTACTAGTGATGGTCCCAATGGTTCCAATGCGAAAAGCCACAACAGAGACGCCGCAGAAGGCAATTCGTGAAAGGATCATCGCTAGATACGAGGTGCCAAAGGTGATGGTGACGGACAATGGTGTTCAATTCACCAGTAGGAGCTTAAAGAAATTCCTCGAGGAGCTCGGAGTTCGTCATCAGTTCACCGCACCATACACGCCGCAGGAAAACCCGACGGAAAGGACGAATAGGACGGTGAAGACGATGATCGCCCAGTTTGCAGGAAAGGACCAAAGGATGTGGCCAGAATTGATGCTGGCGGTAAACTCGAGCGTGTCGGACTCCACAGGGTACTCCCCATGCTTCATCACCCAAGGCAGAGAGCCAAGAATGCCGAAACAATATTCGACCAAGGGGCATTGGGGACAGGAGAAGCACAAGCCACTCCCTCAGAAAATGCAGAAAAATTGCAGGAAGTGTTCGAGCTGGTGCGGAGAAACATGGAGCGCGCGGAGCAAGCTCGGCACTACAATCTGAGGAGGCGGGAGTGGAGCCCCAAGATCGGCGACACAGTATGGGCAAAAGAACACCATCTATCCTGAGTGAGCTGAAAGCCCAAGCGCTGGAGTCGGCGCAGGCATAAACCACAAAAACACGAAAAAAAAAAAAAAAAAAAAAAAAACAAGAAAGGAAAGCTAACTTCGGGCGGAGCCGAAGTTGATATACCCTTGCAGTTGAGTCGCAGTCCGCTAGGTGGCGCCACGAATCTTATATTATAAGATATATAGCGGATCGTATATAGTCGGCCGATCCTTATGAAATTTGGCATATTGAATTATTTTGCCCAAAGAGTAATCTGTACCAAGTCCCATCTTTCTAACTTAAAAAACACCAAAGTTATGCCAATTCCGATCGTTCTATGACAGCTATAGGATATAGTCGTCCGATCCTTATGAAATTTTGTACATAAGATATTTTGGTCAAATATAACATGTGCATAAAGTCCCAACCCTCTAAAAAGGGTTAAAAAACTCCAAAGTTATGGCATTTCCGATCAATCAGTTATATGGCAGCTATAGGATATAGTCGACCGATCCCGGCCATTCCGACTTATATACTACCTGCAAGGAAAAAAAAGTTTCAATCGATAGCTCCAAAACTGAGAGACTAGTTTGCGTAGAAACCGACAGACAGACAGACACACAGACGGACATGCTCATATCGACTCAGGAGGTGATCCTGATCAAGAATATATATACTTTATAGGGTCGGAGATGTCTCCTTCACTACGTTGCACACTTTTGACCAAAATTATAATAACCTCTGCAAGGGTATAAAAATATATATAAAATAAGAAAAAATATTATAAAAAAAAAGAAAAAAAATGAAAAGAAAAAAATATATGTCAAAAAAAGTAAATATATAAAATAAGAAAAAATATTATAAAAAAGAAAAAAAAATGAAAAGAAAAATACAAGGAAAAAAAAAGGAAAAAAGATATATAATAGAAAAGAAATATAAAAATTTTACAAAATGCACAAAAACACAGAAATGCATTTGGAATGTCCAGGAGGGGATCGCGGGGTATCTTGACGAAGTCCGTTGACCGGCACAAAAACAATGCGGATCGGAGGCCCAAGCAGGGCAATCGGGGGAGGGACAATAAAGAAAGCCCGCCGATAGAAAGACGGCGGGATTGGAGAAAGCTAATGGAGAAAGTAAATGAGAGGAGGATTAACGGCAGGAAGTAGATTTGCAAGGATTAACGGGCGCCTCTGGCACTATATAAGGAGGGCCCCTGGAGCAAATCGGGACCGAGTCTTCTAGGGAAGCTGGAAGAGTTGAGTGAAAGACCCCCAGTGGGTAAGTCTGATTCAAGTAGGAAAATTTCCTTAGAGGAATTAGGAGTACAGGCCGAAGGACCCCCGTGGGTAAGTCCGACAGTCTTAAGTGCGGCCTTTTAAGCGAGTGAGCAAGGATATTCGATAAATAGCTTAAGGACCCCCTGTGGGTAAGTCCGGCGGCGGTACGCGAAACAAGCAAAGAGTAAGGGGAAAGGATCAAGGATCCGCGGCAAACTGAGGCCCAAGGGTAAACGAGTCGGGTGGAGTTATTCCCGGACACGACAGGTATCCTGGTGTAGTAGCGGCAACGACGGATCAGCCTGACGTACGCCTTGCCCGCTCCTGACCGTTCGATCCAGGTGTGATCCTGTAACGCGAGGGATAGCCAGCTCGGGAACTCAAGCCCAACAGTAAAACCACGCAGGGACACCCCGGGAAAGTAAAAGGAGACGCGACGCCCAAACCTCTGGACTACCATAGATCTTGCGGGGCGTAGGCACGCAGGTGTTTGGAGGCGAGTGGCGAACGCGACCGGGGGCGTGTCTAGGTAGGCCCTTCGTGCCCTGATCCGGACGCTAAGCAGCGAGGAGCATATTCTGCCCGGCGTATGCCTGGGAGGTGTGCCACTTGGCCTGTTAACACGGATTAGGTGCCGGCCACGGCGAAAGGGCAAGTGCAGCGAGCCAAAGTTTCCGAAGGTCCACGGCACCCGTACAGGAGGAGCAGCAACAGCAGAGGCGACGACGAGGGAGCGACGGCGACAACGAGGAAGCAGCAGCATCGACGAGGGAGCATCAGCGTCAGGAGCAGCGACGACGAGGGAGCGGCGGCGACCGAGCAGCGGCAGCAGAAGACCAGCGCAGACGACGGCGGCATCAACACAGGCCCCACAAACAGAGTCCGTGAGTCTGAACGAAGGGAACCGTGAGCCGTTTCGGTGCCAGGCACCAAGACCACACGACTAGCCGGGCGCAAGCTTTGGGAGGGCGTGTGTATTGGCACCAACCCGGAGCGGGGATCGGGGATCGACGGGCGGTCGGTCGGCTGAGCCAAACAGCTGGTGAGATTCTTTTATTCTTTGTAAAGTAAAGATAATAAAGGGGATTTGATTGAAACGAAGCATTCCGTGTTATTTCTGGGCTCGGGCAATCACGTCGAATCTATAAATTCGGTGGAACGTACCTGTTGGGCTAAGCAGCCACCAGATAGGCTAATAAGAATATTGATAATTTGTTTATCTGCAGCGGCATTTAATCTTCTCTTTTGTCTCCCAGATTCGCATGCACTTTGTTGTCATTTTGTAGCGCATGCGCTTTTGGGAGCTTTGGAAGAGCTTCTGCGCCAAAGCGGTTCTTCTTCTTGTTGTATTTTGGGAGTTGTTATTGACGGGCCGCTATTTGTTTTATTGTGCGGAATTAGCTTAATAAATTGAATATAAACTATCGAATCTCGTCTTTAATTCGGTCGCTATCAAAACTCTGATCGCTCAACATTGGTGACCCCGACGTGATCGCGCCCGAAGTTCAATCAGTTTAATTTCCCGAGAAACTGAAAAAACTGCGGTACGAAAAACACAAAAATAAAAAAAACATCTCTTGGTTGTCGATTTGCATCACTCGCACTGGAGATTTGCGGGATGGAGTCTGGATGTGGAACTACTGGATCTGCTGCCGCAAGCCGGGAAAGGATGCTGCGGAGAAGAGCAGAGGTGACGTGCCAGGAGATGGAGGCGCTGCATCATAAGGTGAAGGCTGCAGCGCGGAATGAGGATGGCACCATTATGGCGCTGGAGTCAGTGGAGAAGCGTTTGCGTGAGCGGTTCACCGCGCTTCAAGAAGAGTTGGAGGAGCTTAACTTCAGCGAGATCGGGAGTGAGCTTTATTGGAAATTCTCGCAGCTGGCAACTGATGTGCAGGTGGACATTCAGGTGGAGGTTGCCAAGCACTCCATGAGAATCGCTGCCCACTCCACACTTCTCGACGGTGCCGGTGTCTCACCCATGCCATACAAGCCAGCCCCATCCTTACCACCGTTGCCGATGCCAACATTTAGCGGCGGCTATGTTGACTGGCCGGATTTCTTCGCCCTTTTTAAGACGACGATTGACAGCCATCCTCACCTAACAAAAATGGAAAAGCTCCGGTGGCTCATTTCATGCCTGCGCGAGTCAGCCTTGGAGACAGTGAGAGCGCTGGAAATTACTGACGCGAACTACGATGTGGCTCTTGACCTTTTGCGCAATCGGTTTAGTAATCGGCGATTAATTTTCCAGTCTCACATCAACGAGATCCTGCAGCTTCGTGTGGTCGAGTCCGGATCTGTTGCTACGTTGCGGGAGCTGTCGGATCGGTTCAATGGGCATATGCGTGCTCTCATGAGTTCCGGATCAGCTGCCGAGATCCAAGGATGCTTGCTCATCCAGATTGTCCTACAGAAGTTGGATCCTGTCACAAAAGCCAAGTGGGAAGACACTCTGGCCGGAAACAACGACAGCCTTCCGTCTTGGGAGTCCATGGCACGATTCTTGGAGCGAAGGTGCCGGACTCTTGAATGCGTCGACTTTTCTTTGGCTGCGTATCCACCAGCTAACCAAGTGGGCCGAGGGAGATCTACGAATAACCGATCGTCGTGCATGATTATCAACGCTCGTCCAGCTCTATGCGCCCTGTGTGGTGTTTTGGCGCACGCGCTTCCTACATGTCCCAGCTTCCTTGCCTTGCCACTTAGTCAACGGTACGACGAAGTGCGACGGCTGACCCGCTGCTTTGTATGTTTGGAGGATGGTCATTTTGCACGCGGATGTTCAGCTGCCCGATGTCCAAAGTGCAATCGCCGACATCATGCTTTGTTGCACCATTGCGGGCAGCTGCCCAGCTCTAACAATTCCCCACCACTACGAGGTTTGGTTTCCGCCGCTGGTGTTGCCGTTGCTGCCCCGCCTTCCCAGTCAATCAACACGATCTTGACGCAGGATCGCCCTACTGAAGTGCTTCTGCCAACCGCCAATATCCTCATCCGTGGTCGATCAGGTGCCTTTCTGCCTTGCAGAGTGTTATTGGACTCTGGTTCACAAGTTCACCTTACTTCATCGCGGCTGGCAAGTCAACTTCAGCTTCCTCGCACCAAAAGCTGTGTAGCGGTCGCAGGTCTCGGCGGCACTGAGTTTGCTACGGATGGATCCTCCGTTAATGTGTGTGTGAAGTCTCGACTAACCACATATTGTGCGAACCTAGAGGCGGTTATAGTGTCTCATATTGCGGACTGTCAGCCCAGCCTTAAAATTGATATTTCCAAATGGAAGATTCCTCACGGCGTAGCGCTGGCTGATCCCAACTTCCACAGACCGCAAGGTGTGGACCTGCTAATTGGAGCCAGCCTGTTCTTCAACCTATTGTCAGTTGGCCAAATCCAATTAGGTCACTGCCTCCCAGTTGTCCAAAATACACTATTTGGATGGGTGGTTTCTGGACGCAATGGACTATCGCGGGATGCTGGATTGCCCTATGCAGAAGGAGAAGAGGAGAAGACTCAACGTTCCGGACCCCCTGCACTCGTTAGGAGAACTCGACTCCCGCATTGGTCTATTGGGGGGAGCAATGAATGGTCAAGGGTTTGGAAGAAATTGGTGTGCCTTTTTCGCCCTGTAAGTTCTTAATCTTCTTAATGAAACTACGCAACCTGTGGAATATCCCTTAAAAGATGTGTCTGCTGCCCTTCCAAAATTGTTATTGAAGGCACGCCCTTCAATAGGGGGGAGGATGTTGGGCTAAGCAGCCACCAGATAGGCTAATAAGAATATTGATAATTTGTTTATCTGCAGCGGCATTTAATCTTCTCTTTTGTCTCCCAGATTCGCATGCACTTTGTTGTCATTTTGTAGCGCATGCGCTTTTGGGAGCTTTGGAAGAGCTTCTGCGCCAAAGCGGTTCTTCTTCTTGTTGTATTTTGGGAGTTGTTATTGACGGGCCGCTATTTGTTTTATTGTGCGGAATTAGCTTAATAAATTGAATATAAACTATCGAATCTCGTCTTTAATTCGGTCGCTATCAAAACTCTGATCGCTCAACAGTACCCTCAACCTCTGTGAGCTAGTCGCGGCATTTGTTGCGAACAAAATATAGCAAAACAGTTCGTTACACCCAATACCCAATATTTGCGTTGAACATAGTTTCTCATTAAATTTATACCTCCAGGAAGCGAGTTTTTATGAGCATCCCTTATTATAAAAGTCCAAATGTTACCTTTGTCTAAAATTATAGGATGCTTAACTTCAAATGCCGCTTTAGAGTTTGCAGTCTTCCACCTACCCGAAGTATTAGATCAGTATCTAAAAACGGGTTGAGACCTATTACACAGTGTAACAGTGATTGTGAAATTTTGAAGTGACATAGTATAGTTGTTTATTGTGTCGAGTATATCACAAAACCATGTTTGAAATATTTGTAACACCCTCAATATCTTGATTTATTGTTAAAAAACCGTTTTTCTGGACTTTTTTGCGTTCGCAAGGCTGAATTGACTTTTTTGGGAAAAGCGTTATAACTTCAACAATTTTCATTATTTTTTTATGAAATTGGTTGAAAAAGGATGGCCTTGTTTGCGTTCATAGGCCAAAAATAAAAAAAGTCATAACAACAAGAATGTAGGAAAAGTAAACAAATCGCTTCTAAATTGTCCAAACTTCTTTGTGGCATACTAGGTTTGTCTGGAAAATTAACCGTTCTTTCTTAAAATGGAATTGAAGTTGAGTGCAGGTGTTCATTTTCACAGTGCATCTTGCGCGCATCGCGAATTCTTCAGAACAAAAACGAACTTTGAAGTAGTCAGATCATTCATTACGTATCCAAATTTAAAATATTTGTAATGGATTTTGAAGTTGAATGTATTTTCTAAAATTTGAGATATTATAAAAAATCGTACTTGTTAAACTGTTCTTGTTATATTAATTTGAAAAAATACATGTTTTTTGTCTATATTTTGAACGTCTTTTTTATGTTAAGCTAAAGTTTTAGTAGTGACCCCACAAAAATCCACAATTAAGTTGTATTCCAATGTGTTCGCCTGGCTCTCAAGGCAATAAATGTGTAAATTTTTTTTGCATAAATTTGCAGATGTGCTTAAAATCGTGAAAATTCTAACACCCTCTTAATTTTTTGAGGGTCAGTTTTGCACTACAAGAATTTGTTTTTGCCCGTAGGATTGTTGTTCTGTTGCTTTGTCTTCGTCTTTTGAGTTTGTTTTTATAAATAGTTTTTCATAGTTTTGATTTAATTTTTGTTAATTCCATTGCTTTAAACTTTAACAGGTTCTTCTTATAAGTGTGTATTCTCACGTTTATATGTTTTTAATATATGGTGTAGCGAAGAGGGTAGCGCCATTGAAAGGCGAACAAAATTGATTTAAGGTATAGAAGCAAATATTATTAAAAACGGCTATATTGTTGACAAGATTAAAGTATCAACGCAGATTGGATACGTTTGCAAAAGGATGGTAACGTTTTGGGTAAATTACAAACGCATGAAAGCGTCAATTCTCCAATATCAATCTGATTGGTTGAATGAAAGATGCGCCCAACATCGAAAAATCCTGACCGTGAATGACCTAAAGCAGATTTTAAAGAAGCGTATGAAAATTGCTGATCTGCAAAAACCGAAGAATCTATTGCTACTATATTAAGCTCATGCAATTCATCTCAACAGAATTTACAGAATTTAATCTTGATGAAGTCTTATCACTCTTTCTTGATACAAATATGAGTAAACATCAATATTTGCTTATTCGTAGTTTTGTTATTAGTAAAATATCTTTCAACTTAATACCAAGTTACGTAAAATTTCTGGCAAGGATTACGGATGGGGATTACTTAGGGATTACAATTTAACCAACGTTTATATTAAAATGTCAAATATTTAATTTAGTATTGGAAAAAACAAATAATTTAATGAAAAGTCGCTCCATCCGTTTGTATGGAAGCTATACGATATGATTTTTTTACAGTGTGCTTAGAGTATTTTTTATAGATTTTTGGACCAAATTTCATTGCGATATCACTACTAGAAATATTTTAATATTATGGAAATATGGAGCGCGGCTCCATCCACTGTGCAGTCCTGTTGTTTTTTAATTATGAATCTTTCGGCTTTTTTAATTCTTTTGCTGTTAAAAACTTTGGGTTAGAATTTGTTCTTGTTTTGTAACGAACTGTTTTTGCTATTGTTTGTTCGCAACAAATGCCGCGACTAGCTCACAGAGTTTGGGGGTACTTTCCACCGAATTTATAGATTCGACGTGATTGCCCGAGCCCAGAAATAACACGCTATGCTTCGTTTAATACAAATCCCCATTATTATGTTAAATTTACAAAAAGGGTGAATCTCACCGGCCGCTTGGCTCAGCCGACCGACCGCTCATCCTCCTGTCGATCCCCGATCCCTGCTCCGGGTTGGTGCCAATACACACGCCCTCCCAAAGCTTGCGCCCGGCAAGTTGTTTGGTCTTGATGCCTGGCGCCAAAACGGCTCACGGTTCCCTTCGTTTGGACTCACGGAGTCTGGTTGCGGGGCCTGTGTTGTTGCTGTTGTCTTCTTCGCTGCTCTTCTGCTGCCGCTGCTGGTCCGTCGCCGCCGCTCCCTCGTCGCCGCTGCTCCTCTGACGTTGCTGCTCCCTCGTCGTCGCTGCTGCTCCCTCGTCGTCGCCGCTACTGTTGCTGCTCTTCTGTCGCCGCTTCTCCTTTGCGGGTGCCGCGGACCTTCGGAAACTTTAGCTCACTGGGAATGCCCTTTCGCCGTGGCCGGCACCTAATCCGTGTTAACAGGCCAAGTGGCACACCTCCCAGGCATACGCCGGGCAGAATATGCTCCTCGCTGCTTAGCGGCCGGATCAGGGCACGAAGGGCCTACCTATCGCACAAGACACGCCCCCGGTCGCGTTCGCCACTCGCCTCCAAACACCTGCGTGCCTAAGCTCCGCAGGATCTATGGTAGACCAGAGGTTTTGGCGTCGCGTCTCCTTTAACTCCAGGTGATACGCTGTGCATACGCCCCAGCGCCTGGATCAGGATTCTACTGACTTTCCCGGGGTGTCCTTGCGTGGTTTCACTTGTGGGCTTGAGTTCCCGAGCTGGCAGGATCACACCTGGTTTGAACGGTCAGGAGCACTCAAGGCGTACGCCAGGCTGACCCGTCGCTACCGCTACGACACCAGGATACCTGTTGAGTCCGGGAATAACTCAACTCCTTCTACCCTTGGGCTTCAGTTTTGCCGCGGATCCTTGATCCTTTCCCACTTGCTCCTTGCTTTCCGCTATTTGGATGATTCGCGTACCACCACCGGACTTACCCACAGGGGGTCCTTAAGCTACTGATCGCAGATCCTTCGCACTCGCTTTAAATCCCGCATTTGAGACTGTCGGACTTACCCACGGGGGATCCTTCAGCCTATACTCCTAATTCCTCCAAGGAAACTTTCCCGCTCGAATGTCAGACTTTCCCTAGAAGTCTGATGTCAGCTTCCCTAGAAGACTCGGCCCCGATTTGCTCCAGAGGCCCTCTTTATATAGTGCCTGAGGCGCCCGTTACTCCTTGCAACTTTCGCTTCCTGCCGTTAATCCTTTGCTTCTCCGTTTCTCGCCGTTAACTTTTTCCAATCCCGCCGCCTTTCTGTCGGCGGGCTTTCTGTACTGCTCACATCTCCTCACAGTTTTTATCATCAAAAATCGTATTACGTAAGCTATAATTCATGTTTATTTATGTATGTATGTATGTATTCGTAAATAGCGTCATCTTTGGTTTTTATTAATGTATTTAATAATAAGGATTCCTCCATGATTGGCGGCTGTGGCCATTTCCTTTTTAGATCAGTCAACCATTTGAGCCCTCTCCACCAAAAATTGCAATTTACCAATTGATTTTTAACCCATTCTTAATCCAGGCTAGCGTTATGGTTGAATCACTCCATGCATATAGTTCTACTTTGTAGTTTTTCAAGGCTTTCATTATGCGCATCATTAACGTACTGAGCAAATGTGCTGCGCATAATTCTAGTTTTGGAATAGTTTTTCTATTTTTGATCGGATTTGCCTTACTTTTGCATATACTACTGCCGCATAAGCCTTTTCCGAAGCCTTTCCTTCTGCAAAGCCATTAATTTGAATACATAATTCTAATTTAAAATTAATCCATCTATGGACTCTTATTTGCCCCCAACGCCTCTAATCCTGATTTGTACTCATCCCATTCCTTACGATCTTCATTAAATAGCTCGACCCACGACCCACAATCGTTACCGGTGCCAACCAGACTAATGGATCAAATATTTTTGATAATGTGGGCAAGACGAATCTTTTAGTTAAAATTTTAGGTTTAGTAAAACTTACTGTACATTTAAACTCGTTCTTACTTTGGTCCCATTGTAGCCCTAAGGTTTTTACAAATTTGTCTTCTCTGATGCTAACTATTTTATTATCTCCTGAATCTTCTACCGTTTTTAATATTTTTGCGTTATTTGAAACCCACTTTCTCAAATTAAACCCAGAGTTCGATAGTTCCTTAGAGATTAATTGAACTATGTTTGTGGCATCTTCTATTGAATTCGCTCCTGTCATGAGGTCGTCCATATATGTTATGAACGTGTTAATGCCAGTGTCACCCACCTCTGAGTCTGCTGACTCAGATTGCTTGTTCATGCATTGCTTGTACATGCATTTTGGCTTAGCTAGCTGGCTTTGCTTGCTTCGGTCAGTCGGTCATTCTTCCTGCTGATACTGCTGATTTCCGCTTCTGGCGCCGTCTACTAGTGCTGGGTTATTAGGTTGGATATTGTTTCATGCTTATTGTTAATTATTACTAATTGTGCCAATAGGTTAGTGGGTCTGATTATTGTTTATTGCGACCATTGATTAGATCAGATTACTAAGTGTGAATATAGGGTAGTAGGTCTTGGCTCCAGGTGCCAACATTTGTGTACCTTTACACTAGAAAATATTGTGGATCTTAAAACTAATTACTAAAAATCTAATGTTAATACCCAAAAAAAATTTGAATCATGTGGGTGAGATCTCGTTTATATTTATTATATTTATTCAAAATTAACAAGTATACTGCTACCTATGTGGCAGCTTCAGCAGATTGTAAATAACAAAATTAACAATTAAGGTAGATTTACTACGAGAATTTTGAAATTTGTGTTATGTTATATTACAGATGTTATTATTTGAATTTTAATTTATTAATTACACAGGCCGACAATTTCCAACTTTTTTTTCCTCCACGCATAATTTTACCTGCTCCATAATCTTTAGGCTCCCCTGAACCAAAGTCCAGAACAAACATAGGTTCTATCACCCACAGTTTCCGCGGTACACCTAAGAGAAGAAATTGATCCAATTTTACCATATATTGAATTATGTAGGCCGTGTAATGGCGATGACCATCATTGTTTCTAGTACATATCATTTTTGAAATGTATGTGTACCAACTAAAATTAAAAAATGGTATCTAGCAGTTACCATATCTTTGGAATACGCATCCAAAGTTGAAATCTCCGATTTTCTACATTAAATTTTGGTCTTCTATGATTTTTTCCCAAACATTTTTCTATGGAAGATTTTTATTTTCTTATTGGAATCAGTAGATCTTACCATATTTTAATTTTAAATTCAAGGAAAAACTCGAAATAATTTTATTGAATTTATTATAGGTGGTTAAACAATATTTTCGTCAATTAAATTGGAGTTTTTAATCTCATATTTTCAAAAAGTCATGGCTATCTAAACCTGTTTCTATGTTCAAAACGTACTATTGTTCAACTTGTTTTGTAAAAGCTTACAGAAATTGTAGACAGCCATGACTTTTTGAAAATATGAGATTAAAAACTCCAATTTAATTGACGAAAATATTGTTTAACCACCTATAATAAATTATACAAAATTATTTCGAGTTTTTCCTTAAATCCAAAATTAAAACATGGTATGATTTACTGATTCCAATAAGAAAATAAAAATCTTCCATAGAAAAATGTTTGGGAAAAAATCATAGAAGACCAAAATTTAATGTAGAAAATCGGAGATTTCAACTTTGGATGCGTATTCCAAAGATATGGTAACTGCTAGATACCATTTTTTAATTTTAGTTGGTACACATACATTTCAAAAATGATATGTACTAGAAACAATGATGGTCATCGCCATAACACGGCCTACATAATTCAATATATGGTAAAATTTGATCAATTTCTTCTCTTAGGTGTACCGCGGAAATTGTGGGTGATAGAACCTATGTTTGTTCTGGACTTTGGTTCAGGGGAGCCTAAAGATTATGGAGCAGGTAAAATTATGCGTGGAGATTTTTTGCTGTTGGCCTGTGTTATTATAAGGGACTTTTATATTTAACGCAACGGTAAGTCGTGCGGGTGGAATCTTTTTAGCCTTCTAATTCTGGGACGACGAAGCAATCTTTCTGCCAGGGCGTTGGGGTGATTACCAAGGCGTTTGAGGTAGTTTTCAGCGTGCATCCTGCAAACGTCTCTCACTTTTCAATGTCCCTCGTCCTCATGTACCAAGAGGCATTATACATTTTCCTTATCACCTTACTTTGGGCCACTCTTATTTTATTCATGGTTCTTTTCGCCGTTATTCCATAAACTATGCATATTTCCAAATGGGGCTCAAAATAGATTTATATATGCACACTTAGTTGGACAATGACAGATTGTTTCTCAGCGACAGAATCCAGGATATCTTTGCTGCTTTTGAAAGTACCGTCTGTATTTGGATGGTTGTGTGCTTTTGAAAATTTAGCTCTCTGTCTAGAGTCTCCCCGAGGTACTTGTATGTGTTCTCATGGCGTAATGCAGAATCAAGCATAGAAATTCCAGGACAGATTTTGGTCCTTGTTGTAAATGTGACACAACCACATTTGCTGCAATTGATACCAATATTCCAATCCGTGGGCCATTTTTCAAAGCGGGAAATCTATTCCTGTAGACCTAATGTTGCGGTATCGATGCATGAATTAAGCTTTCCGATCAGGGACACAACCTTTGTGAGGGTAACTGGGTTTGTGGGAAGCGCCATTTGAAAAGGTCTATTCAGAACCATTTTAATTATGAATTGGTTTTCAATCGAAGTCAGGTTAAATGGCTTAAATCTGTCTTCTAGGCTGTCCGCAAAAATATTATCTTTCTGCTGACTTGTGTAACACCATCCACCAGCAGGGTTCCTGATCGGAGCCTTCGTGATGACCTGCCTTTTGAAGCGATTAGTTAGCTTCCACAAGGTATAGTTGGACGAAGCATCAGTAGCTGCGTTTTCCAGCAACTGATCAAAATGGTCTTGCTTGTTTTTCTCTAGAGCTTTGCTGAGACGATTTAGGAGTCTTTTGTATATTCTATGGGCGCGTATGTCCCCTATTCTGGTGTATTCACGATAGACATCTGCATGAGTGGCAAAAAACCCACGTTCAAATGCACAATGCTAAAAATGAGTTGAGTGAATTTGAGAGCAAAGCCAACATGATGTGAGAGGGTTGGATCTCTTACGCCTACTCATTTGCACAATCATTTGGTAGAAGGAAACGAATTGAGTGAATTGAGAACGTTGAAAACAGAGACGTGTCATTCAAATGATTCGAGTTGTAAATGTAAATAAAAGGAAATAAAAACAAATTAAATGCAGCGAATTTATATCTAATTTAAATTGGAATGCAAAAACATATATAATTTAAATTGGAATGCAAAAACATATATATTTTCAAAGACAACGCTTCTCTGTTATCAAATTTCTTACGTTTGAAAAGGTCCGTTCCGAAGCCGCGCTGCTCGCTGGAAAGCAAAATATTTTGCAGCTTGTTTTGTGCAATAGCGACCTTAATATTGGAATATCCAGAAATATCTTGTTCCACCTTGTCCTGTATTGTCTCAAATTTGAGGACATCGAAATAATCGGCAAATTCATCATCTGTTAACTGGGCTTTATTAATGTTGAGGTCAGAATTGTCTTGAAGAAGTTGACTCATAATAATTTTGCAATCATTAATAATGGTCTCTTTCTAAGTTTGTGAGAATTGAATTACAAGTTTGTTAGTTGGGGGAAAAAGGAACAAAGCTATGTTATGGTATTTTGACAAATTTGGAGTGCCCGAATGATAAGAAACAACTCGAAGTATTCTGGTATACATGACATTGACATATTTCTCATTTCACTTTTCGTTTCGTTCATTCCCTGCCATTTCGTTTGACGTCTCAAATTACGAGAGGAACCTAAGCTTACATTCATACAATTTCATTTCATTTCCAACATTCCACTCACTCCATTCTATTCGATTCGAATGTACTCTATTAGACGTATGTTATGAATGTAATCATGCAGATGCCTAATTCACGACGAGCACTCCTTTTAAGTTTGTTCGTCCGTAGAGCGTTACGCGGCAGCTACGTCAAACTTGAACTCACGGGAGTAACGGTAGGTCCCGGAGTCGTAGTCAAAACCGTAAATAGTCCTGACTAAATTTACCTGGATTCTGCAAGGGACTGCTCGGGTTGGCCAGACGCTTGCTGTGATCAGGCATGAGTTGATGTGCTTGAAGTCCTGGGGTGGTTTTCCTCAAGTACCGGTGGTATGGTGGTTCGGCTGATTCCTTATCGGCCGGTCCTACTGGCGTTCCGTTTCACGGGAGCAACACTCTAAGTAGGTTAGATAGCGCGGGGTCTGCTGGTGGTCCGTTTCACGGGAGCAACACTCGAGCTAGACTGGTATGCCGCGGGGTCTCCTCGTGGTCCGTTTCACGGGAGCAACACGAGAAGTAAGGAGGTGACGCGGGGTCTACTTGTGGTCCGTTTCACGGGAGCAACACTAGAAGTAGACTGGTATGCCGCGGATTCTACTTGTGAACCGTTTTACACAGGATCACTAGAAGTAGGTTGATTTTATGTGCCGTGGTTCAGACACTGAGTAACGAGACGATTGACTCTGATTTCGGAACTGTCTTTATTTCAGAAGAATAACTCTTATATAAAATGCTAAATTATACATCATTAAATCTAAGAAAGGTCAAAGTTCTGGACGTGCTAAACTAAGGTTAATGCCAGGGTCACCCACCTCTGAGTCTGCTGACTCAGATTGTTTGTTCATGTACTGCTTGCGCATTTCGGCTTAGCTGGCTGGTTTTTACTTGCATCGGTCAGTCGGTCATTCTTCCCGCTGATATGCTGCTTCTGCTTTTGGCGCCGTCTACTAGTGCTGGGTTAATAGGTTGGATATAGTTTTATGCTTATTACTAATTGTTTATAGGTGAGAAAATCGGTTAGTGGGTTTTTATATTGCGACATGCTGATGCATATTGATTGGATCAAATTACTAAGTGTGCATATAGGGTAGTAGGTCTTGGCACTAGGTGCCAACATTCTCCCCCCCATTGAGGTACTCAATAATAGGGGCTGTGCGTTGTTGTTGGACCGTCTTAGTGAACCGATGTGTACCCTTGCGATAGAAAATATTGTGTATCTTAAAACTAATTACTAAAAATCTAAAGTTACTACAAAAAAAAATTTTTGAATCATGTGGGTGAGATCTCTACCAACGATAATTCTATCCGACCTGTTGTCTCCTTCGCCTTGTTGCGCGCCCTCGTAACCATTCTCCTTGGGCATCCCATGAAGTACTACACCTTTTTTCTGGTTGGTCAGTGCGCATACAGGACTCTTGGTCCTCTCTTGACCTTGCTTCTTGCTCCCTTTCGGAGATGCATGTTACCCATGCCAGATAGGAGGTGACTTCTACTCCTTGAATTTCCTTGGTTACTGGCCCTTTCACTCTGTGCTCTTCAGTTGTGAGTTGACAACCTTGGGCTTGTGGATTGGGGTCCGTCTGCGGCTCTCCTTGTTGATCTTGTCGTGGCTCGTTAGCTTCTTGTTGATCCGCAATGAGTGGGGAACTATGTACTCTTCCGGATTTTACTATTTGCTCCTTGCCGATGCATGCAATCAAACTTTGTCGTGGCTCGTTAGCTTCCGGTGTCCAAGCCGTCGTATTACCGACGACTTGTTCTGCCTTGCTATTAGGAGCTGATTCCGGTCGCACTGGCCCCATCACAATCCATCCAAGCGCGGTATTTTTTAGTAGTGGTTGTCCTTCTCCCAAATATGTCTGTTGTGGCCTCATAAGCTGGGAGATGATTTCGGCGCCCAACAACAGATCAATATTCTGGGGCTGCGTAAATTCAGGATCGGCTAAGCGCAACTGAGGTGAGATATTTCTTGGCGCTTGAATAGGGTGGGATGGTTGATTGGGCATTATTTCCGGTAGTACAACGACGTTGATTTGATCTTCGAAGTCAGTGGTTAATGATGATAGGGTCACCACAGCCTTTTTTCCTAATCTTATTGTTGTTCCTCCCAGTGCAGCGATGTTCAGGGTTGATGGCTCCAATTGTAGTCCAAGTGTATCAGCCATCCTTCTGGTGATTATGTTAATCTGTGATCCAGAATCTAGGAGTGTGCGGCATTGCTGATGGGTTCCGGCTGGGCCATGTATTGCCACTTGGGCGGTTGGTAAAAGAACGGTGGGCTTATCTGTAAGGGCTGTGGCTGAACACACCCATCGTGATGAACTGGATCGAAGTGGAGCCGCCGACGTATTTTTCTGCATTGTTACTTGACTGGTTGCCTGACGCTCAAGGTTTTCTAACATCTGCTTCAGAGATTGTCGATTGGTTGGATCATTGACGGCTAGTTCTAGAGCTGACAGCGTGTGTGGATCCAATCTTTCCTCAATGATGTGTATCAAGATTGGGTCCCAGTTGTCTGTTGACACTTTGAGTGCGTCGAGAGTGGCGACCGTTCGGAGCACGGTATCATGTAAGCTGCGCAGCTGGTCCGCTGATCCATTTGTTCTGGGGTGTCCGAAAAGCTCTTGAATCGCGGATTTAATCAACAGCCGTTCATTGTGGTATCGATTCTTTAGTCGTTGCCATGCATCCTGGTAACTGGTCTGTCCGCCAATCGACGTTGCGATTAGGTTTTGTGCTTCACCTGTTACATGATTCTCCAAATGACGGAATTTTACTGCATCACTGTAGTCTTGATCGTGGATGCATTCCGTAAAAATTTCGTAGAATCGTAGCCAATGCCGGTGTCTCCGTCAAACTTTGGAATTTCTACTGGTGGTATTACAAACGGAGGTGCAATCGCGAGTTTTTGTGTTGATGCTGAAGTTGATTTCGATTCTTCGCTCAAAAACGAAAAATATTCTGCTCGTACAACCTGAAATCTGTCATCGGTGTGTCCATCATTTTTTATGGCTGGTTCCAGGTCGATGAGATCATGGTATCCCGTGACGATTTCCTTCCATAGCTCCTTCATGTGTTGTCTGACGTGTGTGGACACTTCCCGTCCTTCGGTGCGGTTGCACAGCAAGTCTTTCATATCGTCTAATCGTCCTTCATGTCTTCGTTTTAATGATGTTAATCGAAGGTCTTCTCCTTCGTTTCCTCGTGATGATTGTGCCTTTGGCTCGAGATTTTCGCCTGTTTTCCGGGGCCTTTGTGACGGGCCTGACACTGATGGGATTCCATCCGAAAATATTGCTTCATATTTTTTCACAAGCTCTTCTAGCGCTTTTGCCTTTGTGAAATACTCATTCTCAGGACTTAGTGCTAGCTCCTTGAGCTTGGCATCATTTTTTTTAAACTGGGTCCATGAGTGAGTGAGGTGTCTGAGTTTCTCTTCGAAGTATCCTCCCTTGAGTTTACGCTCTGCAGAGTCCTTAGTGAAGTTTCTTATTAGCCTTTGGATGATTATGTTGCTTTCAATTTGCTCATCAATGAGCATTTGGATTACGGGGTCTGATTCTGATCCCATTGTTGCAATGTATCTCTCCTCTCTCCTTTTTTTTTTTTTTTTCCGTTGAGTTAAATTGCGTTGAGGTTTGTGTTCAAGTTGTGATCCTAAAGGATCACGTCGGGGTCACCAAATGTTCGTCCGTAGAGCGTTATACGGCAACTACGTCAAACTTGAACTCGCGGGAACAGCGGTAGATCCCGGAGTCGTAGTCAAAGAACGTAAATAGTCTGACTAAAATTACCTGGTTTCTGCAAGGGACGGCTTGGGTTGGCCAGACGCTTGCTGTGATCAGGCGGGAGTTGCGGGTGCTTGAAGTCCTGGGGTGGTTTTCCTCAAGTACCGGTGGTATGGTGGTTCGGCGGATTCCTTATCGGCCGGTCCTACTGGCGGTCCGTTTCACGGGAGCAACACTCTAAGTAGGTTAGATCGTGCAGGGTCGGCTGGTGGTCCGGTTTTACGGTAGCAACACTCGAGCTGGACTGGTATGCCGCGAGATCTCCTCGTGGTCCGTTTCAAGGGAGCAACACTCGGAGTAGTGATATGATGCGGAGTCTACTTGTGGTCCGGGTTTACGGTAGCAACACTCGAAGTAGACTTGTATGCCGCGGGTCCTACTTGTGAATCGTTTTACACAGGATCACGTGATGTAGGTTGAGTTTTAAGTGCTGGAGCTTCAACACTGAGTAACGAGATAATTGAGTCTGATTTCGCAACTGTCTTTATTTCAGAAGAATAACTCTTATATAAGATGCTAAATTATACATCATTAAATCTAAGAAAGGTCAAAGTTCTGGACGTGCTAAACTAAGGTTAATGCCAGGGTCACCCACCTCTGAGTCTGCTGACTCAGATTGTTTGTTCATGTACTGCTTGCGCATTTCGGCTTAGCTGGCTGGTTTTTACTTGCATCGGTCAGTCGGTCATTCTTCCCGCTGATATGCTGCTTCTGCTTTTGGCGCCGTCTACTAGTGCTGGGTTAATAGGTTGGATATAGTTTTATGCTTATTACTAATTGTTTATAGGTGAGAAAATCGGTTAGTGGGTTTGTATATTGCGACATGCTGATGCATAGGGTATAGGGTAGTAGGTCTTGGCACTAGGTGCCAACAGACACTTTGGACCAAATACAAGGTCTCTTTGGCCTTATAAAAAGTCCATCCTCAAAGCGAAGCATCCATGAGGATGGAACTCCTTCTGCTCAGACAGCGAAAATACAGCCCAAGCTGCAAGGCTTAGGAAAATTTTATCCCATCAGCCACAACTCTTGGCTATCTCAAAAGAGATAGATGGGGGTGCAACCTGGAAAGGGTGCGCCGCCCAATACAAATGTCCTTCCCACAACTTCAAACTGGACATTGACTAGAAAATTCTATACTGGGCACTTTACAGTTTTAAGCCCTATAAATCGCAGGTCCCGACGAGATAATAGCTGCACAAATCCAAACGGCAGGAAACATTGCCACTAACTGACTTCTAAATATTTTCAAATGAGCCCTAGGCAAAACCCCCCTACAGTGGCTCAAATCGAGAATCGTCTTCATACCCAAAGCGGGCAAACCAACCTTCAACAACGTTCTCCCGAACACCATAACCAGCACCCGGAGGTCTCTTGCGGTAGTTGATCACCTGGTAGGACTCATTGACCAGCTGCTAAACTGCAGAACAGTGATGTCCTCACTAGGTACATCTTCTTTAACAAGGGCCGTCAGTAGAGTCAGGGAGTCCTATCCCCTCTCCTATGGAACATAGCTGTCAACTCGATTCTATGCAAGATGGAAGAGGGAGGCTGCAGGATAGTGGCATACGCGGACGACGACGCGATCCTGTTCACAGGCAAATACCCTCAGACGCTCTGTGATCTTATGAGCGCAAAATTGTAGACCCTAGCTGAATGGACAAGCAGTAATGGCCTGGGAGAAATGCGCATAAAAATGAGTTAGTTCTGTTCAGCAGAAAATACAAACCCCCAGACCTCGTCACCCCAAGACTAAGCAACCAAAGGCTCAGTAGTTTTGCCAAATACCTCAAGCGCTTAAGGGCTCAAAAAGGAAGCTCTATTGGAACTCCAATATTGAAGAAAGGTAAAAACAGCAGTTTTTTTACCTTTCTTTACCTGCAAAAAAGCCATAGGAATAAACTTCTGCATGTCCCCCTATAATCCCTATATCCCCCTATATCTATACGGCCATAGTCAGACCCATACTCGGAGTGCTGGTATGGTGGCCAGACCTAAACCAAAGTCCTTAAGAAGTTGGAAAAAATTTAGAGGGCAGCAGAACTATGTATCAGCGGTGCACTTCGATCCACCCCGAAGCCCTAATGAAGCCCTAAATGCAATACTCAGCTTAACAAATCAAGGACTAGCTGGTATTGAACAAGCAAAAGTAGCGGCTATTAGGCTAAGAGAAACCCAGCAATGGAGCCACCTTAACCATTAAGGGTGGGGGTGCGATCGCGGATTTTTGTGTTGATGCTGAAGCCGATTGCGATTCTTCGCTGAGAAACGAAAAGTATTCTGCTCGTACAACCTGAAATCTGTCATCGGTGTGCCCATCATTGTTTATGTCTGATTCCAGGTCGATGAGATCATGGTATCCCGTGACGATTTCCTTCCATAACTCCTTCCTGTGTTGTCTGTCGTGTGTGGATACTTCCCGTCCTTCGGTGCTTTTGCACAGAAAGTCTTTCATATCGTCTAATCGTCCTTCATGTCTTCGATTTAATGATGTTAATCAGAGGTCTTCTCCTTCCTTTCTTCGTGATGATTGTGCCTTTGGCTCGAGGTTTTCGCCTGTTTTCCGGGGCCTTTGTGACGGGCCTGACACTGATGGGATTCCATCGGAAAATATGGCTTCATATTTTTTCACAAGTTCTTCTAGCGCTTTGGCCTTTGTGAAATACTCATTTTCCGGACTTAGTGTCAGCTCATGGAGCTTGTCATCATTTTTTTTTAACTGGGTCCATGAGTGAGTGAGCTGTTTGAGTCACTCCTCGAAGTATCTTTCCTTGAGTTTTCGCTCTGCGGAGTCCTTAGTAAAGTTTCTTATTAGCCTGGTTGCGATGTATCCTTTGTTTTTTTTTCGATGAGTTAAATTACGTTGCGGCTTGTGTTCAGGTTGTGATCCTATAGCAAAGTATTAAGTCGGGGTCACCAAATGTTCGTCCGTAGGGCGTTGTGGGGCCACTACGTCGGATTTTAACTCGCGGGAATAACGGTCCCGGAGTCGTAGACAAAAGAACGTATAAAGGTTCTAACTAAATGATTCTGCAAGGGACTGATCGGGTTGATCAGTAGAAGCTCTACTTGTGGTTCGATTACACAGGAGCTGCTCGAAGAAGATAGCTTTAAGAGAGTCCTAACTTGTGATCCGTTTTACATAGGAGTAACGAGACGATTCACTCTGATTTTGCGCAACTATTTTTATTTCTGAAGAACAATTCTTAAATAAGATGCTAAATTATACATAACTAAGTCTAGGGAAGGTCAATGTTATGGACATGTTAATGCCAGTGTCTCCCACCTCTGAGCCTGCTGACTCAGATTGCTTTTTCATGCATTGCTTGTACATGCACTTTGGCTTAGCTAGCTGGCTTTGCTTGCTTCGGTCAGTCGGTCATTCTTCCCGCTGATACTGCTGATTTCCGCTTCTGGCGCCGTCTACTAGTGCTGGGTTATTAGGTTGGATATTGTTTCATGCTTATTGTTAATTATTACTAGGTGTGCCAATAGGTTAGTGGGTCTGATTATTGTTTATTGCGATATACTGATGACCATTGATTAAAAATATCCTTTTGAACTCTTGGTCCAACCCACATAATATCATTTAGGTTTTTTATTATTGTATTTTGTGGTGCGACTGGTGCGACATATGTCCTAAGTCCAAATATTCTTTCATAAATTTTGAATATTCAATTCGAAGTTTTTCATTTTTTTTTGTAATCTCTTTTCTAAGTTCATAAAACGAGAAATTGCTTGATTCCTTGAGTCTTCTAATGTTGTAACTTCTTTAAAAGGATTAGCTACCATATATTTTTCTTTTGAATCTTTTTTAGTATTTTTTTTAAATTCGTTTCACAAATTCGTTTCTGTCTTTAAGTAATTTTTACCTTCTTCTTTTACCTCCCAATATCGGACCATTTGTTTGAGCACGATACTGGTTGCTACAAATGGTTTACATCCCCTGGATTTTGTGCATTCTGACACTGTCCATCCAAAGATAGTTTTTTGCCTAAGAAGCATACCCTTTTTGATTATCTCTGGAGGTCAAATTTGCGGATATAAATTCGCACCAACTACAAGGTCAATTCGACCAGGTTTATCGAAATTGGGATCCGCTAAATATAATCCTTTTCAATCCGACTTATTTTTAACATTGTATTTGTGGGAAGATTTTGTTAGTTTCGGTAAAATAATTTCGTTTGTGCTAACTTCTTTTGAATATTTAATATTATTCTTGAGTGTCAATTTTAATTTGTGATTTGATACACAGGCACCTGATAATGATAAACATCTGTATCACAAATTCAATTTTTTAATTATATTCAATCTTTCCTGTGGACTTAATGCTTTAAATTTATAGCAAACAATTAAGTATGGCATGTTTGGTTATTTGTGTGATTATTTTGTATTGTTTTTTAGTTGGTAACTCGTTTCCAACTGATGTCAACGAACTAAACCGTCTAAAAATTCTATGACATCTTTTAAATTCTGGATATCATTTGACTTTTTTACTTAAGATGCATCATATAAATTGATTCATTTACAGAATCAATTTATTTTTTAAATGCCTATATTAAATGCCTTTAAATCCAAAATTTATTCTTGGAAGCTCAATAAGGCGATTCAGATGATCAGAAAAAATGTTGTATTATTTTCATTCCGCTTTATGAGTAACTCCCAGGCTCCCATAATAATTGTCGCTTGAGCCAAGCAATAAATGGGAAATCACATTTCGTGCTTCCCCTTTTGGAGCACTTTTAAGGTAGCTTAGCTTCAAGGATGCACTTAACTTGTTAAATGCACTAGCTCCTTAAATAGCTCATAAAAATGGTCGCATTTTTTGGAGTTTCCAAAAAAATTGGGAACCTTAATTTTTGGTAGGGTAGATAGTTCGTCCATTTTAGGGCTACCACTGTCTACCTTTACTAATCTATTGAATAGCTTTATCTTTAGCATTAAGTTAGCGACCTTTGGCTCCGCTTATGTTGTTAGGCGGGCTTTTACTCTCGTCTCTCATCTTATTGTGTACGCTTCATAAAGTGTTATCTTCTGTGTCTCTTTCCATTTTCATATGCACGAAAAATAAACAATATTATAATGTTTTAAAATATAACTTGTGTGTTATTTCAGGAACGTAATTAAAGAATATCAATTACCAAACATTGGTGACCCCAAAGAACATAAAATGTTATATTTTGTGCGAATATATTTGGTTCAGTTTTGTCCAGTGTTTTAACATATTTATGTACATTTTTGTGTACATATGGTGCATCCTTGGCTGGAAAACAAGCATTTTGTATTTATTAATCGGTTTCTTTATCAACAACACAATACAATATGACCGTCAATTGTTATGGTACGTTATGGTCCGCTATTTGTAACATACGTACATACATTCCACTTGCAATTGCATTCGCCACTCATAAGCATTCATATGTATATACATTCCACACTCAGTGTACGGTTCTGAGCGCACAGTTGAATATAATATCAAAATATAATCAAATAAATTATAAGCAATTTAATTTTAGCGTCAGAATTATTTATTGCGTTTTCTTTTTGTTATTGATCTTAGTTCAATTATAGTGGCGATGAACTCCAGCTCGGAGTGCTATTTTAAAATGTAAAAAAAGGGTATCCTCCTGGATTTGAAGGAGCATGGTCTCCTTTGATCTAAGGAGTCCTACAGCCAGTAGGTGGACCATGGCATGTTCCACGTGCGTCACGCCCAATTGGTCCAGTACAAGGACTTAAGGCCATCCACGGTAAGCTTCATGAATTGGAAATTTCAAAGATTATCAACAACTTGGACCGTGTCAGAGCTTGTAGAGACAATGCATGCAGAAATAGAACTTGAGAGGTCGCTGCGCTCTGCCCGAATTAGTTTCCACTATTCAGGCCGACGCAGAACTCAGTCGGAGTTTTCAAACTTTGCCTCCTCTTCCTACTTTTAGCGGAGGTTATTCGGAGTGGGCTGAGTTTCACTCGGTTTTCTTAACAATCGTAGGCTGCAATCCTCATATAAATATGGTGGAAAAGCTGCAGAGGTTGCAATCTTATCTTCGGGACTCGGCGTTAGAGGCAGTTCCTTCTTTGGAAATTTCCGAGGAGAATTATGATATCAGGCTGCGTCTTTTGGAGAAACTATTTAATAACCGTCGGTTAATATTTTAGGCTCATGTGAACGAGATTCTGGGATTCAATCTACAGGAAAGTGGCTCAGTGGCAGCATTCGAGGGCTTTCAGACAAATTCAATCTTATATGCAAGCCTTAAAAAATTGGGGATGAGAGGCCGCGTCGCGATTTTTATGTTGATGATCTAATTTCTGGAGGTGGCTCTATAGATTAGACTGTCAACATAATGCAGCAAATATCGGGGATCCTCGTCAAGGGCCAATTTTAGTTATGAAGTTTTCAGTTTTCTGAACTGCTGTCTGACATGCCGGAAGAAGATCGGGAATCGCTTTGATGACGGCAGCAATTTTACGATGAGTCTGGGCCTCGCTTGTGATACTGTTATTTTCATTTGAAGGGCTTCAGTCAATTTCAAAACCCACTAGACGCACCACCCTTTCATTATTCACCCGCATGTTTGACATAAAAGACTTGTTGAGTCAGTCATTACAAAGGCAAGGATCTTTCGCCAGAAGCTATGCCGTGAGAAGTTATCCTGGGATGAAAGTCTTCCTCAAGCTCTTCACTCCGATTGGGAGGTGTTTTGTTGCAGCTTCATCATGGCGCAGCGTGCTGAATTCCTTCGATGGTCACTATCATCACAGCCTGAAGTGGAGATTCTTAGATTTTATAACGTCAGAATCCAGGTTTCTTCTGGTGCGATTCTACTGTGGCGCTGTCCTGAATTCGGGAGGAGCCCGCTCGTTTTAATGATTTCGTCGCCAATCGGTTTTCGACAAGTCAGAAGTGGACCGGAACGATGAAATGGCGATATGCTCCAACGTCTGTAAGCCCGGCAGACATCCTCTTGCGTGGTGTTGTTTAAAAGGAGCTAATTGATGTGGTCTCATGGTCCTCCGTTTCATCGTGTACCTCAAGATCAGTAGCTAGCAACGGTTCTATGTTAAAGACCCACTCTGAAGCTGAAGGCAAGGGTTCTGCTAGTTCAATCTCCATACCTTGATGTGACAGTGGGTTCCAAGTACACTAATTCGTTTCCAGCACTGCAGCTGGACAAGTTCTCACATCAAGTCCGTCACAAGAGTGTCACTGCTAGCGACATCAAAGCTGGAACCCACCGAGAGAGATCTCGTCAGCCAGCATACTTGCCTCATCCTTTCCTTTTTCGACAAGTATATCTTGTTGCGTGTGGACGATCGTTTAAAAAACTCGACGTTGGATTTTAATAATCGACATCCAATTATATTGCCTAGAAGCCATCCAGTTACCCTGGCTATAATTGTTGATTTCCATGAGCGGAATCTACACACGGGGCCTGATGCTCTGTTAGCTATTATTCGGTCCCAATACTGGCAAATCTGGGGGAGGAAGGCGGTCACGAAGGCCTTGCACAAATGTATCCGATGTATTATGAAGAGTTGACGAAGCTCATTCCATTTTCATAGGCGCCCATAAATAAACCGCATTACAATGTGTAACGAATTGTTTTTGCTAACTGGTGCTCGCAACAAATGCCGCGGCTAGCTCACAGAGTTTGGGGGATCGTTCCACCGAATTTAAAGATTCGACGTGATTGCCCGAGTCCAGAAATAACACAGGGTGCTTCTTTTTACAAATATCTTTATATACCCTTTTATTTTTTTTACAAAGGGTGAATCTCACCGGCTGCCGGGTTGGTGCCCATATACACGCCCCCCTAAAGCACCGAATTTAAAGATTCGACGTGATTGCCCGAGTCCAGAAATAACACAGGGTGCTTCTTTTTACAAATATCTTTATATACCCTTTTATTTTTTTTACAAAGGGTGAATCTCACCGGCTGCCGGGTTGGTGCCCATATACACGCCCCCCTAAAGCTTGCGGCCAGCAGGACGTGTGGTCTTAGTGCCTGGCGCCGGTTCGGCTCACGGTTCCGATGAGCTAGGCCGATCCGTCGCTATCTCTATGACACCATGATGCCTGTCGTGTCCGCGGCTTCAGAGTTCCGCCGTGGATCCTTGATCCTTTTCCCACTTGCTCCTTGACTTCTCCTTGTTCGATGACTCGCGTACAGCCGCCGGACTTACTTACGTACAGGGGGCCCTTGAGCCACGGATCACAGATCCTTGCGCATTCGCTCTAAATCCCGCACTTGAGACTGTCGGACTTACCCACGGGGAGTCCTTCAGCCTATACTCAAGATTTTGTAGAAGTTTGAATTGTATAGAAGTCTAGTATAAGTTAGCATAGGGCGGAGCGGGAACGCAAGAAAATCTCACTTGCGCTCTCCCGTGAATTCGCCCCGCTCCGCATCAATACATAAGCTAGGCTTAAGTTCTTTTGGTAAAAATATAGCAAATTATAACGTTGAGTCGAACGCTTGTGAATTATTTTTCGTCGTCGTTTAAAATTATAGTAAACAGCCACCTTTAGTTTTTCGAAAGTGTGAGGTAAACTAATCTCACTAAACATTTTGGCACATTAAATATTTAAATCGCTACGAATTCGCTTCTTTTTAGAAAATAAATAATTGTAGAATACAGAGTAATAAACCCAAAATTAATTCCACGACCCTTCATGATTTAAAAAGAGGAATAAATATTAAAGTAACAAGCGTTCGCCGGTTAGAGGAACGTTTGGAAGCTGGATCACTTCCTCTAGAAAAGACCGTGCTAGAATGTAAGCTTCAGGTTTTAGATGAGAAAATTTCTAAAGCACATGAGTTGCAAGTCCAGATCGAGCAAATAGACGAATTGGATGATTTCGGAGCCGAGTTGGAAGAATTAGGAATATCTACCAAGGCAAGGATTATGTCCTTATGTAATGCCTTTAATTCAGCTGAAGACTCCCGTCCAGCTACTGCAATTTCTGCAGCCCCAACTCGAGCTCGACTTCCTAATTTGGCATTGCCAAAATTCAGTGGAAATTATTCGGATTTCAAAAATTTCATAAGTCTTTTCAAAACATTAGTTGACAAAGATGTTAACATTCCAGTTATCGAGAAATTTAATCATTTAATTTCTTGCCTCTCTGGTGAAGCCTTAGGAACTATCAAGGCATTCCAAGTCACCGAGAGTAATTACGACAAAGCTATCGCTAGTCTAAAAAGAGTTTATGATAACGAATGTCTCATCTTTGCGAACCAAATACGTCAACTGTTCAGCCTTCCTAAAATTTTCCAGCCGTCTGCGTCGTCGTTGAGGGGTCTCATCGACATTGTGTCATCAATTTATGGATCACTATTATCCATGGTTTGAATTGTCTGCGAAAAGGTCACACGGTAGCGAAGTGCAAATCGACCAGGTGTCGAATCTGTGCAAGATCGCACCATAAACTTCTGCACCGATTTACAGTGGCTGAAAATAACTAAGCGTTACCACCACTCACACAAAATCCTCCTCCAGCGTTAACGAATGATGGCCCTGTTAATTGAGATTAGTTTATCTCGTCGCGAAAAAAACCGAAAGGAAAAAAGGTGGCTGTAGAATTAAATTATTGCAAAAAAAACGAACGAAAACGAGAAATGCGTGCACTCTTTTCAACGTTATAAATTCGATTATATTCATATCAACAAAAACTTAAGCCTAGCTTATCTAGTGCGGCGAAGCGGGGCGAATTCATGGGAGAGCGCAAGTGAGAGCTTTACCTGCGATCCCGCTCCGCCCTAAACTAACTTATACTAGACTTCATACATTCCACTTAATTATCTACATTAATTATACACCGGCCCCATTGAAGGCCTTCATTAGGCTTCAACTACTGGCAACCTCGCCAGCTTGTGGACTTCTCTCCTGCACTAGTCCTGACGTCGGCGACCCTGACCCTTCCGTCCGCGCCGGCGTGAGTCTCGACGACCTTGGCGGTGATCCACTGCTGGGGCGGCTGGTTGTCTCGGCGACCAGGACCAGATCGGCCTTCCTGAGGTCCTCCTGCTCCCGCTGCCACTTCGACCGCGCCTGTAGGCCCAAGACGTACTCCCGGGACCAACGCTGCCAAAACATTTGCTTGATTGACGAGACAAGCCGCCATCGCCGCAAGCACGTTAGACCCTGCTGGTCCGGGGTCCGCGGTGCTGGTGAGGCGATGAGCGGCCCGCCTGTCAACAGGTGCCCGGGAGTCAACGCCTCGCCGTCGCTTGGGTCCTGACTGAGAGCGCCCAGGGGCCTCGAGTTCAGGACGGCCTCGACTCCAACGAGGACGGTCTGCAGTCTCTGCGGTCAACTTCGCGCTGCCCACTGCTCGTAGGAGTAGGTGCTTTGCAGACTTCACACCTGCCTCCCATAGTCCGCCCATGTGCGGAGCCCGCGGCGGTATGAATGCAAATACGCATCCTTTTCTTGATGCGTGTTGCCGCAGCTCGTCCGCTTCGCTCTCGATTTAGTGCCGCAGTGCCGCGAAGTGGCGACTCGCTCCGACGAAGTTCGTCGCGTTGTCGCAGTGCACGATCTGCGGACATCCTCGGCGCCCAACGAACCTTTGGAAAGCCAATAAAAAGGAATCAGTTGACAAATCGGAAACTACTTCTAAATGTACTGCTTTAGACGAAAAACAAACAAACAGGGCAATGTAGGACTTGTATGGTGGCCTACCACGAATTTTCAATGTCGACTCAATAGAGCCACAGAAATCCACGCCACATATGGAAAATGGTCGGAGAGCACGAACTCGATCTAAGGGTAAATCTCCCATGATTTAAGTCTTGCGCGTTTACTATCCAAACGCGCTGTCGCAAGAGACTCACTAGGGCTCGTGGACCCACATGAAAATTCGACTCGTGCAAGTATCGGACGTAGCTCAGAACAAATTGAGAGTGCTTCGTCAACAATACTGGAAACTTGGCATCGTACGAAATAGGAGCATTAGCTAGTCGCCCCCCGACCCGCAACAACGAAAAGGTAAGTCCAGCCTGAGAGGTTTCATGGACAAACGGACTTAGCTTCTGTAGGCTTGGGCTAACAACAAGATTTTTTCGAATATTTTTAATTTCCTCTTGATACTCGTGCTCTTGGACTATCTGGACAATTTTATTAAATGCGTCTTGATATTCGACAGGTGAAGGTACATTATCAGAAGGAACTACTAATTTTTTACACTTCTTTATAAAGCGGACCATGTAAACGAACACTCGCAGCAGTTTTAAGTGAGAGGAAAATCCTTCTATCACTTCCAACAAATATGAGGTAGAGACCATTGCAGTCAGTCCGACCGCACTCTTCTTTGCTTCCATCTGCAAAATCTCTGGTGACGGATCAAACCGGGGGCTCGTTGGCCACTTATCTTCCGGCTTCCGGTTAAAAAAGATGGACCTGTGAACCACATTGATTCTATCGTTTCCTTTACGTCTCCACCTCTTGACACAATATCTGCCGGGTTCTGTTTAGTTTGCACATGCCGTCACGTGCTATCCTCTGACCACTCTTGAATCTCAGCCACTCTATTTGATACGAACGTTGACAACGACGATGGATGGGAACGAATCCAATGAAGACAAACTTCCGAATCTGACCAATATACACTTCGTTCGATCGGTGCTTTGATAAGAGGTTTTATTTTGCGACAGAGGTCCGCGAGAAGGTGAGCGGCACATAACTCAAGACGGGGGAGCGTCTTTGTCTTGAGCGGTGCTACTTTCGACTTTGCAGTCAACAATGAGACTTTACTACCTTCTGCAGATTTGCAACGGATATAGACGCAGGCTCCATAGGCTCTCATCGATGCGTCAGAAAAGGCATGAATTTCAATTGGTGACATTGGCTCACTCATCACAAATCTCGGTATTGAGATATCTACTAACTGTGACAAGGCAAGCAGAATTTTGTTCTACGCGGTTTCCAAGTGCAGTGGAATTGACTCATCCCAATCTAGCTTATTAAGCCAAAGTTCCTGTAACAGGATCTTTCCTTTAATAAGGATCGGGCTTAATAAGCCAAGGGGGTCGAAAAGCTTTGACGTCACTGAAAGAATATTCCGCTTAGTCGCCCTTTGACCCATGACTGACATATCAATTTCGAATTTAAATACATCATCTTTAGGAACCCAAACGATTCCTAATGTTTTTGTCAGCTCTGAGTCCGAAAGTGTTATTGGCTTAACCGTGCTCTCGGATGCAGTAACTTCAGGCGAGTTTGAAAACCACTTACTCAATTCAAACCCAGCGTTTTGAAGAACCTGAGTGACTTCAGACTTAATTGTCTTTAGCTCCTCCACGAAACCAACCCGTTTACTTGTCGTCGACGTAAAAGTCAGACCCAATAACTTTAGCAGCTCGAGGGAATGTATTTTTCGCGGATTCACTCAACTTCTTCAAACACCTTATGGCCAGGAATAGGGCTGGTGCAGTGCCATAAGTAACGGTGTTGAGCTTGCACAATTTCAAGGACTCAGACGGGTCTTTTCTCCACATTATCAACTGGTATCGTCGATCTGCTTCATTTACCATCACTTGACGATACATCTTTTTTATGTCGGCTACCAGAGCGAATTTGTTTAGCCGAAATCCAAGAAGAGTTGAGTAAAGCTCTTCCTGAATTGTAGGACCCACCATCAACAACTCATTTAAACACTTCTGTGTGGATGTCTTGCAGGACGCATCGAAAACGACTCGTAGTTTGGTCGTTGAACTTTGCGGCCGCAAGACACACTGGTGGGGTATGACGTAGTGTGGAGAAGCAAGAACGTCATTGCTTGAAGGGGACATATGACCTAGGGATTCGTATTCTTCCATAAATTCCAAATACATTATCTTTAAGTTCGGATCTCGAGATAATGAATTGCCCTATCTCGAATGAATTGCCCAAAACGCTTGGATCCGACTTAAATGGAAGTTTAACTTCAAATCGACCTGAACGCACGTCTTGTAGTCTTCCGATAATGTTCCTCACATAGCTCTTGTTCTGGCGACAACATCTTTTTAGAAGATGGAACTTCTTCCAACGACCAGAATTTTTTCAAGTTTTTGTCTATTGACTCTAATACTTCCTCTTGACAATTCAGACTAGAGACTGGCTGTGGAGGAGTTGAGGAATTTGCCAGATATTTTCCCGATACTATCCACCCAAGGAGAGTTTTTTGAAGGATGGGATGGTTCGGACCTTGTTTTATTTGGCCAACGGACAACTGTTCGAAAAATGACTCAGCTTCAATTAGCATATCTATCCGCTGAGGTTTGTAAAAATATGGGTCTGCTAACGGCAAGTTCTTTGGTAGGGTCCAATCTTTTACGTTCACTGACTGGTCAGGGTGATAGCCTGAAATGGTTTTCAAAACCCAAAAGTCGAACGGAAACTCGCTACCATTGACTCTCGACTTCACCACGGTGTGTATCGTTTTCTTTACTTGTGAATTAGTTTGACCAATTCCAAGCAAGTTGATGCACGATTCTTCCCTACGGATCTGTAAGCGTTGAGCAAGATCTTCTGTAATAAAATTCATTTGTGACCCTGAGTCAAGTAATGCTCGGGCCAAGATGTGCTCACCATTTTTTGTTCGAACGCTTACGATCGACGTTGCTAACAAAACCCTTTCTACAGACGACGCATGCAAAGCATGTGAAGTAGAAGGGCCATCATTCGTTAACTCTGGAGGAGGATTTTGTGTGGGTGGTGCTAAGTTATTTTCGGTCACTGTAAATCGGACTGCACTGGGCCAAAAAATGGTTGTTAGCGTTACAATAACTGCAAGTTGGTTTGGCGTTGGTAGAAGAACAAGCCAACGAAGTTCTATTCAGTTGCTTGCCGAACCCAGTTCTATCTTGTTTTGGTTTGCCAGTCTCTTCAGCGGACAGATGCTGGTATCTACGATTTAGTATTTTTTCGAAATCGGACCACAGCGGCAATTCCTCATAATCCAGTGACTCTTCCCATTTTTGCTTGGTCACTGGATCCACTCTACTCAAAACTAAATGAATAATCATTGAGTTTGCAATTTTAGTATCATCTCCTATGGATAATAGTGATCCATAAATGGATGATACAGTGTCGATGAGACCCCTCAACGACGACGCAGACGGCTGGGAAATTTTCGGAAGGCTGAACAGTTGACGTATTTGGTTCGCAAAGATGAGACATTCGTTATCATAAACTCTTTTTAGACTAGCGATAGCTTTGTCGTAATTACTCTCGGTGACCTGGAATGACTTGACAGTTCCTAAGGCTTCACCAGAGAGGCAAGAAATTAAATGATTACTTCTTTGTCAACTAATGTCTCGAAAAGACTTTTTGAAATCCGAATAATTTCCACTGAATTTTGGCAATGCCAAACTAGGAAGTCGAGCTCGAGTTGGGGCTGCAGAAATTGCAGTAGCTGAACGGGAGTCTTCAGCTGAATTAAAGGCATTACATAAGGACATAATCCTTGCCTTGGTAGTTATTCCTAATTCTTCCAACTCGGCTCCGAAATCATCCAATTCATCTATTTGCTCGATCTGGTCTTGCAACTCATTTGCTTTAGAAATTGCCTCATCTAAAACCTGAAGCCTGCACTCTAGCTCGGTTTTATTTAGAGGAAGTGATCCATCTTCCAAACGTTCCTCCAACCGGCGAATGCTTTTAACTTTGACATTTAATCTTCTCTTTAAGTCAATAAGAGTTGTGGAATTAAGTTTTTGTTTAGTACTTTCCATTTAAAAAAAAATTGTTTTTTCAATACAAAAACGAAAACAATGCAAATTTAAGATTTAATAATTTATTTACATTTTTTGTTAAAGTAATTTTATTAATTTATCTAAATTTTTTATTAATTTTAAAATATTAATATCAAAAATTTACTAAAAATAAATAACTTTTCGAAATTTTTTTAAAAATTTATTGAATTTAATTCAACAACAAGAAAATGAGAAAACGAAAATAATTAATTAATCTTATTTAAATATAATAAATAAGTTATTAAATTTAACCAAAAAAAAATCTAAATTGATTAATTAATTGATAACGAATTATTGATAGTCGAGGCACAGAGTATCCAAAAAAAATAGTTGGTCGCCAATGACACCGAAACCAATATGCACGACCAAATTGTAGGGGAGCGCGTCACTTGGCGGACCGTTAAACTATAGGCGGATAATCGTGGGAAACGAAAACGAGAATATTATCGCTGCATATATATGTATGTATACCAAATATATATGCACCTTTATTTATCTGTAATAAATAAATAATTTTTGGCTGCACTTTAGTATTTATTTGGAAGATTTGTAAATTCCAGAACGAGGGGTAGGGGGCGACAGTGATTGCAAATAATATAAATATTTTCTTTTTTATTTTATCCACAGGCAGTACATTAAGGTTAGCACATATATTTATAATTAAATTTTTAGAACTTTTATATATGTTGTTATTTATTTTTGCTCTTCTATTTTTTCTACGTACGTATGCGCCAAGAATTGAAAGGAGGGTGCAATATTCCAGCACAAGACGGATTTTAATTCGTCTTATCTCAACTTTCAATTTTTTGCACAAATACCTGGGGTTCTGCTTTCGGATCCTTTAATCCTGCGGCCACTTTTCTTTGACAATCGATGCAGGTGCAGGGCATGGGGACGACAAATCCTTCCAGTAGCAGCTCGATTGGAGAAGTTTGTTTCGCGACGCGGAGAATTCTTTAATTTTTATTTGTGAATTCACCACCACAACCGTCGCGAGCAACTCTTTTTTTTTTTTTTTGAATATATATATGTTATATATATATTGTTTATATATGGATTGTGTCACTGTCACAATTTTGTGTTGCTTTTTTATTTAATTATGTTCACTACAGTCCACCTGGGGGCGCCAAAAATGTTAATTGAGATTAGTTTATCTCGTCGCGAAAAAAACCGAAAGGAAAAAAGGTGGCTGTAGAATTAAATTATTGCAAAAAAAAAACGAACGAAAACGAGAAATGCGTGCACTCTTTTCAACGTTATAAATTCGATTATATTCATATCAACAAGCTAGGCTTAAGTAGCTTATCTAGTGCGGCGAAGCGGGGCGAATTCATGGGAGAGCGCAAGTGAGAGCTTTACTTGCGCTCCCGCTCCGCCCTAAACTAACTTATACTAGACTTCATACATTCCACTTCATTATCTACATTAATTATACAGGCCCTTCTACTTCACATGCTTTGCATGAGTCGTCTGTAGAAAGGGTTTTGTTAGCAACGTCGATCGTAAGCTTTCGAACAAAAAATGGTGAGCACATATTGGCCCGAGCATTACTTGACTCAGGGTCACAAATGAATTTTAATATAGAAGATCTTATTCAACGCTTACAGATCCGTAGGGAGGAATCGTGCATCAACTTGCTTGGAATTGGTCAAACTAATTCACAAGTAAAGAAAAAGATACACACCGTGGTGAGTCAATGGTAGCGAGATTCCGTTCGACTTTTGGGATTTGAAAACAATTTCAGGCTATCACCATGACCAGTCAGTGAACGTGAAAGATTGGACCCTACCAAAGAACTTGCCATTAGCAGACCCATATTTTTACAAACCTTAGCGGATAGGTATGCTAATTGGAGCTGAGTCATTTTTTGAACAGTTGTCCGTTGGCCAAATAAAGCAAGGTCCGAACCATCCCATCCTTCAAAAAACTCTCCTTGGGTGGATAGTATCGGGAAAATATCTGGCAAATTCCTCAACTCCTCAACAGCCGGTCCCTAGCCTGAATTGCCAAGAAGAAATATTAGAGTCAATAGAGAAAAAATTGAGAAAATTCTGGTCGTTGGAAGAACTTCCATCTTCTAAAAAGATGTTGTCGCCAGAACAAGAGCTATGTAAGGAACATTATCGGAAGACTACAAGAATACTGCCTTCAGGTCGATTTGAAGTCAGACTTCCATTATAGTCGGATCCAAGCGTTTTGGACAACTCATTCGAGATAGCCAAACGCCGATTTCTGTCGCTCGAGAGAAGATTATCTCGAGATCCGAACTTAAAGAAAATGTATTTGCATCCACACAGAAGTGTTTAAATGAGTTGTTGATGGTGGGTCCAACAATTCAGGAAGAGCTTTACTCAACTCTTCTTGGATTTCGGCTAAACAAATTCGCTCTGGTAGCCGACATAAAAAAGATGTATCGTCAAGTGATGGTAAATGAAGCAGATCGACGATACCAGTTGATAATGTGGAGAAAAGACCCGTCTGAGTCCTTGAAATTGTGCAAGCTCAACACCGTTACTTATGGCACTGCACCAGCCCTATTCCTGGCCATAAGGTGTTTGAAGAGGTTGAGTGAATCCGCGAAAAATACATTCCCTCGAGCTGCTAAAGTTATTGGGTCTGAATTTTACGTCGACGACAAGTTAACGGGTTGGTTTCGTGGAGGAGCTAAAGACAATTAAGTCTAAAGTCACTCAGGTTCTTCAAAACGCTGGGTTTGAATTGAGTAAGTGGTTTTCAAACTCGCCTGAAGTTACTTTCGAGTTTGGACTCAGAGCTGACAAAAAAATTAGGAATCGTTTGGGTTCCTAAAGATGACGTGTTTAACATATAAATTGATAGGTCAGTCATGGGTCAAAGGGCGACTAAGCGGAATATTCTTTCGGTGACGTCAAAGCTTTTCGACCCCCTTGGCTTATTAAGCCCGATCCTTATTAAAGGAAAGATCCTGTTACAGGAACTTTGGCTTAATAAGCTAGATTGGGATGAGTCGATTCCACTGCACTTGGAAACAGCGTGGAACAAAATTCAGCTTGCCTTGTCACAGTTAGAAGATATCTCAATACCGAGATTTGTGATGAGTGAGCCAATGTCACCAATTGAAATTCATGCCTTCTCTGACGCATCGATGAGAGCCTATGGAGCCTGCGTCTATATCCGTTGCAAATCTGCAAAAGGTAGAAAAGTCTCATTGTTGACTGCAAAGTCAAAAGTAGCGCCGCTCAAGACAAAGACGCTCCCCCGTCTTGAGTTATGTGCCGCTCACCTTCTCGCGGACCCCTGTCGCAAAATAAAACCTCTTATCAAAGCACCGATCGAACGAAGTGCATATTGGTCAGATTCGGCAGTTTGTCTTCATTGGATTCGTTCCCATCCATCGTCGTTGTCAACGTTCGTATCAAATAGAGTGGCTGAGATTCAAGAGTGGTCAGAGGATAGCACGTGGCGGCATGTACCAACTAAACAGAACCCGGCAATATTGTGTCAAGAGGTGGAGACGTAAAGGAAACGATGGAATCAATCTGGTTCACAGGTCCATCGTTTTTAACGGAGCCGGAAGATAAGTGGCCAACGAGCCCCCGGTTTGATCCGTCACCAGAGATTTTGCAGATGGAAGCAAAGAAGAGTGCGGTCGGACTGACTGCAATGGTCTCTACCTCATATTTGTTGGAAGTGATAGAAGGATTTTCCTCTCACTTAAAACTGCTGCGAGTGTTTGTTTACATGGTCCGCAAAGAAGTGTAAAAAATAACTAGTTACTTCTGATAATGTACCTTAAACTGTCGAATATCAAAAAGCTTTTAATTAAATTGTCCAGATAGTCCAAGAGCACGAGTATCAAGAGGAAATTAAAAATATTCGAAAAAATCTTGTTGTTAGCCCAAGCCTACAGAAGCTAAGTCCGTATGTCCATGAAACCTCTCGGGCTGGGCTTACCTTTTCGTTGTTGCGGGTCGGGGGGCGACTAGCTAATGCTCCTATTTCGTACGATGCCAAGTTTCCAGTATTGTTGACGAAGCGCTCTCAATTTGTTCAGAGCTACGTCCGATACTTGCACGAGTCGAATTTTCATGTGGGTCCACGAGCACTGGTGAGTCTCTTGCGACAGCGCGTTTGGATAGTAAACGCGCAGGAAGTCTGCAGTCAGATAGTGTGGTAATGCATACGCTATTTTAAATGCAAGCCTCATCTGATGACTTAAATCATGGGAGATTTACCCTAAGATCGAGTTCGTGCTCTCCGCCCATTCTCCATATGTGGCATGGATTTCTGTGGCCCTATTGAAACGACGTTGAAAATTCGTAGTAAACCACCCTACAAGTCTTACATAGCCCTTTTTGTTTGTTTTGTGTCCAAGGCAGTTAATTTAGAAGTAGTATCTGACCTAACAACTGAT
Organism: Drosophila ananassae; assembly: GCF_017639315.1. Taxonomy (NCBI): domain Eukaryota; kingdom Metazoa; phylum Arthropoda; class Insecta; order Diptera; family Drosophilidae; genus Drosophila; species Drosophila ananassae. Next base: position 1,015,465 of record NC_057928.1, read on the forward strand.
TCCTTTTTATTGGCTTTCCAAAGGTTCGGTGGGCACTGAGGATGTCCGCAGATCGTGCACTGCGACAACGCGACGAACTTCGTCGGAGCGAGTCGCCACTTCGCGGCACTGCGGCAGCGAATCGAGGACGAGGCGGACGAACTGCGACAATACGCATAAAAAAAAAGATGCGTATTTGCGTTCATACCGCCGCGGGCTCTGCACATGGGCGGACTATGGGAGGCAGGTGCGAAGTTTGCAAAGCACCTACTGAAGTTGACCGCAAAGGAGCTGCACACCGTCCTCGTTGGAGTCGAGGCCGTCCTGAACTCGAGGCCCCTGGGCGCCCTCAGTCAGGACCCAAGCGACGGCGAGGCGTTGACTCCCGGGCACCTGTTGACAGGCGGGCCGCTCATCGCCCCACCAGCACCGCGGACCCCGGACCAGCAGGGTCTAACGTGCTTGCGGCGATGGCGGCTTGTCTCGTCAATCAAGCAAACGTTTTGGCAGCGGTCCCGGGGGTACGTCTTGGGCCTACAGGCGCGGTCGAAGTGGCAGCGGGAGCAGGAGGACGCCAGGAAGGGCGATCTGGTCCTGGTCGCCGAGGACAACCAGCCGCCCCAACAGTGGATCACCGCCAGGGTCGTCGAGACTCACGCCGGCGCGGACGGAAGGGTCAGGGTCGCCGACGTCAGGACTAGTGCAGGAGCGGTCTTCAGGAGAGTAGTCCACAAGCTGGCGAGGTTTCCAAGAAAAGCTCACTTGCGCTCTCCCGTGAATTCCCCCCGCTCCGTCGCAATAGATAAGCTAGGCTTAAGTTCTTTTGGTAAAAATATAGCGAATTATAACGTTGAGTCGAACGCTTGTGAATTATTTTTCGTCGTCGATTAAAATTATAGTAAACAGCCACCTTTAGTTTTTTCGAAAGTGTGAGGTAAACTAATCTCAATAAACAGAGAGAAATATTGGATATGTTCAAATTGGAATAGAAATTTTACCGATAGAAAAATCACTACAATATTTATGTTTTTGATTTTTGTTTTATTTGTTGGAATATACAAAGGAAAAGCGCAATTGCAGCATTTGTGACAGAAACAATAATCCTTAATAAAAGGTACTTTAATTCACAAAAATAAATAAAAGTATATGAAGATAATCAAAGCTGTATAAGATTATGATATAATATAATAAATATGTATAATAAATGTATAATAAATATATGAATCAAATATTCTACTTCGTTTCTACTTCGGATATAGAAACTAATTTTTTTTTAAATAATTGTGCAAAAAACCATATTGCTGATTTATTTACAAAGCCGTTACCAACAGCCAGAATTATTTTCCTTAGAAATCAGATTGGACTAACTGGAAACATGAAGATGAAGTTCCAATCTTATCATTTGTGTTTGATCATTCAGATTTTTTAATGACGTTCCAAAATATAATAAAAAAAGGAATTTTATTTAAAACGTTAAAATATTTATTCGCGTGCAGATAGAAGCGGAAAAGAACAAAATCGAATCAAATTTATTATGCGTTTGCGATGAGATGATAGGCGAGAGTGAGAGCTCCCCTTAGATAATAGCCTGAGGGAAAGCCCGCTAGCTTAAGATGCTTAGATAATGCACGTTGAAACCGAGCGGCCGAGAAACAGTCGGCTTGCGACCAACAATAGCGATAATAGAAACCAATAAAGTAACCAGTAACCAACTGCGTGCTAGGTGGTTCCAGGTGCGGTTCGAATCACTACCACTCTCGAGTGTCTCGACACTATCTCGACCAGGGGCTAGCTCCGTAATTCTCGCAAGCGGTCACTCCATCCGGGGTAGATTTTCTTCATTGACTAGCACCACATCGTCCATTTCCAATGGGATGCGGCTTTAGGGCCGCATATAAACAATTTTTAAGCTGGCAAGACAGCACGAAATTATCCTTTTGTCCTCTTATTGGGGCCTGGCCTCAACTGCGTGCAAGGTGGTTCCAGGTGCGGTTCGAATCACTACCACTTGAGACACTATCTGGACCAGGGGCTAGCTCCGTAATTCTCGCAAGCGGTCATTTCATCGGGGATAGATTTTCTTCATTGACTAGCACCACATCGTCCATTTTCAATGGGATTCGGCTTTAGGGGGGTGCATATAAACCGTTTTAAAGCTTGCAAGACAGCAGATTTAGATAGATCCTTCATAAGCTCCAGGGTGTCGGCTTTGGTAGCAAAAAAAATAAAAATACTCACTTAAAATTTTACGGGAGCCCTAAAAAATGGTTCGCAAGTTCACGTAGCTCCAAAGACATGGCCACCACAGACTCTTTGGTCCGGGAGATCAGTATTAGATACATTTGAGCAATGCCTTCGTCACGGTTTTCCTCCCGCCGATTGGCCAACATGGAATAATGGCTAGCAGAGCACGAGGCCCCTATGCAGATTCCGCACATGGAAATCAAAAATTTTACCCAAAGTGACTTGATGGTTTCTAGGCAATATAATTGGATGACGACTATAAAAATCCAACGTAGAATTTTTTAATGGCCATCCACAAGCAACAGACCAAACTTGTCAAAAAAGGAGAGGTTAAGGAAAGTATGCTGGACCACTTTAATTCTAAAGCGCCTTTATGTCATCCCAAAAATGCACACGCTGCACTAGTGGCAATAGTATTTGTGTTCCAATCTTGATGTCGCTAGCAGTGATACCCTTGTGACGAACTCGCTGTGAGAACTTGTGAACATAAGCGAATACCCGCTGCAGTGCTGGAAACAAATTAGCGTACGTGAAATCAGCCGTTGGATTAGCAGAACCCTTTCCCTCAGCTCCAAAGTGGGTCTTTAAGATGCAACCGTTGCTGCAACCAAAACGGAGGACCATTAGACCACATGCTTTCATCAATTACCTCCTTGGGAAGAGCATCACGTGGCAAGATGTGGGCAGGGTTCAAAGACGTAGGAATATATTGCCACATCATCGATCTGCGCAGATCCTAGGTTGGCGAAACCCGATTGGCGACAAAACACATAAAAGAAAGCAAGTTCTTTTTGAATCCAGGACAGTGCAGCGTAAGCCTTTAACTGAGCACTTCAGAAGTGTTGGAGTGCCACTTTCTCAACCGAAATTCAACCGAAGCAGAGCTGCTGTATTTGCCCATTACACAGGAGCTCATAAAAAGGTTAACTGTCGAGATAAGCAAATCGAAGCGCTGAGGTCAGAATCTGGATTAGTGAAGCTTATGTTGCCAGGAATGTTGCTTATGTTGCTAAGGTCCGTGATGTTGGCGTTAATAAAGGCCGATTCAGAGCTGTGAGATCCCAGGAGCCCATTAACAGAGAATCGGTCTGTCGCAAAACCGGTATCGCCAATTTAGTACGTCGCCATGACGACATGCATTTCCGAAGCGAGACGGCGATCTGGAAAGTAATCAGGTGTACCCTCAGTCCAGAATGTTAAGCGTATGCTCTCGTAGTAGTAAGAACCGGCTCGCACAAAACTTTTTTAAATATTTCCATAATTAGAATTGGCATCATTGGAAAACGCTGGCTACCCTCAAAGAGTAGGTGGACAGATTGTCCACCAAAGCAGGAAAGTTGTATTATTTGGAGAACGATGATAACATACAGTGTGATACGGTCTAGCAAGAGGCATATTCGCTGCAAATAAATTTGCCGTCGCAACAGAAACAAATACATATTACATACTTGCAACTCCCTAGGGCTCTATCGCTGGAACTTGTTGATTTTATGGAAGATCAAGCCAGCCGCAAAAAGACTGAGACATTATAGTTGTTATTAGGATTCGAGACTCATTTTATTATATTGCAAAATAATTATTTAGATTGAAAGACGAGACGGGCGTAACACTGAACCATTGTTGTTAATGTTATTAATTTTTATAAATTAAATTAAGTACCTCGACTTAGACATGGTTTGATCAATTGTTTGAACAATGCTTGGTCCTCGAGATTTTTAAAAATAAAGAGTTATAATATTTATTCGATTGCAGATGAAAGAGGAAAACGAATAAAGCCTAATTTTTCAAAAGCCAATGTTGATTTTATTGAGACAATGAAAATAAAAACACGCAGTTTTAAAACAGACAAAATGGATCAGTGATCAATATTTAAAGTATTATTTTTATTTCTGAGGGATACCCGAAGTATTTGCTTTTATAGTTTCCAGTGACGGATACTTTTTACTTTGATAAATAAAATTTTACATTTTTTTTATCTGTGGGGTCTGAAACTTTCCCAACCCTGTTATAAGGAATAGTATAAGAATATAAGAAATAGTATGAGGAATATTAAAAAAAAAAAAAGTATACATACGCTAATCGCTGCATAGACTTTCGGTAATATTCGGATTCAATATTTTGATATACGTATTTATTTTCCATACCCGGACGGAGAACATCATCCATATCACGTTTAAATTCCATTGTACTAGGCCCAGGTTCTTTTCTTGTTTCTGCTCCTGCTTCTTCCCTTTGAAATAAAATTAAAAATGAATTAAAATTTTTATTTCAACAAAATCAAAATCTTTTTTATACCCTTGCAGAGGGTATTATAATTTTGGTCAAAAGTGTGCTATGCAGTGAAGGAGACATCTCCGACCTATAAAGTATACATATTCTAGATCAGGATCACCACCTGAGTCGATATGAGCATGTCCGTCTGTCTGTTTCTACGCGAACTAGTCTCTCAGTTTTAAAGCTATAGAGTTGAAAATTTGCACACATCCTTCTTTTGTTTGCAGGCAGTATATAATTCGGAACGGCCGGGATGGGTTGACTATATCCTATAGCTGCCATATAACTGATTGATCGGAAATGCCATAACTTTGGTGTTTTTTTAGAGTTAGAGGGTTGGGACGTTATATTTGACCAAAATATCTTATGTACAAAATTTCATAAGGATCGGCCAACTATATCCATTAGCTTTTGTGTTTTTTAAGTTAGAAAGATGAGACTTGGTACTGATTCCATTTTTGGCTGATATACCAAATTTCATAGGGATCGGCAAACTATATCCAATAGCCGCCATATAACTGAACGATCGGAAATGGCACAATTGCAAGGGTATATAAACTTCGGCTCCGCCCGAAGTTAGCTTTCCTTTCTTGTTTTAATTAAAATAGTAATTTTATCAATGAAATGAATAGTGGTATCGCAAGTCGGTAACATTTTTCTCGAAGTGTTTATCTTTTTTTCGGACTACCAATTGGTATTCCGTTCCTAACATGATTGAGAAATGGCGAAGACATATAATCTGTATTGTGGTTCGAATCGCCTTTAAAAAAGATAAAGGCCACCAATAGTGGTTTACGGATTGCATGGTTCAACGTGCTTTTAACAAAGCACGATTTAGATTTTATGCATCTAGCTTAAAGTATCCTTTAATTATTGAAAGAGTTAAAGAAGTGCGGAAAAACTTTAAAATTTGATCTGTGACATGCCTCAAAAAATTAATTTATCAATTTATTTTGTCAATGGATGTATAATTACGTGGCTACAATAAAGCAAGTTTTATACTACTAAAAAAATTATTAATCTTATAAAAAAAAAGGTCTTAAAAACACCCATTCCAGAGCCCCTCTTATTTCCGACGCTTATAGTTAAATAGTTAAATAGCAAATAGTTAAAATGTGAAAGATCCTGCTCAATCGGTTAAGATTATAGAAGATTATACCCTAATTATATAAGTTAACACCTAAAATGTCAAACACTAGATAATATTAATAAAACGCTAAGTCCAAGCACATAAGTTCTCAATAACAACTGCAAAAGAGCTTACATAAACGCATTGAGTGCACCGTGCACCGGATGCAATATGATGCCGTGGCACCAATAAGGGTCACACGGATCGAAAGACACGTGCGCTGAGTAAGCATTGATTATGCTTGCGATCGTGGGAAAACCAAAAGAAAGAAAACACCCAAATATTTGGCAAAGCTCACTGAACTTAATGGCAAGTGCATCCACCAACAACACAATGCACTTGCATTGACCAATTGGCAACGAAGATATGGACTTAAGCTACAACGACAACATCAGCTACCAATGACATCGAGGGACGCCAGCAGCAGCAGGAACCGCGACCGAGATCGCGGCAGCGATGGAGCAACGCATAGGTGTAATTATTAATTATAAGAATCATAATTGTCAGTTCTAATCCGATACTCAAATAAACAAAATGTGAAAAAGATTAATTTCTTTTTTTGAAGAATATGAATAAAATCTTTTTAACTGGCGCCCGAGCAGGGACCTGGTGAAAAAACCGCGAAAGGATACAAGTTCCGAATCTCGTTCAGATCGGTAAAAAAATCCCGACGTTCGGCTATATCTTCAATTAATTAAGAAAACGCCAAACACCGCGATTCGGAAGTGCAAAAGTGCCGTTAAAAAAGAAACGCTACAACGCACTCCTAAAGGAATTGTACCTAGCGGAAAAACCAGGCTCCAACTTTTATCGCCGTGATCCCTTCAGTACCCGTTCAGAGGGAACGTGATCCAGGTATAGAGGAGGCTCCGTAGTAGACCCACACACAGGAGGAATCGTTGCTGCGTGGGACAAAAAGGAATCAGCCGAACCTATCGTCACGATAGCACCCCGAAATGATTTTAATGTAAGCTAGTTAAGAAATATTTAAAAACAGAAAAATCCATAAGAAACCTTGAGTAAAATAAACACGAACAAAAAATTAATAGTTCAAATCGAAAATAAGAGGAAAACCTCATCAAGAAAATAAACAAAAAAAAAAATTTTAAGAATAATATTAAAAAGGATATAAAAATTAAATTTAAGGAAATCCCAATCAAATCATACAAATTAATAACATATGCTCCAATTGAAACTTTACGAAGATCTAAACTAGAATTTTTTGAAAAAATTAAATATAATTCGCTTGACATCCAAACAACTAACCCTCATAAGACCATTAACGATATTCCATTAAAAACCTCATTAAAATGACTGAACAGGACTTGGTAGATAGGATGGGAAATCTTGCTATCGCATTGAATGCCTTTTTCAATAACACATCACGATAAAAACAAAAAATTTGGAGCAAAGCTATCAAATGGATTTCTTATAATATACATAAATAAAAAAAGGTTCTATCGAATATCTTCTATATGTGGAAGAAAGGCAGCCGGTCCTAATAAAATTTAGTCTTTCGAATCAGTTGAATAAATTAGTAATAAATAATAATAAATAAATTAGTAAATTAGTAAGATATTAGTAAGAAAATACACAAATTTTTTGATTAGTTATAATTACCATAGTTATAATTGGAGTATATTTTATTATTTATTTTTGTTATATTATTACCTTAACCTGTCAAGAATATCCGCTGGGTTTTCCTTACTGTAACTTCGTTTCATATAAATTGCTGAAAATATAATGTTTTATTTGGTGTCTTTATTATTTGAAAATTACAATTATGAACATACAATTTTTTTCTAATAGTAAGACTTCAGAATTGGTACGTTGCATAGTCCAAATTCCTTGCTTTTTAAGCATGTATCTATGCCAAAATAGAACGACAAGCAATAACAGATCATAGATTGCGTTTCCATATTTCATAATAAGATCCAAATTTATAGCTTTAGATCTTGATTGGGTTCGTTCAAGAACAATTTTTTGGTGCATCATGGATTTAATAAAAATCATTGCTAATGTATAAGTAATAAGGGTGACCCAAAACGTTTTGGTGGGGCGTGGCAATGTTAACGCGCCCCAGCACAGGACTAAAAATGGCATCGGTAATGAAATCATTGATGAATTAGCTGCCTGATTTATAAAGACTGCCAAATAGCATATAGTCTCAGTATTAGCGATTAAAGCATACCACATAGCAATAAGCATTTGAACAAAATCATTATGGTCAAGAGTGGTAAAATCGTCGCCTTGAGAAATTAGATTAGCCCTCGAGTCATTTGACGACGCACTAATTTTACTTTAAAAAAATTATTAAATTTATTGAATTTACTATTATACTCACTCATTTAAGGATTGATTCAAAAATTTAAACATTGCAGCAGTATTAGATAAACCGAGACGGTTCATAATGCTAATTTCTTGTAATGTTTTTTTTTCCGCTGAAAGAACTTTATGAACAAACCTATAGTTTCGTGATAGTCGATTTAATCTAAAGGTTAGTAAGACAACAAGTTCTGCTGTAAGTTTTATAACGGGATGAGTATCCAAATCTTTGTTATCGGAGTCCGAGTTTTCCCCAGGAAAATATTCTTTACTTATACTATATTCCCGGGATGAAATTGCTTTACTTCTTTGCTGTAAAAAAAAATGCTATAATCTAGCGTTGCATAGAGTATATATAGTAACAAGTATTTTTTTTATCTGTAAATTAGATTATTAGAATATAATTAGAATATTGATAATTTGTTTAGCTGCAGCGGCATTTAATCTTCTCTTTTGTCTCCCAGATTCGCATACACTTTGTTGTCATTTGTAGCGCATGCGCTTTTGGGAGCTTTGGAAGAGCGCCAAAACTGTTCTTCTTCTTACATATTTTTTAGCTGTTATTGACAGGCCGCTAGTTTGTTATTTTGCGGGGAATTAGCTCTCAATAAATTACAAGCCGGAACTGCAATTGTTTTTATTCGGCCTATATGTTGGTGACCCCGACGTGATCGCGCCCGAAATTCAATCAGTTTAATTGCCTCAGAAACTGAAAAAACTGCTTCCAAAAACAAAAAAAAAACAATAGCATTTCTTGGTTTTTGATTTGCATCACTCGCGCTGGAAATATACGGGATGGAGTCTGGATGTGGAACTATTGGATTTGCTACCGCAAACCGGGACAGGATGCTGCGGAGAAAAGCAGAGGAGGAGATCTCCTGCCAGGAGATGGAGGCGCTGCTGGAGCTGTACTGGAGATTCTCGCAGCTGGCGACTGATGTGAAGGTGGAATCGCTGCGCACTCCACACTTCTCGACGGTGCCAGTGTCTCACCCATGCCATACAAGCCAGCCCCCTCCTTGCCACCGTTGCCGATGCCAACATTCAGCGGCGGCTATGCCGACTGGCCGGATTTCTAAGCCCTTTTTAATACCACGATTGACAGCCATCCTCACCCAACAAAAATGGAAAAGCTCTAGTGGCTCATTTCATACCTGCGGGAGTCAGCCTTGGAGACGGTGAGAGCGCTGGAAATTACTGAAGCGAACTTCGATGTGGCCCTTGACCTATTGCGCAATCGGTTTAGTAATCGGCGCTTAATTTTCCAGTCTCACATCAACGAGATCCTGCAGCTTCGCGTAGTAGAGCCAGGTTTTGTTGCTACTTTGCGGGAGCTATCGGATCAATGGGCATATGCGGGCTCTCATGAGTTCCGGATCAACTGCCGAGATCCAAGGATGCTTGCTCATCCAGATTGACCTTCAGAAGTTTGGTCCTGCCACAAAAGCCAAGTGGGAAGACACTCTCGCCAGAAACAATGACAGCCTTCCGTCTTGGGAGTCCATGGCACGATTCATGGAGCAAAGGGGTTTTTTGGCTGCGTATCCACCAGCTAACCAAGTGGGCCGAGGTAGATCTTCGTATAACCGATCTTCGTGCATGATTATTAACGCCCATCCAGCTCTATGCGCCTTGTGGGAGGATTTGGCGCATGCGCTTCCTACATGTTCAAGCTTCAATGCCTTGCCAATTAGTCAACGGTACGAAGTGCGACGGCTGACCCGCCGTTTAGTATGTTTGGAGGAGGGTCATTTTGCACGCGTATGTTCAGCTTCCCGTTGGCCAACGTGCAATCGCCGACATCATGCCTTGTTACATCATTGCGGGCAGCTGTCCAGCACTAACAACTCCCCACCAGTACGAGGCTTGGTTTTCACCGCTGGTGTTGGCGTTGCTACCCCACCTTCCCAGTCAATCAACACCGTCTTGACTCAGGATCGCCATACTGAAGTGATTCTGCCAACCGCCAATATCCTCACCCGTGGTCGATCAGGTGCCTTCCTGCCTTGAATAGTGTTATTGGACTCTGGTTAAAAAGCTCACCTTATCTCATCGCGGCTGACAAGTCAACTTTAGCTATTCCTCACTACGTAGTTCTGGCTGATCCAAACTTCCACAGACTGCAGGGAGTGGACATGCTAATTGGAACCAGCCTGCTCTTCAATCTTTTGTCAGTTGGCCAAATCCATTTAGATCACTGCCTCCCAATGGCCCAAAATACACTATTTGGATGTGTGGTTTCTGGACGCAATGGACTACCGCGGGAGACTACCGCAGAAAGAGAAGCAGAGATGAATCAACGTTCCGGACCCCCTGCACTCGTTAGGAGAACTCGATTCCCGCATTGGTCTAATGGGGGGAGCAATGCATGGTCAAAGGTGTGAAAGAAGTTAATGTGTGGTGTCCTAAAGCTACTACGCAACCCGTGGAATAATCCATTACAAGATGTGTCTGCTGCCCTTCCAGAATTGTTATTGAAGGCCCACCCTTCAATAGGGGTGACGATGTTTGGCTAAGCAGCCACCAGCAAAGCCGATAAGAATATTGATAATTTTTTTTTGCTGCAGCGGCATTTATTCTTTTCTGTCTGTCTCCCACATGCACTTTGTTGATATTTGTAGCGCATGCGCTTTTGAGAGCTTTGGAAGAGCTTCTGCGCCTAAGCTTTTAGGGCCGCTACTTTGTTACATCGCGCGAAATTAACCCTTAATAAATAATAAACCGGAATTTAAAATTGTTTAATTCGGCCGCTATCAAAAAGTTGGTAGTATTACAATCTGCATAAAAAAGACAAAAACAAATTACATAACAATATGACAAATATATTCATAAATATGAATAGAAAATTAAGTGGCTAAGTAAGAAGTGGATATTTAACTCAGCATTTTATGGACATAACAATCAAAACTATTTTTGATTTTTGAACTTACGCACATTTGGCTCTATTGCATCTTTCTTACGATATTTTATTATATCATTATTCTTTATTTTATAGGGCCGTAAAAATATTATCATATATTTATTTATTTTTTTTTTGGAGAAGACCTTCGTCTGTGAATGTATATAATGTTTTTTTTCGCTCGACGAATATGAATGAAGATTGAGAGAAATTTTAGCCTGGTTAGAATAAAAAAATGTTTATTTTTATGGATTATGTTGTATACACATCTCGCAGAGAGTGGAGCTGACGTGGCCCTCATCCAAGACCCCTGGATCCATGGAGACAGGATTCTCGGTTTAGGGGGCGTCGGATTTCCGGCTGTACACAGCCGATGTAACAGGTAAAAAGCGAGCATGCATTCTCGCAAAAAAGAGCCTTAACATTTTCTTGCTACCAAATTTCAGCAATGAAGATCATGTAGCAGCAGCGATAGAAGGCCAAGGCGGCCATCTAAGAATATCTAAGAATACATCTACACAGATGGATCAAAACTTAACGGCCAGGTGGGAGGCCGTTATTTTTGTGAACATTTGAGCCTAAAGGAGTCCTTCAGACTCCCTGACCACTGCACTGTTTTCCAGGCTGAAGTAGTAGCCATTAGGGAAGCACTGGAATCCCCAGCACTAAGGGGAAATCGGGATACAATATGCATCTTCTCCGACAGTCAAGCAGCCCTCAAGGCACTAGACGGATTCTCATCCAACTCCAGGACAGTCAATGACTGTCGCAGATCTCTCAACGAGATGGCTGAACAGCATGACATCTACCTCATTTGGGTTCCCGGTCACAGGGATCACGAGGGAAACTGCGCTGCAGACGAACTATCTAGGGCAGGGACTACCTACCCTCTCCTACCGGAGAAAGAATTAGTAGGCATACCCTTGGCTACTTGCAGGCAAAAGTGCAGGGAGTTTTTCGACCTGGCAGCCAACAGGAAATGGAGAAACCTCCAGACCTGTAGAACCTCTCGTCTGATCTGGCCGACACGCTCTCAGAAAAGATCAGCGAGACTTATTGCTCTCACCAGACCAGACTGCAGCCTAGCGATTGGGGCAATAACTGGGCACTGGCTGATAGATGAACACGCGGCCAGGCTTGCCGTCCCCCACAATGATTATTGCAGAAGCTGCAGGGATGAAGAGCAGGTGTTCTTCCATGACCCCCTAGCATCACCGCCTTAATCTAACCGAACCTAATATCAAGGGATTGCACGAAAAGAAAAAAAAAAAAGCTAGAGTGTATTGGTGAGGAAATGGAAGTGATGTACTGAGCGAGTTAATGAGTTCTAATCTGATTTAGATAATATTAAAAACTGGCTAAAATACATTCCCAAAGAGTAGTTTTAAAATTTAAGTTTTTGACGGGTTTGGAACCTCAATCGAACGTCAGTCCGTGTAGACCACCGAGATTTCGATCGCTCTGCCGAGTAAATTTCATATAAGCAAAATGTACCAAATTATATAATAAACAATCCTTATAGAATAAACAAAACAACGATTTAGCTTATTTTCAATAATACATCAAACAAATGAAGTGTTCAATTCCACTGGTCAGTTAAAATCTCGATCGGTAAAAAAAAAAACTAGTTAAACTGTTAAAGGTACCACTGATAAAATTATGTAGAAACACGATACCCAGCATCGTTCTACGGCTTGTTAGTGAAGGTAAGGATTTTTTCCCTTTTTTAAGCAGAGGAACACTACACGAGATTACCATGATCGCCGAAAAAGCGTCTAATTGCCTTTTTAGATATTCAAGGTGCTTTCAACAACATCCTGCCATCAAATCATTGCGTACGCGGACGATGTTGCTATCGCCTTTGTAGGAATATTCCCGAAAACGCTGTGCGACCTTATGGCAGAGAAGCTGGGAGTGATCTTAGCATGGGCACATTAAAACGGTCTTGGAGTTATTCCGTCCAAGACAGAGTTCGTTCTGTTAACTAGGAAGTACAAAATACCAAGTCTTAAGTTTCCGAAGCTCTTAGGGGAATCTCTTACCCTAAGTAGTAGTGCGAAATATCTAGGCGTCACAATATAAAGAAAACTGGACTGGAAACTCAAAACGTAAATAGGAAAATAAAGCGGTAGGCCTAAAATGGCGAATGTCCTCGAAAGTGGTCAGATGGTTATACAACGCAAAATTAGACCAATTCTATTTTACGAAGTTGTAGTCTGGCGGCCTGCCCTGGACAAATTCTTATGCAGAGAAAGGGTCGCGTATGGCAGAGGTCTGCATAACAGGCAGTCCGCGCACTACGCCTAACAATGCCCTAGATTCTTCCTAGACCTAGATGGGGGTAAAGATAGACTGGCGGCAGTAAGACTGCAAGAAGCTAATCTATGGAGCAGAATTAAATTTGGTCATACCAAGCTAGTCCTGCATCACTACCAGAGGGGGGTGCCGATTATTGTTTCCCGTATCGATCAACCCACCGTAAACTACTAAGTCGTCATCACCTCTTGGGAGGTGCGCCGTCTGGGATGATGCGCCAACCCCAGGACATATTTACACAGATGGATAAAAGCTTAACGACCGGGTAAGAGTCGGTTTCTATAGTGAGCGGTGTGTTTTAATGAGTCCTTCCTACTCCCCGACTGCAGTGCCTTCCAGGCTGATTTAATAGCCATTAAAGAAGCACTTAAATCCAGGATACCATATGTATATTTTCAGACAACCAAGCAGCACTCAAGGCACTTGACAGCTTCTCCTAGACCTTGACAGCTTCAATCCTAGGACAGTCAATGACTGTCGCAGATCTCTTAACGAGATGGCGGAGAAGCATGAAATTCGGCTCATATGGGTACCCGGTCTCAGGGACCACGAGGGAAATTACGCCGCGGATGAACTAGCAAGGGCATAGACTATCAACACTTTCCTTCCGGAGAAAGAACTAGTAGGCAACTTGCTGGCTCAAATGCCGCCGTTAGGAAATGGAGTAATCCCCGGACCTGTAGGACCTCGCGTTTGATCTGGTCCAATCGCTGTGCGAAAAGATCGGCGAGACAAAAGGCGAGACTGCGCACACGCAGCTTGGCTTTCAGTGCCCCACAACGACTACCGCACGAGCTTCCTATGCCAATGCCCGGCACTTGGCCGTAGCAGAGTAAAAGTCTTTGGATCCGCTGAACTGGCGGACCTTAGCGATCTCACTGGGATCTCTTCGCATGGTCTGGTATTCTTCATCAGGAAAGCGGGTTGGGACCACGAGCCGCCTCAAGAAGGATAGGCATGTAAGCACTCCGGGTAGGAAGGGAGGAATACGTTGTTGTATCCCTGGCCTTTGCGGTAACACAATGAACCCTAGTGGCTCAAGTGGATGCGGGGGTCTTCCCAGACCACCACATCACCGCCTTAACCTAACCTAACCAGAGGAATAATGTCAGACTATCCACATGAAATATCGAAGTTTCCAGAGATAGGTTAAATAGTTAAAGAAGAGGTTTGCACTGTGCCTCGGCGCAGTTCTTCAGGACACAGTACTCCATCGGGGCCTGGCGAATACACGGGCTTGACCTTAAAAAGATTCGATAACACACCACTTTGATCAAATGATTGGTAAAATATAAGGTTGGCTGATTGAATATTATAAAAATAAGGCTGAGCTGGACTGGTGCTAGGTGAATACGTTGTTAAAAAAAACTGTGCAAAGAGATCGGCCATTGCATGGAGAGCCAGACACGGGAGCAGCCGAAGCGAAAAAAAACATAACAACGGTGCCCAAAAGGCGGTGAAGCCGAGTGATGTCTCGGGTGTTTCTGAGGTCAATAAATTATTGCCAGATTTTTCGGTGGGTGCTTGACATACTTTGGAAGATGAGCTTTCAACCGCATCTTGAAGGGGCAGCAAGAAAAATTTGTTGACTGCCTGCCGCTCTGGACGGCGTCCTCAGCAGCGTTACCCGACACACTCCGTCATCTCCGACGACCATTTCCGTTACTCTCTCAGGGGCCACTTCATTAGCGGCAAGTTTTCGTCGTTCACCAACACGATGTCATTCACAGCTATGCTTTACCTGAACCATTTAGATCGTTATTGTAACATGGTACTCTTTTTTCACTAGATCAGAAACATTGCTAAAGAAACACGAATCGCTGCCAGGCTTCCAACCGGTAGATGTTGAGTGTTGTCACTGAAACAAGAAGGAGGCCCTCCGTGCAGACAATTATTATGAGTCAGGACATACAGGTTCGCGGAAGAGAGGGACTAACGCCCTCAAATTAATCACTGCAGCAATAGCGTGGGCAACTCGTCGGCCTTTAGTACAGCCGAGCCTACGACTCTGTAAAAATGATACTTGGCTTTCTTAACAACAGCAGGGAAAACGGGGAGGGATGAACTTCCATTCAATGGACTCTGGAAGGCAAAAGTCCACGACAGCTCTCTGATGCTCGTCGCTAAAAAATAACCGCTTTAATTTGCTTAATTGATTTTTGGCTCCAAGAAAATTGGTGGCGTTGATGTCGGACCAGATCTTTCGAGGCTTCTTCCTGATAAAAATAAAGCACCTCAGTGCATGCAAAAGGGCGGCGGGAGACAGATCCCTCACAAGTTCTAAATGGACGGCCTCGTGAAATAGATAAAAAGATTGATGGAAAGAAAACACACTGCGTCCGAAAACATCTCACGCATTAATTTGTCGCTAAGAGCACGGTCTTTCTCCCCTACCATCGGCCAATACTAAGAACGTATCATCGCAAATAACGATCGAGGTCTAGCGTACAGTTTCTGCTCATAAAAGCTAACGATTATGCTTCGCGTTACCGCATGGATCCTTGGCAACATTACGACCATTGTTCAAGCATTGAACACGATAAGAATTCCAAACATAGAATGTAAGAGATCGGACACATGGGCATAAGTAATCAACAGCATGGTTTGAAAATGATCTCCTGCAGTCTAACAAATATGTATGTGGTGCACTTGAAGCACTTACGAAGGGTCACAGCATGTCAGCGAGCAGTTTGTTGATAAGTAGTTTTAAATAGATTTAAGATTTGCATGTATCTTTCTTGTATGAGAAGTGTATGAAATTCCGCTCTTTATCTCAAAGCGGACGGGCGTAATTTTTTTGTGCGCCCTGCGTTTTCATAAAATTTGCTTATTAGCTTTCCATAAAAAGACAGTGTTTACTTCTATTCACTTAAAAAAAAATAAAAATAGTAACAAATTGCAATTCATAGATCCGTATCGCTTCGCGTGTGCAGTGATATATTTGGAGGTAAAATAATAATTTTATAAATTTTTCTTCCAAATATAGCCCTGCTCTGCTTCTTCATCTTTTACGGTGTTGCTTCTATTCTTTTGCTCCTATTTCTCGCTCAACTCGCACTAACTGCTCTCTTCAATCTCCCCCCTTTCGTTTCCCTGGTACAGTGGCACAAGGTTCATCAATATTATTAATAAATTAATTATTGAAATTTTAATAATTTTTAATAAATTAATTATTTAAATTTTGATTAATTATGGAATTTAAATTGGTCTGTGCGTTGAAGTTTTGTAATAAGACAATCTCGTCTCCCAGCCTACCATCCACTGCTGGCTTTGTAAAAACGTCTTACACGCTAAGTGTGCCGGGTTCACGGCCTCAGTTTCGGATGTAATCTCACGTAGAGACAAACCCCGGTCTCCACTTTTGCTATGACGGTTGTCGTCCTGTTCAGGACGAAATGAGATCGTTCATGAGGCAGACCAAAAACGAATTCAAGGAGTTGATAAGTGGTTTTCGTAAAATCAATGACCAACTCTGTGCGCTCGACACACAGTTTAGTAGTCTTCAACTACTAAATGAGTCTCCACAGCGTAAGAAATCCTTTTTTAGTGATGTGCTTGTGACGAATAATCTTCAGCCTGCTCAGCCGACATCCGGCCACCCCAAGGGCCGGACCTGAGAAAAATTCGGCGTCCGAATATCTCAGAATCAATGAGCAATTGTCCGATATGTCCTCTGTGGCATTGCTTCAAGTGATTCCAGACTCAATAATCAAGTGATTCCAGACTCAATTCCAGACTCAAACCCCCGTAACAGTCACCAAACAGGGTAATCAACCGGCCGGACCCCCGGTACGTACTGATGCCGCTGTATTAGTTACGGCGGCACCAAAACCCTTGCAGGTGATCCCACCATCGAAACACATTTTTGTTTCCCGGCTTGCCCCAGATACTTGTCAGATTGATATCTCGGCTAACATCAAAGCCAAAACAAAAGTCGACATAAAGGTGGTGGACAGGTGTATGTCTCGGATCTCTCCGATCTTGTTTAACGTGGCGTGTTCCACACTGAAGGGATTACAACCACGGCACTCGAATATACCTACGAGTAGGCATATAGTGCACGGATGGTACGCCTGCCAACGCCCCGGAATAGAAGCTATAGCAAATACATAGCGACTAGCCCGGTACCAATTTAAGTATCTGCGAGTCGGACAGAATACTTCCCCTTGGTGAGGAGCGAAGTGTATCTATCACCTCTACTGATCTATGGGTCACAGCGCCCGAGTTGTATAACGCAACTCCACGTCGAGTTCGAGGACTCTACCCGCGATTTGGGTATCAACCACAGCCACCACGATACTCCCACAAGGGGGCCTACCTCAAATGGTAGTGCTTGGACACTATCCAACCCGTGGTACCGAAGTTTGTGGGCTCGGTGACCCACCCCTTTAGCTCCGACAAGCTCGGATGGGGAACCTTGCCATATTAGTCGCCTCCTACGACAAGCTATGGGGAGCTGTGGCAGTATTCTACGCCGCTACCACACGGCGAGAAAAATGGGCTACTGCAAGCCCCTCCTCCTCCGAAACACCTCCTCAGCAAACTCCGTGAGTCTTCTGGTCCTGTCGCCGCTCTCCAAAATCCTTCCAAACGTCCAGGTTCCGCCAACGTGCTGCAAACCGAGTCCATCGAGGTCTCGCAAGTCTGCATAAAGGGGGCAAGCACATAAAATGTGTTCCCAGTCCTCATTAGGATCGCCACATGAGCATGCGGCAGTATCACTAAGGGCTCTTCTATGCAGAAATGCATTGAACGACCCGTGCCCTGTCAACAAGAATCCCGCGCACATGGAGAACCCGAAATCCGGATTCCGATAGACGAACCCTGCATCTGGGATGAACTTGTGAGTCACCCGACCAGGCGAATCACCATCATCCCATCTGCTCTGCCAGTCCGACAGAAGGCATTCATCTACCCGCGAGACCCGTTGCGTCCAGCTCAGACCTGAAAGGTCCTCGCCATAGAGCCAGTCGTCCCCCTCCAACGGGTATCCACGCTTCAACTTGTACTTGACGGCTATTTTCGTAGCAGCCAAGTCAAGAGGCGGAGCTCCAGCAAGCACCTGCAGTGCCAGGGTTGACACTGTACGGCATACCGGGAGGCATCCTAAAAGGATCAGCCTCTGGCAGGCAAGAAGTCGCCTCCTAGCTACAACTTGCCTCGTCGTCACGACATACCACACCGAGGCACCAAATAGTGCACAAGGCACCATGAGTCCGGCATAAATGGTCCGCCTGGCCCGAGGACTGAATCCCCAGTCGATTCGAAGCACACGCGCCAATGCTTGTACGACTCCGGTCATTCGCTGACGCAGCGATGCGATGTGCATGAAAAAGTTCATGCGCTCGCTGACCTCGGTACCGGCAGCTGCGAACATATGGGAGATTTGCTCCGGCAGTTTTCACCAACGGGGTGCGCGCGAGGGCACCCTTCAGCAGCATAATCACCGTCTTGCTGGTGGAAATGGTAACACCGATTTCCGTACCCCACGCTTCAACGATGGACATCAGTTGCGCTCCTTTATTCTCCAGCACGGCTCGGGAGTTGCCTTCGACAAGAAGGAGCAGGTCATCCGCATACGCGCTGAAAGCGCAGTATGGCTGGAGGCGCCGCAGCAGGACGTCCATCAGCAGATCCCAAATGAATGGGCCACTAATGGATCCCTGAGGGCAGCCTCTAATTACTGGAACACTCACAGTTCCAGAACTGCTTCGGATCTCTGCTCTTCTGTCTGAGAAGAAGCTCTGCCACAAGCTCAACTCGCGGCATCCCAAGTCGGCGAGCCGGCGCAGTGCAGCACTCCATTCGACATTGTCGAACGCACCCTTGAAGTCGACGAAGATGCCGAGCACGTATCGTGCCGGGCTGGCAGCGACACTGCTCTTTACGTGCCTCCAAGCGTCGTCGACACATCGTCCTTGGCGGAATCCAAACTGCCATCTGCATCCTTCCGGAAGAACTTCTCTCACACGATCAACCATGATGGCCTCAAGCACCTTGCCAAATACTGGCAACAGGCATATCCCACGGTACGACGAGGGTTCGCACCTATCCTTGTCGGGCCCCTTGAGTAGCGCCACTACACGTGGGCACTTCCACTCTCGGGGGAAGTAACCCGACTGGATGCAACGGGAATAAAGCGCCGTCAGATACTGAGGTATGGCGCGCCACACTGCTTTGCAGATAGTGCCATTGATGCCGTCCATGCCGGGAGAGCGACGGCTCTTCAACCTGGCGACACAAGCATCAACCTCTACTTCCTCGAGGTCCGGTGGGACCTCCTCCGCTCCGGCAATCGGTGCATCGGACTCCGCAACTGGGAAAAAGTTACGGAGGAGCACTCGCGCACAGTCACCCCAATCGGTGACCAGCTCGCCATCAACGCGGAGGCACCCAATCTCCGTGCACTTTCTGCGTCCTCGGCAGATCTTGTATACGCGCCCCCAGGGATCGTGTGCGTTTTCTCCCACGAAGCGTCTCCAGCTGTCCTCCTTCGCCCTTAGGATGAGCTTCTTGTAATCGTCTGAGGCTTGCCTCAGCGCGACCACAATCAGCTCAGCCGCATCGCCGTCTCCTCGACGGCGAGCGTTTTGAAGCCGGCGGCGAAGTCTCCGGACTTCGCGTTTCGCCGTGTTCAGGTTGGCGGTCCACCAACCTGGCTTCCTTCTCCTAGGCGATCTCGGCGTCCTCCTTCCGATTGCAAGGTCACACGCATCGTGGACCATGCAGCGCAGGGTCGAAACTTGCTGATCCAACGGCGACTGTGAGAAGTCTTCCGGAATATCGGCTGCCCGACTCACCATCTCCTGTTCGAACTACTGCCAGCGAGCATTGGAGATGTTCCAGGACGGCACAGGAGCTAGGCTCTCAACTGCGCGCGTAGTCGTTGGAGTAACCACAACAGTGATCATGTTATGGTCACTCAACTCCCACTCGTCCACTCTCCACTCGAATGTGGCCCACATCGATGCTGCGTCGTTGGCAATTGTCACGTCGATATCGCTACGCGCACGGTAGGTATCGAACGTGAACACCGGGCTGGGCTGGTTGAGGGCAACGGCTCCATTCTCCAGCATCCACTCAGACAGCAGCTCACCCCGGTTGTAGTTAGCATGTCCCTCGGGGTTCCGAGGGAGTTTGCTAAACCACATGGGGGATGCTGCATTCGCGTCGAGTCCCAGGATTGCGGGGGTTCTGCTGGCCTGCAGCAGGACCGCATCCATGTACCTGAGGTACGGCTCTAGCTCGGTGTCGAACTGGCAGTATGCGGAGCAAAGGAAGATTGAGCCAAAACTCCCTTTAACACTCACACATACGCCATAGTCGGTGGTAAGTGCCTCCATCGGCATGCAGATGACATCCTGGTGATCCACGAGGATGGCTGCCTTTTGTCTCCGGTCGGTGTATATTCGCATTCCTTCAGGCAGCACATCACTCGTCCCGCTACCAACGTATGGCTCCTGCAGCAGTGCAAACAGACATCCGGACTCCCTCAGGCGGACTGCGAGCTCAAGAGTCGCAGCCCGACCTCGACCACAGTTTGCTTGGATGAACCTAAACATTAATGTCTAGAGTTCACCCTCGCTAGCACCGCCGCATACACCGGACAGCTCGGGGACAGCATGCTGTGCCCCGAGGGATGCCCGTAGAATCGGCAATTCCGGCAGTCCACCGGATTGGTGCAACTGCGCGCACTGTGGCCGGACTGTCCGCATTGCCTGCAGACATTGTCCTTCTGCTTGCACTCTGCCACCTTGTGGTTGAAGCCAACACACCTGTGGCACGCGTACGTTCGCACAAGGGCCCTGCATCGGTAGGAGAACCACTTGACGTAGATCCGCCCACCTTCCAGCAGATCCAGCACCTTAGGTTCGCACTCCAACGTGACATTCACCGTGGCTCCGTCGGCAACCGTCCAAGGCTTAGTGTCCAGGTGGACAGCCTTGCGGAACTCCGCCTCCGGGATGTGTTCACGGAGGTTGTTGGCATACAACTCCGCCATAAACTCCTCCGGAGCGATCTGGGTAGCAACATCCTGGACTACCAGTTTGGGCCGTTGCGCAGCGTTCGGCTTGACCTCAAGGCCAATCTCGCCGAACTTCTTGCTGGCTACGACCCTCTTGATCTCACCTGACGAGGGGGTGCGGATAATGGCACCGCCACGCGCAAGCCCTCTCACCTCGTGCAGGCGAACTCCCAGCGAAGGAGCAATCTCCCGGCGCACCTTTTCAGCCACCTCTTTACCCGAAAGTTTCGGGTCCTTGCTCATCACCACGGCCGACCACGTATCGCGTGGTTTTCGCGGCGCGGGCACGGGAGCTGCGGAAGGTGCCGGCAGGCTGGGATATGCGGATGCATACCCAACGGGTGGCCGTGAGACCACAGCTTGCGGCACCGATGGCATCTGAACCGGCGGCGGTGGCAGCGGCATCGCCGCTCGCAGTTTGCTGGATTCCTCCAACACTGCGTTGCGCACCATGAGCGCCTGGACGATCCCGTCATACCGGCTGATGCATCTCATCAGCGCAGTAGCCTGCTGAGGGTTCATAAGCGACTCCACCACCAGGGAAACAAACGTCTCCTTGATGCTGGCCGCTTCTTCCATTACGCCGTCAGCTCCATTCTTGATGATGCAGTCGAGACTGCGCATCGAGACGGCAGATCGCTCCGGGACGGCAGCGGGGGCACCAGCGGCGACAGCGGCGGCTGCCTCAGCAGCATCAGCAACAACTCCAGCAGCAACAACAGCGGGGGCAGCAAAGGTAGCGGCGGAGGCATCAGCAGCAGAGGCAACTGGGATCACCGGCGTCTCCAACGAGGAGAGCGCCAATTCCTCCAACACCCCGACTGGCTCCGGTCTTTCCGCTCCAGTAGCGGTCAATAACTTGGCCTGCGTTGGCGCCGAGAGGCTCGTCGCCTTGGACTTGCGTCCTCGGCGGCGTCCCCTAGCAGCACCAATCGCACTACTCGCGCGACTGCTTGCCCGGCTGCTTGCGGAGAGCTCACTCTCCGACAATGCGCTCATAGCGCTCATGGCGCTCATGTCGCCCTTTAATTGGGCGAGTGGCGCCGCCTAGTGGAGCTGTTCTGAAAAAATGGGGGCCCAAAAATATGCAACAAAAATATGCAAAAACGGCAGCCCAAAAGTATGCACCAAATGCAAACCAAAGCGCGCGCAAAAGCACGCACCAAAGCTTGCACAAGAAGCACACTCAAAAGCTCGTGTAAGCACGCAAAAGCGCGAGCGAGAAAGCACTCTCAAAGCTCTCTCTCAAGCTCTCTCTTGAGTACTCTCACACACACTTCTGCACTAAAGCTTTACAAGTACGACTCACCGAGCTTTTTCAGTGGAAAATTTCCACCACGTGCCAACACGTGAAAACGAAAAACACTGTTTTTCGAATGAAAAACTTGATTTCCCGACGAAAAAATATCACTGTTCGATTCGCGCAATTAATACGCGAATTTTAACACCAATTTTAATCGTCTACGACACCGAATTACCGGAGAAAAATGACTTTAAATACGGAGCACTCCAAAACACGTCCGTCGTTAAGCCATTCATGCGCGTCACTCCACCATCGAAACATATTTTTGTTTCCCGGCTTGCCCCTGATACTTCTGAGATTGATATCTCGGCTTACATCAAAGCCAAAACAAAAGTCGACATAAAGGTGGTGGACAGGTGTATGTCTCGGATCTCTCCGATCTTGTTTAACGTGGCGTGTTCCACACTGAAGGGATTACAACCACGGCACTCGAATATACCTACGAGTAGGCATATAGTGCATGGGCACGGATGGTACGCCTGCCAACGCCCCGGAATAGAAGCTATAGCAAATACATAGCAACTAGCCCGGTACCAATTTAAGTATCTGCGAGTCGGACAGAATACTTCCCCTTGGTGAGGAGCGAAGTGTATCTATCACCTCTACTGATCTATGGGTCACAGCGCCCGAGTTGTATAACGCAACTCCACGTCGAGTCCGAGGACTCTACCCGCGATTTGGGTATCAACCACAGCCACCACGATACTCCCACAAGAGGGTCTACCTCAAATGGTAGTGCTTGGACACTATCCAACCCGTGGTACCGAAGTTTGTGGGACCCACCCCTTTAGCTCCGACAAGCTCGGATGGGGAACCTTGCCATATTAGTCGCCTCCTACGACAAGCTATGGGGGGCTGTGGCAGTATTCTACGCCGCTACCACACGGCGAGAAAAATGGGCTACTGCAAGCCCCTCCTCCTCCGAAACACCTCCTCAGCAAACTCCGTGAGTCTTCTGGTCCTGTCGCCGCTCTCCAAAATCCTTCCAAACGTCCAGGTTCCGCCAACGTGCTGCAAACCGAGTCCATCGAGGTCTCGCAAGTCTGCATAAAGGGGGCAAGCACATAAAATGTGTTCCCAGTCCTCATTAGGATCGCCACATGAGCATGCGGCAGTATCGCTAAGGGCTCTTCTATGCAGAAATGCATTGAACGACCCGTGCCCTGTCAACAAGAATCCCGCGCGCATGGAGAACCCGAAATCCGGATTCCGATAGACGAACCCTGCATCTGGGATGAACTTGTGAGTCACCCGACCAGGCGAATCACCATCATCCCATCTGCTCTGCCAGTCCGACAGAAGGCATTCATCTACCCGCGAGACCCGTTGCGTCCAGCTCAGACCTGAAAGGTCCTCGCCATAGAGCCAGTCGTCCCCCTCCAACGGGTATCCACGCTTCAACTTGTACTTGACGGCTATTTTCGTAGCAGCCAAGTCAAGAGGCGGAGCTCCAGCAAGCACCTGCAGTGCCAGGGTTGACACTGTACGGCATACCGGGAGGCATCCTAAAAGGATCAGCCTCTGGCAGGCAAGAAGTCGCCTCCTAGCTACAACTTGCCTCGTCGTCACGACATACCACACCGAGGCACCAAATAGTGCACAAGGCACCATGAGTCCGGCATAAATGGTCCGCCTGGCCCGAGGACTGAATCCCCAGTCGATTCGAAGCACACGCGCCAATGCTTGTACGACTCCGGTCATTCGCTGACGCAGCGATGCGATGTGCATGAAAAAGTTCATGCGCTCGCTGACCTCGGTACCGGCAGCTGCGAACATATGGGAGATTTGCTCCGGCAGTTTTCACCAACGGGGTGCGCGCGAGGGCACCCTTCAGCAGCATAATCACCGTCTTGCTGGTGGAAATGGTAACACCGATTTCCGTACCCCACGCTTCAACGATGGACATCAGTTGCGCTCCTTTATTCTCCAGCACGGCTCGGGAGTTGCCTTCGACAAGAAGGAGCAGGTCATCCGCATACGCGCTGAAAGCGCAGTATGGCTGGAGGCGCCGCAGCAGGACGTCCATCAGCAGATCCCAAATGAATGGGCCACTAATGGATCCCTGAGGGCAGCCTCTAATTACTGGAACACTCACAGTTCCAGAACTGCTTCGGATCTCTGCTCTTCTGTCTGAGAAGAAGCTCTGCCACAAGCTCAACTCGCGGCATCCCAAGTCGGCGAGCCGGCGCAGTGCAGCACTCCATTCGACATTGTCGAACGCACCCTTGAAGTCGACGAAGATGCCGAGCACGTATCGTGCCGGGCTGGCAGCGACACTGCTCTTTACGTGCCTCCAAGCGTCGTCGACACATCGTCCTTGGCGGAATCCAAACTGCCATCTGCATCCTTCCGGAAGAACTTCTCTCACACGATCAACCATGATGGCCTCAAGCACCTTGCCAAATACTGGCAACAGGCATATCCCACGGTACGACGAGGGTTCGCACCTATCCTTGTCGGGCCCCTTGAGTAGCGCCACTACACGTGGGCACTTCCACTCTCGGGGGAAGTAACCCGACTGGATGCAACGGGAATAAAGCGCCGTCAGATACTGAGGTATGGCGCGCCACACTGCTTTGCAGATAGTGCCATTGATGCCGTCCATGCCGGGAGAGCGACGGCTCTTCAACCTGGCGACACAAGCATCAACCTCTACTTCCTCGAGGGCCGGTGGGACCTCCTCCGCTCCGGCAATCGGTGCATCGGACTCCGCAACTGGGAAAAAGTTACGGAGGAGCACTCGCGCACAGTCACCCCAATCGGTGACCAGCTCGCCATCAACGCGGAGGCACCCAATCTCCGTGCACTTTCTGCGTCCTCGGCAGATCTTGTAGACGCGCCCCCAGGGATCGTGTGCGTTTTCTCCCACGAAGCGTCTCCAGCTGTCCTCCTTCGCCCTTAGGATGAGCTTCTTGTAATCGTCTGAGGCTTGCCTCAGCGCGACCACAATCAGCTCAGCCGCATCGCCGTCTCCTCGACGGCGAGCGTTTTGAAGCCGGCGGCGAAGTCTCCGGACTTCGCGTTTCGCCGTGTTCAGGTTGGCGGTCCACCAACCTGGCTTCCTTCTCCTAGGCGATCTCGGCGTCCTCCTTCCGATTGCAAGGTCACACGCATCGTGGACCATGCAGCGCAGGGTCGAAACTTGCTGATCCAACGGCGACTGTGAGAAGTCTTCCGGAATATCGGCTGCCCGACTCACCATCTCCTGTTCGAACTACTGCCAGCGAGCATTGGAGATGTTCCAGGACGGCACAGGAGCTAGGCTCTCAACTGCGCGCGTAGTCGTTGGAGTAACCACAACAGTGATCATGTTATGGTCACTCAACTCCCACTCGTCCACTCTCCACTCGAATGTGGCCCACATCGATGCTGCGTCGTTGGCAATTGTCACGTCGATATCGCTACGCGCACGGTAGGTATCGAACGTGAACACCGGGCTGGGCTGGTTGAGGGCAACGGCTCCATTCTCCAGCATCCACTCAGACAGCAGCTCACCCCGGTTGTAGTTAGCATGTCCCTCGGGGTTCCGAGGGAGTTTGCTAAACCACATGGGGGATGCTGCATTCGCGTCGAGTCCCAGGATTGCGGGGGTTCTGCTGGCCTGCAGCAGGACCGCATCCATGTACCTGAGGTACGGCTCTAGCTCGGTGTCGAACTGGCAGTATGCGGAGCAAAGGAAGATTGAGCCAAAACTCCCTTTAACACTCACACATACGCCATAGTCGGTGGTAAGTGCCTCCATCGGCATGCAGATGACATCCTGGTGATCCACGAGGATGGCTGCCTTTTGTCTCCGGTCGGTGTATATTCGCATTCCTTCAGGCAGCACATCACTCGTCCCGCTACCAACGTATGGCTCCTGCAGCAGTACAAACAGACATCCGGACTCCCTCAGGCGGACTGCGAGCTCAAGAGTCGCAGCCCGACCTCGACCACAGTTTGCTTGGATGAACCTAAACATTAATGTCTAGAGTTCACCCTCGCTAGCACCGCCGCATACACCGGACAGCTCGGGGACAGCATGCTGTGCCCCGAGGGATGCCCGTAGAATCGGCAATTCCGGCAGTCCACCGGATTGGTGCAACTGCGCGCACTGTGGCCGGACTGTCCGCATTGCCTGCAGACATTGTCCTTCTGCTTGCACTCTGCCACCTTGTGGTTGAAGCCAACACACCTGTGGCACGCGTACGTTCGCACAAGGGCCCTGCATCGGTAGGAGAACCACTTGACGTAGATCCGCCCACCTTCCAGCAGATCCAGCACCTTAGGTTCGCACTCCAACGTGACATTCACCGTGGCTCCGTCGGCAACCGTCCAAGGCTTAGTGTCCAGGTGGACAGCCTTGCGGAACTCCGCCTCCGGGATGTGTTCACGGAGGTTGTTGGCATACAACTCCGCCATAAACTCCTCCGGAGCGATCTGGGTAGCAACATCCTGGACTACCAGTTTGGGCCGTTGCGCAGCGTTCGGCTTGACCTCAAGGCCAATCTCGCCGAACTTCTTGCTGGCAACAACCCTCCTAATCTCTCCTGACGAGGGGGTGCGGATAATGGCACCGCCACGCGCAAGCCCTCTCACCTCGTGCAGGCGAACTCCCAGCGAAGGAGCAATCTCCCGGCGCACCTTTTCAGCCACCTCTTTACCCGAAAGTTTCGGGTCCTTGCTCATCACCACGGCCGACCACGTATCGCGTGGTTTTCGCGGCGCGGGCACGGGAGCTGCGGAAGGTGCCGGCAGGCTGGGATATGCGGATGCATACCCAACGGGTGGCCGTGAGACCACAGCTTGCGGCACCGATGGCATCTGAACCGGCGGCGGTGGCAGCGGCATCGCCGCTCGCAGTTTGCTGGATTCCTCCAACACTGCGTTGCGCACCATGAGCGCCTGGACGATCCCGTCATACCGGCTGATGCATCTCATCAGCGCAGTAGCCTGCTGAGGGTTCATAAGCGACTCCACCACCAGGGAAACAAACGTCTCCTTGATGCTGGCCGCTTCTTCCATTACGCCGTCAGCTCCATTCTTGATGATGCAGTCGAGACTGCGCATCGAGACGGCAGATCGCTCCGGGACGGCAGCGGGGGCACCAGCGGCGACAGCGGCGGCTGCCTCAGCAGCATCAGCAACAACTCCAGCAGCAACAACAGCGGGGGCAGCAAAGGTAGCGGCGGAGGCATCAGCAGCAGAGGCAACTGGGATCACCGGCGTCTCCAACGAGGAGAGCGCCAATTCCTCCAACACCCCGACTGGCTCCGGTCTTTCCGCTCCAGTAGCGGTCAATAACTTGGCCTGCGTTGGCGCCGAGAGGCTCGTCGCCTTGGACTTGCGTCCTCGGCGGCGTCCCCTAGCAGCACCAATCGCACTACTCGCGCGACTGCTTGCCCGGCTGCTTGCGGAGAGCTCACTCTCCGACAATGCGCTCATAGCGCTCATGGCGCTCATGTCGCCCTTTAATTGGGCGAGTGGCGCCGCCTAGTGGAGCTGTTCTGAAAAAATGGGGGCCCAAAAATATGCAACAAAAATATGCAAAAACGGCAGCCCAAAAGTATGCACCAAATGCAAACCAAAGCGCGCGCAAAAGCACGCACCAAAGCTTGCACAAGAAGCACACTCAAAAGCTCGTGTAAGCACGCAAAAGCGCGAGCGAGAAAGCACTCTCAAAGCTCTCTCTCAAGCTCTCTCTTGAGTACTCTCACACACACTTCTGCACTAAAGCTTTACAAGTACGACTCACCGAGCTTTTTCAGTGGAAAATTTCCACCACGTGCCAACACGTGAAAACGAAAAACACTGTTTTTCGAATGAAAAACTTGATTTCCCGACGAAAAAATATCACTGTTCGATTCGCGCAATTAATACGCGAATTTTAACACCAATTTTAATCGTCTACGACACCGAATTACCGGAGAAAAATGACTTTAAATACGGAGCACTCCAAAACACGTCCGTCGTTAAGCCATTCATGCGCGTCACTCCACCATCGAAACATATTTTTGTTTCCCGGCTTGCCCCTGATACTTCTGAGATTGATATCTCGGCTTACATCAAAGCCAAAACAAAAGTCGACATAAAGGTGGTGGACATTAAAAAATTTAAATATTCATACACCAGGCACACGTCATCTTTCAAAATACGTGTGCCCTTGCAGATGTTAAGACGATTCGTTCCGCCACCTTTTTGGCCAGAGAATATTTTCGTCCAAGAACATCAGCCAAGTACGGTGAAAAAATAAATGCCCAAACCTGTGGGTGTAAAACTCCCACTTGTTACGGCCACTGACCAACCTTCCACTTCATCTTCCTCAGTTTTAAAACATTAATATCTTCTCTAACACTTACCTATCAGAATACAAGAGGGTTATGTAGTAAACTTCCCAAACTGTATTCTGTTAGTTCTTTCTTTGCATTTCACTTGGTTGGAAACTTGGTTAAAGCTGGAGATCTTAAGCTCCGAAGTTTATTCTAGTATTACACCACTTTTAGATGTGATAGAACTCTGCGAAGGAGAGGAGGAGTGTTAATCTCTGTAGACTCCAAACTCGCTTCTGAAGAGGTAAAATCACAAGAGTTTGGTGGCATTGAATTCCATTGCATCAAAATCACTTTGTCCGATCAATCTTTGTATGTTACCTGTTCTTACATACCACCTTCGACTGGCAACATTTGTCCGCTATTCGTTTGGTTTTCGATCGTCTGTCTGATGGTGACCAGCTGATAGCTGGGTGACTTTAATATCCCAGAACTTATATGGTCAAATGTTGAAAATTCACCGTCTTTACAGCTTTACCACCATGACTTCCCTGTGGGCATGTTTGACATGTCAATCGGGCAAATTAACCACGTTAGAAATTCTTAAGGTCGGCTGCTGGACTTATGTTTCGTTTCTGATCCTGATGGAATTGCTCTTTCCAGAACTTTGCCCCTTTCTGACCCTGAGGCAGTAGCGTAGATAGAGGGGGGATCAGGGGGATCAATCCCCCCCCTTGGGTCTGAAATTATAAGATGATATAATCTCAAAATTGAAAAAGAAACACATTTTTACGCGATGACTGTGCAGTACAGCATTATTATTATTATTATCGCAGATTGCGGATTATTATCGCAGTGTAAAATAATACTTACAAAAAAACAGGATATTATTCTGAGTCATATCCCCCTGTTTTTCGAGATTATTTTATCTCGTCGCGAAAAACGAAAGGAAAAAATTGGTGGCTTTAGAAATAATTAAATTGCGAAAAAAACGACCGAAAACAAAAATGCGTGCACTCTTCGACGTTATAAATTCGGTTATATTCATATTAACAAAACCTTAAGCCTAGCTTATCTAGTGCGGCGAAGCGGGGCGAATCTTCACTTGCGCTCCCGATCCGCCCTAAACTAACTTATACTAGACTTCATAAAATTCTACTTATTATCTACATCTAATTATACACCGGCCCCGTTGAAGGCCTTCCTTAGGCTTCAACTATTGGCAGCCTTGCCAGCTTGTGGACTGCTCTCCGAAACAATGCTCCTCTACTCGTCCTGACGTCGGCGACCCTGACCCTTCCGTCCGCGCCGGCGTGAGTCTCGACGACCCTGGCGGTGATCCACTGCTGGGGCGGCTGGTCGTCCTCGGCGACCAGGACCAGATCGCCCTTCCTGGCGTCCTCCTGCTCCCGCTGCCACTGCGACCGCGCCTGTAGGCCCAAGACGTACTCCCGAGACCAACGCTGCCAAAACATTTGCTTGATTGACGAGACAAGCCGCCATCGCCGCAAGCACGTTAGACCCTGCTGGTCCGGGGTCCGCGGTGCTGGTGGGGCGATGAGCGGCCCGCCTGTCAACAGGTGCCCGGGAGTCAGCGCCTCGCCGTCGCTTGGGTCCTGACTGAGGGCGCCCAGGGGCCTCGAGTTCAGGACGGCCTCGACTCCAACGAGGACGGTCTGCAGCTCCTCTGCGGTCAACTTCGCGCTGCCCACCGCTCGTAGGAGTAGGTTCTTTGCAGACTTCACACCTGCCTCCCATAGTCCGCCCATGTGCGGAGCCCGCGGCGGTATGAACGCAAATACGCATCCTTTTTTTGATGCGTATTGCCGCAGCTCGTCCGCTTCGCTCTCGATTTAGTGCCGCAGTGCCGCGAAGTGGCGACTCGCTCCGACGAAGTTCGTCGCGTTGTCGCAGTGCACGGTCTGCGGACATCCTCGGCGCCCAACGAACCTTTGAAAAGCCAATAGAAAGGAATCAGTTGACAGATCGGAAACTACTTCTAAATGTACTGCTTTAGACGAAAAACAAACAAACAGGGCAATGTAGGACTTGTATGGTGGCCTACCACGAATTTTCAAGGTCGTCTCAATAGGGCCACAGAAATCCACGCCACATATGGAAAATGGGCGGAGAGCACGAACTCGATCTAAGGGTAAATCTCCCATGATTTGAGTCATCAGATGAGGCTTGCATTTAAAACAGCGTATGCATGACCGCACTATCTGACTGCAGACTTCCTGCGCGTTTACTATCCAAACGCGCTGTCGCAAGAGACTCACTAGTGCTCGTGGACCCACATGAAAATTCGACTCGTGCAAGTATCGGACGTAGCTCTGAACAAATTGAGAGCGCTTCGTCAACAATACTGGAAACTTGGCATCGTACGAAATAGGAGCATTAGCTAGTCGCCCCCCGACCCGCAACAACGAAAAGGTAAGTCCAGCCTGAGAGGTTTCATGAACAAACGGACTTAGCTTCTGTAGGCTTGGGCTAACAACAAGATTTTTTCTAACATTTTTAATTTCCTCTTGATACTCGTGCTCTTGGACTATCTGGACAATTTTATTAAACGCGTCTCGATATTCGACAGGGGAAGGTACAATATCAGAAGGAACTACTAATTTTTTACATTTCTTTATAAAGCGGACCATGTAAACGAACACTCGCAGCAGTTTTAAGTGAGAGGAAAATCCTTCTATCACTTCCAACAAATATGAGGTAGAGACCATTGCAGTCAGTCCGACCGCACTCTTCTTTGCTTCCATCTGCAAAATCTCTGGTGACGGATCAAACCGAGGGCTCGTTGGCCACTTATCTTCCGGCTCCGTTAAAAACGATGGACCTGTGAACCAAATTGATTCTATCGTTTCCTTTACGTCTCCACCTCTTGACACAATATCTGCCGGGTTCTGTTTAGTTGGTACATGCCGCCACGTGCTATCCTCTGACCACTCTTGAATCTCAGCAACTCTATTTGATACGAACGTTGACAACGACGATGGATGGGAACGAATCCAATGAAGACAAACTTCCGAATCTGACCAATATACACTTCGTTCGATCGGTGCTTTGATAAGAGGTTTTATTTTGCGACAGAGGTCCGCGAGAAGGTGAGCGGCACATAACTCAAGACGGGGGAGCGTCTTTGTCTTGAGCGGCGCTACTTTCGACTTTGCTGTCAACAATGAGACTTTACTACCTTCTGCAGATTTGCAACGGATATAGACGCAGGCTCCATAGGCTCTCATCGATGCGTCAGAAAAGGCATGAATTTCAATTGGTGACATTGGCTCACTCATCACAAATCTCGGTATTGAGATCTCTTCTAACTGTGACAAGGCAAGCTGAATCTTGTTCCATGCGGTTTCCAAGTGCAGTGGAATGGACTCATCCCAATCTAGCTTATTGAGCCAAAGTTCCTGTAACAGGATCTTTCCTTTAATAAGGATCGGGCTTAATAAGCCAAGAGGGTCGAAAAGCTTTGACGTCACCGAAAGAATATTCCGCTTAGTCGCCCTTTGACCCATGACTGACATATCAATTTCGAATTTAAATACATCATCTTTAGGAACCCAAACGATTCCTAATGTTTTTGTCAGCTCTGAGTCCGAAAGTGTTATTGGCTTAACCGTGCTCTCGGATGCAGTAACTTCAGGCGAGTTTGAAAACCACTTGCTCAATTCAAACCCAGCGTTTTGAAGAACCTGAGTTACTTCAGACTTAATTGTCTTTAGCTCCTCCACGCAACCAGCACCCGTTAACATGTCGTCGACGTAAAAGTCAGACCCAATAACTTTAGCAGCTCGAGGGAATGTATTTTTCGCGGATTCACTCAACCTCTTCAAACACCTTATGGCCAGGAATAGGGCTGGTGCAGTGCCATACGTAACGGTGTTGAGCTTGCACAATTTCAAGGACTCAGACGGGTCTTTTCTCCACACTATCAACTGGTATCGTCGATCTGCTTCATTTACCATCACTTGACGATACATCTTTTTTATGTCGGCTACCAGAGCGAATTTGTTTAGCCGAAATCTAAGAAGAGTTGAGTAAAGCTCTTCCTGAATTGTTGGACCCACCATCAACAACTCATTTAAACACTTTTGTGTGGATGTCTTGCAGGACGCATCGAAAACGACTCTAAGTTTGGTCGTTGTACTTTGCGGCCGCAAGACACACTGGTGGGGTATGACGTAGTGTGGAGAAGCAAGAACGTCATTGCTTGCAGGGGACATATGGCCTAGGGATTCGTATTCTTCCATAAATTCCAAATACATTTTCTTTAAGTTCGGATCTCGAGATAATCTTCTCTCGAGCGACAGGAATCGTCGTTTGGCTATCTCGAATGAATTGCCCAAAACGCTTGGATCCGACTTAAATGGAAGTTTAACTTCAAATCGACCTGAAGGCAGTATTCTTGTAGTCTTCCGATAATGTTCCTCACATAGCTCTTGTTCTGGCGACAACATCTTTTTAGAAGAAGGAACTTCTTCCAACGACCAGAATTTTTTCAAGTTTTTGTCTATTGACTCTAATACTTCCTCTTGGCAATTCAGACTAGAGACTGGCTGTGGAGGAGTTGAGGAATTTGCCAGATATTTTCCCGACACTATCCACCCAAGGAGAGTTTTT
Source organism: Drosophila ananassae (assembly GCF_017639315.1). Lineage (NCBI taxonomy): Eukaryota > Metazoa > Arthropoda > Insecta > Diptera > Drosophilidae > Drosophila > Drosophila ananassae. The sequence continues at coordinate 1,048,840 of NC_057928.1, forward strand.
TGAAGGATGGGATGGTTCGGACCTTGTTTTATTTGGCCAACGGACAACAATTCGAAAAATGACTCAGCTCCAATTAGCATATCTATCCGCTGAGGTTTGTAGAAATATGGGTCTGCTAACGGCAAGTTCTTTGGTAGGGTCCAATCTTTTACGTTCACTGACTGATCAGGGTGATAGCCTGAAATGGTTTTCAAAACCCAAAAGTCGAACGGAAACTCGCTACCATTGACTCTCGACTTCACCACGGTGTGTATCTTTTTCTTAACTTGTGAATTAGTTTGACCAATTCCAAGCAAGTTGATGCACGATTCCTCCCTACGGATCTGTAAGCGTTGAGCAAGATCTTCTGTAATAAAATTCATTTGTGACCCTGAGTCAAGTAATGCTCGGGCCAAGATGTGCTCACCATTTTTTGTGCGAACGCTTACGATCGACGTTGCTAACAAAACCCTTTCTACAGACGACGCATGCAAAGCATGTGAAGTAGAAGGGCCATCATTCGTTAACTCTGGAGGAGGATTTTGTGTGGGTGGTGGTAATGCTAAGCTATTTTCGGTCACTGTAAATCGGTGCAGAAGTTTATGGTGCGATCTTGAACAGATTTGGCACCTGGTCGCTTTACAATTCGCTACCGTGTGACCTTTTCGCAGACAATTCAAACATAGGGAGGCTGACTTAACAAACTCAAACCTTTGCATTACAGCAAGGCGAGCGAACGGACTACACTGGGCCAAAAAATGGTTGTTCGCGTTACAATAACTGCAAGCTGGTTTGGCGTTGGTAGAAGAACAAGCCAACGAAGTTCTATTTAGTTGCTTGCCGAACCCAGTTCTTTCTTGTTTTGGTTTGCCAGTCTCTTCAGCGGACAGATGCTGGTATCTACGATTTAGTATTTTTTCGAAATCGGACCACAGCGGCAATTCCTCATAATCCAGTGACTCTTCCCATTTTTGCTTGGTCACTGGATCCACTCTACTCAAAACTAAATGAATAATCATTGAGTTTGCAATTTTAGTATCATCTCCTATGGATAATAGTGATCCATAAATGGATGATACAGTGTCGATGAGACCCCTCAACGACGACGCAGACGGCTGGGAAATTTTCGGAAGGCTGAACAGTTGACGTATTTGGTTCGCAAAGATGAGACATTCGTTATCATAAACTCTTTTTAAACTAGCGATAGCTTTGGCGTAATTACTCTCGGTGACTTGGAATGCCTTGACAGTTCCTAAGGCTTCACCAGAGAGGCAAGAAATTAAATGATTAAATTTCTCGATAACTGGAATGTTCACATCTTTGTCAACTAATGTCTCGAAAAGACTTATGAAATTTTTGAAATCCGAATAATTTCCACTGAATTTTGGCAATGCCAAACTAGGAAGTCGAGCTCGAGTTGGGGCTGCAGAAATTGCAGTAGCTGAACGGGAGTCTTCAGCTGAATTCAAGGCATTACATAAGGACATAATCCTTGCCTTCGTAGTTATTCCTAATTCTTCCAACTCGGCTCCGAAATCATCCATTTCATCTATTTGCTCGATCTGGTCTTGCAACTCATTTGCTTTAGAAATTGCCTCATCTAAAACCTGAAGCCTGCATTCTTGCTCGGTTTTGTTTAGAGGAAGTGATCCATCTTCCAAACGTTCCTCCAACCGGCGAATGCTTTTAACTTTGACATTTAATCTTTTTTTTAAGTCAATAAGAGTCGTGGAATTAAGTTTTTGTTTAGTACTTTCCATTTTAAAAAAAATTTGTTTTTTCAATACAAAAACGAAAACGATGCAAATTTAAGATTTAATAATTTATTTAAAATTTTTTATTAATTTTAAAATATTAATATTAAAAATTTATTAAATTTTTCTAAAATTTAATTAAAAATTTATTGAATTTAATTCAACAACAAGAAAATGCGAAAACGAAAATAATTAATTAATCTTATTTAAATATAATAAATAATTTATTAAATTTAACCAAATCTAAATTGATTAATTAATTGATAACGAATTATTGATAGTCGAGGCACAGAGTATCCAAAAAAATAGTTGGTCGCCAATGACACCGAAACCAATATGCTTGACCAAATTGTAGGGGAGCGCGTCACTTGGCAGACCGGTAAACTATACGCGCCAAAAAGTGCATATACATACATACATACAGCAGCGGATAACGGTGGGAAACGAAAACGAGAATATTATCGCTGCATCTATTTGTATGTATGTAAACCAAATATATATGCACCTTTATTTTATCTGAAATAATTAAAATAATTTTTGGCTGCACTTTAGTATTTATTTGGAAGATTTGTAAATTCGAGAACGAGGGGTAGGGGGCGACAGTGATTGCAAATAATATAAATATTCTCTTTTTTATTTTATCCACAGGCAGTACATTTAGGTTAGCACATATATTTATAATTAAAATTTTAGAATTTTTATATATGTTGTTATTTATTTTTGCTCTACTATTTTTTCTACGTACGTATGCGCCAAGAATTGAAAGGAGGGTGCAATATTCCAGCACAAGACGGATTTTAATTTGTCTTATCTCAACTTTCAATTTTTTGCACAAATACCTGGGTTTCTGCTTTCGGATCCTTTAATCCTGCGGCCACTTTCCTTTCACAATTGATGCAGGTGCAGTGCATGGGGACGACGAATCCTTCCAGTAGCAGCTATGTAGAAGTTTGTTTCGCGACGCGGAGAATTCTTTAATTTGTGTTTTGAATTCACTGCCACAACCGTCGCGAGCAACTCTTTTTGTTTTTGAATATATGTATGTAAATATGTAATATATATATTATATATGTTATGTGTCACTGTCACTATTTTTTGTTGCTTTTTTATTTATTTAATTATACTACAGTCCACCCGGGGGCGCCAAAATGTTTATCGAGATTATTTTATCTCGTCGCGAAAAACGAAAGGAAAAAATTGGTGGCTGTAGAAATAATTAAATTGCGAAAAAAACGAACGAAAACAAAAATGCGTGCACTCTTCGACGTTATAAATTCGATTATATTCATATTAACAAAACCTTAAGCCTAGCTTATCTAGTGCGGCGAAGCGGGGCGAATTCATGGGAGAGCGCAAGTGAGAGCTTCACTTGCGCTCCCGCTCCGCCCTAAACTAACTTATACTAGACTTCATAAAATTCTACTTATTATCTACATCTAATTATACACCCCCCCCCCCCCCCCCCCCCCCCCCCCATATCAAAAAGCTATCTACGCCACTGCCCTGAGGATCCATATCATCCCACTCTTGAGGTTTCAATTGAAAACAACTCCTTAATTGACCTTAAGTCTACACTTAAATCTCATAAAGTTCGTTTCTTTCGTAAGGCTTTATGAAATTAAATAAGTTCATTTCGGAATTTGGTTGGTCTGATTTACTGGCATGCGATGATATACTCTTTAAGAGACTAACAACAATTTTAAAAATCTTAATCTAATACATAATTAGTTTATCTTTGTAAACATCTATACTATGGGGCCTCCGATTTCAACGGGCTGTCATTTCTTTAAGAAGAAATGAGGAGAGGCTTCTGGATGCCTCCAGCGGGCATTTAGATCTTTTTAGTATGGCTGTATCATCGGCGAATGTTGACATAGTTAGACGCTGGTCTGTTGGGATATCTGCTGTATATAGAAGATAAAGGGTGGGACCGAGGACGCTTCCTTGGGGTACGCCCGCATTAATTTCGAACTCTTCTGTTGTAAAGTTTTTTTGTTTTACAGTGAACACTTGATTAAGCAGGTATGTTTTGAGCAGCTCATGACAGTTTTGTGGGAGTAATAGTTTTATTTTTTACATAAGTCCTTGCAGCCAGCCTCGGTCAAATGCCTGGGATATGTCCAGAAATATAGCAGAACAGTATTCTCGCTGTTCATAGGCGGTTCGAATTTCAGATGTGATACGGTTCACCTGCTCTATGGTGCCATGCTTTTCTCGGAAGCCAAATTGATGTTCGGGGATTATATTATTCGAAGTCATATAAGGCGTGATACGGAGCAGTAGAAGTTTCTCAAAAAGCTTTGATAAGCATGAAAGTATACTTATTGGTCTATATGAAGAGGCCAAAGCTTTGTCTTTCCCTGGTTTCTTTCATTCATGATCATTATTATAATGGATTTTTTCCATTGTTGGGGGAAGTGGCCAAGCTTTGTAATAGAGTTAAATAGAATTTTTATATAATTGATAGCGCACGAAGGGAGCTCCATAATAATTTTCGGCGCAATGAGGAGACTTATTTGGCTTGAGGTGCTCTTTGATGACCTTAGTGATTTCAGTTGTTTGAAATTCTATAGCTGGAATTGGATCTGGAATTGGTAGCTCTGGAAGAATGAAAGGAGAGGCTGCTTGATTTGGAGTAAAAACTTTACAAAGGTGATTAGCGAAGACGCTTGCTTTTTCTTCAACGCTGCGCGCCCAAGATCCATCTGGTTTTCGAAGGGGCATATCTGCTTCTATGGGCGGCTTTAAGTTAGGATGGGCTTTCCATAGAGGACACCTGGTACTTTTTGGGGAAAGCTGTTCTATGTATGATTTTTGAGCAAGTTCTTCTCTGCTCCGTAGGACCTTTGTGAGCCTTCGTGTCGCTGTTTTTAGCCTTTCCTTTGAAGAAGGGGATCTGTGAGCCTGCCATTCACGGCGGAGATGCCGTTTTTCCCGGACTAGATTTTCTATATAGGAATTTGTGGCGGACTATGGAGGTTTTTCAGGGGTCGCAGGAGTCGAGAGCTTTGCTGCTGAGGTCATCATGTCTTCCTGGTGGTTGACTGCATCTTGAATGTCCTTACTCCATATCAGATACCATAAACTCCATATCAGATATGCAGAAACGTGGTGGGCAGTATATTGCAGCTAGGTTTAGATGACCTCCCACGGTCTAAATTCGTATTGAAGTTGACTGCAAGGAATTTGTAGCAACTCGTTGGAGGGAATGGTGTTTTATGCGATGCTTTATGAGGATCCCAGTTCCTCCATGAGCCTTCCCATCTGGATGATGTGTTGCATGAAATATATATCCTGTTAGATAGAAGTTGATTTTGTTCGTTAGATGGGTTTCGGAGAGAAGCATAATATCGATATTATTATCATCGAGAAATGTCTTAAGTTCATTTTTGCGCTTTGAAATGCCGTTAGCATTCCATAGACAGATTCTCAAATAAGCCATCTAATTGGATTTTTGTTTGACTAAAAGCTCCATTAGTCGATTTTGGTTTCGCATGAGCTCCTGCATATTATTTTGCATTGTGACCATTAGACTTATAAGTGTGGACAACATTCCTTCGATACCCTTTATTTCGGGGGTTGCAAATTCTTGGCCTACTCTTTCCCTCGTAGTACCCGTAGGCGGAGGTGGATATCCTACAGTTTTAGTTTCCAGTGGTGCTGAACCTACGCTATTTAATAGTCCTGGCCATCATAGAGCGCTGGAGAAAGAAACTCCAGGTGTAGGCAAAGACGCCTTGGTGGTTTGGTGGTTAGTGTGAGTGGCAAACGGGCGTTGTTGCAAGGATTTTTTTAAATTCATACGATTTTTTAGCTCTTCATAAACAGGACATCCCCTGTAATTGGCAGTATGATTTCCACCGCAGTTGCCACATTTCTTAGAGTTATGGTCGGTTTTATTTATGGTACAGAAGGCAGTGTTATGGAGGCCGCCATAAGCCACACAGACTACACGCAAGGTGCAGTACGACTTTTAGTGTCCATATTCTTGGCAGTTTGAACACTGTAGAGGTTGGTTGCGCTTATGAGGTTCCTCTACCGTGATTCTTCTTTGCAGAAGATACTGTAGTTTGTATATGGGATGAATCATATTTTTAGGAGTTGTTTTCGTTTCAGGTTGCAGCTCAACTTTGAACATAGGCTGGGGGACTTTTTGTCTGTTGATGATATTAATGGCTCCCTTAACTTTAAAACCTGCGCTTGAAAGGGCTTCGATGATTTCATTTATTGGTACCGACGATTTAATACCCTTTATGACCACTTGAAGGCCCTTGCTGCTTTTCAATTGGTAGGTATAATATTTTTTCTGGTTGTTGTATAGGTATTTCGTGGCTAAGCGATGATTTTCCTCCGTGTAGACTTGGAGCTTGGTCTCCCGTATATTGCCCTTGGTCAGTGGCATTATATGAAAGTTGTTATTTCCAATTAGCTTAGCGAGACAGTTTACCATATCGCTGCAGTTTTGATCACGTATGTAAATGGGTGGGGGCTTTTGCTTGGCTTTGGGAACTTCCGTATTCTCTTCATTATTACTGTCTTCGCTTAATATAGAAAATCTGTTTTCAGACAGAGAATTAATCGGTTCGTCTTGATTGTTGACTTTCATTGCTTTTGCAGCGTTAGCATTTTTTTTCGGCTGGGGACTGAGCTTTCGTTTTACTTGGATATATCGGTCAATGCCCGTTTGGATTGTTGCTCGGGGGGGCTGAGAGACAGCTACCCATGTTGCTGTTGTGGTTGATGTACACGATGTGGTAATCGATGTAGTAGTACTCGTTGTAGGCAAATATAACGGAGTTGATAGACCAGAGGGTGATAGTGCTGGGGAGGTGCACTGCGCACTCCAAGTTAATGCACTGCTTGTGCCTGGGAGAGCGGGAGAGCTTGCACGCTCTTCGTTTGCGACGAATGAGAAATAGGCATTGGAAGATCGTCTACGCTTTGTTTCTGGGACAGAGAGCTTTCTTTCGTTCATGTTGTTGTTGTTTATGTTAGTTTATGTTCTTTAAATGAATGTGCACAAGCTGTTGGCTTAATTTGTCGTGATGGCATTTCAATTTTTGAATTTAATAAATTTTGATTTTGTGTTAGTTATTGGACACTTATTGAGACTTGAGACTTATGTGTGTCTAAAAGCGTCCTTTCGCGATTTCTAGAGCACACCACTTCTTTTGCTTTTTCACTGAGTTTTCTGGTATTTGCATAGCTGCTGGCGGAGCAGCACAGAAACACGTCCACTCTCTTTGACGATTGGATTTACTCAGGACTCAACTGCATTCGTGACCCCAGAGGGTCAATATGAATTTTTAGCCATGCCCTTTGGCCTCAAAAACGCTTCGTCAGTCTTTCAACTTGCTATAGTTCGAGCCTTAGGGGATTTGGTTAATAAATACGCATTAGTCTACATCGATGACATATTAATTGTTTCTAGTACTATAGAGGAAGCATTTGAGAGATTGGAAACAGTTCTAAGCGTGTTATCAAAGTCAGGCTTTTCCTTTAATATTAAAAAGTGCAAATTTCTGCAAACGGAGATAGAGTACTTAGGTTTTCTTATAAGAGATGGCGAGCTAAAACCCAATCCTCGAAAAATACAAGCACTAACCCAACTGAAAACAGATTTTATATATTAAGCGAAGACAAAGAATTAATCGGTTCGTCTTGATTGTTGACTTTCATTGCTTTTGCAGCGCTAGCATTTTTTTTTGGCTGAGGACTGAGCTTTCGTTTTACTTGGATATATCGGTCAATGCCCGTTTGGATTGTTGCTCGGGGGGGCTGTGAGACAGCTACCGATGTTGCTGTTGTGGTTGATGTACAATATGTGGTAATGGATGTAGTAGTGCTCGTTGTACGCAAATTTAACGGAGTTGATAGACCAGAGGGTGATAGTGCTGGGGAGGTGCACTGCGCACTCCAGGTTACTGCACTGCTTGTGCCTGGGAGCGGGAGAGCGGGAGAGCATGATCTTGCACGCTCTTCGCTTGCGACAAATGCGAAGTAGGCATTGGAAGATCGTCTACGCTCTGTTTCTGGGACAGAGAGCTTACTTTCGTTCATGTGGTTGTTGCTTATGTTAGGTACTGCAGGCAGGGGGGCCGCTCTTATTTCTTTAAATGAATGTGCACAAGCTGTTGGTTTAGTTTGTCGTGATGGCATTTCAATTTTTGAATTTAATAAATTTTGATTTTGTGTTAGTTATTGGACACTATAAGTTCAAGACTTATGTGTGTCCAAAAGCGTCCTTTCGCGATTTTTAGAGCACACCACTTCTTTTGCTTTTTCACTGAGTTTTCTTGTATTTGCATAGCTGCTGGCGGAGCAGCACAGAAACACGTCCACTCTCTCTCGTGACTTATTACTGTTGGGTGCCCCAAGGAAGCCATCTTGGACCCCTACTTTTTATTTCACTTTAAACTCATTTTCACAGCATGGCTTCATGAAGCGCCGCTCCACCACTACCAACTTATTGGAGCTAACATCTTTTATCACGGATGGCTTCCGAAATGGCTTACAAACAGACGTCATTTACACTGACTTCATTAAAGCATTTGACTCTGTTAACCATTCGCTTCTTATAAGTAAACTCAGTCTTTTGGGATTTCCAATTGATCTTCTTATCTGGATTTCGAGCTACTTATCTGGGAGAACCCAACGTGTTTTCTTTAAAGATGTTACCTCGCGTTTAGTCCGCGCCACATCTGGGGTGCCCCAAGGAAGCCATCTTGGACCCCTACTTTTTACACTGTATATTAAAACTGTGGATAAACTTCAAAATTGGTGTTTAGCAAATAACCTTAAGCTTAATGGATCGAAATGTAAACTCATGTCTTTTTACCGATCTATGTACACCAGGCTATGTACTTTCTCTATGGGAACGCCTTAGAACGATTAACTCAGGTTAACGATCTAGGTGTCCTATTAGATTTGAAACTTAAATTTACCGACCATATATCTACCATGGTTAATAAAGCTATGGGTGTACTTGGTTTTATTAAAAGATGGTCAAAAGAACTTAATGGCCCGTACATAACTAAAACTTTATATACATCACTGGTCCGTCCGATTCTTGAGTATGGATCGTGTGTCTGGAGTCCTCAATATGGAGTACACCAAGATCACATTGAATCTGTACAAAAAAACTTCCTTACTTTTGCTCTTAGGGGACTTAATTGGGATGCAAATTTTTACCTCCCCTCTTATCGTAGTAGACTTTTTCTAATCAACTTACCATCATTAACAAACCGTAGAACGATGCTGGGTGTCATGTTTCTATATAATCTTATTTATGGAAATATTGACAGGCAGCATTTACTAACACACTTAAATTTTAATGTTCCTAGTAGAAGGACTAGAAACTTTCGTCCTCTACTCCTCAGCCATTGTAGTTCGACATATGCCCAACACGATCCGTTCGCGTTTGTTTCGGAACGAAACCGGAATAATAAAAAATATATATATATATATTAAAATATATAAAAAAAATAAAATTTGTGTGTTGGCGTATCCGAGGCCCTACATCGGAAAAGTTAAAAAGAAAAAGTAATTGTGATTGCTTGAAAAAGTGATTGAAAAAAGAAAAAAGAAAAGCAAAAGTAATTTAAAAAAAATAATAATAAATAAATAAATAAAAATAACTTAAAAAAAAGAATTAAATCGGAAAACATCAAAAAAAAAAAACATCAGCATCAGCTGTGACTAGCAGAAGAAACATCAGTCACAGCAGCAGTGAACACCCCAAGAAGGAGCATATCAGGAGCAATATCAGCCGAAGCAACAGCAACAGTGACGCACCGACACCAACATCAACAGCAACATCAGGCAGCAGCAGTGACAACATCCCAAGGAGAAGCAGCATCAACAGCGCAGCGACAACAAAATCATCAAACCAACAGCATCAATTATAGTCATCGGCAAGTTTGGTCTTTCAGTTTTATAACTTTTTAGTATTATAACTTAAATTTAATTTTAATTAAAAAAAAAAAGTTAATATGTCGACAAAAGAAAAAATTGCTATTATAGACGACTAGGTGCGTCTCCCCCGGCAGATACATGCGCTTCTCGTAAAAAATTCTTATTTAGAAGAGGATAGGGAGACACTTAAAAATATCGAGCTTAGAGCCTGTACGAACCTAATCATTTGGTTCAACTTGGTGCTGTAGAGCACGAATATTTTACAAAAAAAACATTTCGATAGCATGCTTTCCAAATTTAAATCCGCCAAGGAAAAAATTAAAAACATTATTGGCCAGGATGAGCTCTTTTTTAGGCTTGAGGGTGCTATAAAGAACCTCGAGGATTACTTCGAGCAAACTTACATAGAAATTCAGGAAAGGAAAGCTGAAACCTTTCCGATAAGAATCATAAGCCTGTTAATTGATATCAACCATGGAAGGCTTAATACCAACATTTTACGTCCAAGTTAGCTTAAAAATGAAATAGCTAGAATTAAGTCCTATTACGTCCTATCCGAAAATTTGCTTCTTTTAAGGAGAAAGATCAGGTACAGAATTAAAATATGTGTACACTTTACTTACCGCAAGAGGGTTGTTCGTAGACAAAAAACTAATCATTAATGCGAAAATACCTCTGTTTAGTCGGCATGCATCTAAACTATATAGGGTTATTTCTATTTCAGTTAGAGCAGAGAATCAAACTATTCTAGCTCAAATTGACGCGGAATATTTAGAGTAAAACTTTGAAATAGATTCATACCACTTAATGACGGAATCTACAATTGCTAAATGCCAAAAGTGGCAAGCAAACAAAAGAGTTTGTGACGGCAGCTGGCCATGGAGCAATGGCAACGATAATAGTTGTCAGCTAGGACCCCTTAAACCTAATAGACCTTCCAATTGCTTTTACAACCCGTCTTATCGTCAAACTCATTTTGGGTGGAATTAGAAAAAAGAATTAGTTAGTTATTTAAAGTTGAGGCAAACACTAAGTTGAGGCTCCAATGTGGCCACTCCAAAATCCAGATCATTGATTTGCCGAAGCAAGGCATATTAACAATCAGTTCAGAATGTACAGCTCGGACCGATGATAAAATTCTAATTGCTCAGCATATTATTGAAACGGAAAGTCAAGAAGCATTAGCTTCGGCTTATATAGGAGAAATAAACGAGATTCCGAGAATTGCTTGGGACCCTCTAAAGCCTACTGTTATGAATCCTACAGCGGAAATAGCTCACCTGGCCAAACAAATAGAAGATTTGAAAGCACAAAATTTAGAATTGAAAAATATCGATTTTCATCATGTGTCAGGTCATAGCGAGGCCCGATGAGAGGGGGGTCAGCCGGGTAATTTTCCCGGGGCCCGCATTGGACAGGGGCCCGGCAGCGGGGTCTAATTTTTTTTTTCGAAAATTTAGATGGCCAAAATTGAAAATGATATTGGTTGATCTCAATAGCAAGTCACTTTATATTAACAAAACTAATTTACAAACGTCATTTATATAGCGAACAGATTATGCCCCGGGGCCCGACATGGCTCTTGACGGCCCTGGTCAAAGCTCCTTAATTTTGGTAATAATAACACAGTGTTAGAAAAATAAAAAAAGTGAATGAACTTTAGAAGTGACATAGTAGGAATTATTTATTGGGTCGAGTATATCACAAAACCATGTTTGAAATATTTGTAACACCCTCAAAATCTTGATTTATGGTTAAAAAACCGTTTTTCGGGACTTCTTTGCGCTTAAAAATTCCTGGACGCGTTTTTTTCAACCGACTTCAAAATTTTCGGTGTTTTTTAATAGTTAAATGTTGTAGCTTTTGAAAAAAAATATGTCTTTGAATTTGTTAAACAAAAAGGACAAAATTTTTACACCTCAAACTGAAGTTTTCGACTTTTATTCGTGTTTTTCGGATTTTGACGCCAGTTTTTCGGTACAATTTGCAAAAATTCTGTCATTTTTGCCACATATCAATGTTGTCTCATTAATTCTGAATAAAACGAGACAAATTTTATCAAAAAATAATGAAAATTGGTGAAGTTATAACGCTTTTCCCAAAAAAAGTCAATAAAACCATGGGAGCACTATAAGAAGAAGAGCATATTCCTGTCTTATACACACAGGTACTCCGGAGCGCACGCAAGGTTGATTTGACTTTTTTTGGGAAAACCGTTATAACTTCACCAATTTTCATTATTTTTTGATGAAATTTGTCTCGTTTTATTCAGAATTAATGAGACAACATTGATACGTGGCAAAAATGACAGAATTTTTGTAAATTGTACCGAAAAACTGGCGTCAAAATCCGAAAAACACGAATAAAAGTCGAAAACTTCAGTTTCAGGTGTAAAAATTTTGTCCTTTTTGTTTAACAAAATTAAAGATATATATATTTTTTAAAAGCTACAACATTTAACTATTGAAAAACACCGAAAATTTTGAAATCGGTTGAAAAAAACGTGTCCAGGAATTTTTAAGCGCAAAGAAGTCCCGAAAAACGGTTTTTTAACCATAAATCAAGATTTTGAGGGTGTTACAAATATTTCAAACATGGTTGTGTGATATACTCGACCCAATAAACAATTCCTACTATGTCACTTCAAAAATTCAAAATCACTGTTACACTGTGTAATCATAACTGTACTTATTATATCATATTTAAGAAAATTAAAGTCGAAAAGACAATTGTTGGCTATAGCATTGCCAACCCCAATGCCAAATGTTTACAAAAAAAAAATGTTTATTTTATATGTTTATTGTACTGTATTGTGTTATTGTATATATATAGTATACATAATATACTATATTATGTTATTGTTACTGTTTACTGTATTATGTAATGGTTTTATACAAATAATTAAGAAACCAATCAAATAAAAAAAAAAAGCTATATCTAAAAAAAAAAATAAGAAACAAAATAAGTAAAAATTACAGTCCTCTAAAAAATTGAATGAAAAAAGTTTTTAAGATGTCCACTAAAAACAAAAATTAAAAAATATATATTGCAGTCCAATAAAAAATCGAATGAAAATAATAATTAATTTAGAAATGTAAACACAAATCTAGAATTTTGTGGCCCCTTGCAGGATGTTCAAACATTAAGTTGAACATGGGAGCTAATAAAATATCTTAAACAATGTTAAAATGTTTAAAAATATGAAATAGAATGATATAATTAACAACATATTGTTATCGAACAATTATAATAATAATAATAATAATTTTCTAATATTGAAGAGAAGAAATTTATAAAAACAAAAGTACACATATACACATATAAAAGTACACTATTAAGTGTTATCAAAGGACAATATAAGGAATTTAAAATATATAAAATGTACACCTTTTTTGTGGCCCTTTGCTAAGTGTTCAAGCATTGAACACGATATGAATTCCAAACATAGAATGTAAGAGATCGGACCCATGGGAATAACTAATCAACAGCATGGTTTGAAAATGATCTCCTGCAGTCTAAAAAAATATGTATGTATGTGGTGCACTTGAAGCACTTACGAAGGGTCACATAGCATGTCAGCGAGCAGTTCGTTGATAAGTAGTTTTAAATAGATTTAAGATTTTCATGTATCTTTCTTGTATGAGAAGTGTATGAAATAAAAAAAGGTTTTGAAACGGAACTCATTGGAGTAACACCCTTATTTAAGGGGCTCCTCTTAACAACCATCGTAAACCAAGGATGAGCTTCTGAGCCGCTCGTTTACTTAAAGCCTTAGATGGCTTAGATTAGAGTGGTCTTAAAAAGGGTTAAAGGAGACTGCAAGATGGAGCAGGCAACTCTTTGTCTGCAACGTCCTTGCAATGTCACAAAAAGGAGCGCACTCAGCAGCCCACCAAGTCCCCTTGAAATCTTGAACGGTAATTTATGACGGACGTGTCTGGAAAACTTATAACCGTAAGCAAAACACTCGCTGAAGAGATAGAAATGAGTAAGCGCATTTGCATGTCGCATGGGCCGTATGTGGCGAAGCTGGCTTTAATCCTGGCGTCACAGCAACCTAAATCTCCACGGGAACTCCAGAAGTAAGCCCCAGGCCCGGAAATCCGCCACGTTGGATGTGACTGAAGATCTGGCAGATCTGTTGCCATTCTGTATAAAATGCTTTTATCCCAAGAAAGCTGTTTCCGATACCAACTAGGCCAAGCGAATCGTACAACGTATGACAGTATACAATTTGTATGTTTGCAGCTCATCCAGAGGAGAATCTCGCCATAAAAGCCCAAGAAGTAGCTGTCGGATAAAGTCATACTCAACCAACGGTACATTTTTCAAAGTTTTCCAGTCAGCGCAGTATTCCAGTCCAGTCAAACAACGGTACATTTTTCAAAGCTTTCCAGTCAGTGTAAAAAAGCTTCGGTTGGATGATGCACCCAGCCCTTAAGATGCCATTCAAGGAATAACCTGAGGCGGTAGCAGTGGACCCATCAAACACATTCATAAATTTCGTCGTGGTTCTGTCCTTCTTTAGCACACAGTGATGTGGCAGAACAAATTTGCAATCTCGGTTCAACTCCTTGGTTAAGATACTTCCTTATAAAGGGGAGAATACTGAGCGAGCGTGTACCTTCATAGACATACGAATAGACATGTGGATACGAATTCCCTCAAAAGCAAAGTGACTCTCAAAATCCAGTCCTTCCCTTGACGCCTACAGTTTTCCACTTCCCAGAAGTTGATCGAGCTGCTCATCCTAAGTACTTTGGGGCTGACTGGTTGCGACTGCTTAGCTACCATAAGGACCTTACCATTATCACGGCCTTTGCCTCCACAAACAACACATCCGAGACGAGTTTCTAGTTTGGGTAAACAAGGAGATAGATAAAATTGCGCGAGCGGACGGAGAAACATAACAACGGTGCCCAAATGAGCGGTGGAACCGAGTGACGCTACGGGTGTTTCTGAGGTCAATAAAATATTTTCGGCTAAATTTTCACTTTTACAACAACTTTTCCGACGGGTTTCTTTTAGTTTGGAAGGTAGTAATTTTCCTGAAATTTTCTCTGCAAAGTTCCAGCTCTGTACCACTTATAACGAAGTTTTCTGGCTGGGGTCGATCTCAGTTGAGACCACGGAACGTTACAAGAAATTTTGCAGAAAAAGCGATTGAATTTTCTTATTTTTATATTTACCCCAATAAATTATTTTCACATATTTTTTTACTGACTATAAAAATTTACTCATTTAAAAACCTTTTATATTTACTCATAACACATTTTAAAAAATTTCAACGCAAAGTTTTAAAAAAGTTCAGGTGCATTTTTCAACATTTAAATGACATGATTTCTTTTGACTCGTTATCTTAATGAGATTTTAAATGCATTGATACTATTTTTATAATCGGTTTACTTGCAAAGATGAAGACAAAAATTTAAAACTAACGGAATTCTTATCAGATTACAAAGGCTTCAAGGTTCAAAAAAAATCTCTTGCAGGTTCAGCTGGTTTAGTAAAGCTGTAGAGGTTTTGTAGATAGCCATGACATTTTGAAAATAGGAGATTAGTAAGTCCTATTATTTAATTGTATAAAATATTATTTAACCAACTATAATAAATTAAATATTCCCTGAAATCCAAAATAAAAACAAGAAAGGAAAGCTAACTTCGGGCGTAGCCGAAGTTTATATACCCTTGCAGTTGAGTCGCAGTCCGCTAGGTGGCGCCACGCAACTTATATTATTAGATATATATCTAATCGTATATAGTTGGCCGATCCTTATGAAATTTGGCATATCGAATGATTTTGCCCAAAAGAAGAATCCACTGAAACTCCCATCCTTCTAACTTGAAAAACAACGAAGTTATGGCATTTCCGATTAATCTGTTATATGGAAGCTATAGGATATAGTTGACCGATCCCGGCCGTTCCGACTTATATACTGCCTGCAAAGGAAAGAAGGGTGTGTGCAAAGTTTTAACTTGATAGCTTTACGACGAACAGACGGACATGCTCATATCGACTCAGAAGGTGAACCGGATCAAGAATACATACATATATCACTGTGGATGGACGACCTGCGTGCCTTGGCGTGCGCGAGGAAACTCTATATATAGCCGAAGAATTAAAAATTTTCTAAATGAATTATATAGCAATCGAAAGGTATTGTTTCAATTAGATACTTTTTGTCGAGACATATTCCAAAAGTTATTTGGTTTGGGAGAAATTAGGGTGAAAGTAAAAAAAATTTTTATCACTAAAGTGGGGCTGGTGGACACATTTTAGTCCCAAAATTTTTAACATTTTCCATCAATCAACAAAGATCGACATTTGATTCCGAAGTTATTCGAAAAATTCGATTTTTTCTTCTTCAAAATGAAGCCAGTTTGCGTCGGTTTGTCTGTTTGCACTATTTTTTTCTTAACAATCCTGAAAAAAATTGGAAAATGTTTGTTACTATCATATGAGCAACTATTGTTCTACAACTTTTTGAAATACCTTAAGCTTACGTCAAAAAATTAAAAAAACTTTGTTAATGAAAAAATTCATAACTTTATAATTAAAAAAGATATTAAAAATAGCTTTACATCGTTGAAAGGGGTTTTTAAATATCTATTTCACTTTCTTTGAGACCAAACGTCTATATAGTACACAAAAAAAAATACACTGAAAATAAACTTTTTTTTTAAGAAAAAAAATTATTTTTCTAAATTTGGTCGACTGATCCTTTTTATATTGCACGTGGAGATAGCTTTTGAGATGACGCAACTTTTGATATATCGCTCATATCTAGGAAAATCCGTTAACTCAAGATATAGTCCTGTAAGTGTAGCTACCCATTTTGTCCAGCCTCCTGTGAAGCTTGCATTTACTTGTACATGTGTGTGTACTTGATTGGCAACTTTGCTTTTTGGAGTCTGCACATATTTAGTCAATACCCTAAAAAATAGGGAGTATATCTTTTCAGCTTTTAGTTTATTTATTTAAAAATCAAATCCAAATAAAAAAGGTCTTAAAAAGTAAAATAGAAACATTGGCTCAACTAGGACTAGAACTCAAGGCCTCCGTGTTAGAAACCACAACGCTCTCCACTCGGCTAACCTAGAACTTTGTTGATTGATGGAAAATGTTAATGTTATGTATTTAAAAATAAAATCCAAATAAAAAAAGGGCTTAAAAAGTAAAACTTAAACATCGACTCAACTAGGACTCGAATCCAGGCCCTCCGTGTTAGCAACCACGACGCTCTCCACTCGGCCAACCTCGAACTTTGTTGTTTCAGGGCAAATTTTGATGTAATTCTGCTTTGTGCTTCAGTGTCTTATGTCTTAATGAGAAGACTTACAAATGCACATTTTTACGCGTAGAAAGCTTTATATGCATTTGCCCACTGAGCATAAAATGCGTTTAAATAAAACTCTGCTTTACTCAAATTACAGCCACCACCGTTTTTGGGGCCAAATCATGGATTAAAAGCTAATTTTCTAATATTTATTATTTTATATCGCACACCCAAAATAAAGTGTTACATTCAACAATTTGTTTAACTATACAAACTGGAAAAACCTTTTTTTTTTTAAATTTAAAATTTAAAAATTTTCTGTAGGCAAACCAATTGAAAGTTATTGTTTCAATTAGATATTAAATTGTATTGTATTCAATTAGATAATAAAAAAATAATGAATATAACAGTTTATTTTGAGACTGCGGTATTAAAAAAAAATTAAAGTAAACAAAAATCAACCTATAATAAAGATTTTTCTGCTTGGAATCGAACCAACGACCTTACGATTAACAGACAGATACCTTCATCATTGAACCATCGGGTTAAATTTTTTCGAGTAAAATATTTGAAATGACAATGAATGAATATGCGTTTTCTCGAACTCTAGAAGCAGCAGAGGGCCGGAGAATTACTTCGCCTACTTTGTTTTGACGTTCGAAGGGCAAACCTTATTGAAATTTGACATTACGGCCGGAAAAGGCGGTGACAGGAATTTCAGTACTGCTGGGTTTTTTGAGCTTGTTCATGTATGTGTGCAATAAACTTGAAAATATAGAGTAAAATCTTTCAACTCTTACTTTATTTATCTATCGGACGACTATATCCTGAAGCTGCCATATACTGATTGATCGGAAATGCCATAACTTTGTTGTTTTATAAGTTGGAGGGTTGGGACTTTCCACACATATTATATTTGGTCAAAACATCTTATGGGCGAAATTCATAAGGATCGGCCGACTATATCCTATAGCTGTCATAAATTTATGCTGTGGCATGTTTTTTTGAGTTAGAAAGATCAGACTTACTTTTTGCCAAATTTTATTAGGATAATTGGCTTTACTTTATTGTTTTTGAAGCTAGAGTGATGGAACTATCTACGGTTTCCGTTCTAATCCTATCTTTCATAAGAATCTTCCGACTATATCCTATACCTACCATATAACTGAACGATCGGAAATGGCACAACCTTGCTATTTTTAAAGATGCTTGGGGCTTTTTCCAATATTTTTATTAGAAATTTTTTTGATGGTGAAATTCTTATAAGGATCGGACAACTATATATGATCCGATATATATTATAATAATATGAGCTTCTGCTTAACTACAAGGTTATATCAACTTCGGCTCCGCTCGAAGTTAGCTTTCCTTTCTTATTTTTATACCCTTGCAGAGGGTATTATAATTTTGGTTCAAAGTGTGCAACGGAGTGAAGGAGACATCTCCGACCCTATAAAGTATATATATTCTTGATCAGGATCACCTCCTGAGTCGATATAAGCATGTCCGTCTGTCTCTCGGTTTCTACGCAAACTAGACTCTCAGTTTTAAAGCTATCAAGTTGAAACTTTGCACACATCCTTCTTTTGTTTGCAGGTAGTACATAAGTCGGAACGGCCGGGATCGGTTGACTATATCCTATAACTGCCACAAAACTGATTGATCGGAAATGCCATAACTTTGGTGTTTTTTAAGTTAATTCACTGCGTTGCACACTTTTCACCAAAATTATAATACGCTCTGCAAGAGTATAAAAATGTGTATGGGTGCCAGGACACCACGATATTGCAGGCTGCTCAAGCATATAACTTCCCCAAATTCTTGGAAATCAAAAAATCCCGAAGACTCCCGAACTATAAAAAAAAGTATTTAGGTAGAGTCTCATGAAAATATGGAATAAGATTTCAGAACTTGTGTTCTGTATCATTAAAAAAAGACATTTCTTAAAAATCATGCTTTTTTTCCTCAAGATAACATTAATAGATTCGACATGATTCAATTTCAAAGACTAAAACTTGGCAACTCATTTACGCATAAATTCATTTTTATGAGAAAACTACTTGCCTTTTGTAGACGATGCAATAAAGAAATATATATTAGCGACATATTTAAAGAATTTCCTCTAATAAATAAATATTTTCAGTCCGTCATTATCTGAACTTAGTTTGTTATCGGATCTTCAAAGGGTTAAACCCGTTTATTTGCTAGGCCCCGATGGAGTACCAGGCTGCGTGTTAAAGAACTGCCCCAAATCTCTGTGCCAACCTCTACTTAAACTCTTTAATTTATCTCGGGAAACTTTGATTTTTCAACTTACGTGGAAAGAATATTTCATAACTCGATTGCATCAAAAAGGATAAAATGTCGATGATGCCAAATATACACTTAGAGAAAAATCAAGAATTTCGTACTTAAGCCAGCCACAAACGAACTTTGAATTCGACCGAGCGACTTCACTTTGTTCAAGGAAAAAATTCTTCATTTATGTTAAATTCTTGATAAGCACGAAAAATTTCTTAAGTTATAAAAAATTTAGTACATAAACTTGTTCATATTTCTTAATGTTTTCATATTTTTTTATTTGAGTATTCAACCAGCGGCCTCCTCTACCTGCCATATAACTGAACGATCTGGAATGACACAACCGTGCACGTTTTAAAGATGCTTGGGACTGTTTCCAATATTTTTAGAAGAAAACTGATTTAATGGTGAAACTTTCATAAGGATTGGACAACTATACACCTTCCGATATATATATAATAATATAAGCGGATACTTAACTGCAATGGTATATCAACTTCAATTTAATATTATATTTAATAAAAACATTTCAAAAATTATACGTACATACAATTATATATAACAAACATTAAAAAACATAATTACAAAATTAAGAGTAAGGCTAAATTATTCTAATAGGAAAACATTCAATTTACATTTTATTACATCTAGGTTTAATTCAGGGGAAAATAAATGTGACAATAGGTTTTCAAGATAACACGAAGAGGATCATGATCCGCAAAATTAGATGGTAACCAAATGGGTCGGAAGGACCTGGTTGACCTATTTGGAGCAGAAAAAGGTATATTTTCCAGTAAAGTTTTCGAGTCAACTTGACCGAGAATGATATAATGAAGGAGCATGACCCCAGCACAAATACGACGTATGTACTTGCAATGGTTGTAGTTCTAATAACTTTAGCCGACAACGATATGGTGGAAGAAGACCATCTGAGGCCCAGTTTAAATATGAGAAACTTATATATTAAATAAAAGAAATTGTAAAGCAGTGGTTGATGGAATTGTAAAGCTATGTTTGTTCTGGACTTTGGATCAGGGGAGGTTATGGAGCAGGTGAAATTATGCGTGGAGATTTTGGCCTGTGTAATTTTAGCAGACAACGATATGGTGGAAGGAGACTATCTGAATCCCAGTTTAAATATTTGAATGCAAATAAGAGAAACTGCTTTTGCACTGATTCAATACTCCTTTGATGAAGCATGTACTGCGGACTCCAAACGCATGAAAAGTATTGAGAGATCGGTCGAACCAAGAGACACATTAAACTCTTTTGACCAGCGCTAGATAAAAGCAAAAAATACTCCTCTGGCTTTTTTAACTGTTACAGAAATATGTTCATTAAACGAAAGCTTGTGGTCCACCTCTAAAATCATTCATTAAGGAAACCCGATCTAAAACGTAATTCCTAAGTGAGTACATGACACCATGAGGCATGCTACGATTAAACGTCATAACCTTGCATAAAATTGCAGATGTCTATGAAGGAAGTGGTCAGAGAAAGAAAAACAGAGCTTGACATCATCAGCATACATAAGTGTAGTAGCATAGCTTACGACGCTAGGTAAGTCTTTAACAAAGAAGATAAACAGAAGAGGTCCTAAGTGACCTTGCGGAACACCAGATGTAATTTTTATAACTTGAGATCTAATGTTCTTGAACAAAACCCGCTGCTTACAATTCGATAGATATGAAGTCATCCAGTGTATGATATTAGGAAGAAAACCCGTATGATAAAGTTTCCGGAGAAGGAAACGATGATTAACAGAATCGAAAGCTTTCCCAAAAACGGTGTAAACTACATCATTTTTCATTCGTTTTAGATAACCCTTGTGGCTGATCAAAGTGAATTCCAGAACGAACGATGCTTGACCATGCTTGGTGGAAGAAATTATGCTTTTGCAATCATGTTGCAGTTGCGACGTAACCTGTTTCTCCAGCAGCTTGGGAATCGCAGAAAGTTTAGCCATTCCGATGTAGTTTTCTAGAAGTATTTTGGAACCTTTCTTATGAAGTAGAATAATAAAAGATTCATTGCATCCCCTGGGAAGTCATGAAAGGTCCAAGGATAAATTGAAAAGGGTAGCATAAGATATCGGAGCATTACTGAGAATAAAACTCGGGACATCATCAGGACCAGCAGAAAATGACATATCCAAGGTTGAAAGAGCATTAGAAACATCAAGATTATCAAATTTAGACAAGTAAATATTGTTTGTGTTCGGAATTTTAAAAGGGTATGCAGAATTTAAATCATATGAATCGGACGAATAGTTTGATTGAAAAATGAAGCAAAGAGATTAGCAATTCCTTGTTCTGACGAATCAGAAATATTTTTATAAGTTAGGGAAGGAGGAAAAAGACTGGATTTACGGTTCATATTGACAAATGAATAGAAGGAGTTCGGATCATTTCGGAAGTTTGCCTTACAAGTCACGATGTAACGCTTATAAAGTTGATTATTAAGAATAATAAACTGGTTGCGAATGTATGTCTGATGAAAGAAAGATCCAGACTTAAGAAACACTTTGTAAGCTCTTGATTTCCTGTTCTTAAAACGAGAAAGGTGTTTATTAAACCAAGACGGTTTCATTGATGAAGACGATGAAACTTCAGAAACAAATTTGTCTAACGCGTTGTGGATTACATCATGGAATAATCAGTAGCAGCATCAATAGAGTTAAAAGATGAAAGATATTCCCAGTCAATTCCAGCCAAATGATTGCGAAGAGCAGTATAATCCGTTTTTCGGAAACAGTTAGTACGAGGCTGAGCCCTATAGTTAGCATGAATATTAGGGACATCAATTAACACAGAAACCAATAGTGTAGGAGGTGTAAGTGTAGGTGTAGGTGTAAGTCCTGAGGAAGCGATAGTGGTGAAGACCGATTTACAGTCACAGAGGATATCATATTAGAGAAAATAAGGCCTAGAGATCTGCTAAGTGTGTTAAGGAAGGGCTTAATTTGAAAAAGATCAATTTCAATGAATTCTTCTGTAACGCTATCAGCGTTTTCCAAAGCTCCCAAAGTGCATGCGCTACAAAAGAACAACAAAGCTCATGCGAATCTGGAAGAATCAAAAACTACGGAACTGCTGATAACGGACAATTAGTGGACCGCTGCGACTAGTTACACTGACCGAACTAATTAGTAATAATTACGATTTTTGATGCTGGCAACATCCCAACATTCCCCCGTTCAAAATTCAACTTTCAACAAAAATCCTTAGGAGCAGCTTCATCACATAATATTGCTGATGATCTCAAGGTCTATAATTCTCGGTTGCAGGCTGTCGTATCCATCCAGACCCAGAGAGCGCACGAGCCAGGCGCCAATAGAGTGGCGAGAGGGGAGCGAAACTTCTTTCCGAGATTGCGCGGAGGCGCACCTTTCGATTCCAGGATCGGGAGCCTTAACGGGTGGAGCAGCAGCCACCTTGGCAGCTGCAGACGGCGTCAGCAACGAAGCGGACGACCTCCCCCCATTGGAAGGGTGCAGGTTAGAGTCCAGAATGGAGTCAGACTTGGGCGCTGACTTAATCGGCAGCGATGACAAAAAACCAAATCCCGGGCCAAATGAGGGATTAAGAACAGCAGCTTCAGAAAATCCATCGCAGATGCGACGTGGAAATAGCGACCACGGGGAAGCGGTGATCCATGATCGTTGTTCATGTTTCGCTCCAATTTCAAATCACGAGAACCCGATTGGATGTCGCGGTCCAGCGGGGTATTCTGACTGAGCGACGATTTTCCAACAGACCACTATGCACCTTCATGGCCGCTATGGTTGGTTCTGTTATTGACGGAGCAGTGGGACCATTGGTGCCGTCGAGACGAATGGAGTGTTCAAGCACCCTCATGGAGTACCTTGCCATTCCCGCCTAAATATCAACACACACATCAGCTGGGAGAACTATCCAGCCTTGACTTTATGATGCAGGGCTTCCCTGCCCTTTAGAGAGTCTTTGGCTAAAATTTCATTATTTCATGAATACTGTGCTCAGGCCAGGCTTACGGATTAAGTGCTTTTTCAAGGTAGGATTCAGGAATTACCATTTTGAAAGAATATGTATACGCTAAACTTATGTTTAAAATTAAACTTAAAGACCGCTAATTCATTAGGAGCTACCTTAAGATGGTTTAAGAGGTGACTCCTGACATCATCCACAGTGGCATCCAGCATAGGGCGGGATACAAATATATCTTTACGAGGTACAACAGCTCTAAGCGTAAGCCCAGAAGATATTATTTCAGACGCCACACCAGTGAGAGGCTTAGGAGACGGTACCACAGGAACTTGCAGGTTTTTTAACGATGGAGCATCCAAGACAATAGGTATACCAAGACTCCTTGACGATTCTAATGGCTGTCTTGGTGAACGGATCACTTCCACAGGAACAACAGTAGGCGATGATGTATTAGGCATTAAAAATATATCCGAATGAATCGCATGAGAAGCAGGAGTGCCCAATAGATTGATCGCCATCGGGTTGTTGTTCGGAATTTTTCTCCTTGAGATTCACTTAATAACTTGAGACCAAGAAATTGAGTCTCAAGTGCAAGGAATTGCTCATTAAGGGCAGCAAATTGATTACGGACATCTAGAAAGCCATTTCTCGTCTGCTTCATGAAGGTCCGCACCTCAGACTCAATCTCTCTATAGGCAATACAAGACCATTTCAGACCAATATTCTTTGTGATAAGATCTCTTATCCGTCTTATCCATTGTGCCCACCACCAGCATATTTAATATGTGAGCAGTTATTGCAAAGCCAGCAGGACAGATACGAGTCACCTGTGATGGATCCTCCAAACTCGCTTTCATAGCAGTCATGATTGACTGAGGTTTGTCCACTGTAGTGAGAGCAAGAAGAGTTCAATAAGAAACTCTGTGGTAGATTTCGGGTCAAGCACGTCAAAGTGAAGACGTAACAAAAGAGATACGCCGTGACAAAAACCGCTTCAGAGTATATAGGTCAAATATGCTCCACAAATTATACAGTATGCGAAGTATTATGAATATTATACAGCTTGTCGCAAAAAGAGGAAGCTCGTATCAAAAATATGGGCAATCTGATGAGAGCAATCGCAAAAACCCGTCGGGATACGGCAAAGTCAGATTAAAGCAACCACCTGTACTTTAAAATTGGAAATTAATGATGAAAGATTGAACACTGCTAGGGCATTTGCTCGTTTCGTCCCTCCAATACCTGTGATGTTCATATCGAATGGTGCTGATTTTAATCCCTGTTTGTTTCCCAGTTCCTGGGAAATTAAGTTTTCTAATGATCCAGAATCTATTACTGCCGTACATTTTTGTCGTGCTCCTGTAAGTCCTTGAACTTCCACTTGGGCAGTCGCCAATAGCACGTATGGGTTTAGATCTTGGCTGAGTAATGATGCGCATGTTCGAGTTTGTGTATAATGTAACATTGTGTGATGGTTCTTTCGGCATAACTGACATTTATATCTTGACAGACAGTTTGTGCAGGATCGTAGTCTTGTTATCTTTTTTGTCCTTTCGCTGGGAGTCATATCCAGGAACTTAGGGCCGTTTTGATGTCGATGGTTGCCGTTGATGCATACAGCGCATTATTTGTGGGTTCGTCGATGAACGGAAGCCGGTAATTTCGGTTGTCTTGTGTAGCGTAACTTGGCTGGTTGTTTGCCGCTTTAGGTGTTCTAGCGTTTGTTTTATCGATTGCCGACTGGTTGGGTTCGTGACGGCGTTCTCTAGACATGATAGCGTATGTGAATCTAATTTTTGATTAACAATGTGAATCAGGATTGGATCCCTCCCGATTGTTTCTACGTTAAGGGCGGTGATTGTTCTGAGCACAGTATCATACAATATGCATAACTGCTCTGCTGATATATTTGTCTTGAGATGCGCAGAAAAAGTTGCAAGTGTGGATTTGATTAGAATTCTTTTGCTTTAATACAGTGTTTTAAGTCTTTGATAGGCATCTTGATAGCTGGCCAGCCCACGAAAAGATTATATTCTTGGCCTCTCCAGTAACATCATTCTACAAATGCCGGAATTTTACGTGGCAGTTGATCTTTAAGTCGATACCGATTTTGCTTATGGCTCTTCGCCTAGGAATGAAAAATATTCAGTATGTGAATATTATCGTAAGGTTGTCGCCAGTTTTTCGAGGACTGTGAGTGCTTTGGTCTTTGTAAAATAAACATAAAAAACATTATTTAGACTTACTGCTAGCTCGTGAAGCTTGGCATCGTTTTGGGTCCACACGTGGGTGAGTTGCTTTAGCCACTTATCGAAGTAAACTTTTTTAAGACTCGCTCTGCTGAGTCTTTTGTAAAGTTTATAATCAGTCTTTCAATGACTGTCGGGGAAAATTATTGTGTCGGGGTAACCAAATGTTTGTCCGTGGAGCGTTATGCGGCCACTATCGGTCGAACTTGGAAGCGCGGGAGTAACGGTAGGTCCCGGAGTCGTATTCAATACCTATGGAAGGACTGACTAAAAAATTCCAGGCTTAACCGCAGACTTTGCTGTTGCCCCGTCTGTTCCATTCAGTCGGAAATCA
This sequence comes from Drosophila ananassae, assembly GCF_017639315.1. Classification (NCBI taxonomy): domain Eukaryota; kingdom Metazoa; phylum Arthropoda; class Insecta; order Diptera; family Drosophilidae; genus Drosophila; species Drosophila ananassae. The sequence continues at coordinate 1,074,613 of NC_057928.1, forward strand.
ATTATTATTATTGCTTATTGCTGAATTTGGTTTCTGAAACCGGGTAGGCGCCGTCCTTGTGGCAATAGGTTAATAGATCTTGGCATTAGGTGCCAACACACTCTAAATTGTATTTGTATTTCTTTATATTGTAATTGTATTTGTAAATTGTATTTCTTTAATAACACAGGCCAACAGCAAAAAATTTTGGATTTAAGGAAAAATTCGAAATAATTTTATTGAATTTATTATAGGTGGTTAAACAATATTTTCGTCAATTAAATTGGAGTTTTTAATCACATATTTTCAAAAAGTCATGGCTATCAACAATTTCTGTAAAGCTTTATTAAACAAGCTGAACCTGCAATAGATACGTTTTGAGCATAGAAACAGTTTTAGATAGCCATGACTTTTTGAAAATATGAGATTAAAAACTCCAATTTAATTGACGAAACAACGAAGTTATGGCATTTCCGATCATTCAGTTATATGGCAGGATATAGTCGACCGATCTCGGCCTCGGCCTCTCGGTCTCAAATCTAATAGGACACCTAGATCGTTAATCTGAGTTAATCGTTCTAAGGCGTTCCCATAGAGAAAGTACATAGCCTGATTTCGATCCATTAAGCTTTAGGTTATTTGCTAAACACCAATTTTGAAGTTTATCCAAATCGGATTGAAGTCTAGACTGGGCGCTAGTGAATTTATACTGAAGGCATAGCTTAACGTCATCAGCGTACATAAGTACAAGTGAATTAGTGAAGGCTAGGGGCACGTCGTTAATAAACAGTGTAATAAGTAGGGGTCCAAGATGACTTCCTTGGGGCACCCCAGGTACGCGAGGTAACATCTTTAAAGAAAACACGTTGGGTTCTCCCTGATAAGGAGCTCGAAACCCACATAAGAAGATCATTTGGGAATCCCAAAAGACTGAGTTTACTTATAAGAAGCGAATGGTTAACAGAGTCAAATGCTTTACTGAAGTCAGTGTAAATGATGTCTGTTTGTAAGCCATTCCGGAATCCATCCATGATAAAAGATGTTAGCTCCAATAAGTTGGTAGTGGTGGAGCGGCGCTTCATGAAGCCATGCTGGCACGGACGGATATTTCCATGGCACACAAGCGTCAAAAAATGGGTTTAAAGTGAAATAAAATTTTTGTAATGCTAAGTTTATATCATCACATGCCAGTAAATCAGACCAATCAAATTCCAAAATTAACTTATTTAATTTCATAAAGTCAGCATTACGAAAGAAACGAACTTTATGAGATTTAAGTGTAGACTTAAGGTCAATTAAGGAGTTGTTTTCAATTGAAAGCTCAAGAGTGGGATGATATGGATCCTCAGGGTCAGAAAGGGGCAAAGTTCTGGAAAGAGTAATTCCATCAGAATTAGAAACGAAACATAAGTCCAACAGCCGAATTAATTAACTTATTTAATTTCATAAAGCCTTACGAAAGAAACGAACTTTATGAGATTTAAGTGTAGACTTTTTTTTTTTTTTTTTTTTTATTAAACTTTGCTTTTATTTATTGGATCTTCTCTTAATTTTGAGACTAACAATAAGTTTTCAAATCTTAACATTAACATTTAACTAACAGTAGACTAAGACTGCATTCTGGTTGCACGTTCCTCAAGACGGTCGCTGGGTGGGTAGGTCATTCCGACGAAGTCGTGATTGGTTACTCAACCTTGTTAGACCTCTCGCCATGTGGTTAGGGTGCGACAATAGCTTGCTAAAGTACTTTTCCTTCTGTTCTGCGATCACATCTTTGACTGGAAGAATGTTTAAGTCGCGATGTATGTTTTCGTTGCGAACGTACCAAGGTGCCCCGGTGATTGTTCTCAAGATCTTCGACTGAGCTCGCTGGACTATGTCAATATTGCTATTGCTGGCATTCCCCCATAACTGGGAGCCGTACATCCATATAGGTTTAAGTACCGAGTTATACAGCAGGACTTTATATTCAAGGCAAAGGGGAGACCGAGCGTTGATAAGCCAATGAAGGCTGCTGGCTTTTAGCTTTAGGTGGGTTCTTTTAGCTTCTATGTGCCGACGCCATGTGAGTCTTCTATCGAGGTGTACTCCTAGATATGTTACCTCGTTTGCTTGCGGGAGTAGGGTGTTGTTTAGCGTAAGGGGCGGGCAGTTTTGCCTATTCAAGGTGAACGTAACGTGCTTGCATTTTTGTTCGTTTACTTTAATTCGCCAGTCTGATAGCCATTTTTCAACATCCACCAGATGAAGAGCTAGCTGCGCAGTTGCTTGCATCGGGCATTTTGAGCGGCTAAGAATAGCTGTATCATCAGCAAACGTAGATGTTGTTAATCGTGTGCTTGTCGGGATGTCTGCTGTGTAGAGAACATATAATGTTGGTCCGAGTACGCTTCCTTGAGGAACTCCAGCTCCAACAGTGAATTCGTCAGATATATCAGTGTTGCACCTCACAGCAAATTTTCTGTCGTAGAGGTAAGACTCTAAAAGCTTGTGGGTATTACAAGGGAGCATTGTCTTGATTTTGTACATTAGACCTTCTAGCCAGACTCTATCAAATGCTTGAGAGACATCTAGAAATATTGCGGTACAGTACTCGCGTTTTTCGAATGCATTCCGAATTTCTGCTGGTATCCGGTTGACCTGCTCAATTGTACCGTGCTTTTCACGAAACCCAAACTGATGTGACGGGATTCCTTCCTGGATCCTTAGGTATGTGTCTATTCGAGTCAGAATGCATTTCTCAAAGAGTTTAGATAAGCATGAAAGTAGGCTTATAGGTCTATACGACGTGGGAATTGTGTGGTCTTTTCCCGGCTTTGCTATCATTATTATAATTGACTTTTTCCATCTCGCTGGAAAGTGGCCAAGTTTTGCGATGGCATTGAAGAGCTGGGTGATAGTGCAGACGGCGCAATATGGAAGCTCAATGATCATTTTGGGAGTTATGAGGTCGCAGCCTGGTGATTTTTTCGGATTTAGTTGGTTTTTGATGATATTAGCGATTTCGTTTGGGCGAAACTCGATTGGTTCATGTTGAAGCTGAGGCTCATATGGTAAAGTCGGCAGAGTAAAGGCACTAGTGGCCGGATTTGGTTGGAAGATATTTTTGAGGTGATTGGCAAACGTGCTGGCTCTGTCTGCATCGCTGCGCGCCCAGCCGCCTGTGGGATTTCTAATAGGCATCACTGTTTCTTTCGGTGAGCTTAGAGTTGGGTGAGCTCTCCATAGTGAGTGTTTTGTACTAGAAGTTGACAATTGCTCTATATAGCGGCGGTGGACATAAGCTTCTTCTTGCTGTAGGGCTTTAGTAAGTTGACGTGAGGCATGTCTAAAGCTTTGCTTAGTAGATGGCGATCTGTGGAATTGCCACTCGCGACGTGAACGCCGCTTTTCGAGGACGAGCTGTTCGATTTGTAGATTTGTCTTTATATTGCTTTGTGTATTTATAGTTTGCGATGTTGAGGCTCGAGCTGCAGAGACGAGTACAGACTCAAGTGAATTAACAAAGCTGTCTACGTTGGCTTCATCGTGGAGATGAGGACTTAGCTCAATGTGTGAGCTGATATATTTTCTGTACTTAACCCAATTGGTTTTCTGTGAGGTCAATTTTAATGGTTGTTCCAATGTTCCTGGATGTCGCAGTAGAATAAACAGGACAGGCGAGTGATCAGATGAAAGATCCGATAGGCAATTGGCGCTTATCAGATTTTTAGGGATGTTTTTGGTAATCGCAAAGTCTATTAAATCTGGTAGTTTCCTTGGGTCTGCCGGTCAGTATGTTGGTGTGCCAGAAGAAACATAGTCGAGCTTGTTCTTGGCTTTGATAATTGCATTATAGAGCTGCTTCCCTTTTGGAGTCACGAGACGGGATCCCCAGTGTGTGTGCTTGGCATTGTAGTCTCCTGCTGCTATGAAGTGGTCTCCAAGTGTGTTGAAAAACTGCATAAACTCATCTTCAGCTATATTGAAGCGAGGGGGGCAGTATACGGCGGCTAGTGTAAATTGGTTGCCAGTATTTAGTTGTATATTTATAAATGTGGCCTGTAGGTAGTTTTTAGCAAATTTGTTTTGATAATGGTGCTTTATGCGGCTTCTGATTACAATTCCAGTCCCACCATGTGCTTTACCATCTGGATGATTTGTTCCGTAGAATGAATATTCTCGTAGTTGAAAATTGTATTTGTTTGTAAGGTGTGTTTCCGAAAGCAGCATTACATCGATATGATTGTCGAGTAGGAATTGAGCTAACTCAAGTTTATGTTGCGAAACGCCGTTAGCGTTCCACGTAGATATCCGTAGGAAAGCCATTATTTGGATTGTTGTGAAACCAGCATTTGAATCAATAGATTTTGGTTTCGCATTAAATCTTGCATAGTTGTGCGCATAAACGACATAAATTCCGTCAGGCTTTGTTGTAGGCTGCATATCATAGCTTCAAAGTTGCTTTTTGGCTGCTCTGTTGGTTGATGTTGCTGAGCCGTGTTCGGTTCTTGATATGCTGATTGCAGAAATGAGCTTCTTGAGGCAGGTGTCGCCGGTCCTGATTTTAAGGCGCTTGCGTATGTCACATTTTTGTCAACGTTAATGGATCCTAGTGAGGATCTGGCTGCAGTCGAGAAGAAGACTTCAGGGTTTGATCTGGACGCCGTGAACTGTCCATTTTGGGTGCGGGCAGCTATTCCTTTCTGGTGGATGCGACTTTTCAGCTCCTTATAGACTGGGCATCCTCTATAATTAGCAGTGTGATTGCCACCGCAGTTGCCGCACTTTTTCGAGTTGCTGTCATCTTTGCTCGCTGGGCAGTGTGCGGAGTCATGAAGCTCTCCGCAAACTACACACACCGGGCGCAGTTTACAGTATGACCTTGTATGGCCATATTCCTGGCAGTTCGCACATTGTACCGGGCCATTGCGTTTGTGCGGTTCCTCAACTGTAATTCTGCGGTGCAGCAGGTACTGAAGATTGTATATTGGGTGCACTTCGTATTTCTTCAGGAGCTTGGTTTCTGGTTCAAGCTCAACCTTAAAGAGTGGCTGCGGCTTTCTATCCCTGTTAAGGATATTAAAGACTGTCTTGGCGCTAAAACCCTTCTCCTGTAGCGCCTTTTTTATCTCTGCATGCGTTACTTCGGGCTCTATGCCCTTAAGTACGACTTGCAGGCCCTTGCTGCTTTTTAGCTGGTACGTGTAAAAGTTCTTTTTATTCTCGGTAAGATATTTTGATAATACTCTATAGTTATCTTCAGACTTCATTTGAACTTTTGTTTCTTGAATGTTGCCCTTTACAAGGGGTATTATGTGGAAGTTATCCTTACCAATAAGCTCAATAATTTTGTTGACAAGAACATTGGAACTTTTTTCGCGTATATAGATAGGCGGAGGTTTTGGCTTCCTTTTCCCAACTTCAGTGGATTCGACCGCCTCAACCTCATCGGCGTCTGCCAAGATTTTAAATCGGTTTGAGTTAATGGGCGTTTCTTTTGCTACTAGGCTAGCATTGCCACGGGTTATTTTGCGTTTGGAATTCAGGGGGCTCAGCTTCCTTTTGATTTGGATGTAGCGATCCATGCCAGTCTGCACAGCCGGCTTAATATAGTCATTGTTTTTGTTTTTGTTTTGGTTTTCGGGCAGCGCGGACGTATTACTATTTGCGCTGCTAGCTGATGACGTCGTTAAACGCGCTGTCGATACAGTTGCGGTTGTTGTTGTTGTTACTGTTGACGTTGTCAAAGAAATTGAGGTGCTAGTTACTGCACTCTTTGGCTGCAGAGACATCGATGGTATCGAGGGGGAGCAGGAACGCGCTCTCTCGCTCTCTACGTTTAAGAATTCGGTCAAGTTGGGGGTAATTGACCGAGCTTGATCGGAGCTTGCATGGTTTTCGGTTGCTTTAAAAGAGAAGTACGCGTTGTTTCTTTGTACTGAGAGCCGTCTCTCGTCTAGCTCACGTTGACGTTGTGTGCGAACGTCGTTTGAACTCATTGCAGTCGAGGTTGATTTAGTTTGAGTTTTAAGTGTTGTGTTTTATATTAATTAATTAATTAATTAATCAATATAAACATTAGCGATTTCATCGCAAAAAGCGTCTTTTCGCGTTATTGTAGATTTCTTAGAGCAGTCACTGCACTTTTATGATTTTATTGAATATTTTTTCCCGGAGCACAATAAAAAACCCGTCTGCATGCGACGACTGCAATCGAACCAGTCGAACTCTTAAAGTGGTCTGTGTAGACTTAAGGTCAATTAAGGAGTTGTTTTCAATTGAAACCTTAAGAGTGGGATGATATGGATCCTCAGGGTCAGAAAGCGGCAAAGTTCTGGAAAGAGTAATTCCATGAGGATCAGAAACGAAACATAAGTCCAGCAGCCGACCTAATGAATTTCTAACGTGGTTAATTTCCCCGAATGACATGTCAAACATGCCCTCAGGGAAGTCATGGTGGGAGTTAAGCTGTAAAGACGGTGAATTATCAACATTTGACCACATAAGTTCTGGGATATTAAAGTCACCCAGAGCTATCAGCTGGTCACCATCAGACAGACGATCGAAAACCAAACGAATAGCGGACAAATGTTGCCAGTATGTTGGCGGTTCGGACGAAGGTGGTATGTACGAACAGGTAACATACAAAGATTGATCGGACAAAGTGATTTTGATGCAAAGAAATTCAATGTTACCAAACTCTTGTGATTTTACCTCTTCAGAAGCGAATTTGGAGTCTACAGAAATTAGCACTCCTCCTCCCCTTCGCAAAGTTCTATCACATCTAAAAGTGGTGTACCTACTAGGAAAAACTTCGGAGCTTAAGATCTCCGGCTTTAACCAAGTTTCTGTAAATACTATAATGTGGGATGCAAAAAAAGAACTATCAGAATACAGTTTGGGAAGTTTACTACGTAACCCTCTTGTATTCTGATAGGTAAGTGTTAGAGAAGATATTAGTGTTTTAAAACTGAGGAAGATGGTCAGTGGCCGTAACATGTGGGAGTTTTACACCCACAGGTTTGGTCATTTATTTTTTCACCGTACTTGGCTGATGTTCTTGGACGAAAATATTCTCTGGCCAAAAGGTGGCGGAACGAATCGTCTTAAACATCTGCAAGGGCACACGTATTTTGAAAGATGACGTGTGCCTGGTGTATGAATATTTAAATTTTTTAATGTCCACCACCTTTATGTCGACTTTTGTTTTGGCTTTGATGTAAGCCGAGATATCAATCTCAGAAGTATCAGGGGCAAGCCGGGAAACAAAAATATGTTTCGATGGTGGGATCACCTGCAAGGTTTTGGTGCCGCCGCAACTAGTACAGCGGCATCAGTACGTACCGGGGGTCCGGGCGGTTGGTTGCCCTGTTTGGTGACTGTTACAGGGGTTTGAATTATTGGGTCTGGGATCACTTGAAGCGATGCCACAGAGGACATATCGGACAATTGCTCATTAATCCTGAGATATTCGGAAGCCGAATTTTTCTCAGGTCTGGCCCTTGGGGTGGCCAGAGATATAAGCGGCTGCATAGTTGTCGGCTGAGCAGGCTGAAGATTATTCGCCACAAGCACATCACTAAAAGAGGATTTCTTATGCTTTGGAGACTCGTTTAGTAGTTGAAGACTACTAAACTGTGTATCGAGCGCACAGAGTTGGTCATTGATTTTACGAAAACCACTAATCAACTCCTTGAATCCGCTTTTGGTCTGCCTCATGAACGATCTCATTTCGTACTGAACAGCACGACAACCGTCACAGCAAAAGTGGAGACCAGACCTACGTGAGATTGCATCCGAAACTGAGGCCGTGAACCCGGCACAGCGTGTAAAACGTTTTCACAAAGCCAGCAGTGGATGGTAGGCTGGGAAGACGAGATTGTTTTATTACAAACCTTCAACGCACAGACCAATTTAAATTCCATAATTAATCAAAATTTAAATAATCAATTTATTAAAAATTATTACAATTTCAATAATTAATTTAATAATAATATTGATGAACCTTGTACCACTGTACCAGGGAAACGAAAGGGGGAGATTGAAGAGAGCAGTTAGTGCGAGTTAGTAAAATGCAAACAATAGAGATAAGAATCTCTATTGAGCGAGAAATAGGAGCAATAGAATAGAAGCAACACCGTAAGAGATGAAGAAACAGAGCAGGGCTATGTTTGGAAGAAAAATTTATAAAATTATTATTTTACCTCCAAATATATCACTGCACACGCGAAGCGATACGGATCTATGAATTGCAATTTGTTATTATTTTTATTTTTTTAAGTGAATAGAAATAAACACAGATTGTTTATGGAAATCTAATAAGCACATTTTATGACAACGCAGTGCGCACAAAAAAAACACGTCCGTCCGCTTTGAGATAAATATAGTAATTACGATTATAATCACTTATTGGGAAAATATTTTTTTTACCGTTATAAGCGTTTATGCAAGTTTAATATCTATTAATTAAAATTTATTAAGCAAATATGTATACCGTTTGGCTTATATCACTGTTGTGCTATTAATACGTTTCAATAGCAGCCGAATAAATACACGCTTTTCAAATCAGTGTTTCAATATATTTATTTTGGGTTCAATTTAACCCTAATCTATGCGGCTCCAATCAACTCCAAATCACAACAAACGCAGAACAAAGAGCTTGCGCAGAAGCTCAACCAAAGCTCCCCAAAGCGCATACGCTACAAATAACAATAAAGTGCATGCGAAACTGGGAGACAAAACAGAGACGAAAACATGCTGATAACAGCTGCAGCTTAGCATATTATAATTATTTTATATGCATTCTTTGGTGGCTGCTTGGCCCAACATCCTCCCCCCATTGAAGGGTCGGCCTTCAATAACAATGTTGGAAGGGGCAGCAGTCACATTATTGCAGAGGTTATTCCATGGGTTGTCCTCCCTACCACAGAGCGCCGACACATCCCGTGATAGTCCACCGTAGCCAGAAAACACCCAGCAAAATCGAGTGTTCTGAGCAATGGTGAGCCCGTGATCTAACTGGATTTGGCCAGCCGACAACAGGTCAAAGAATAAGCCGGCTTCAATCAGCAGGTCCACTCGCTGCGTTTTGTGGAAGTTGGGGTCAGCTTGATCCATATTGCCAGGAATCTTCTAGCCCGAAGCATCTATGTTCTGGCTAGGCTGATAGTCCGTTATATGTGAAGCTACAACAGACTTCAAGCACACATTAACGGATGCTCCATCTGTTTCAAATCCAGCGTCGCCGAAACCGGCCACCGTTGCTGAAGTTCATTCGCCAGCCGCGACGAGATGAGATGCACTTGTGAACCGGAATCCAATAAAACTCGGCAAGGCAGGAAGTCTCCAGATCGACCACGAACGAGTACAATGGCTGTTGGGAGGAGCACTAGCTCAGCATTGCGGTCCTGGGTCACAACAGTGTTAATTGAGCGGGATGGGTTCGCACCAGAAACTGCACCGATGGGACGTGAGACTCGTGCGGGTGAAACCTGCCCGCGAGGGTGCAACAGAATATGATGACGGTGATTGCACGTCGAGCAGCGGGAAGCTGAGCATCCGCGAGCGAGATGGCCATCCGCTAGACAAACAAACCAGCGAGTCAGACGCCGCACTTCGTCGTACCGTTATTCAATTGGCAAAGCACTGAACTTTGGACAAGCAGGAAGCTCGTGCGCCGAAACACCACACAGGGCGCATAGAGCAGGACTGGCGTTAATAACCATGCACGAGGATCGGTTATTGGACGATCTACCTCGGCCTACTTGGTTAACTGGTGAATAAGCCGCCAAAGAAAAGTCAACGCATTCGAGAGTCCGGCACCTTTGCTCTAAGAATCGTGCCATAGACTCCCAAGATGGAAGGCTGTCATAAGTGCTTCCTGCCAGAAAGTCTTCCCATTTGGCCTTTGTAGCAGGGTCCAGCCTTTGAAATATGATCTGGATGAGGAGGCACTCTTGAATTTCGGCCGACGTCCCGGAACTCATGAAGGCCCGCATATGTCCATTGAATCGGTCGGATAACTCCCGAAGAGTAGCAACAGACCCTGGCTCGACCACACGAAGCTGCAGGATCTCATTAATGTGAGACTGAAATATTAAACGCCGATTACTAAAACGATTGCGCAACAGGTCAAGAGCGTAGTTCGCGTCATTAATTTCCAGAGCTCTCACCGTATCCCAGGCTGACTCGCGCAGGCATGAAATGAGCCACCGGAGCTTTTCCATTTTCGTTAGGTGAGAATGACTGTCAATCGTGGTCTTAAAAAGGGCGCAGAAATCCGGCCACTCGGCATAGCCGCCGCTGAATGTTGGCAAGGAGGGGGCTGGCTTGTATGGCATTGGCGATACACTGGCACCGTCGAGAAGTGTGGAGTGGGCAGCGATTCTCATGGAGCACTTGGTAACCTCCACCTGAATTTCCACTTCCACATCAGTCGCCAGCTGCGAGAATCTCCAATACAGATCACTCCCGATCTCGCTAAAATTAAGCTCCTCCAACTCTTCTTGAAGCGCGGAGAACCGCTCACGCAAACGCTTCTCCACTGACTCCAGCGCAATAATGGAAGAATCCTCAGTCCGCGCCGAAGCCTTCACCTTATGATGCAGCGCCTCCATCTCCTGGCAGGCCACCTCTGCTCTTCTCCGCAGCATCCTTTCCCGGTTTGCGGCAGCAGCTCCAATAGTCTCAGCTCCAGACTCCATTCTTCAATTAAAATGCCACTTGTAACAAGAACAAAAAGGGCGTTTTCTTGGCACTTTTAATGTTGATCACAATAATCAACCGGGATAAAATCACGTCGGGGTCACCAATGTTGTGCTATTAATAGTTTTCAATAGCAGCCGAATAAATACACTCGTTTCAATATATTTATTTTGGGTTCAATTTAACCCTAATCTATGCGGCTCCAATCAACTCCAAATCACAACAAACGCAGAACCAAGAGCTTGCGCAGAAGCTCAACCAAAGCTCCCCAAAGCGCATACGCTACAAATAACAATAAAGCGCATGCGAAACTGGGAGACAAAACAGAGACGAAAACATGCCGATAACAACAGCTGCAGCTTAGCATATTATAATTATTTTATAATTTTTATAATTTTATTATAATTGCATTCTTTGGTGGCTGCTTGGCCCAACAATCACAATGCTTTAAAATTTTTTTCTCCCAGCTTTATACAAAAAAAGCTCCTAGCGGAACTTGAAAGTAAAAAAACAAAATAATAATATTTTGTGTAACTAAATTTTGTTAATAGTCGGACGATTGTTATGAAATTTGAAATCGGATTACTTTGCCCAAAATCTGTACCAAAGTCCCACAAGCTTTTGCCCCACAAGTTGCCTGGTGTACAAAGATTATAATATTTTATAATATTATTATTTATATATAATATACATTATATATAATTTGTAATTATTATATATAATATTATAATATATAATATAAGTAACATATAATACTATACTATATGTTAATATAATACATAAACTAATATTTTTTTAAAAGTGAATTTGTTTTCCCACATTTTAAATAATAGATATTTAACTTGCATAAACTCTTATAACGGTAAAAAAATATTTTCCCAATATGTGATTATAAGGCTGTGAAATATGCAAAAACGACAGCAAAAATGCAAAAATGACAGCCCGAAAAGGGGTCATATATATAAACTCATATATTATGAGTTTTAATAAAAATCACAATATATTTATTAATTTTGAGCGAAAAAAAATCACAAATAATGATTATTTTTTATCTTTATTTTATCGCTTAAAGAATAATAAATATATTGTGATTTTTATTAAAACTCATAATAATTACGGTCCCTAAAATAAATACATCCAATTTTCGTTTAATTGTTTAACAAGTAGCAAAACAACATTAAAGGATTAAGCAAGAAAAAGTCGCGTGGCACAGTGATTATTATTAAACTAAACCCAAGCATCCTCAAAAATACCAAGGTTACGCCATTTCCGATCATTCATTTATATGACAACTATAGTCGGACGATTGTTATGAAATTTGGAAAATCGGATTACTTTGCCCAAAATCTGTATCAAAGTCTCACAAGCTTTTGTCCCACACGTTGCCTGGTGTACAATGATACTTTCTTTCTTTCAGGGCGATTACATAGTTTTATAACAGCTATAAGACATAGTCACCGATCCTTATGAAAAGTTGTGGATTAGAAATTTGGCCCAATATACCATGTGTAGAAAGTCAATCTAACTAAAAAAACACCAAAGTTATGGCATATCCGATCAATCAGTTATATGGCAGCTATAGGATATAGTCAACCGGTCCCGGCCGTTCCGACTTATGTACTACCTGCAAGGAAAAGAAGGATGTGCAAAGTTTCAACTCAACTGCTCATATCGACATAGGAGGTGATCCTGATCAAAAGTGTATATACTTTATAGGGTCGGAGATGTCTGCGTTGCACACCTTTGACCAAAATTATAATACCCTCTGCAGGGGAATATATACATATGTGTTGGTGTTAAGTTTGAAAACTGTATATTTTTCCTTTAATTGTTTAACTTAAAATTAAAGCTGAAAACAAAAAAGGAAAGCTAACTTCGGGCGGAGCAGAAGTTGATATACCCTTGCAGTTAGGTAGCAGCTTTTATTATTATAAATATGTCGGATCGTATATAGTTGGCAAAATTGAATCTGTCTATCTTTCTAACTTAATAACCACCATAGTTATGCCAATTCCGATCGTTCTATGACTGCTATAGGATATAGTTCCTCTGCATAAAAATGGGAAAATAATACGATGCTTCCAACTATAGGGTCATCTCCAAATTGTCAGCCATTCGAAAGTTATTCGAAAAATTAATAACACCTCATTTGCCACATATTTGCTCTTTAATCATTTCTCCATGTCAGCATTAAAAGTTGATATCCTATTATATATATGTTTTCCGAAAGGGACTTCAAACTGATGTTATTTACACAGACTTTAGCAAAGCATTTGATTCAGTTATTCACTCACTCCTGTTGAGAAAACTGAATCTGGCATTCCCTACATACCTCCTTACGTGGATCTCCAGCTACTTAGATGGACTTTTTTTAAATGAACATTCCCACTTAGTCCGTGCTACAGCTCAAGGAAGCCATTTTGGCCCGTTACTGCTTACTCTTTTCATTATTGACTTGCCCTATCTTTAGCGAACTCGCAGGTACTAATGTACGCAGACAATTTTAGTCTTTGTCTGCACTAAAAATCCTCTTTTGCCCAAAACACCCTTATTTCCGATCTCGATAAATTTTAAAAATGGTTTTAAGTTAATGACTTTATGGATCAAAATGGAAAGTTATGTATTTTTATCGTACTAGTCCTCACCAGGCTACGTACTATCTCTATAGGATTGCCTTAGAAAAATTAACTCAGGTTAATGATCGTGGTACCCTTTTTTTTTTAGACATATATATATTTTTTTGTTTAACGTTGCTTTTATTTCTTGATTGTTCTCTTTGGGACACTAACAAGAGGTGTATCAAATCTTATATTTTTAACTTAACTAACAGTCACTTAGACTTAGACGGCCCTAAAAATCGATTGCTGGGTTGAAAGCTCGTTGCGTCGCAGGCGGGATCTGCTAGAAACCCGAGACAATCCCAGAGCGAGGAGATTTGGGTTCGAAGACAGTTTTTCCTTGTAGGACTCTTTTTGCTTCTGAATTTCGTCTTTCACTGCGAGGATGCCCAAATCCCGGTGGATGGTTTCGTTGCGAACATACCAATGTGCCCCAGTGATAGTTCTCAAGATTTTTGATTGTGCGCGCTGTATGACAGTTGCTGCTGCTCGCGTTCCCCCACAGCTGAAAGCCATATGTCCAGATTGGCTTTAGGACTGAATTGTAGAGTAGTAGCTTGTAGTCCAGGCACAGTGGCGATCTTGAGTTTATGATCCAGTGGAGGCTGCTGGCTTTCGGTTTTAGGTGCACCTTCTTGAGTTGAATGTTGGCAAATACGTTTTATTTGTGCATGAGTCCATTAAGCCAAACTCGGTCGAAAGCTTGAAATACGTCGAGCAAAATAGCGCTACAGTATTCTCGCTGTTTAAAGGCTGAGCGTATTTCGGATGTTAATCTGTTCACATGCTCGATGGTTCCGTGGTTTCTTCGGAAGCCAAACTGGTGCGCCGGGATAATTTTGCAAGCTTCCAGATGTGGTATTATGCGAGTTAGCAAGCAAGGAATGAATGATGGCACTTTGAAGATGTGTAGCGAATGTTTCAGCTCGGTTTTCGTCGCTGCGACCCCAGCATCCCGAAGAGTTTCCTATCAGGGTGGTCGTTTCGATTGGGGCGCTGAGTTTTGGGTGGGCCCTCCACAGGGGATACTTTGTGCTTGTTGGTGAAAGATTTTGGATGTACCTCAGCTGTGAATTTTCTTCCTGTTGGTGAAGAGCCTTTTCGAGTGATCGTGTTGCTTCCATAAGGCGTTGCTTTGAAGCTGATGATCTGCTGTTTTACCAACCACGACGCGTCCGTCTCTTTTCTAGCACGAGCTGTTCGATTTGCTGATTAGATTTGTGGTATACTTCGGCCTCTTGAGGTGTAGAGATTTTAGCTGCCGCAACGAGTACTTCTCCCAGGGCGCTCGTAGTGTAGTCGATGTTCGATTCCATGTTAAACTCTGGGGCGAGTTCTATGTGGGCACTCACGCACTTTTTGTATTAAAGCCAGTTCGTTTTTGGCGACGTCAGGTTGAGGGGGTGTTCGATTATTTCTGGGCTTTGAAGAAGCGTTAAAAGCACAGGCGAGTGGTCTGATGATAAGTCCGAGACTGCTTTGGCACTTATTAGATTGCAAGGTTTTGTAACAAACTGTTTTTGCTATTGTTTGTTCGCAACAAATGCCGCGACTAGCTCACAGATTTTGGGGTACGTTCCACCGAATTTATAGATTCGACGTAATTGCCCGAGCCCATAAATAACACGGTATGCTTCGTTTAATACAAATCTCCTTTAGTATGTTAAATTTACAAATAGGGTGAATCTCACCGGCCGCTTGGCTCAGCCGACCGACCGCTCGTCCTCCCGACGATCCCCGATCCCTGCTCCGGGTTGGTGCCAATATACACGCCCACCCAAAGCTTGCGCCCGGCAGGTCGTGTGGTCTTGGTGCCTGGCGCCGAAACGTCTCACGGTTCCCTTCGTTTGGACTCACGGACTCTGGTTGCGGGGCCTGTGTTGTTGCTGTTGTCTTCTTCGCTGCTCTTTTGCTGCCGCTGCTCGCTCGTCGTCGCTGCTGCTCCCTCGTCGTCGCCTCGCCGTGGCCCTGCTTGGGTTCACTGATGGGCTTGAGTTCCCGAGCTGGCAATCCCTTGCTTCACAGGATCACACCTGGTCTTATTGGTCAGGAACCGACAAAGCGTACGCCAGGCCGATCCGTCGCTATCGCCAGGATACCTGTCGTGTCCGGGAATAACCTAACCCGACTCTTTTTACCCTTGGGCTTCAGTTCCGCCGCGGATCCTTGATCCTTTTCCCACTTGCTCCTTGCTTTCCGCTATTTGGCTGATTCGCGTACCGCCGCCGGACTTACCCACAGGGGGTCCTTAAGCTACTGATCGCACATCCTTCGCACTCGTTTTAAATCCCGCACTTGAGACTGTCGGACTTACCCACGGGGGGTCTTTCACTTAACTCTTCCAGCTTCCCTAGAAGACTCGGTCTCGATTTTCTCCAGGGGCCCTCCTTATATAGTGCCAGAGGTGCCCGTTAATCCTTGCAAATGTCGCTTCCTGCCGTTAATCCTTCGCTCCTCTACTCTCTCCGTTAACATTCTTCAATTCCCGCCACATTTCTATCGGCGGGCTTTCTTTATTTGCCCAGATCGTAGAGCATCGGCATAGGAGAAGCCGTTGGTGGTGTTTATGGGGACCGAATGAGGACCTCACAGCTTTGGCGAAGAAGACGTCTGGCGTAGCTTTTGATGGAATGTACACATTCTGTGGATTTTGTTTGCACGTTGCGGTCGCTTGACGCATGCTACTTTTCAACTCTTTGTACACCATACATCCTCTATAGTTTGCCGTATGGTTGCCTCAGCAGTTTCCATGTTTCTTCGCGGTACTGTCCTTGTTTGTAGAGCAGTAAGTGGAGTTGTGGGTGTCCCCGCAGACTACATAGACAGCCCGATGTGTGCAGTATGACCTAGTGTGTCCATACTATTGGCTCTTCAACTGTGATTCTCCGATGCAAATAATATTGCAGCTTGTAGATTGGGTGGACTTTGTTCTTCTTCAGCGACCTGCCTTCTGTCTCGAGCTAGACCTTGAAGAGGGGTTGTGGCTTTTTATCTTTATTTAGAATGTTAATAACGGCGGCGAAGACCTTTTCTTTAAGGGCGGTTTTTATTTCCGCGACGGTAACATCGAGTTCGATTCCCTTTACTACCACTTACCACCACGAGCATTGTCCAGATATTTGGACACGATACGGAAGTGCTCTTCAGTCTTGGTTTGCACCTTTGCTTCGTGCACGTCCCCTTTGACAACATGAAAGTTGTCACCGTTCCCGATCAACGCCCGTGTCTGGCGCTGGTTGGTTTTCGTCAATATCCGCCAGTAGGGTAAATCTGTTACTACTGGATCTACCTGGTTCTTCGTCGATCTTCTAGACGCGGTTAATTTTTGTTTTATTGCCTGCCGGATTACGCTGCGGGTTGAGCATGCGCTCAAATTGGATGTACCGATCCATTTCAGTCTGTGTGGCCGGGGCCGTTTTGGCACTTTCCGAAGTTGTTGTTTATGTACTCGCTGTAATTGTTGATGTCGTGGTATTTTGAGTTGCAGTGGTTGTCGCTGTGGTTGCAGAAATTGTAGCACTGCTTGTTGTTGGTGCGAAATTTGGTTCCGCCATTGGAAGGGGGTTTTTACATTGCGAACTCTATGACGCGGGTGCCTTTTGGCTTCCAGCGGTCAGTAGAGCCGGGTTGCTCTTAATCGCCGATTTTTCCATTTCGTTATCGCGGGTTGAAAAGTAAGAGAAATGCCGGTTTTTTGGGTCCCTGAGCTTCTACGCTCGTTCTTTTGATCGTTGCTCAATGAGCTCATTACGTGGCCCTTATTTATGTAAAACAATGGACTAATTTTTGTTTTAGCACATTACAACTGTAAGAAAAAGCGTGACTATTGCTTTTCATAAATTGTGGTTAAGCGTCTTTTCGCTTATATTGGGTTACCCCAGATTTTTATACCCTTGCGGATTTTGGTCAAAAGTGTGCAACGCAGTGAAGGAGACATCTCCGACCCTATAAAGTATATATATTCTTGATCAGGATCACCTCCTGAGTCGATATAAGCATGTCCGTCTGTCCGTCTGTCTGTTTCTACGCAAACTAGTCTCTCAGTTTTAAAGCTATCGAGTTGAAACTTTGCACACATCCTTCTTTTCCTTTAGAAAAATTAACTCAGGTTAATGATCGTGGTACCCTTTTTTTTTAGACATCTATATATTTTTTTGTTTAACGTTGCTTTTATTTCTTGAATGTTCTCTTTGGGACACTAACAAGAGGTGTATCAAATCTTAGACGGCCCTAAAAATCGATTGCTGGGTTGAAAGCTCGTTGCGTCGCAGGCGGGATCTGCTAGAAACCCGAGACAATCCCAGAGCGAGGAGATTTGGGTTCGAAGACAGTTTTTCCTTGTAGGACTCTTTTTGCTTCTGAATTTCGTCTTTCACTGCGAGGATGCCCAAATCCCGGTGGATGGTTTCGTTGCGAACATACCAATGTGCCCCAGTGATAGTTCTCAAGATTTTTGATTGTGCGCGCTGTATGATGTCTATGTTGCTGCTGCTCGCGTTCCCCCACAGCTGAAAGCCATATGTCCAGATTGGCTTTAGGACTGAATTGTAGAGTAGTAGCTTGTAGTCCAGGCACAGTGGCGATCTTGAGTTTATGATCCAGTGGAGGCTGCTGGCTTTCGGTTTTAGGTGCACCTTCTTGAGTTGAATGTTGGCAAATACGTTTTATTTGTGCATGAGTCCATTAAGCCAAACTCGGTCGAAAGCTTAAAATACGTCGAGCAAAATAGCGCTACAGTATTCTCGCTGTTTAAAGGCTGAGCGTATTTCGGATGTTAATCTGTTCACATGCTCGATGGTTCCGTGGTTTCTTCGGAAGCCAAACTGGTGCGCCGGGATAATTTTGCAAGCTTCCAGATGTGGTATTATGCGAGTTAGCAAGCAAGGAATGAATGATGGCACTTTGAAGATGTGTAGCGAATGTTTCAGCTCGGTTTTCGTCGCTGCGACCCCAGCATCCCGAAGAGTTTCCTATCAGGGTGGTCGTTTCGATTGGGGCGCTGAGTTTTGGGTGGGCCCTCCACAGGGGATACTTTGTGCTTGTTGGTGAAAGATTTTGGATGTACCTCAGCTGTGAATTTTCTTCCTGTTGGTGAAGAGCCTTTTCGAGTGATCGTGTTGCTTCCATAAGGCGTTGCTTTGAAGCTGATGATCTGCTGTTTTACCAACCACGACGCGTCCGTCTCTTTTCTAGCACGAGCTGTTCGATTTGCTGATTAGATTTGTGGTATACTTCGGCCTCTTGAGGTGTAGAGATTTTAGCTGCCGCAACGAGTACTTCTCCCAGGGCGCTCGTAGTGTAGTCGATGTTCGATTCCATGTTAAACTCTGGGGCGAGTTCTATGTGGGCACTCACGCACTTTTTGTATTAAAGCCAGTTCGTTTTTGGCGACGTCAGGTTGAGGGGGTGTTCGATTATTTCTGGGCTTTGAAGAAGCGTTAAAAGCACAGGCGAGTGGTCTGATGATAAGTCCGAGACTGCTTTGGCACTTATTAGATTGCAAGGTTTTGTAACAAACTGTTTTTGCTATTGTTTGTTCGCAACAAATGCCGCGACTAGCTCACAGATTTTGGGGTACGTTCCACCGAATTTATAGATTCGACGTAATTGCCCGAGCCCAGAAATAACACGGTATGCTTCGTTTAATACAAATCTCCTTTAGTATGTTAAATTTACAAATAGGGTGAATCTCACCGGCCGCTTGGCTCAGCCGACCGACCGCTCGTCCTCCCGACGATCCCCGATCCCTGCTCCGGGTTGGTGCCAATATACACGCCCACCCAAAGCTTGCGCCCGGCAGGTCGTGTGGTCTTGGTGCCTGGCGCCGAAACGTCTCACGGTTCCCTTCGTTTGGACTCACGGACTCTGGTTGCGGGGCCTGTGTTGTTGCTGTTGTCTTCTTCGCTGCTCTTTTGCTGCCGCTGCTCGCTCGTCGTCGCTGCTGCTCCCTCGTCGTCGCCTCGCCGTGGCCCTGCTTGGGTTCACTGATGGGCTTGAGTTCCCGAGCTGGCAATCCCTTGCTTCACAGGATCACACCTGGTCTTATTGGTCAGGAACCGACAAAGCGTACGCCAGGCCGATCCGTCGCTATCGCCAGGATACCTGTCGTGTCCGGGAATAACCTAACCCGACTCTTTTTACCCTTGGGCTTCAGTTCCGCCGCGGATCCTTGATCCTTTTCCCACTTGCTCCTTGCTTTCCGCTATTTGGCTGATTCGCGTACCGCCGCCGGACTTACCCACAGGGGGTCCTTAAGCTACTGATCGCACATCCTTCGCACTCGTTTTAAATCCCGCACTTGAGACTGTCGGACTTACCCACGGGGGGTCTTTCACTTAACTCTTCCAGCTTCCCTAGAAGACTCGGTCTCGATTTTCTCCAGGGGCCCTCCTTATATAGTGCCAGAGGCGCCCGTTAATCCTTGCAAATGTCGCTTCCTGCCGTTAATCCTTCGCTCCTCTACTCTCTCCGTTAACATTCTTCAATTCCCGCCACATTTCTATCGGCGGGCTTTCTTTATTTGCCCAGATCGTAGAGCATCGGCATAGGAGAAGCCGTTGGTGGTGTTTATGGGGACCGAATGAGGACCTCACAGCTTTGGCGAAGAAGACGTCTGGCGTAGCTTTTGATGGAATGTACACATTCTGTGGATTTTGTTTGCACGTTGCGGTCGCTTGACGCATGCTACTTTTCAACTCTTTGTAAACCATACATCCTCTATAGTTTGCCGTATGGTTGCCTCCGCAGTTTCCATGTTTCTTCGCGGTACTGTCCTTGTTTGTAGAGCAGTAAGTGGAGTTGTGGGTGTCCCCGCAGACTACATAGACAGCCCGATGTGTGCAGTATGACCTAGTGTGTCCATACTATTGGCTCTTCAACTGTGATTCTCCGATGCAAATAATATTGCAGCTTGTAGATTGGGTGGACTTTGTTCTTCTTCAGCGACCTGCCTTCTGTCTCGAGCTAGACCTTGAAGAGGGGTTGTGGCTTTTTATCTTTATTTAGAATGTTAATAACGGCGGCGAAGACCTTTTCTTTAAGGGCGGTTTTTATTTCCGCGACGGTAACATCGAGTTCGATTCCCTTTACTACCACTTGTATGCCCTTGTACGTATAATAGTTTTTCCGAGCATTGTCCAGATATTTGGACACGATACGGAAGTGCTCTTCAGTCTTGGTTTGCACCTTTGCTTCGTGCATGTCCCCTTTGACAACATGAAAGTTGTCACCGTTCCCGATCAACGCCCGTGTCTGGCGCTGGTTGGTTTTCGTCAATATCCGCCAGTAGGGTAAATCTGTTACTACTGGATCTACCTGGTTCTTCGTCGATCTTCTAGGCGCGGTTAATTTTTGTTTTATTGCCTGCCGGATTACGCTGCGGGCTGAGCATGCGCTCAAATTGGATGTACCGATCCATTTCAGTCTGTGTGGCCGGGGCCGTTTTGGCACTTTCCGAAGTTGTTGTTTATGTACTCGCTGTAATTGTTGATGTCGTGGTATTTTGAGTTGCAGTGGTTGTCGCTGTGGTTGCAGAAATTGTAGCACTGCTTGTTGCTGGTGCGAAATTTGGTTCCGCCATTGGAAGGGGGTTTTTAAATTGCGAACTCTATGACGCGGGTGCCTTTTGGCTTCCAGCGGTTAGTAGAGCCGGGTTGCTCTTAATCGCCGATTTTTCCATTTCGTTATCGCGGGTTGAAAAGTAAGAGAAATGCCGGTTTTTTGGGTCCCTGAGCTTCTACGCTCGTTCTTTTGATCGTTGCTCAATGAGCTCATTACGTGGCCCTTATTTATTTAAAACAATGCACTAATTTTTGTTTTAGCACATTACAACTGTAAGAAAAAGCGTGACTATTGCTTTTCATAAATTGTGGTTAAGCGTCTTTTCGCTTATATTGGGTTACCCCAGATTTTTATACCCTTGCGGATTTTGGTCAAAAGTGTGCAACGCAGTGAAGGAGACATCTCCGACCCTATAAAGTATATATATTCTTGATCAGGATCACCTCCTGAGTCGATATAAGCATGTCCGTCTGTCCGTCTGTCTGTTTCTACGCAAACTAGTCTCTCAGTTTTAAAGCTATCGAGTTGAAACTTTGCACACATCCTTCTTTTCCTTGCATGCAGTATATAAGTCGGAACGGCCGGGATCGGTCGACTATATCCTATAGCTGCCATATAACTGATTGATCGGATATGCCATAACTTTGGTGTTTTTTAAGTTAGAGGGTTGGGACTTTCCACACATGTTATATTTGACCAAAATATCTTATGTACAAAATTTCATAAGGATCGGCCGACTATATCCTATAGCTGTCATAGAACGATCGGAATTGGCATAACTTTGGTGTTTTTTAAGTTAGAAAGATGGGATTTGGTATAGATTCTATTTTGGGGAAAACAATCTGATCTGCCAATTTTCATAAGGATCGGCCGACTATAAACGATCCGCTATATATCTAATAAAATAAGATGGGTGGCGCCACCTAGCGGACTGTAACTGAACTGCAAGGGTATATCAACTTCGGCTCCGCCCGAAGTTAGCTTTCCTTTCTTGTTTTTATATAAGAGTGTAATTTTTTAACGTTTAATAAAGGTATTTTAAAAATTTTTAAAACAAAATTTGCTCACAATTTAGTAACAAAAATCTGCACTTTTTGTTGGTTTGATAAGAAACAAATATTGCAAACAGACAAACTAAGGGACAAATTCATTTGGAAAGAGTTTGTGAAGCTCGTATTTCTTCTTCGGCTATGTAGTTTCTTGTCTATGTGTCCTCGTGTCTTCGCTTAGCCTTCCCTGTGCGGATTTTCGGGAAAATATCTCCGCAAAGTTTATCGATTGGAGACTGTTTATAATATTTCTGAAACGTATAACTTATATAAAATTGTCGCATAAAGCTGACGAACAAAGTATCGAAAAAATTCAATATAGGTGAACCAAATTGCACATAAATTGCACATGGTGTCCCCGCAGACTACATAGACAGCCCGATGTGTGCAGTATGACCTAGTGTGTCCATACTATTGGCTCGAAAAAAGCCTAGCCTTCCCTGTGCGGATTTTCGGGAAAATATCTCCGCAAAGTTTATCGATTGGAGACTGTTTATAATATTTCTGAAACGTATAACTTATATAAAATTGTCGCATAAAGCTGACGAACAAAGTATCGAAAAAATTCAATATAGGTGAACCAAATTGCACATAAAAAATATTTCGTCATTTTTCGTCACCTAAATTGCACCAATGCAGGTTTGTCGCCGGTATTTTTCCTCGTCAACATGTTTTTCTTTATATCAGTTGTTTTTTTGTATATGTAGATCTTCAATTATTTAAAAAAGGACACATAATATATAGAATATTAAAGTAACCCTCCTCTGGACAGGATATTCACAAAGTTAGCACTACTTAAAAAACTTTTTTTTTACAGCTGAAAAACGACCGCTTTTTTTAACGAAAAACGATTGTTCAACTTTGAAAAAAACTTGTCTAAAAAAACGTCTAAAAAACTTTGTGTTTTTTAGACGGACCTCACTTCGACGGGACATATCTTTGAAACTGCTCAATATTTTCTACTTTTTTTTTTCAAATGTACTTTCACATAATAAAGCGATATTTCAAAAAAATTCAATAGTTTACGAGAAAAACATTCGGGAAAAATGTCTATTTTTTGGCGCTCCAACTGCCAAATTTCATAAGGATCGGCCGACTATATCCTATAGCTGCCATATAACTGAACGATCGGAATTGGCATAAATTTGCTGTTTTTTAAGTTAGAAAGATGGGACTTGGTACAAATTCCGTTTGGGGCAAAATAATCTTATTTGCCAAATTTCATAGGGATCGGCTAACTATATCCAATAGCCGCCATATAACTGAATGATCGGAAATGGCACAACTGCAAGGGTATATCAACTTCGGCTCCGCCCGAAGTTAGCTTTCCTTTCTTGTTTTTTATTGCAACTATTATGTTGCAGTTCTCCCGGAGCTCGGGCAAAGCACGTCCGCTCAGTTCGGTAGTTCGAGTGAAAGACATACCTCGAGTGAGAGATCTTTTAGACATAAAACACCAATTTTTCGACCTTATTCAATGGTTATTAATGCCAAAAGTGTTTTTGGTTTTATCATAAGATGGACAAAAGAATTTAACGACCCTTATATTACTAAAAGCTTATTTATATCTTGGGTCCATGTGTGGGATATGTGCAATATGTGATGCATCAAGACCGCATTGAATCCGTGCAGAAGAATTTTCTAATTCTATTATTCGCTCTTAGGAGACTTAACTGGGATGCAAATCTTTACCTTCCTTCGAATCATAGTAGACTATTACTAATAAACTTACCCTCCTTAATAAACCGTTGAAGAATGCTGTGTGTCGTTTTCCTATACAACCTCATTAATAGGTAGATAGCATTTAGTATAGCTTGCATTTTTTAATACGCTTACAGTTAACGTTTCGAATGGAAGGACCAGAAGCTTTAGTCTTCTATTCTTAAGCCATTGTACTTCGTCAGCGAGATCCTCTTGGGGTTTTATGTTCGACCTACAATGTTCTGTATCGCATTATTTCACTTGCATCCCTTTTAAATATGAAAACCTCCATTTTAAATTACCTACAAGAACACACCAATTCTTCCTCGTTATCTTTATAATCTTTCTGTTTACATTTACTATCTCAAATTTATTCTCGCCATTCGAGCTGCACGTTATACAATTAGTACGTATTGTTAGTATTTTGTTTTTTTTTTTTTATGTTAAGCCTAGTACTAAATTAATAATCCCACCACCTAAGTCGATATAAGCGTGTCCGTTTGTGTGTCTTTTTCTACGCAAACAGTCTCTCTGCCATATAACTGATTGATCGGGAATGCTAAAACTTTGGTATTTTTTGTTTGACGAATTTTTATTTTACCATATGAAATGAAGTATTAAGTATTATAAATTATAGTATTATTTCTCTAAATATGATAATTGCCGAATCAGAGTTATTACAGATTGATCAAAAATGATATGCTCTGTTCTGCTCCCAGTTTTCTTAAAGCAAAAATATGAGAGCAAGATGGCATCAGAGCATCATTACACCCTCCCTGGTAATCCAAGCACTGGCTACTTGGACCTTCGACTCGGTGGATTCCATTTTGGGCAAACTAATCCGATCAACATATTTTCATAAGAATTAGCCGACTTATAGCAGCCATTACCTGAATTGATCGGAAATCGCACACCCTTGATATTTTAAAAGATTCTATAGCGAAATTTTCATAAGCATCATCAAACTTTACGAATATAAATATAAAATTTGACCTAACTGAAAGGGTATATCAATTTTGGCTCCGCCCGAAGATAGTTTTGTATTCATGACTTATTGATATTTAAAGAACCTAAAAACAGCTATTCTTAGAAAAAAAATTTGCTTACTGAGAGACGAATCTGCCGTGCTCTTAGATCTTCTTTTTCAAGGAAATCATATTCTTCATATACATCCATATCGTCATCATCGTCCAACTCTTCAAACATAAAATAATCACCAGTACGCACAGCATGCGGATGAAGGCGTAAGTCCCTGCGTTTAGGCTGAGGTGAACGAGTAAAATATGTATTCCGAAATTGCGATCTTTTGTCGGTAACAGTTATTAAAAAGCGGGTATTATTCTTTCTTATTTTCGGGGACTCTTCGTGATACTGTACTTGAACGGAGTCATTTTGGGATGATTGTGGTTGATAGCTCAGATCGTGATCTGAAATTAAGATATTTACGTAAGTAAAAAAAAAAATCAAGATTTATACAAAAATTGCGACGGTCGCAATTATTTATTAATTATATATTATTATAAAACAAAGGAAAGCTAACTTCGGGCGGAGCCGAAGTTGATATACCCTTGCAGTTCAGTCGCAGTCCGCTAAGGGGGCGCCACCCATCTTATTTTATTAGAAATATATCGGATCGTTTATAGTCGGCCGATCCTCATGAAAATTGGCAGATCAGATTGTTTTCCCCAAAATAGAATCTGTATCAAATCCCATCTTTCTAACTTAAAAAACACCAAAGTTATGCCAATTCCGATCGTTGTATGACAGCTATAGGATATAGTCGGCCGATCCTTATGAAATTTTGTACATAAGATATGTTGGTCAAATATAACATGTGTGGAAAGTCCCAACCCTCTATCTTAAAAAACAACTAAGTTATGGCATTTCCGATCAATCAGTTATATGGCAGCTATAGGATATAGTCGACCGATCCCGGCCGTTCCGACTTATGTACTACCTGCAAGGAAAAGAAGGATGTGTGCAAAGTTTCAACTCGATAGCTCTAAAACTGAGAGACTAGTTTGCGTAGAAACCGACAGACAGACGGACAGACGGACATGCTCATATCGACTCAGGAGGTGATCCTGATCAAGAATATATATACTTTATAGGGTCGGAGATGTCTCCTTCACTGCGTTGCACACTTTTGACCAAAATTATAATACCCTCTGCAAGGGTATAACAAATTATTGTTTTATTAATAGAATTAATTAGACATCTGCATGAAAAAATTCATTCCCAGCACCACAGTAATGTACAACAGATAATTGTACTCAAAAACATTGAGTCCACTTTTTACTGTACAGTATTATACATTAAAACCAAAAATTACGGTATTATTTACGTTGAAAAATTAGGGGTATCCCCATCCTTTTACAAAATTTTCCCCTCACCTCCCCACATAACCACCAACAACCACAAAAACACCACCCCCACCCCTAATACCCCCAATATCTAACCGTCCACCACCCAAAAACCCTATCACTATCCAAAACTAACATCCTACTTACACTATCCATGAGCCCAATCCCCCATAATACCATACAAGTTCATCCCCTCCCCCAACATTCACCCTAGTATCATGAATATACCATTTCCCCTATGCCCCCTACCACCAACCCCCCAACCACCCTACAACCAACAATTAAAAAAAATAATTGACCATCCTCACCCAGCTCCTCTTGCTCTGATTTCTCGCCACACTAGCTTAACAACGATCTCTCAACAAACAACTCCCCACTACAACCCGCCCTACACTACCTACTGAATACTCCCTTCGCCCATGAAACGGTAGAAACATTACCCGAAACATATACTTCTGGCACCCGCTTAAACGTGTGCCCCAAAAAAAAGAAACACAAATCCCCTGACCCCTCCCTTCCCTCACCCAACTTTCCTCTCGTGCCGAGATTGAACAACCCTTGCAGAATTTTGTATAAAGTTTAACCCATTTAAAAAACATATTTAGCCCATCCCGTCAAACACACCCAGAGTGGGGTTTCACGAGACACTTTCAAAATACTGATATCGAAAAATGGGATTTTGTGGGACTAACGATCTATAATTTAAATGAATTTAATTTTGGGTCTACAGCCCCTAAACTTTTCGATAACGGGGTTCTTAGTTGCCCAATGAGTTGCTTCAATGAACAATGAGTTGATCATTGCAAGGACACGTGCAAAGGACAAAGTGCACGTTGGCACCTAGTGCCAAGACCTACTACCCTATATGCACACTTAGTAATTTGATCCAATCAATAAGCATCAGCATGTCGCAATATACAAACCCACTAACCGATTTTCTCACCTACAAATAATTAGTAATAAGCATAAAACTATATCCAACCTACTACCTCGGCACTAGTCGATGGCTCCGGAAGCAGAATGACGGACTGACCGAGCCAAACCGAAAGCAGCCAGCGAAGCCGAAATGCGTGTGTGAAGCAGTACGTGAACAAACAATCTGAGTCAGCAGACTCAGAGGTGGGTGACCTGGTGAACTTTGACCTTTCTTAAATGTAATGATGTATAATTTAGCATCTTATATAAGAGTGATTCTTCTGAAATAAAGACAGTTCCGAAATCAGAGTCAATCGTCCCGTTACTCAGTGTCTGAACCACGGCACTTAAAATCAACCTACTTCGAGTGATCCTGTGTAAAACGGTTCACAAGTAGAATCCGCGGCATACCAGTCTACTTCTAGTGTTGCTCCCGTGAAACGGACCACATGTAGACCCCGCGTCACCTTATTACTTCGCGTGTTGCTCCCGTGAAACGAACCACGAGTTGATCCCGCGGCATACCAGCCTACTTCGAGTGTTGCTCCCGTGAAACGGACCGCCAGTAGACCCCGAGTTACCTAACTACTCCAAGTGTTGCTCCCGTGAAACGGACCACGAGGAAACCCCGCGGCATACCAGTCTAGCTCGAGTGTTGCTCCCGTGAAACGGACCACCAGCAGACCCCGCGCTATCTAACCTACTTCGAGTGTTGCTCCCGTGAAACGGACCGCCAGTAGGACCGGCCGATAAGGAATTAGCCGAACCACCGGTACTTGAGGAAAACCACCCCAGGACTTCAAGCACATCAACTCCAGCCTGATCACCACAGGCGTCTGGCCAACCCGAGCAGTCCCTTGCAGAATCCAGGTAAATTTAGTCAAGACTATTTACGGTCTTTGACTACGACTCCGGGACCTACCGTTACTCCCGTGAGTTCAAGTTTGACGTAGTTGCCGCCGGTATGAACCGTAACATAAAACGGCACTGTGGCACCTATAATAACAGGTAATATCTTATTTCTGATTGGTCGAGTTGAAAAAAATGATCCTAAAAATTGCACAACAGGTAGAACAGGTAGATATAAAACATGGTTTTTATTACCTTTTTAAAAAGGAATGAAATTGCGTAACCCAAAAGGGTTAAGGTACAATGTTTTATTATTTTGGATATTACCTAACTTGGCTATATAGTTGCAAATCCATTAATCCGCAGATCAGTCAATGACAAAAATTTATAGAGTGACGACGTTACTCTGTCAGATAGTGCGAAGTATTTTTTAACAGTGAAAAGTGTGAAAAGGTATTTTTTAAAAGTGAAAAAAATAAGTGTGGAAAAAGTATTTTTATACCAGTGAAAATTCCAAAAAGGAAATTGTGTGTTGTAAAAAAAGTTTTCAAAATATATTTGGAAAAAAGTTTGGTAAGTATTTTCCTAAAAACTCATAAACTTTCAGCTTCAAATTTCTTAATTCCATATTATTAACGTTTCTATAATAATTAATTTCCATAATTTTCCGTTTGTTTACATTTTTTAACTAGCACTAGGTAAAAATATGCCGCGTTTATCACAGTCGGAGCAACGCCGACGAGCTGCTTTAAATCGAAGCAGGGCTCGCTACGAGCAAAATAATTCACAAATAAGGATGCGGAATTCTCAGCACATCGCCAATGTTCGCGCCAATAACCCAGAATATCGGGAGGAAAGTCGGGCACAGGATGCCACAGCGCGTGCCCATAGGAGACGAAGCGAAAATATCCGTAACCTTGAGCGGATTCGGGATGCTGAAGCACATGCTGATCGGCGACAGAATCTTGACTACCGTGTCCCAGAAAGGAATCGCGACATGGAAGCACGAGCGGCCCGTCGAGAGGATCCCGAGGAGCGCCGTCGAGAGCAGGTACAAGATACTGCTCGCCATGTCGCTCAGAGGACCATTCCGGATTACCGTATTCCCGAACGGATTCGGGATATGGAGGCACGCGCGACCCGCCGCGAGGACTCCGAGGAGCGCAGACGAGAGCAGGTGCAAAATACTGCTAAGCATGCCATTCGGAGGACCATTCCGGAGTACCGAATTCCCGAACGGATTCGGGATATGGAGGCACGCGCGACCCGCCGAGAGGACTCCGAGGAGCGCAGACGAGAGCAGGTGCAAAATACTGCTGACCATGCCGCCCGGAGGACCGATCCGGAATACCGAATTCCTGAACGAATTCGGGATGCCGCAGCGCGCGCTTATCATCGGCAGGACTCGGAGGAACATGCAAGGGAACAGGAGAGAAATACTGAGGAGCACCGACAACGACGAAGGAATCCGGCAGCGAGAACGGGAAATGGACGCCAATAACAGGAGAGCAACCAGGAGCAATCCCATCGCAAGATCGCAGGAGCAACGGATGAACACATCTCAACGGCGGAGGCACTGGCGGAGATGATCGTGCAGCATCACCACGAGAGGATGTGCCACCAAAACACGGAGGCAACCATCGGAGCGATCCGGCAGAAGTTCTGGATTACGAACTTACGGAGGCTGCTACGAAGGGTGGTGAGCAAATACAATGTTTGCAAGCTGCGAAGGGCACGACCTACTCAGCCCGAGATGGGTCCCCTATCAGAGGACCGGCTGGAAGCCAACGGATAGCCCTTTAAGTTCACCGGATTGGACTATTTTAGACCGCTATTTGTGACGGTTGGACGACGCACGGAGAAGAGGTGGGTGACACTGTTTACATGTCTAACCACCAGAGCTATCCACTTGGAGATGGTTAATGATTTGTCCACCGATTCCTGCATAATCGTCATGAGGAACCATGAGGACGTGAACCCGTCGTCAGGATTAGAAGCGACAATGGAAAGAACTTCGATGGAGCCGACCGCGAAGCCAGCAGGTTCAGCGAAGTGATCGAGCCTGCACAGATCCAGGGCGAGCTGTCGTCCAAAGGAGTCGAATGAATCTTCAATTGCCCGGCGAACCCAGCTGAGGGTGGCGCCTGGGAAAGGATGATGCAGTGCGTGAAGAAGGTGCTGGCGCACACGATGAAAGAACTTGCGCCCAAGGTGCACGTACTGAAGAACCTGCTGATTGAGGCGGAGAGCATAGTGAACTCTCGAACGAAAAAAAGTGTAAACAGAGAGAGACAATTTGGCGGAATTAGACCGATTTGCGCCATCACAATAAGAGGGAAGAGAAACTGCGGTAGGTTAAAAACTAAGTAGTTGTAAAGACATATAATTAATGTAACTCTTCCAGAATAAAACCATCAACAAACACAGAACTCCAACTGTTGTCCAGCACTAGTGTTTGAAGTGTTTAAAGGCATTCCCGTGATCGGCCAAGCGGCGACAGTTTTCTTTTCGATGAAACGGATAATTTGCGGGCACGTATAACGCTTCGATTAAGTATTTACTTGGATTCACTATCATTTACTTAGGGAAGTTCAACTAAATAACTCTTCATTATTGTAGTCGAAATGAATTCATTACTCTTGTGATATGAAATATAATTTTTATACCCTTGCAGAGGGTATTATAATTTTGGTCAAAAGTGTGCAACGCAGTGTGAAGTGAAGGAGACATCTCCGACCCTATAAAGTATATATATTCTTGATCAGGATCACCTCCTGAGTCGATATGAGCATGTCTGTCTGTCTGTCTGTCTGTCTGTTTCTACGCAAACTAGTCTCTCAGTTTTAAAGCTATCGAGTTGAAACTTTGCACACACCCTTCTTTTTGTTGCAGGCAGTACATAAGTCGGAACGGCCGGGATTGGTCGACTATATCCTATAGCTGCCATATAACTGATTGATCGGAAATGCTATAACTTTTGTGTTTTTTTAAGTTAGAGGGTTGGGACTTTCCACTCATGTTATATTTGGCAAAAACATCTTATCTTCAAAGTTTTATAAGGATCGGCCAACTATATCCTATATCTGTCATAAAAGGATCGGAATATGCATAATTTTGGTGTATTTTAAGTTAGAAAGATAGGAAGTGGTACTGATTCCATTTTGGGCAACATAATCCGATCTGCAAAAATTTCATAAGGATCGGGCGACTATATCCCATAGCTTCCCATATAACTGCTTGATCGGAAATGCCATAACTTTGCTGTTTTTTAAGTTAGAGGGTTCTGACTTTCCACAAATGTTATATTTGGCCAAAATATCTTATAAACAAAATTGCGTAAGGATCAGCCTACTATATCCTTTATCTGTCATATAAGGATGTGTTTTTTTAAGTTAGTTGCATGTGGTGAAGATTTATATATTATTATTTCTCTATATATAAAATATACTATTTTTTTAAACTAATTAAAACAAAGGATTGATGCTGGTTTCCGTGATGTTTATTATGAATCCTCACATACTCAGCCCCCTCACCACGACAAGGTCTCAATCCACGAGAGGGAAATAAATAACTTAATCTATGTATATTGCACTTTTTTAAATAAATAATTTATCTAAATCTACAAGCATATTACTGATTTCTATAAATATTTACAATTTATGTTCATGAATTTAATAAATAAATTAATAATAAATATGTTAAATAAATAAATTAATAACTAAAGAAAATTCCATCATGATGACTGTAGATTGTTTTGTACGTAATAGCTACAGCATTCCTCAGCTCATTGCTCCTGGATCTGCATATATTAAAATCTCCCACTATTACCAATTTGCTATTATTATCTAATCTGCGTATTCTTTCTATATCCGCCATAACTTCATTTCGAAATTGTGTTATAGGATACGCAGGATTCCTATAAATAACAATAAAAGATGTATCAAGATATTTAAAGGCAATTGATTGATATATGGTTCTGGGATTTAAAGACTTGTTTGTCTGAAACAAAAACACTACATTTTCAGAAATGTTTTGCTTGGCATAAATAATTATTCCATTTTTCCCAAAACAATTTAATCGATTGCTATCAATTCTTTTTATAATATCGAAATCTTGCAAAGAGAAATCTTCGGTGGGAAGAGTCCAAGTTTCGACAAAACAAAGAACATTTGCAGAACAAATAATAGGGTCGTTAAAAATATCTTCGCGATGGCTTCGAAGAGATTCAACATTATGGTAATATAGGCAGCTTGCTTCGTTTCTTTTAACCACAAGCTCGTAATGCGTAGTCAAGAACTTTTCCTCTCTAAAATTTTGAAGTTCGGCTTGGACATTTAGAGCTCCAAATCTTGTTGGAGGAACAAAGTCGCCTATAAGGAAAAGTCCCGATGCGTTAGTGGCTCTACTGCATCCAACATATAGCGAAGCTCGTTTAATGCCTCTTTTAAGATGCGCTGCGACTTTGCTATATGTTGCTCCTTGGCTTTTATGGATGGTAATAGCCTCAGCAGGAACAATTGGGAATTGTTTTCTGTCAACAGAAGCATGCTCTGATCTTCCACACTGAAAAACTCGAGAGGCTTTTAGTATAGGAGTCCATTCGGGATCTGGACTATTTCGAACTTTTGATCTGGCGAGTGCACCAACCATGGGCTCGAAAAAATTAATCCAAAGTCGCGTTATTAAATTTGAGCCATTAACTACGCAATGGTCAATTTGCTTTATCTGACCAGTTGCTCCATTTACAAGTTTGTGTCAATATTAACGGTAACCATATATTTAGCAGTTGTTTTGAGATGAAGAACATATGGTAAACCCTGAGTTTCAGAGGTTTTCATATTTTGAGCATACCTTAACGTATTTTCTCTATTTCGTGCAGATATGTTCGCAGTTTTCACTGTATCAACTGCATTGGAAACCAACTCTTCCGTCCCAATTTGCGCTAATTTAATGGAATTGAAATGGTTTACTTCTTCGTTAGAAGAAAATAAATGAATGGCATCATCTGGAACTTCGCTGGGTGAAACAACTCTTTGCTTTAGGAGCTCTATGTCTGCAATTGTCATACAAGCCTCAGATAAATTATTTAAGGCTTGTGCAAATGCATGATCGCCTCTTAGGCGCATTATTTCTGTGAGCTCAAAATACTTAAAGTTGCTCCATAGGCTATTTCCTGCTAAAACGCTATAAGGATTATTCGTCCTCTCCGAAAATATCCAACTGTCTCCAACTGGGGAAAGCTGCTTTAGGTCTCCAAAAACTATAATTGATTTTCCCCCAAAACATAAGTCTGGGCATCGGAAAATTTGACGAAGCCTTTGATCCAAAAATGAAAGCATTTTTGAGCCAACCATGGAAATTTCATCAATTATAATTAATTGGACATTAATTATAATTAATTGGAAAATTAGGGGTATTTTGGGACCAGAAAATATGTTATACTTATTAATTTTTTATAAATACCCATAAAAGTTGTACCCTAAGTGAGTGACTACTATATTTTTAGTGCTATGAATTTTAGTTTGCTGTTGAATTTGCTGTCAAATTGAAACTGTTTCTTTTGGCTGAAAAGAAAACTTCTGGATAAATTGCTGTTGTGCTAATGGCAAAGTGAAAACGTCAGAATTCAAAACTTAACCCGAATCATTTTGGTCTTTTTGCTTGGCTCCCGCTCCGCTAGAAGGGCGAGTGGGCGCCTCATAGAGTTGATAGAAGAATTTATAGAAAACTAGCAAACCCGTCGAACTCCGTTTCGTCACCAGATGTCTTCGTTTTATGTAACATTTCGTTCGGCGATTAAAAGGTGAAGAAACAATTTTTTGTTTTATATTTGAAAAGAAACAAGAAAGGAAAGCTAACTTCGGGCGGAGCCGAAGTTGATATACCCTTGCAGAATTTTGTATAAAGTTTAACCCATTTAAAAAACATATTTAGCCCATCCCGTCAAACACACCCAGAGTGGGGTTTCACGAGACACTTTCAAAATACTGATATCGAAAAATGGGATTTTGTGGGACTAACGATCTATAATTTAAATGAATTTAATTTTGGGTCTACAGCCCCTAAACTTTTCGATAACGGGGTTCTTAGTTTCCCAATGAGTTGCTTCAATGAACAATGAGTTGATCATTGCAAGGACACGTGCAAGGGACAAAGTGCATGTTGGCACCTAGTGCCAAGACCTACTACCCTATATGCACACTTAGTAATTTGATCCAATCAATAAGCATCAGCATGTCGCAATATACAAACCCACTAACCGATTTTCTCACCTACAAATAATTAGTAATAAGCATAAAACTATATCCAACCTACTACCTCGGCACTAGTCGATGGCTCCGGAAGCAGAATCAGCGTGATCAGCGGGAAGAATGACGGACTGACCGAGCCAAACCGAAAGCAGCCAGCGAAGCCGAAATGCGTGTGTGAAGCAGTACGTGAACAAACAATCTGAGTCAGCAGACTCAGAGGTGGGTGACCCTGGCATTAACCTTAGTTTAGCACGTCCAGAACTTTGACCTTTCTTAAATGTAATGATGTATAATTTAGCATCTTATATAAGAGTGATTCTTCTGAAATAAAGACAGTTCCGAAATCAGAGTCAATCGTCCCGTTACTCAGTGTCTGAACCACGGCACTTAAAATCAACCTACTTCGAGTGATCCTGTGTAAAACGGTTCACAAGTAGAATACCAGTCTACTTCTAGTGTTGCTCCCGTGAAACGGACCACATGTAGACCCCGCGTCACCTTATTACTTCGCGTGTTGCTCCCGTGAAGCGAACCACGAGGAAACCCCGCGGCATACCAGTCTAGCTCGAGTGTTGCTCCCGTGAAACGGACCACCAGCAGACCCCGCGCTATCTAACCTACTTCGAGTGTTGCTCCCGTGAAACGGACCGCCAGTAGGACCGGCCGATAAGGAATTAGCCGAACCACCGGTACTTGAGGAAAACCACCCCAGGACTTCAAGCACATCAACTCCAGCCTGATCACCACAAGCGTCTGGCCAACCCGAGCAGTCCCTTGCAGAATCCAGGTAAATTTAGTCAAGACTATTTACGGTCTTTGACTACGACTCCGGGACCTACCGTTACTCCCGTGAGTTCAAGTTTGACGTAGTTGCCGCCGGTATGAACCGTAACATAAAACGGCACTGTGGCACCTATAATAACAGGTAATATCTTATTTCTGATTGGTCGAGTTGAAAAAAATGATCCTAAAAATTGCACAACAGGTAGAACAGGTAGATATAAAACATGGTTTTTATTACCTTTTTAAAAAGGAATGAAATTGCGTAACCCAAAAGGGTTAAGGTACAATGTTTTATTATTTTGGATATTACCTAACTTGGCTATATATTTGCAAATCCATTAATCCGCAGATCAGTCAATGACAAAAATTTATAGAGTGACGACGTTACTCTGTCAGATAGTGCGAAGTATTTTTTAACAGTGAAAAGTGTGAAAAGGTATTTTTTAAAAGTGAAAAAAATAAGTGTGGAAAAAGTATTTTTATACCAGTGAAAATTCCAAAAAGGAAATTGTGTGTTGTAAAAAAAGTTTTCAAAATATATTTGGAAAAAAGTTTGGTAAGTATTTTCCTAAAAACTCATAAACTTTCAGCTTCAAATTTCTTAATTCCATATTATTAACGTTTCTATAATAATTAATTTCCATAATTTTCCGTTTGTTTACATTTTTTAACTAGCACTAGGTAAAAATATGCCGCGTTTATCACAGTCGGAGCAACGCCGACGAGCTGCTTTAAATCGAAGCAGGGCTCGCTACGAGCAAAATAATTCACAAATAAGGATGCGGAATTCTCAGCACATCGCCAATGTTCGCGCCAATAACCCAGAATATCGGGAGGAAAGTCGGGCACAGGATGCCACAGCGCGTGCCCATAGGAGACGAAGCGAAAATATCCGTAACCTTGAGCGGATTCGGGATGCTGAAGCACATGCTGATCGGCGACAGAATCTTGACTACCGTGTCCCAGAAAGGAATCGCGACATGGAAGCACGAGCGGCCCGTCGAGAGGATCCCGAGGAGCGCCGTCGAGAGCAGGTACAAGATACTGCTCGCCATGTCGCTCAGAGGACCATTCCGGATTACCGTATTCCCGAACGGATTCGGGATATGGAGGCACGCGCGACCCGCCGCGAGGACTCCGAGGAGCGCAGACGAGAGCAGGTGCAAAATACTGCTAAGCATGCCATTCGGAGGACCATTCCGGAGTACCGAATTCCCGAACGGATTCGGGATATGGAGGCACGCGCGACCCGCCGAGAGGACTCCGAGGAGCGCAGACGAGAGCAGGTGCAAAATACTGCTGACCATGCCGCCCGGAGGACCGATCCGGAATACCGAATTCCTGAACGAATTCGGGATGCCGCAGCGCGCGCTTATCATCGGCAGGACTCGGAGGAACATGCAAGGGAACAGGAGAGAAATACTGAGGAGCACCGACAACGACGAAGGAATCCGGCAGCGAGAACGGGAAATGGACGCCAATAACAGGAGAGCAACCAGGAGCAATCCCATCGCAAGATCGCAGGAGCAACGGATGAACACATCTCAACGGCGGAGGCACTGGCGGAGATGATCGTGCAGCATCACCACGAGAGGATGTGCCACCAAAACACGGAGGCAACCATCGGAGCGATCCGGCAGAAGTTCTGGATTACGAACTTACGGAGGCTGCTACGAAGGGTGGTGAGCAAATACAATGTTTGCAAGCTGCGAAGGGCACGACCTACTCAGCCCGAGATGGGTCCCCTATCAGAGGACCGGCTGGAAGCCAACGGATAGCCCTTTAAGTTCACCGGATTGGACTATTTTAGACCGCTATTTGTGACGGTTGGACGACGCACGGAGAAGAGGTGGGTGACACTGTTTACATGTCTAACCACCAGAGCTATCCACTTGGAGATGGTTAATGATTTGTCCACCGATTCCTGCATAATCGTCATGAGGAACCATGAGGACGTGAACCCGTCGTCAGGATTAGAAGCGACAATGGAAAGAACTTCGATGGAGCCGACCGCGAAGCCAGGAGGTTCAGCGAAGTGATCGAGCC
This sequence comes from Drosophila ananassae, assembly GCF_017639315.1. NCBI lineage: Eukaryota > Metazoa > Arthropoda > Insecta > Diptera > Drosophilidae > Drosophila > Drosophila ananassae. The sequence goes on from NC_057928.1 coordinate 1,111,413, forward strand.
TGCACAGATCCAGGGCGAGCTGTCGTCCAAAGGAGTCGAATGAATCTTCAATTGCCCGGCGAACCCAGCTGAGGGTGGCGCCTGGGAAAGGATGATGCAGTGCGTGAAGAAGGTGCTGGCGCACACGATGAAAGAACTTGCGCCCAAGGTGCACGTACTGAAGAACCTGCTGATTGAGGCGGAGAGCATAGTGAACTCTCGAACGAAAAAAAGTGTAAACAGAGAGAGACAATTTGGCGGAATTAGACCGATTTGCGCCATCACAATAAGAGGGAAGAGAAACTGCGGTAGGTTAAAAACTAAGTAGTTGTAAAGACATATAATTAATGTAACTCTTCCAGAATAAAACCATCAACAAACACAGAACTCCAACTGTTGTCCAGCACTAGTGTTTGAAGTGTTTAAAGGCATTCCCGTGATCGGCCAAGCGGCGACAGTTTTCTTTTCGATGAAACGGATAATTTGCGGGCACGTATAACGCTTCGATTAAGTATTTACTTGGATTCACTATCATTTACTTAGGGAAGTTCAACTAAATAACTCTTCATTATTGTAGTCGAAATGAATTCATTACTCTTGTGATATGAAATATAATTTTTATACCCTTGCAGAGGGTATTATAATTTTGGTCAAAAGTGTGCAACGCAGTGTGAAGTGAAGGAGACATCTCCGACCCTATAAAGTATATATATTCTTGATCAGGATCACCTCCTGAGTCGATATGAGCATGTCTGTCTGTCTGTCTGTCTGTCTGTTTCTACGCAAACTAGTCTCTCAGTTTTAAAGCTATCGAGTTGAAACTTTGCACACACCCTTCTTTTTGTTGCAGGCAGTACATAAGTCGGAACGGCCGGGATTGGTCGACTATATCCTATAGCTGCCATATAACTGATTGATCGGAAATGCTATAACTTTTGTGTTTTTTTAAGTTAGAGGGTTGGGACTTTCCACTCATGTTATATTTGGCAAAAACATCTTATCTTCAAAGTTTTATAAGGATCGGCCAACTATATCCTATATCTGTCATAAAAGGATCGGAATATGCATAATTTTGGTGTATTTTAAGTTAGAAAGATAGGAAGTGGTACTGATTCCATTTTGGGCAACATAATCCGATCTGCAAAAATTTCATAAGGATCGGGCGACTATATCCCATAGCTTCCCATATAACTGCTTGATCGGAAATGCCATAACTTTGCTGTTTTTTAAGTTAGAGGGTTCTGACTTTCCACAAATGTTATATTTGGCCAAAATATCTTATAAACAAAATTGCGTAAGGATCAGCCTACTATATCCTTTATCTGTCATATAAGGATGTGTTTTTTTAAGTTAGTTGCATGTGGTGAAGATTTATATATTATTATTTCTCTATATATAAAATATACTATTTTTTAAACTAATTAAAACAAAGGATTGATGCTGGTTTCCGTGATGTTTATTATGAATCCTCACATACTCAGCCCCCTCACCACGACAAGGTCTCAATCCACGAGAGGGAAATAAATAACTTAATCTATGTATATTGCACTTTTTTAAATAAATAATTTATCTAAATCTACAAGCATATTACTGATTTCTATAAATATTTACAATTTATGTTCATGAATTTAATAAATAAATTAATAATAAATATGTTAAATAAATAAATTAATAACTAAAGAAAATTCCATCATGATGACTGTAGATTGTTTTGTACGTAATAGCTACAGCATTCCTCAGCTCATTGCTCCTGGATCTGCATATATTAAAATCTCCCACTATTACCAATTTGCTATTATTATCTAATCTGCGTATTCTTTCTATATCCGCCATAACTTCATTTCGAAATTGTGTTATAGGATACGCAGGATTCCTATAAATAACAATAAAAGATGTATCAAGATATTTAAAGGCAATTGATTGATATATGGTTCTGGGATTTAAAGACTTGTTTGTCTGAAACAAAAACACTACATTTTCAGAAATGTTTTGCTTGGCATAAATAATTATTCCATTTTTCCCAAAACAATTTAATCGATTGCTATCAATTCTTTTTATAATATCGAAATCTTGCAAAGAGAAATCTTCGGTGGGAAGAGTCCAAGTTTCGACAAAACAAAGAACATTTGCAGAACAAATAATAGGGTCGTTAAAAATATCTTCGCGATGGCTTCGAAGAGATTCAACATTATGGTAATATAGGCAGCTTGCTTCGTTTCTTTTAACCACAAGCTCGTAATGCGTAGTCAAGAACTTTTCCTCTCTAAAATTTTGAAGTTCGGCTTGGACATTTAGAGCTCCAAATCTTGTTGGAGGAACAAAGTCGCCTATAAGGAAAAGTCCCGATGCGTTAGTGGCTCTACTGCATCCAACATATAGCGAAGCTCGTTTAATGCCTCTTTTAAGATGCGCTGCGACTTTGCTATATGTTGCTCCTTGGCTTTTATGGATGGTAATAGCCTCAGCAGGAACAATTGGGAATTGTTTTCTGTCAACAGAAGCATGCTCTGATCTTCCACACTGAAAAACTCGAGAGGCTTTTAGTATAGGAGTCCATTCGGGATCTGGACTATTTCGAACTTTTGATCTGGCGAGTGCACCAACCATGGGCTCGAAAAAATTAATCCAAAGTCGCGTTATTAAATTTGAGCCATTAACTACGCAATGGTCAATTTGCTTTATCTGACCAGTTGCTCCATTTACAAGTTTGTGTCAATATTAACGGTAACCATATATTTAGCAGTTGTTTTGAGATGAAGAACATATGGTAAACCCTGAGTTTCAGAGGTTTTCATATTTTGAGCATACCTTAACGTATTTTCTCTATTTCGTGCAGATATGTTCGCAGTTTTCACTGTATCAACTGCATTGGAAACCAACTCTTCCGTCCCAATTTGCGCTAATTTAATGGAATTGAAATGGTTTACTTCTTCGTTAGAAGAAAATAAATGAATGGCATCATCTGGAACTTCGCTGGGTGAAACAACTCTTTGCTTTAGGAGCTCTATGTCTGCAATTGTCATACAAGCCTCAGATAAATTATTTAAGGCTTGTGCAAATGCATGATCGCCTCTTAGGCGCATTATTTCTGTGAGCTCAAAATACTTAAAGTTGCTCCATAGGCTATTTCCTGCTAAAACGCTATAAGGATTATTCGTCCTCTCCGAAAATATCCAACTGTCTCCAACTGGGGAAAGCTGCTTTAGGTCTCCAAAAACTATAATTGATTTTCCCCCAAAACATAAGTCTGGGCATCGGAAAATTTGACGAAGCCTTTGATCCAAAAATGAAAGCATTTTTGAGCCAACCATGGAAATTTCATCAATTATAATTAATTGGACATTAATTATAATTAATTGGAAAATTAGGGGTATTTTGGGACCAGAAAATATGTTATACTTATTAATTTTTTATAAATACCCATAAAAGTTGTACCCTAAGTGAGTGACTACTATATTTTTAGTGCTATGAATTTTAGTTTGCTGTTGAATTTGCTGTCAAATTGAAACTGTTTCTTTTGGCTGAAAAGAAAACTTCTGGATAAATTGCTGTTGTGCTAATGGCAAAGTGAAAACGTCAGAATTCAAAACTTAACCCGAATCATTTTGGTCTTTTTGCTTGGCTCCCGCTCCGCTAGAAGGGCGAGTGGGCGCCTCATAGAGTTGATAGAAGAATTTATAGAAAACTAGCAAACCCGTCGAACTCCGTTTCGTCACCAGATGTCTTCGTTTTATGTAACATTTCGTTCGGCGATTAAAAGGTGAAGAAACAATTTTTTGTTTTATATTTGAAAAGAAACAAGAAAGGAAAGCTAACTTCGGGCGGAGCCGAAGTTGATATACCCTTGCAGAATTTTGTATAAAGTTTAACCCATTTAAAAAACATATTTAGCCCATCCCGTCAAACACACCCAGAGTGGGGTTTCACGAGACACTTTCAAAATACTGATATCGAAAAATGGGATTTTGTGGGACTAACGATCTATAATTTAAATGAATTTAATTTTGGGTCTACAGCCCCTAAACTTTTCGATAACGGGGTTCTTAGTTTCCCAATGAGTTGCTTCAATGAACAATGAGTTGATCATTGCAAGGACACGTGCAAGGGACAAAGTGCATGTTGGCACCTAGTGCCAAGACCTACTACCCTATATGCACACTTAGTAATTTGATCCAATCAATAAGCATCAGCATGTCGCAATATACAAACCCACTAACCGATTTTCTCACCTACAAATAATTAGTAATAAGCATAAAACTATATCCAACCTACTACCTCGGCACTAGTCGATGGCTCCGGAAGCAGAATCAGCGTGATCAGCGGGAAGAATGACGGACTGACCGAGCCAAACCGAAAGCAGCCAGCGAAGCCGAAATGCGTGTGTGAAGCAGTACGTGAACAAACAATCTGAGTCAGCAGACTCAGAGGTGGGTGACCCTGGCATTAACCTTAGTTTAGCACGTCCAGAACTTTGACCTTTCTTAAATGTAATGATGTATAATTTAGCATCTTATATAAGAGTGATTCTTCTGAAATAAAGACAGTTCCGAAATCAGAGTCAATCGTCCCGTTACTCAGTGTCTGAACCACGGCACTTAAAATCAACCTACTTCGAGTGATCCTGTGTAAAACGGTTCACAAGTAGAATCCGCGGCATACCAGTCTACTTCTAGTGTTGCTCCCGTGAAACGGACCACATGTAGACCCCGCGTCACCTTATTACTTCGCGTGTTGCTCCCGTGAAGCGAACCACGAGTTGATCCCGCGGCATACCAGCCTACTTCGAGTGTTGCTCCCGTGAAACGGACCGCCAGTAGACCCCGAGTTACCTAACTACTCCAAGTGTTGCTCCCGTGAAACGGACCACGAGGAAACCCCGCGGCATACCAGTCTAGCTCGAGTGTTGCTCCCGTGAAACGGACCACCAGCAGACCCCGCGCTATCTAACCTACTTCGAGTGTTGCTCCCGTGAAACGGACCGCCAGTAGGACCGGCCGATAAGGAATTAGCCGAACCACCGGTACTTGAGGAAAACCACCCCAGGACTTCAAGCACATCAACTCCAGCCTGATCACCACAAGCGTCTGGCCAACCCGAGCAGTCCCTTGCAGAATCCAGGTAAATTTAGTCAAGACTATTTACGGTCTTTGACTACGACTCCGGGACCTACCGTTACTCCCGTGAGTTCAAGTTTGACGTAGTTGCCGCCGGTATGAACCATAACATAAAACGGCACTGTGGCACCTATAATAACAGGTAATATCTTATTTCTGATTGGTCGAGTTGAAAAAAATGATCCTAAAAATTGCACAACAGGTAGAACAGGTAGATATAAAACATGGTTTTTATTACCTTTTTAAAAAGGAATGAAATTGCGTAACCCAAAAGGGTTAAGGTACAATGTTTTATTATTTTGGATATTACCTAACTTGGCTATATATTTGCAGATCCATTAATCCGCAGATCAGTCAATGACAAAAATTTATAGAGTGACGACGTTACTCTGTCAGATAGTGCGAAGTATTTTTTAACAGTGAAAAGTGTGAAAAGGTATTTTTTAAAAGTGAAAAAAATAAGTGTGGAAAAAGTATTTTTATACCAGTGAAAATTCCAAAAAGGAAATTGTGTGTTGTAAAAAAAGTTTTCAAAATATATTTGGAAAAAAGTTTGGTAAGTATTTTCCTAAAAACTCATAAACTTTCAGCTTCAAATTTCTTAATTCCATATTATTAACGTTTCTATAATAATTAATTTCCATAATTTTCCGTTTGTTTACATTTTTTAACTAGCACTAGGTAAAAATATGCCGCGTTTATCACAGTCGGAGCAACGCCGACGAGCTGCTTTAAATCGAAGCAGGGCTCGCTACGAGCAAAATAATTCACAAATAAGGATGCGGAATTCTCAGCACATCGCCAATGTTCGCGCCAATAACCCAGAATATCGGGAGGAAAGTCGGGCACAGGATGCCACAGCGCGTGCCCATAGGAGACGAAGCGAAAATATCCGTAACCTTGAGCGGATTCGGGATGCTGAAGCACATGCTGATCGGCGACAGAATCTTGACTACCGTGTCCCAGAAAGGAATCGCGACATGGAAGCACGAGCGGCCCGTCGAGAGGATCCCGAGGAGCGCCGTCGAGAGCAGGTACAAGATACTGCTCGCCATGTCGCTCAGAGGACCATTCCGGATTACCGTATTCCCGAACGGATTCGGGATATGGAGGCACGCGCGACCCGCCGCGAGGACTCCGAGGAGCGCAGACGAGAGCAGGTGCAAAATACTGCTAAGCATGCCATTCGGAGGACCATTCCGGAGTACCGAATTCCCGAACGGATTCGGGATATGGAGGCACGCGCGACCCGCCGAGAGGACTCCGAGGAGCGCAGACGAGAGCAGGTGCAAAATACTGCTGACCATGCCGCCCGGAGGACCGATCCGGAATACCGAATTCCTGAACGAATTCGGGATGCCGCAGCGCGCGCTTATCATCGGCAGGACTCGGAGGAACATGCAAGGGAACAGGAGAGAAATACTGAGGAGCACCGACAACGACGAAGGAATCCGGCAGCGAGAACGGGAAATGGACGCCAATAACAGGAGAGCAACCAGGAGCAATCCCATCGCAAGATCGCAGGAGCAACGGATGAACACATCTCAACGGCGGAGGCACTGGCGGAGATGATCGTGCAGCATCACCACGAGAGGATGTGCCACCAAAACACGGAGGCAACCATCGGAGCGATCCGGCAGAAGTTCTGGATTACGAACTTACGGAGGCTGCTACGAAGGGTGGTGAGCAAATACAATGTTTGCAAGCTGCGAAGGGCACGACCTACTCAGCCCGAGATGGGTCCCCTATCAGAGGACCGGCTGGAAGCCAACGGATAGCCCTTTAAGTTCACCGGATTGGACTATTTTAGACCGCTATTTGTGACGGTTGGACGACGCACGGAGAAGAGGTGGGTGGCACTGTTTACATGTCTAACCACCAGAGCTATCCACTTGGAGATGGTTAATGATTTGTCCACCGATTCCTGCATAATCGCCATGAGGAACTTTATGTGCCGACGTGAACCCGTCGTCAGGATTAGAAGCGACAATGGAAAGAACTTCGATGGAGCCGACCGCGAAGCCAGGAGGTTCAGCGAAGTGATCGAGCCTGCACAGATCCAGGGCGAGCTGTCGTCCAAAGGAGTCGAATGAATCTTCAATTGCCCGGCGAACCCAGCTGAGGGTGGCGCCTGGGAAAGGATGATGCAGTGCGTGAAGAAGGTGCTGGCGCACACGATGAAAGAACTTGCGCCCAAGGTGCACGTACTGAAGAACCTGCTGATTGAGGCGGAGAGCATAGTGAACTCTCGAACGAAAAAAAGTGTAAACAGAGAGAGACAATTTGGCGGAATTAGACCGATTTGTGCCATCACAATAAGAGGGAAGAGAAACTGCGGTAGGTTAAAAACTAAGTAGTTGTAAAGACATATAATTAATGTAACTCTTCCAGAATAAAACCATCAACAAACACAGAACTCCAACTGTTGTCCAGCACTAGTGTTTGAAGTGTTTAAAGGCATTCCCCGTGATCGGTCAAGCGGCGACAGTTTTCTTTTCGATGAAACGGATAATTTGCGGGCACGTATAACGCTTCGATTAAGTATTTACTTGGATTCACTATCATTTACTTAGGGAAGTTCAACTAAATAACTCTTCATTATTGTAGTCGAAATGAATTCATTACTGTTGTGATATGAAATATAATTTTTATACCCTTGCAGAGGGTATTATAATTTTGGTCAAAAGTGTGCAACGCAGTGTGAAGTGAAGGAGACATCTCCGACCCTATAAAGTAAATATATTCTTGATCAGGATCACCTCCTGAGTCGATATGAGCATGTCTGTCTGTCTGTCTGTCTGTCTGTTTCTACGCAAACTAGTCTCTCAGTTTTAAAGCTATCGAGTTGAAACTTTGCACACACCCTTCTTTTTGTTGCAGGCAGTACATAAGTCGGAACGGCCGGGATCGGTCGACTATATCCTATAGCTGCCATATAACTGATTGATCGGAAATGCTATAACTTTTGTGTTTTTTTAAGTTAGAGGGTTGGGACTTTCCACTCATGTTATATTTGGCAAAAACATCTTATCTTCAAAGTTTTATAAGGATCGGCCAACTATATCCTATATCTGTCATAAAAGGATCGGAATATGCATAATTTTGGTGTATTTTAAGTTAGAAAGATAGGAAGTGGTACTGATTCCATTTTGGGCAACATAATCCGATCTGCAAAAATTTCATAAGGATCGGGCGACTATATCCCATAGCTTCCCATATAACTGATTGATCGGAAATGCCATAACTTTGCTGTTTTTTAAGTTAGAGGGTTCTGACTTTCCACAAATGTTATATTTGGCCAAAATAACTTATAAACAAAATTGCGTAAGGATCAGCCTACTATATCCTTTATCTGTCATATAAGGATGTGTTTTTTTAAGTTAGTTGCATGTGGTGAAGATTTATATATTATTATTTCTCTATATATAAAATATACTATTTTTTTAAACTAATTAAAACAAAGGATTGATGCTGGTTTCCGTGATGTTTATTATGAATCCTCACATACTCAGCCCCCTCACCACGACAAGGTCTCAATCCACGAGAGGGAAATAAATAACTTAATCTATGTATATTGCACTTTTTTAAATAAATAATTTATCTAAATCTACAAGCATATTACTGATTTCTATAAATATTTACAATTTATGTTCATGAATTTAATAAATAAATTAATAATAAATATGTTAAATAAATAAATTAATAACTAAAGAAAATTCCATCATGATGACTGTAGATTGTTTTGTACGTAATAGCTACAGCATTCCTCAGCTCATTGCTCCTGGATCTGCATATATTAAAATCTCCCACTATTACCAATTTGCTATTATTATCTAATCTGCGTATTCTTTCTATATCCGCCATAACTTCATTTCGAAATTGTGTTATAGGATACGCAGGATTCCTATAAATAACAATAAAAGATGTATCAAGATATTTAAAGGCAATTGATTGATATATGGTTCTGGGATTTAAAGACTTGTTTGTCTGAAACAAAAACACTACATTTTCAGAAATGTTTTGCTTGGCATAAATAATTATTCCATTTTTCCCAAAACCATTTAATCGATTGCTATCAATTCTTTTTATAATATCGAAATCTTGCAAAGAGAAATCTTCGGTGGGAAGAGTCCAAGTTTCGACAAAACAAAGAACATTTGCAGAACAAATAATAGGGTCGTTAAAAATATCTTCGCGATGGCTTCGAAGAGATTCAACATTATGGTAATATAGGCAGCTTGCTTCGTTTCTTTTAACCACAAGCTCGTAATGCGTAGTCAAGAACTTTTCCTCTCTAAAATTTTGAAGTTCGGCTTGGACATTTAGAGCTCCAAATCTTGTTGGAGGAACAAAGTCGCCTATAAGGAAAAGTCCCGATGCGTTAGTGGCTCTACTGCATCCAACATATAGCGAAGCTCGTTTAATGCCTCTTTTAAGATGCGCTGCGACTTTGCTATATGTTGCTCCTTGGCTTTTATGGATGGTAATAGCCTCAGCAGGAACAATTGGGAATTGTTTTCTGTCAACAGAAGCATGCTCTGATCTTCCACACTGAAAAACTCGAGAGGCTTTTAGTATAGGAGTCCATTCGGGATTCAAAACTTCGGAATTCAAAACTTAACCCGAATCATTTTGGTCTTTTTGCTTGGCTCCCGCTCCGCTAGAAGGGCGAGTGGGCGCCTCATAGAGTTGATAGAAGAATTTATAGAAAACTAGCAAACCCGTCGAACTCCGTTTCGTCACCAGATGTCTTCGTTTTATGTAACATTTCGTTCGGCGATTAAAAGGTGAAGAAACAATTTTTTGTTTTATATTTGAAAAGAAACAAGAAAGGAAAGCTAACTTCGGGCGGAGCCGAAGTTGATATACCCTTGCAGAATTTTGTATAAAGTTTAACCCATTTAAAAAACATATTTAGCCCATCCCGTCAAACACACCCAGAGTGGGGTTTCACGAGACACTTTCAAAATACTGATATCGAAAAATGGGATTTTGTGGGACTAACGATCTATAATTTAAATGAATTTAATTTTGGGTCTACAGCCCCTAAACTTTTCGATAACGGGGTTCTTAGTTGCCCAATGAGTTGCTTCAATGAACAATGAGTTGATCATTGCAAGGACACGTGCAAAGGACAAAGTGCACGTTGGCACCTAGTGCCAAGACCTACTACCCTATATGCACACTTAGTAATTTGATCCAATCAATAAGCATCAGCATGTCGCAATATACAAACCCACTAACCGATTTTCTCACCTACAAATAATTAGTAATAAGCATAAAACTATATCCAACCTACTACCTCGGCACTAGTCGATGGCTCCGGAAGCAGAATCAGCGTGATCAGCGGGAAGAATGACGGACTGACCGAGCCAAACCGAAAGCAGCCAGCGAAGCCGAAATGCGTGTGTGAAGCAGTACGTGAACAAACAATCTGAGTCAGCAGACTCAGAGGTGGGTGACCCTGGCATTAACCTTAGTTTAGCACGTCCAGAACTTTGACCTTTCTTAAATGTAATGATGTATAATTTAGCATCTTATATAAGAGTGATTCTTCTGAAATAAAGACAGTTCCGAAATCAGAGTCAATCGTCCCGTTACTCAGTGTCTGAACCACGGCACTTAAAATCAACCTACTTCGAGTGATCCTGTGTAAAACGGTTCACAAGTAGAATCCGCGGCATACCAGTCTACTTCTAGTGTTGCTCCCGTGAAACGGACCACATGTAGACCCCGCGTCACCTTATTACTTCGCGTGTTGCTCCCGTGAAGCGAACCACGAGTTGATCCCGCGGCATACCAGCCTACTTCGAGTGTTGCTCCCGTGAAACGGACCGCCAGTAGACCCCGAGTTACCTAACTACTCCAAGTGTTGCTCCCGTGAAACGGACCACGAGGAAACCCCGCGGCATACCAGTCTAGCTCGAGTGTTGCTCCCGTGAAACGGACCACCAGCAGACCCCGCGCTATCTAACCTACTTCGAGTGTTGCTCCCGTGAAACGGACCGCCAGTAGGACCGGCCGATAAGGAATTAGCCGAACCACCGGTACTTGAGGAAAACCACCCCAGGACTTCAAGCACATCAACTCCAGCCTGATCACCACAAGCGTCTGGCCAACCCGAGCAGTCCCTTGCAGAATCCAGGTAAATTTAGTCAAGACTATTTACGGTCTTTGACTACGACTCCGGGACCTACCGTTACTCCCGTGAGTTCAAGTTTGACGTAGTTGCCGCCGGTATGAACCATAACATAAAACGGCACTGTGGCACCTATAATAACAGGTAATATCTTATTTCTGATTGGTCGAGTTGAAAAAAATGATCCTAAAAATTGCACAACAGGTAGAACAGGTAGATATAAAACATGGTTTTTATTACCTTTTTAAAAAGGAATGAAATTGCGTAACCCAAAAGGGTTAAGGTACAATGTTTTATTATTTTGGATATTACCTAACTTGGCTATATATTTGCAGATCCATTAATCCGCAGATCAGTCAATGACAAAAATTTATAGAGTGACGACGTTACTCTGTCAGATAGTGCGAAGTATTTTTTAACAGTGAAAAGTGTGAAAAGGTATTTTTTAAAAGTGAAAAAAATAAGTGTGGAAAAAGTATTTTTATACCAGTGAAAATTCCAAAAAGGAAATTGTGTGTTGTAAAAAAAGTTTTCAAAATATATTTGGAAAAAAGTTTGGTAAGTATTTTCCTAAAAACTCATAAACTTTCAGCTTCAAATTTCTTAATTCCATATTATTAACGTTTCTATAATAATTAATTTCCATAATTTTCCGTTTGTTTACATTTTTTAACTAGCACTAGGTAAAAATATGCCGCGTTTATCACAGTCGGAGCAACGCCGACGAGCTGCTTTAAATCGAAGCAGGGCTCGCTACGAGCAAAATAATTCACAAATAAGGATGCGGAATTCTCAGCACATCGCCAATGTTCGCGCCAATAACCCAGAATATCGGGAGGAAAGTCGGGCACAGGATGCCACAGCGCGTGCCCATAGGAGACGAAGCGAAAATATCCGTAACCTTGAGCGGATTCGGGATGCTGAAGCACATGCTGATCGGCGACAGAATCTTGACTACCGTGTCCCAGAAAGGAATCGCGACATGGAAGCACGAGCGGCCCGTCGAGAGGATCCCGAGGAGCGCCGTCGAGAGCAGGTGCAAGATACTGCTCGCCATGTCGCTCAGAGGACCATTCCGGATTACCGTATTCCCGAACGGATTCGGGATATGGAGGCACGCGCGACCCGCCGCGAGGACTCCGAGGAGCGCAGACGAGAGCAGGTGCAAAATACTGCTAAGCATGCCATTCGAAGGACCATTCCGGAGTACCGAATTCCCGAACGGATTCGGGATATGGAGGCACGCGCGACCCGCCGAGAGGACTCCGAGGAGCGCAGACGAGAGCAGGTGCAAAATACTGCTGACCATGCCGCCCGGAGGACCGATCCGGAATACCGAATTCCTGAACGAATTCGGGATGCCGCAGCGCGCGCTTATCATCGGCAGGACTCGGAGGAACATGCAAGGGAACAGGAGAGAAATACTGAGGAGCACCGACAACGACGAAGGAATCCGGCAGCGAGAACGGGAAATGGACGCCAATAACAGGAGAGCAACCAGGAGCAATCCCATCGCAAGATCGCAGGAGCAACGGATGAACACATCTCAACGGCGGAGGCACTGGCGGAGATGATCGTGCAGCATCACCACGAGAGGATGTGCCACCAAAACACGGAGGCAACCATCGGAGCGATCCGGCAGAAGTTCTGGATTACGAACTTACGAAGGCTGCTACGAAGGGTGGTGAGCAAATACAATGTTTGCAAGCTGCGAAGGGCACGACCTACTCAGCCCGAGATGGGTCCCCTATCAGAGGACCGGCTGGAAGCCAACGGATAGCCCTTTAAGTTCACCGGATTGGACTATTTTAGACCGCTATTTGTGACGGTTGGACGACGCACGGAGAAGAGGTGGGTGGCACTGTTTACATGTCTAACCACCAGAGCTATCCACTTGGAGATGGTTAATGATTTGTCCACCGATTCCTGCATAATCGCCATGAGGAACTTTATGTGCCGACGTGAACCCGTCGTCAGGATTAGAAGCGACAATGGAAAGAACTTCGATGGAGCCGACCGCGAAGCCAGGAGGTTCAGCGAAGTGATCGAGCCTGCACAGATCCAGGGCGAGCTGTCGTCCAAAGGAGTCGAATGAATCTTCAATTGCCCGGCGAACCCAGCTGAGGGTGGCGCCTGGGAAAGGATGATGCAGTGCGTGAAGAAGGTGCTGGCGCACACGATGAAAGAACTTGCGCCCAAGGTGCACGTACTGAAGAACCTGCTGATTGAGGCGGAGAGCATAGTGAACTCTCGAACGAAAAAAAGTGTAAACAGAGAGAGACAATTTGGCGGAATTAGACCGATTTGTGCCATCACAATAAGAGGGAAGAGAAACTGCGGTAGGTTAAAAACTAAGTAGTTGTAAAGACATATAATTAATGTAACTCTTCCAGAATAAAACCATCAACAAACACAGAACTCCAACTGTTGTCCAGCACTAGTGTTTGAAGTGTTTAAAGGCATTCCCCGTGATCGGTCAAGCGGCGACAGTTTTCTTTTCGATGAAACGGATAATTTGCGGGCACGTATAACGCTTCGATTAAGTATTTACTTGGATTCACTATCATTTACTTAGGGAAGTTCAACTAAATAACTCTTCATTATTGTAGTCGAAATGAATTCATTACTGTTGTGATATGAAATATAATTTTTATACCCTTGCAGAGGGTATTATAATTTTGGTCAAAAGTGTGCAACGCAGTGTGAAGTGAAGGAGACATCTCCGACCCTATAAAGTAAATATATTCTTGATCAGGATCACCTCCTGAGTCGATATGAGCATGTCTGTCTGTCTGTCTGTCTGTCTGTTTCTACGCAAACTAGTCTCTCAGTTTTAAAGCTATCGAGTTGAAACTTTGCACACACCCTTCTTTTTGTTGCAGGCAGTACATAAGTCGGAACGGCCGGGATCGGTCGACTATATCCTATAGCTGCCATATAACTGATTGATCGGAAATGCTATAACTTTTGTGTTTTTTTAAGTTAGAGGGTTGGGACTTTCCACTCATGTTATATTTGGCAAAAACATCTTATCTTCAAAGTTTTATAAGGATCGGCCAACTATATCCTATATCTGTCATAAAAGGATCGGAATATGCATAATTTTGGTGTATTTTAAGTTAGAAAGATAGGAAGTGGTACTGATTCCATTTTGGGCAACATAATCCGATCTGCAAAAATTTCATAAGGATCGGGCGACTATATCCCATAGCTTCCCATATAACTGATTGATCGGAAATGCCATAACTTTGCTGTTTTTTAAGTTAGAGGGTTCTGACTTTCCACAAATGTTATATTTGGCCAAAATAACTTATAAACAAAATTGCGTAAGGATCAGCCTACTATATCCTTTATCTGTCATATAAGGATGTGTTTTTTTAAGTTAGTTGCATGTGGTGAAGATTTATATATTAATTTCTCTATATATAAAATATACTATTTTTTTAAACTAATTAAAACAAAGGATTGATGCTGGTTTCCGTGATGTTTATTATGAATCCTCACATACTCAGCCCCCTCACCACGACAAGGTCTCAATCCACGAGAGGGAAATAAATAACTTAATCTATGTATATTGCACTTTTTTAAATAAATAATTTATCTAAATCTACAAGCATATTACTGATTTCTATAAATATTTACAATTTATGTTCATGAATTTAATAAATAAATTAATAATAAATATGTTAAATAAATAAATTAATAACTAAAGAAAATTCCATCATGATGACTGTAGATTGTTTTGTACGTAATAGCTACAGCATTCCTCAGCTCATTGCTCCTGGATCTGCATATATTAAAATCTCCCACTATTACCAATTTGCTATTATTATCTAATCTGCGTATTCTTTCTATATCCGCCATAACTTCATTTCGAAATTGTGTTATAGGATACGCAGGATTCCTATAAATAACAATAAAAGATGTATCAAGATATTTAAAGGCAATTGATTGATATATGGTTCTGGGATTTAAAGACTTGTTTGTCTGAAACAAAAACACTACATTTTCAGAAATGTTTTGCTTGGCATAAATAATTATTCCATTTTTCCCAAAACCATTTAATCGATTGCTATCAATTCTTTTTATAATATCGAAATCTTGCAAAGAGAAATCTTCGGTGGGAAGAGTCCAAGTTTCGACAAAACAAAGAACATTTGCAGAACAAATAATAGGGTCGTTAAAAATATCTTCGCGATGGCTTCGAAGAGATTCAACATTATGGTAATATAGGCAGCTTGCTTCGTTTCTTTTAACCACAAGCTCGTAATGCGTAGTCAAGAACTTTTCCTCTCTAAAATTTTGAAGTTCGGCTTGGACATTTAGAGCTCCAAATCTTGTTGGAGGAACAAAGTCGCCTATAAGGAAAAGTCCCGATGCGTTAGTGGCTCTACTGCATCCAACATATAGCGAAGCTCGTTTAATGCCTCTTTTAAGATGCGCTGCGACTTTGCTATATGTTGCTCCTTGGCTTTTATGGATGGTAATAGCCTCAGCAGGAACAATTGGGAATTGTTTTCTGTCAACAGAAGCATGCTCTGATCTTCCACACTGAAAAACTCGAGAGGCTTTTAGTATAGGAGTCCATTCGGGATCTGGACTATTTCGAACTTTTGATCTGGCGAGTGCACCAACCATGGGCTCGAAAAAATTAATCCAAAGTCGCGTTATTAAATTTGAGCCATTAACTACGCAATGGTCAATTTGCTTTATCTGACCAGTTGCTCCATTTACAAGTCCGTCATTTGTGTCAATATTAACGGTAACCATATATTTAGCAGTTGTTTTGAGATGAAGAACATATGGTAAACCCTGAGTTTCAGAGGTTTTCATATTTTGAGCATACCTTAACGTATTTTCTCTATTTCGTGCAGATATGTTCGCAGTTTTCACTGTATCAACTGCAGTGGAAACCAACTCTTCCGTCCCAATTTGCGCTAATTTAATGGAATTGAAATGGTTTACTTCTTCGTTAGAAGAAAATAAATGAATGGCATCATCTGGAACTTCGCTGGGTGAAACAACTCTTTGTTTTAGGAGCTCTATGTCTGCAATTGTCATACAAGCCTCAGATAAATTATTTAAGGCTTGTGCAAATGCATGATCGCCTCTTTGGCGCATTATTTCTGTGAGCTGAAAATACTTAAAGTTGCTCCATAGGCTATTTCCTGCTAAAACGCTATAAGGATTATTCGTCCTCTCCGAAAATATCCAACTGTCTCCAACTGGGGAAAGCTGCTTTAGGTCTCCAAAAACTATAATTGATTTTCCCCCAAAACATAAGTCTGGGCATCGGAAAATTTGACGAAGCCTTTGATCCAAAAATGAAAGCATTTTTGAGCCAACCATGGAAATTTCATCAATTATAATTAATTGGACATTAATTATAATTAATTGGAATTGTATTTAAACTATCATTGCTTAAAGGTCTTAAAGGACCTGAGGCCTGATTGATTGGAAGAGAAAACACTGAATGAAGAGTTAATCCTCCAATCCCAAAAGCAACTTTTCCAGTTGGAGCACATAATAAAACTTTTGCTGAATCCGTAGCACCAGGAAGCTTTTTGGCTCGCCAAGTCACAGACTGATATATGGTTGAAATCAGTCTGCTTTTCCCTACACCGGCCCCTCCACCAACATATTCGTAAAATATATTTTTACAAACAACATTATGCATTACATGTGCATAATATTGTCTTTGTTTGTAGTTGAGGGACCGAGTTAGCGAGCAAAGGTCATCATTGGAAACTAACGGGGGGAGTCTAATTAATTTAAGTTCGCCATCTTCTTCAGGATTATTCGTTGCATTGTCATCCTGAAGAATATTTACGTTTCGTTCTATATTAGGCACTGCTAAAGCTCTAAATTCTTCGTCTAAAAATTGGGAGGCACGATCTTCCAAATTGGGATTATTATCCCCCCTATCCTCTTGCAAATCTTAAAGAACTCTTTCTAACTCCATATCATCAAACACATCATAGTTTCTTTTCATGATCCTAATAGATTCATGATTAGTTCTGAATGTGTTTTCAGCGTCGTTGGAAAGAAGTTCAGCTTCTTCATTTCGCCAAGGATAGAAGAGCATTAAATGCTCTCGGAAATAATCCGATGGTGAAGAGTTAATGCTAAAGCGAACCCATCTAAGAATCAGGGGATGCTTACGTTTCTTAACGTAACCAGACCCGTCCATCAGTGGATAGTTTTGCTCAGCAACTTCGTCTTCAACATCAACCTCCAAATCATTTGCTTCATCATAGTCTTCACCATGATTAGCGGCAGATCGTGTATTGCGCTTATGGTATTTATACAAAGCTGCAAAATCTGCTAAACAAATTCCTTCCAGCTGCTCATGCCTTTGCACATATCGGTCAAGAATATTACGCTCAAAAATATCCACCGAGTTGTTTGGTAGTCGCTCTAATTCTTCATTTGAGCGAGCCAATCGAACTCGTTTGTCTGGATGGCAAGTGTTTATAAAAATTGTACCTTCACTTGCCTCCGACATATGCAGACCCAAAATATTGTATGATGCTTCTTGGGCTGATATTTCTGTAGCGTTAATAAACTTGTTCCCTAGGTGCTGCAATTTCCTTTTAATAGATATATTCCCATGGCTTATTTCTGCCATGGCTTCACGGAGCAACTGCGAAACGCCTCTGTTTGATTTGTTTATGTAGTTAATGATATAACTACAACAGGCGTAGGCATCTAGGATAAATTGAATATCCATATTAGCTCTGTGTAAGCCTAGAATATCTCTATTATAAGCATTGAGCAGTCGGTCGGAAAATTGTCTGCGAAGGAAAGTTTGTGGCTTTTTCAAGCTGGAACGTAAGGCTAATTTGTAGGCTTCAAAATTAGTATCAAGGTGGGACAGAAAATATTCAAAATTATTAAATAAAGCTGCGTCTTCATTAGGAATGGTTCTTAAAGTTTCCTTAATTTTTTTGTACAAAGTTTTATGTTCTTCAACATTTACTTCGGTTTCTTCTATCGGATGCAAAACAAGCATTTCGAGGGTGTGGCATATTGAATCGGCAAAACTCTTGTCCGCGTAACTCTCTTAGGCAAGATGAACTGTGCTTGTGACGTTGATACTGAATTACTTCCTGTAGTTCAGGATCGTCTCCATTTGTGGTAATAAACCTATCGATAAAGTTTATTACTTGCTCGGTATTTTCGGTGTCGTCGAGCTTAGGAGCACCAGCAAGTACATGCCATGAGAATGCGGAGATCCTCTGTACTGAAATTCGATTCTCCAATAAAAATGGGAAAGATTGAATTCCCCAAATATATCGGTTTTGAACAATTTCATTAATTGTCGCAACCTGTAATCGAAGTATCGAGAGCACGTCACTGGATCGGATCGGATTAACCGAGCCTTTTCGGAGCTGGAAAAAGCTGCCGCTTCTTCCTCGCTTATAACCCTATTGTCCAATAGAAGAGAAAGGATAACTAAAAGTTCATTCCACTTAGTTTCAGCAGCGGAAAGAGTAATGAAGAATGTTGGCAACCCAAATTGTCGAATCATGGCGATCACTTTCTTTTTCTCAGCATCCCAATGAGCTGGTGCAGACCGTAAGCCTTTAAGGATGTGGTAGCCATCATCATGTTGCACAAGTCTATGTACAAAAGACTCATCTCGCAGATTACCAGCGGTAACTGCTCCGGATTTTTTGCGTAAAGCAATGGAAATTGAATTTTGTATACGCTGCATTTCGTAAAATTTATACATTTATAAAACTTTAGGAACCACAGCGCAACGAAACGGATTCGTAAAAACGTATTTGGGATCTGGCTTTTTTTGCATAGGTTGTATTTCCTTTAAATATTTCTCCGCAAGAAATAGTTGGAAATGAAAGTTCCTCTGCATCTTCGTCAAGCGTTAAGCTTGTTGGGCGGCGGCCTTCTCCCGGTGCCAATGCAATGCGTTGAATTGCAGTATCATTATTTTCCAATAATGTTTCATGACCTCCGGGATTTAAATTTTCTTTGAGCTCTACAGCATTTTGCGATTGGTGCTGCTGCTGAATAAGTTGCTCTACCGCTTCGCGATCAGATTCATCCGCAATAAAAGGAATTTCATTCCTTTCTGTGCTTTCTGTAGAGCTCGGTATTCACTAAGTACCGTACAGCTTCAAGGACCCGAGCGGGTCGAATAGTTTCAGTCATAAAATTGTGAGCGTACTCTAGCCTCCTTTTTAAATGGACTTGGATGACATGAGTAGAGTCGAAGGAGCGCGGAAGCGCAGTCACAATGTCAGGAACTGAAATTGGAACGTTCACCACAGCGCCTCGGATACCGCATTGCCTTTCATAGCCGAGAGAAATAATCCTCATAAAAGGGATTCTCGGTGAAATCAGGCGCTCTTCAAGGTAGGTGAGTCCATTTAAGGTTTTTCCTTGGTCGTTCTCAGCAAACGCTTCTCACTGCGATTGCCGTACTAGTGCGCGCTCAGCTTCAGCGCACTCCATCGACGTCAGTCCATGCTCCTCTCCATCGTATCGTAGTCCACGGCACCGACGAATAAATCTGAGCACCCATGCGATGCTCCTCAACAGTCGATTGTAGTTCGAGAATCTCTGCTGGGATATGAAATTTACCATGACCAAAGCAAACTCACATTTCATTTCCTCTTCGTCGGGCGTCGGAGGGATCCACCCCTCGCTCGATCTAGGCCAGCTCTCCTCTGGTCCTCGAAGAAATGGTGGACCGCTTAGCCATCTCGAACCGATGCTCAGGTCCACGGCCTTGCGCGGCCTCGTCGCGTCGTCTGCCACGTTTTCGCCAGACGGAATCCATCTCCACTGGGACGCCTCCGTGGATTCCAAGATCTCCGCCACTCGATTACCGACGAACTGTTTGTATCTCCGGTGGGTGCTGCTTATCCAGTGCAACACAGTCTTAGAGTCCGTCCATAATACGCAGCTGCTGATCGCCACACCGTGCTCTTGCTTGACGGTGTCCATCAGTCTCGTGCCCAATACTGCTGCCTGAAGTTCCAGTCGCGGGATCGACATAGTCCTCATCGGAGCGCATTTCGTCTTTCCTTCGATGTTGACGAGTCTCTTGAGCTCCATATTGTAGCACTCCGGCAGTCTCACCTCGTCGTCTCTCCATAGCAGTCCGGTTTCATATCGTCGACCTACTCGCTTAGTCGTCTCCTCCAGGATTCTCAGGGCCCGTGCGTCGCCGCCATCTGCGACTGACGGCGCCAGCTCCACTCCGCCAGCTGCGACTGGCTGTGCCGGCTTTACTCCGAAATTCTCGATCTCGAAATAATCGCTGACCCTCTTCTCCAGAAGATTATCCTGGGGCACGGCTAGGAGGCACGAACTCTGAAGCGGTGAGCTCACCTTTCCTCTCACCGGTCCATACACCACCCATCCAAGCGCGGTGGCTGCTGTAAATGGTCCTCCAGATCCATAGCTTCTTGTTTTGAGGGGTATTCCAAGATGCGCATGATCCAGTCCAATTAGGATCCTCGGCGTCGCATTGTTGTACGGCTTCACAGGCAGGCGCGCATTCGCCTTCACTGCCTGTACATCATCCCGACGCAGGCTCTGCATCGGAAGGTTCAAATTGGCTACTCCGTACACGTTCTTCAGCACATTGCGCTTTGTCTTGCCCGCTGCACTGATCTGCAGGCTGACCACTTTCGTGTGCTCTTTGGCAGATTTCCCACATAACCATTGCACGTTCAGTTGGCGACTCTCGCCTTTCAGGTTCAGGCTGCGGATGAGTTCGTCGTCGATGAGCGTGACAGACGATCCTTTATCCAGCAGTGCATAGGTGTCGACCTGCGTATTCTCCCCGTACAACGTCACGGGTAGAATCCGGAATAGTAGGTGGCATCCAATCGAATCAACGCAGCTCAGATTCCGATGCGTCAAATCGTGGCGGTCACACGTCGATCGCCTTTCATCCTGCTCACGCCCCGCGTCTATAACTGCGGCTGACGTGGGACGGCTCCTCTCGTTGGAATCCACTGGTCGTGGCATTCCACTCCGTTTGCTGCTGCTTCTCTGATCGCTCCTGCGGCCTCCCTCTGCGACGTACGGCTGTCTAGGATGTCCAGGTGACTCGTGGAGAAGGTAGTGATGCCTCATTTGGCATCCGTGGACGTTGCATCCGCGGCTCTTCCTGCAGAACCGGGACATGTGTCCGGGCTCCAGACACGAGAAGCATAGCCTCAACTTCCTCGCTGACTCGATCCGCGTCGTCGTAGAAACGCCGTTGAATTCCTTGCAGTCCGTCGCATATAGGGCAACATCTGGGGCGATCGGCATACCGCTCCTCCTCGCGAACACTATTCGCGTGCAGGATCCTTCGCTTCGGTTGCTCCTTGGCTCCAACGTCCGTGACAGTGCACACCAGTCTTGCGAATTCATGAAGCCATTCGCTTAGGTGCACCACTGTCGGATAAAGTTGTACCGTGACCGCGTGCTTCGCCCAGTCCAACCTCTTGCTCAGCGGCAACTTGGCGATCAGGTCCTCCATTGGGGTTGGGTTCCCTAGGTGCTGGCTGCCGATCGTGGTTGACTGCAGGAACGCTGCCAGGTAGCTCACCTTCGTCGCGAACGGGACGATCCTTGCGATGTTGGCCTCCTGAATTGGCTGCACATCGAGCACGCTAGCCAGTTGGCTACGGATGAGTAGCTCCGGACGTCCATACCGAAATTGAAGCTGCTCCATAACGGCTTCTACGTTGCTGGGATGGATGAGCAACGACTTCACTGTCTCTCGGGCGTCGCCTTTCAGGGCTTTCACTAGCCGCTGGTTGTTTTCCAGTTGTGTACACCGGTAGGCTGCCGTTGCCTCCGTGAACGCGCACAGGAATATTGGCCATTCCTCTGGCTGACCCTCGAAGGCGGGAAGATCAGGCAATCTACGTGGCGTCCATCCAGGTATGCTCGCCGTCGCCACTTCATATGGCAGGTGCGATGGTGCAGATACCTCCAAATTGTGTGTCGGCTCCCGTGGCGGATGGACATAACCTAGCCCAGGCTGCGCAGTGGCGGTCACACAAAATGGCAGAGAATAGCCCATTGTTGTTGTTGGTGTGTATGTCCGTGTGACAGGTTGCCCGTTTGCATAATGGCCGCCCAGCGCCGGCACCAAATTTACACTCAATTGTGGCGGCAAACTTGCACTCTTGCAAAACTTGCGCTGCTCCCTGGCGTGGCAGCATTCCACTCAAACATGGCGGTGAATTCGGCGTACCGCTCACTCCAACACCGCGTGCCCCGATTCCAAAGGGATTCCTGGCGGCCTCTGCTTGTCCTCCAATTGCCCTTGCCTTTTCCAGCTCCGTCTCGAGACGTGCGATCCTTTCCATCAGGGCCGCCACTTGTACAGTTGTGGGGTCTGTAATCTGCCCCGTTGCTTCGGGCTGCAGGTTACTTGCCGCTTTCCTGGCGGCTGTTCCACTTTCCTTCGGAGTCTGTGGCCGCTGCCGATCACCAGTCACACTCGCAGAGCTTGCCGGGGTGCAAGTTGCTGTAGCCGTGGTGGTCGCAGTTGCGGGAACACCCGAGGCTTCCAGCCTGGGGCTCCGCCGGGGCGAATGCTTCGTGGGCATCATCTTGCAGAGTGCGAATAAAAGAAAATGTCGCCGCTTGGCCGATCACGGGGAATGCCTTTAAACACTTCAAACACTAGTGCTGGACAACAGTTGGAGTTCTGTGTTTGTTGATGGTTTTATTCTGGAAGAGTTACATTAATTATATGTCTTTACAACTACTTAGTTTTTAACCTACCGCAGTTTCTCTTCCCTCTTATTGTGATGGCACAAATCGGTCTAATTCCGCCAAATTGTTTCCCTCTGTTTACACTTTTTTTCGTGGGACCAAATAACCTAAACTTAAATAATAAAGCTATCGACACAAATAATACTGCGGCGCTGAGATTAAACTTAACTAACTATCGATAACCCTAATCCGTTCCGCGACACAAACAAAGCGGATGGTTTCCCAACTCGTGAACACGAAACTTATAACTGCCCATGTGAAAAACAATGATTTTCAAAATTTATACCGCAAACACTAAGGGAACTCCCCTGCGACTTGTTAATTGTCATTGCGAAAGCAGGGTGAACTGGAAATTTCAATCTTTTGAAGTCAAACGGAAGATTAGTCGGAATCATTCGTATTCGAGGAATACATGCATTTTTACCTGCGTACTTTCCGTTACTAATAATTGCCTCCAAATAACGCAATTTCATAATATCTGTACCACCTTTAAGTTGGATATTATGTGGTAAAAGAGTTTAAAAGCTCCGTTGGCTATATCATCGGGATTTGTTATGGAATCAACGGATTTGTAAATCACCAAATCGCCGGGATTTTTTATTGAATGGTGAAATTCAGTGCGAGTTCATCAATGTTCTTTGGGACAAATGTTGGTATATTCACACTTAGTAATTTGATCTAATCAATGTCGTAGCATGTCGCAATACACAATAATCAGACCCACTAACCTATTGGCACACCTAGTAATAATTAGCAATAAGCCTAAAACTATGCACCCAGCACTAGTAGACGCCGACAGAAGCAGAAATCAGCATTATCGGCGGGACCGACTGACCGAAGCAAGTAAAAACCAAGCAAAAAAAGCAGACTCAGTGGTGGGTGACTCTGGCATTAACATTGGTTTTAACACGTCCATAACATTGACCTTTCTTAGATTTAATTATATATAATTTAGCATCTTATATAAGAATTGTTCTTCTGAAATAAAGATAGTTTCGAATACAGAGTATATCGGTTCGTTACTCAGTGTCAAGGTACGGCACTTAAAACCAACATACTTCGAGTGATCCTGTGTAAAAAGGACTACAAGTAGGACTCTCTTAAAGCTATCTACTTCGCGTGGCTCCAGTGTAAATGGAGAATAAGTAGAACTATCATCATCGAACCTACTTCGAGTGGCTTTTGTGTAAACGGAACGGCAAGTAGAGCTTCATTATCTAATCTACTTCGAGTGTTGCTCCCGTGAAACGGACCAGAAGTAGAACCCGCGGTACCCAACCTACTTTGAGTGTTACTCCCGTGAAACGGACCACAAGTAGAACCCGCGTTACCCAATCTACTTCGAGTGTTGCTTCCGTGAAACGGACCACAAGTAGAAACCCCGGACCATCTGTACTTAAGGAGAACCAGCCTAGACCTTCAAGTATCCTACATCAACTCCAGCCTGATCACAGCAAGCGCCTGATCAAACCCGAACATTCCCTTGCAGAATACCGGTACATTTAGTCAGAATTTTTATACGTTCTTTGACTACGACTC
The DNA here is from genome assembly GCF_017639315.1 of Drosophila ananassae. Taxonomy (NCBI): domain Eukaryota; kingdom Metazoa; phylum Arthropoda; class Insecta; order Diptera; family Drosophilidae; genus Drosophila; species Drosophila ananassae. Next base: position 1,135,935 of record NC_057928.1, read on the forward strand.
CGGGACCTACCGTTATGCCCGCGAATTCAAATTCGAGTGTCAACTTCAGAGCAAAATATTTAGTATGACCGCCATCTAGAAGAGCCGCCTCAATTCCAGATGATGCTAACGCCAAAGCAATGTCACATCTTGAACGAATAGTAGCCAAAATCAATGATATGACAAATTAAAAAATAGGTGTATTTGCAGTGCTCACAGTCCTGTTTAACATTAGGGAAGGTTATAAAGTTAGCGTAATGTCAAACACCTCTGAGTCTAAAGTTGGTTGAGTTTGTTGATTTTGCTGGTTCTTGCTTGCCCTGGTTATTTTTAGTGCTGACACTGCTGCTTCTACTTCTTGCGTAGATAGGCGCCGTCTGTTGCTGGGTTACGCGGTTGGAAATCAATTACAGCTTATTATTGGTGAAGAGGTTGGTGAAGATAGGTTAGTAGGTATTGGCATCCGTTTCTAACAATTAGTTTGTGACGGTTGCTTTCGAAAATGTCCGCACATTTCTTGCAACTGATCTGGAGGTCGTCAGCATACGTGATGTAGTTTTCAGTTCTGTCTGTTCCTTGGATTTTGGCATTATTTTCAGTGAAAATTTCCCAAGCCTCTTTGGGAATGGATAGTTTCATTTAAAAGTTTCAATGATTGATTTTGATTCGGCGCATCCATTTTATAATTCCGGATGCATCTTGAGATTTACTGCCCAATTTCTTGCTGGAAGTATTTTATTCGCTGCTAGCGTGCTAGTAGCTGGATGCGATCCAACTCGCTATTGAGAATGGTCAAACTGAACCCTTTTTTGATGGACTTAGAAAAGTGTAGTGCCCTTAATCTACTTTGTCACACTGTTGTGAAGATCTTATATCTTTCTTAGCAGGAGTCTTTTTGAATTCTGTATTATGGAACGATAGAACTTACTAATCGTTCCTTTATGTTTTTGTTCGATTTGTTATCCTGGGCTTGCAGGATCACGTCAAAGTCACAAACATGTTCATCTGTAATAATTAAGTTAAGCAAAGGGTACATAAACAGATTTTATTTTATTTTTTTTTGCCGCAACTTGCACTTGAACAAATTTGACGTGGAGAAAGAAAAGAGTTAAGAATAGGCTTGTCTGAGACTGACTTTATTAATATAAAAGTTCAATATTAATAGGTAATTGTACACATGCATATTGCTTGGTGGTAAATTAATGGAAATATAGAACCACGTAAAATTGATAAACTAACAAGTAACAATAAATTTAAAAAATTAACGATTATGTTATTTTGTCGATTGCTTTAAATTGGAATGTCTGCAGTTCTTGCTGCTTTATGTCATCGTTCTTTATGCAGGCTATGATCTTATATTTCCTTTGTTATGTATTGCGTTTTTGTTTGAATATTTAATGCTCATGACTTAACACTGGCACACTTGGAAACCTTAAATGAGCTCACAAATGACCATTCACATATATTTCTGTACCTATTTAAATTGCCGCAACGTGAAAGGCGTCTAATTATATCTCACATTAAACAAAACTAGCTGAAGTAAAAAAAATATGAACGCGCCCATGTTGGGCTTAATCATGAAATCGAGCTTGAGAAAATCGATCTGGTTGGTTATAGCTCTGGCGTCATTTGCGGTTCAGGATATTTTACTCGTAAGGATTTTGTGTAAGGTTTTATTGGCAAAAAGTCTTCAAACCCCATACGCCATACAATCAATTCTCCTTTCCGAACATCCCGTTTTTGGCGCAATCCTCCCTATTTACCCTTAAAACCAGCACAACACCTTGGCTACGGGCCCAGGCTATTATCTTAGGCTATTTGAACAACCCATTTTTATTTACTTACTAACACATCTTGACAACAACAAGTGTTTTTCCCGTACCGACATATCGCTGTCTTAGCATTTTTGTCTCACGGATGGACGCTGCACTGTTCTTCTGCAATTCTGTTCGCTTATATTATAGGCAAAACTAGGACCGTCATAGAAATGCCTCAAGGAAGTGATTCACACTCCGAGTATTACTTTGCTAGCTAGGGGAGAACATTGCAGATAGCTTCGGTGTACCCAGCTCCTAGGGCGTACCTATAGGAAAAGATACGCATTCCGAGGACTACCTTAGTAGTTACGAAAGTAGGATACTTGAAAGATTATGTGAACGGCTCCTCCAGTTGGCCCCTCAGGTCACACCGTAGATGCCATCCTGGAACTATTCCCGGAATGTACCGGTGGTACAGCGCCACTATGTTAAGATGTGGCCATATAGAGTAGGACTTATCCACCTTTCGCCGGCTGGCGTCTAGGTCTCTCCACGGTACTGCTGATTACGGCGGGATCCAATTTTCTGTCGATTTAATACTAGATAATATGAGCTAAACTCTCTTCTTATTTATCTTTTAATCTCTTCAACATGATATAATTTTTGGTGACTTCGTCTTCTGGTTTTTCGTCAATTTCGAGCAATGTTAGGGGACAAAACGCAACCTCAATGAACGCGATGTCGAATTTTGGGGCTATCATGGTCTCTTAGCTCGTACAAGAGCCCCTTCTCCGCAGATTGTATCGTCGTCCATGCTTTTGGATGGCCATTTATGTGTTATCGCGGTTCGTCTGATAGATATCTCGTATCTGTTCGGAACATTTGGTAGGCGTCAGGTGTCGGCTTCTTGATCCCGGAGTCCCTATGTCAAACCAAGTGTGCGCAAGCTGTGGCTCTTTTTTTCGCGGTTCCCACTGCATACGTACAGCCCACCTCCGTCCAACCGACCGAGGTACGCTGCCGCGTAACGTACGGCTCGAATCGCGGGATTAGATCCGAGATAGTTTAAGCGTATGAGGAAGATATCACGAGAAAGAGTGTTGCACAGATAAGGCGGTTAATATAAACGATTTAAGATTGTTAGTGGAGCAAGGTGACAAGATGTGGTAGAGACCATTGTAGTCCGAACATAATAACCTGAACGGATCGTGTTGGGCATATGACGAACTACAATGGCTGAGGAGTAGAGGACGAAAGTTAGGCGTGTTTGTAAATGCTAGCTGCCTATAATTCCAAAAATAAGATTAAATAGAAACATGACACCCAGCATCGTTATACGGTTTGTTAATGATGGTAAGTTAATTAGTAAAAGTCTACTACGATAAGAGGGGAGGTAAATATTTGCATCCCAATTAAATCTAAGAGCGAAAGTCAGGAATTTTTTTTGTACAGATTCAATGTGATCTTGGTGTACTCCGTATAGAGGACTCCAGACACACGATCCATACTCAAGAACCGGACGGACCAATGATGTATATAACGTTTTAGTTATGTAGGGGTCATTAAATTCTTTTGATCATCTTTTAATAAAACCAAGCACACCCATAGCTTTATTAACTATGGTAGATATATGGTCGGTTAATTTAAGTCTCAAATCTAATAGGACACCTAGATCGTTAATCTGAGTTAATCGTTCTAAGGCGTTCCCATAGAGAAAATACATAGCCTGGTGAGGACTAGATCGGTAAAAAGACATGAGTTTAAATTTCGATCCATTAAGCTTTAGGTTATTTGCTAAACACCAATTTTAAAGTTTATCCAAATCAGATTGAAGTCTAGACTGGGCACTAGTAAATTTATACTGAAGGCATAGCTTAACGTCATCAGCGTACATAAGTACAAGTGAATTGGTTAAGGCAAGGGGCAAGTCGTTAATAAACAGTGTAAAATGTAGGGGTCCAAGATGGCTTTCTTGGGGCACCACAGATGTTGCACGAGCTAAACGCGAGGTAACATCTTTAAAGAAGTCAAGTTGGGTTCTCCCAGATAAGTAGCTTGAAATCCAGATTTCACGCTACATGAAGCCATGCTGGCACGGAGTTATTATTGAACTACATAGGTGTTGCAAAAGTGGAGTGATAAGTTTTTCAAAAAGCGTAGGAATTGATGGCAATTTAGAGATTCCTCTATAATTAGCAGCGTCGGATTTTTTCCCTTTTTTATGCAGCGGAATAATGAAGGATTCCTTCCACATAAAGGGAAAGATCGAAGTTTCCAGCGATATATTAAAGAGTTTAACAAGCGGTTTGCACAGTGCCTCGGCGCAGTACTTCAGAACACAGCCTGGTACTCCATCAGGGCCTGGCGAATACACGGGCTTAACCTTAAGAAGATCCGATAACATACCACTTTGATCGAAAGATGGGCAAAATATAAGGTTGGCTGATTGGATATTATAAGTGTAAGGCTGAGCTAAACTGCTGCTAGGTGAATAGGTAGTTTGAAAAAACTGTGCAAAGAGATCGGCCATTGCCTGATCGGTGTTCGCATAAGAGTTCTTAAACGTAAGCAGTGGGGGAAAAGATACATGTTTACGCTTAGTGTTTACAAAGTTATAAAACTGCTTCGGATCCTGAGTAAACTGAATCCTGCAGCGGCGAATATAACTCCTATAACATTCTGCGTTATGCACGGTGAAATTGGACCGAGCTACTAAGTATCTTGAATAACTAACTGTACAGCCAGATAATCTATGTTTGTTTAAAAGTCTACTCATACTATTCTTTAAATTTATAAGGTGCCTTGTATACCAAGGCGGATTCGTTGAAGCGGACGGATATTTCCACGGCACGCAAGCGTCGAAAAATATGTTCAAAGTGCAATAAAATTTTTGTAATGCGATGTTTATATCCTCGCATGCCAGTAAATCAGACCAATCAAATTCCAAAATTAACTTTTTTAATTTCATAAAGTCAGCCTTAGAAACGAACTTTCTGAGATTTAACTGTAGACTTAAGGTCAAAATAGTAATTATTTTCGATTGAAACCTCAAGAGTGGGATGATATGGATCCTCCGGGTTAGAAAGGGGCAAAGTTCTGGAAAGAGTAATTCCATCAGGATCAGAAACGAAACATAAGTCCAACAGCCGACCCGAAGAATTTCTAACGTGGTTAATTTGCCCGAGTGACATGTCGAACATGCCCTCAGGGAAGTCATGGTGGGAGTTAAGCTGTAAAGACGGTGAATTATCAACATTTGATTACATAAGTTCTGGGATATTAAAGTCACCCAGAGCTATCAGCTGGAAAACCAAACGAATAGCGGACAAATGTTGCCAGTATGTTGGCGGTTCGGACGAAGGTGGTATGTACAAACATGTAACATACAAAGATTGATGGGACAAAGTGATTTTGATGCAAAGAAATTCAATGTCACCAAACTCTTGTGATTTTACCTCTTCAGAAGCGAATTTGGAGTCTACAGAAATTAGCACTCCTCCTCCGCTTCGCAAAGTTCTATCACATCTAAAAGTGGTGTACCTACTAGGAAAAACTTCGGAGCTTAAGATCTCCGGCTTTAACCAAGTTTCTGTAAATACAATAATGTGGGATGCAAAAGAAGAACTATCAGAATACAGTTTGGGAAGTTTACTACGTAACCCTCTTGTATTCTGATAGGTAAGTGTTAATGAAGACATTAGTTTTTTGAGATTGAGGAAGATGAGGTGAAAGGTTGATCAGTGGCCTTAACATGTGGGAGTTTTACACCCACAGGTTTGGTTATCTTTTTTTTCACCGTACTTGGCTGATGTTCTTGGACGAAAATGTTCTCTGGCCAAAAGCTGGCGGAACAGATCGTCTTGAACATATGCAAGGGCACACGTATTTTGAAAGATGACGTGTGCCTGGTGTAAGAATATTTGAATTTTGTAATATCCACCACCTTTATGTCGGCTTTTACTTTGGCTTTGATGTAAGCCGAGATATCAATCTCCGAAGTATCAGGGGCAAGCCGGGAAACAAAAATGTGTTTTGATGGTGGGATCACCTGCAAGGGTTTTGGTGCCGCCGTAACTAATACTGCGGCATCAGTGCGTACCGGGGGTCCGGACGGTTGACTTCTTTGTTTGGTGACTGTTATAAGAGTTTGAATTATTGGGTATGGAATCACTTGAAGCGATGCCACAGAGGACATATCGGACAATTGCTCATTAATCCTCAGATATTCGGAAGCCGAATTTTTCTCAGGTCCGGCCCTTTGGGGTGGCCAGAGATATAAGCGTCTGCATAGTTGTCGGCTGAGCAGGATGAAGATTATTCGCCACAAACACATCACTAAACGAGGATTTCTTGCGCTTTAGAGACTCATTTAGTAGTTGAAGAATACTAAACTGTGAATCGAGCGCACAGATTGATTTTACGAAAACCGCTAATCAACTTGAATCCACATTTAGTCTGCCTCATGAACGATCTCATTTCGTCCTGAACAGCACGACAACCGTCACAGAAAAAGTGGAGACCAGACCTACGTGAAAGCACGTAGCATCTCGGTGAAACCCTTGCTCCAGCGGCAGCACAAGGAGCCCTTGCGGCTCAAATGGAAGAGAGGGGGTATTCTATGACCCCCTTGCATCACCGCCCTAACCTAACCTAACCTAACCTAAATAATTAATTTATTAATATTATTTGTTTTGATTATGAAGGAACCTTAAACCACTGTACCAGGGAAACGAAAGGGCGAGATTAAAGAGAGCAGTTAGTGCGAGTCAGTAAGATGCAAATAATAGAGATAAGAATCTCTATTGAGCGAGAGTAGAAGCAATAGAATAGAAGCAACACCGTAAGAGATGAAGAAGAAGAGCAGGGTATATGTTTGGAAGAATGATCAAATTATTATTTTACCTCCAAATATATCACTGCACACGCAAAGCGTTACGGATCTAAAAATTGCAATTTTTTTTTAATATTTTATGTGTGTAAAGTGTGGTGTATGCACACATGAGTTTTTGTTACACAAAATATATATTTAGCGACAGCACTTTTTACATAACAATGTACTCAGCGACAGCGTGCCAAATGCCCAAACACATTTCAACTGCATACGTAATATGATATGCAATTGCATTCACCATTTAGAACCGAGTCAGCATGGTTCCCACGCTGACCACATATATACATATGTGCATGCATAACTCTCTGCCCGTTTCTACATACTGTAACTTTACTTATATATAAAATATATAAAACGGCTGATCTGCCGCTGCGCCGACAGCTAGCAAGCCTTAGTGTAAGAAAACCATAATTCATTCGAATAAAGACATAGAACTGGACAAGTCGCACGCTTTTTAACTCTACGTGGCATCCAGTGCGTTATGGCATAACCATAGGAGCCATAGGATTGGATGTCACAATTGATTTAACTTTACAAAAGGAATAAACACCGACTGTTTATGGAAAGCTTAATACAAATTGTATAAAAACGCAGTGCGCACACAAAAAACAGGTCCGTCCGCTTTAAGATAAAGAGAGGAAGTAACCTGGTAAGATAAAAGCAGAGCTGTCCTCGGTCATCTCAGATACGCTGGAGTTGATCGCTAGCATGATTTCTGGCAGTAGGGATAGATACTTGGGATAGTATTATTGTTTTAATGGTTTAGTTTACTCACTCGGTATTAGATCCACTTCCATCGACTTCATGAAGGTGCGAACACTCTACTTGTGACTTGGGTACCATTATCGTATACCAGTTGTTTTGAAGCCCCAAATTAATCGATAATCGTTTCCCGGAAGGCCCGTATTAGGGTCGCCGAGGTAGCTTTTACTCAAATGAACTCGATCCACCCATTTGGCAAAGACATCAACAAAAAATTCGTATTGTTGTTCATTAGTCGTATCGGCGGATGTGCACTTGGTAATTGAGGTCAACGTTCTCATACAGGCTGTGTAATTCCTTTTTTTTGGTTTATCCTGCGTGTCGCATGAGGACGCCAAAATCCAGCTCAAATTTGAGGATTTTTTTCCAGTCGCTGCATATATCGCGGGGGATAAAAGAATTATAAAAATGCCTTTCTGAATTCGTCCTAGCTCAATTTATAAAGGCAGCTGGTTTGGAACCATCTGTCCACCAGTTCCGCCTTCGCGTATGGGAGTAGGTTCTGGTCAGTTCCGTTAGACAGAGCTCACCCTTCTGTCCGATGAAAACGAGTGCGTCTGACCGTTGAATTGTAATTCCCATTTCCTGATTCTGTCAGGGATAAAAAATGGCTCACATGATGATCGGGCGTGGCTTTTCCACCGCGAAACCATGACAAAGATATGACTATCCTAGGGGGTCAAAGGGGCGTGGCACTGGGACGCTAGTCACTCGTTTTAAGGTGTGCATGTGTGAGTTACAGGCGTGGCTCTTAGATGGTTCGCCGGGCGAAAGAAATTGCATAGCGTGGGTTTCACCGAGGACGGTGGTGTTCCCACCCGTGGGCGTTATCATAGTTCATAGTGGAAATGTCTGTTGCGTAGTTTTAGCCCATATAAAAAAGTTCCGCCGCCGATTGTCGACTTTTTATGCTCTTTGGTTTTTTTTTCCTTATATTCCTTCGACGCATGGGCAGGTTTGATGGACTTGTTGTATGACACTTGTTTGCTGTCATGTTTGACAATGTTAGAAAACGATGTTTTCTTTTCACTTATCAATTTCACTAGGTCATTTATTTTGGCCTGAAAGGTTCTAATTTTCCTGGAATTCTCCCCGCAAAGTCACAGCTCGGACGCCACTTGTAACATAGTACTTAGGCAGGGCCAGGTCTCAGCTGGCTCATTTCTGCATTTCTTGTCTGCTTTTCAATAAGTTCTTAGTTTTGTATGGTTTCTTTTTGAGGCTTGTTGGGGAAGATGTCTCTTCAGATTTGAGGCGATCCTCGTCAAAGCGCCGACAGTCAAACCATAACTACCTCTTGTAAGGGTATCAGGGACCAGCAATCACCAACTCTGCTTCACCCCGACACCGTCCTGAAGGCTCATGACGTGCGTAGCGCACAAAGACGGTAGTCGGCCTTAATGCCTCGCGCGTAAGACCGCACTTTCATTGCCTCAGCCCACGCCGGAGCGGCATGCAGAATTTGGGAGCTCACCAAGCTCGTGATGAGCTTACGCCTTTCTTGCTTAGGGCATCTAAACCTTAGGAAGAACGAGGTAGCACCCTCGGCGACTCGCTTGCTCTTTTGTGAGCGTACTCCAGATGTTCCCGGAACGATAGCCGCGTATCCAGCATCACCCCAAGATATTTGATGGCTCCCCTTAAGGTAATGGCCTTAAGGTAATGGCTTCGACCTTCTTTCAGCTGGAGATCAGCATGGCTTCCGTCTTATGAGGTGCCAATTGTAGGCCGGTGGTGGACAGCCTCCGCAATCTCGACCACGAAGTTCGTTTAAGCTTCCACCTCCCCTACTGTCCCCTACGACCACTATGGCTACATTGTCGGCGAATCCTATGTTTTCGTAACCTTCCCTGGTTGTTCGTCTCGTAGAGGGCAAATACCGCCCCAACTCGGTCACCAGAGAGCCCTTTTGCAGCATGCACCGCCACGGCGGAGAGGTTGGAAATCGGTCCGATCAAAAGAGGAGGTGTCAAGAGAAAGCAGCGCTTACCCCCTGGCCCTAGAACTTCCGTTGGAGACCACGGGCCCAACCTGCCGTCAAGCGGAGCCTTGAAGATGCCCTCACCCCTACATCGCTGGTGTGCCTTAGTTCGTATTCAGCAATGACCTCAAAGTTTTTGTTCCATCGCAGGGCTGTAGAACAGAGCGATCACCGTGGCGCTTCCTGACACACGTCCTTTCTGTTCATAGAAGCGGAGGAACGGAACCAGTAAGCAGTGGATGCATTCAAACGGGTCGCAGAGCTGGTAGGGTTGATGACGAGGGTGCGGCACTATGGACCGCAAAACCTCAAAAATGATCCGCCTTGAAATGTCGAAAGCGGAGATAAACAGGGCAGCGAGGATCCCAACTTGTTACGAACTTACATACTATGTGTATTAAAGCCATTTGGTTTTGGGCGACATCAGCCTATGGGGGTGTCTGATAACTTTAGGTCTTTGAAGAAGAGTTATTCGCACAGGGGAATAGTCCAATGACAAGTTCGAAAGCACTTTGGCACTTATTAGATTGCGTGATATGTTTTTCTTCACCGCAAAACGATTTAGGAGCTTTGGAAGTCTGCTAGCCAGTATGTGGGACTGCCAGGGACTGTCTATTTTGTTTCTCTAAATTTTAATTGCATTGTACAATTCATTTAATATCATTTAAGTTAGAGCTATCAGACCTGGCACATAGACTCCTATGATACCTTCGCAGGTCAAGCTTATGTAAAAATTTTGCTACGCCCCACTTTGCCACCAAAAATAAAATCTTGATGTAGCGCCAGTTCAGGCATGATTTTTGAATAAGGGTACATACACAACTTAACCATTTAGAGAAACCTGGATATATGAGAAGAAATTGAAGAAAAGAACAAAAACAAATATACAGCCTGAATCAATAAATAAAATAAAAGTAAATCATTTTAAAATTTAAATTAGACTTACGCCTATAGTTGTTTTTGTTGCTAGCTCGAATTCGTTCCATTTTAGCTTTCACGCTCTCTAATACATTTTTTTCATATTCTCTACGGTCATAAATTTGCTTATAATGTAAGTTTTCAATTATAGCTGCACCGCTGAAAATAAATGAAATCATTTGAAATTTTATTGTAGAAAAAGCTCATTCGATAATAATCATAATAATACATAATAATCATATATGAATCATCTTCAATAGTATAAAGAAACTGGAAAAACCCTTTAAGTATTGTAACGAACTGTTTTGCTATGTTTTGCTCGCAACAAACGCCGCGGCTGAGGGTACGTTCCACCGAATTTATAGATTCGACGTGATTGCCCGAGCCCAGAAATAACACGTTATTGCTTCTTTTCAAATAAATCCCCTTTATTGTAATTAATTTACAAAGGAATAAAGAGAATCTCACCGGCTGTCCGGCTCAGCCGACCGACCGCTCGCCCTCCCGTCGATCCCCGATCCCCGCTCCGGGTTGGTGCCAATACGCACGCCCTCCCAAAGCTTGCGCCCGGCAGGTCGTGCGGTCTTGGTGCCTGGCGCCGAAACGGCTCTCGGTTCCCTTCGTTCGGACTCACGGACTCTGTTTGCGGGGCCTGTGTTGCTGCTTGTCGTCTTCTGCTGCCGCTGCCTGTCCGTCGCTGCTGCTCCCTCGTCGTCGCTGCTCTACCGTTGCCGCTGCTCCCTCGTCGTCGCTGCTATACTGCTGCCGCCGCTCCCTCGTCGTCGCTGCTATACTGCTGCCGCTGCTCCCTCATCGTCGCTGCTGCCGTCGCAGTTTCTCCGTTTGGGGTGCCGTGGACTCGGAACCTTTGGCTCGCCTGGATTTGCCCTTTCGCCGTGGCCGGCACCTAATCCGTGTTAACAGGCCGAGTGGCTCACCACCCAGGCATACGCCGGGCAGGATATGCTCATCGCTGCTTAGCGGCCGGATCAGGGCACGAAGGGCCTTCCTACTGTACAGGACACGCCCCCGGTCGCGTTCGCCACTCGCCTCCAAACACCTGCGTGCCTACGCCCCGCAGGATCTATGGTAGGCCAGAGGTTTGGGCGTCGCGTCTCCTTTGACTCCAGGTGATACGCTGTGCATACGCTCCAGCGCCTGGATCAGGATTATCTTGACTTCCCGGGGTGTCCCTGCCTGGTTTCACTGTTGGGCTTGAGTTCCCGAGTTGGCTATCCCTCGCGTTAAAGGATCACACCTGGATCGAACGGACAGGAGCAGACAAGGCGTACGCCAGGCTAATCCATCGTTGCCGCTACTACACCAGGATACCTGTCGTGTCCGGGAATAACTCCAAACGACTCTTTTACCCTTGGGCCTTAGCTTTGCCGCGGATCCCTGATCCTTTTCCCCTTGCTCCTTGCTCGATTCGCGTACCGCCGCCGGACTTACCCACAGGGGGTCCTTAAGCTATTTGTCGTAGATCCTTGCTCACTCGCTTTAATAGCCCGCACTTAGGACTGTCGGACTTACCCACGGGGGGTCCTTCAGCCTGTACTCCTAACTCTTCCAAGGAAACTTCCCAACTTGAATGGCAGACTTACCCACGGGGGGTCTTTCACTCACTCTCCCAGCTTCCCTAGAAGACTCGGCCTCGATTCGCTCCAGGGGCCCTCCTTATATAGTGCCAGAGGCGCCCGTTAATCCTTGCAAATCTACTTCCTGCCGTTAATCCTCCGCTCATTCACTTTCTCCGTTAGCTTTCTCCAATCCCGCCGTCTTTCTATTGGCGGTCTTTCTTTATTGTCCCTCCCCCGATTGCCCCGCTTGGGCCTCCGATCCGCATTATTTTTGTGCCGGTCATCGGACTTCGTCCCGGACCCCGCGATCCCCCCCTGGACATTCCAAATGCATTTCTGTGTTTTTGTGCATTTTGTAAACACAGCTGCGCAGTCGCCGGCCGCTTCGTTCCCCGCCGTCCCCGCTGTTTCCGATGACATTCGAGCGCGGCCGCGGAGGCCCGGCCGGGACCGTTACGTTCCACGGTGATTCCTCCTCCTCCTTCTTTCGTGCGCGACGCCGTGCCCCCGCTGCTGCCCCCGCATGCAGTCTGTGCTTGACGCATTTCTCCCTTTCCGTTTTTTCTAAACACAGCAGCGCTGGCCCATCCGACGCTGCAGTGCTGACTTGCTTGTTCCCCCTCCCGCTGCTGCCCTTCTTGCCACCTTTCTTGGCGGGTGGGAGATCTAATCTCCTCACAGTATCTTATATATATTTTGGCAACGAAAAAAATCCAAGATAGGTTTTCAAAAATATTCTTACACGGAAAAAATTGTTTTTAAATGCGTAATATTAAATACTTATATTGATATAGTATCAAAAAGTAGTATAGATACATAATGTATTACATATAAATATATATAATATACATATAAAGATACGTATTTATGTGTATCCTTTCATAAATATTGTAACGAAATGTTTTGGCTAGCTTACAGAGTTTGAGTGTCGTTCCACCAAATTTATATATCCGACGTGACTGCCCGAGCCCAGAGATAATACTTTGTGCTTCGTTTAAACAATATCTTCGTTTATCGTAAGGGTGAATCTCACCGGAGTTGATTTATCCACCGGACCCCAGCTGCTTCTCCAGACGTCGAACGCTCGTCCTCTCATCTTTCCCCGGTCACCGTTCCGGTTTGGTGCCAATATACACGGTGCCTGGTACCGATTTTGCTAGCGGTTCCCTCAGTTTGGACTCATGTGCTCCGATGGTGCAGGGCACGAAGGGCCCCCCAAACCCTTAGGACACACCCCATATGACCGACCAGAGCTTTGGTGTCGCGCCTTCTTCAATCCAGGTGATCGCTGTGCTTACGCCCCAACGAGCCTGGACTAGGAGTCTCCTGACTTGACCGGGACGCCCGTTACTCCTTGTAAATCTCGCTTCCTGCCGTTATTCCTTCATGCGTCTGTTCTCGCCGTTAATCCTTTCCCGAACTCCCCCCCCGAACACACCCCCCTTTGCCCCTCTTGGGCCCCCGATTCATATTGTTATTAAACAGGTCAACGGGCTTCATCCAGCTTAGTGGGCTGCTGTCCCCGCTCTTTCAAGCATGGCTGCGCCGACCCGCCCGGTATCTGTTACTCTTAGCACCTGCCTTGGTAAGTGGGAGATTTATTCTCATCACAATATATATAACTTAAAATCCGCTAACTATGCATTTCAAGACATTTCATTAGAACACCAAGTCGGTTTACCCTACCGGCAACCACACTCATGTTAGTCGCTCATGCGGCACTGCACTGGCAGTGGCGCTGACGCTGCAGATCCCACGGATAGACTGAGCCGGGCAACCGTCTGGTGGGATAGAGCACTTGGAAATAGTTGATTCTAGTTGATTAAATTATTTAATTACTCGTACACAATACACTTTTAACAACCTATCGAACTGAAGTCTATAGTTGGATATTTGAAGAAAATAAGGTCCAATTTATCGGATGGAATCGAATCAGGGAGCAACAGCAGCAGCATTTTTTAAATGAGTGGGCATCTTGCCCTCGTAAACGACCAAAAGAAAACACAAAAACAAGGAGTTGAGATATATAAAAAAACACACCAACTGGCATTGACGCGTGAGTCTGCCCAGGGGTCGAAGACAAGAAAGTCGGCGAGAGAACGATCTTGTTCAGCTAAGAACGCTAGGTGGCTAGGCAGATAGCAAGCTACCCATAACTGCCATCATGGCGACATCTCCAGGCCGTTGCTTCACAATTCCTCTTTTAGGTGCGGTAAAGGATGGTGCGATGAAGCTGAGCCTACGGAAGCAAGCGAAAATAGCACAAACAAAAGTATTCATCCGCGAAAAATAGAACTGCGGGAAGATTTTAAGAAGCAAGGACGGGACCAAATCACCTAAGAGTCAGGTAAGTGACGGAGCAGTGAACCCAAAATGGAACGATCCAAGCGCAAACAAAAATTTCTTTCGCAGAGATTACGAATGGTGGCATTGCACCGGGTTACTCGATAAAATGTAATGACATTTTGGCCAAAGAACCAGGGACCCATTCCTGTCTGCGAAGATGTGTAACGAGGCGACAAAGGTGAAACCCGCACTCTTACCTTACGCACTGACGAGTGACGACGGTTGAAGAAATGGAAGAGCACACAAACCAGGCGATCCTCATCATCAACGAAGAATCCTTTATTCCCATAGAGGGCTCTCACGGAAGCTAAGCTGGATTTAGTTCCTTTACCGTAAAAGTCTATAAGTTCCACTCCTGCGACGGAGCCAGCAAATTTCAATCTCAAGAGGAACTTGGACACTTAAACGTCCGATACAGAAATTACTTCAGCACGGCATGTTAGCAAGGCAGCAAGTCGGGTAAACAATAAAGAACTCTTTGACGACATGGGCAAAATTACGATGATGGAGGGGAATCCTATAGAAAATCTTACTAATTCTGCACAGAAGCCTCTACCATTGAAAGCAGCCTTACCTTCGCTCCTGCTCCATTTGGCTGAAGACAGAGGCGATGTAGTCCTAGCTCAGGAGGGGGAAGGGTAGGAAGGAAGTCGAAGGAAAGGTTTCTGAGCTAAATATCATTGACTAGCTAGCAGCTAACTCAGAAAGTTTAATTAGAGCCTGCATTCTAGCTAAAAAGAACCTAAGTAATTTTTGTTCCATAAGCGACACAGACAATGCGGCAGCTACTTCAGTCGACTCCATTTCGGGTACTATCATCCTATATGGTCAATGAAAGATCGGAACACCCAGACACGCTAGCGGCAAAGCTAGCAGAAGATAGCGAGAAACTCAACATTAGCCTCCTCATATGGTTCCAACGTTCACCACTCTCAAACACAAACGACCGAGGTGAGTCTCTTTTTAACTTTTAACTTAAGTGAAACCTATTTTTATTATCTCAATATGGATATGGATAATAATTCCTTTTCCGACCACACACACATTGGAATATCTTTCTTTTTTAAAAGTTCAAAGGCAGAAGTTTTTCGAAACCCCAACAAAAACCAACAGGTCCAAATATTTCCGAATCCTTGCGGACAATATCACATCCACGAAACTATCCTCAAGTCGGAAAAGGCCTTACCCTCTGCTGCAAGAATTAATCTAAGCCTACAATAATGTCTTTGAAAGGTTATTGCCAAAAACAAAGCAAAAAAAGACAATAGGTCTCCCTGGTCAACACAGCTTGCCACCCTCTAAACGGCAAACAGAACCTTGCTCAACTCGGCAAAGTTCGGAAACAAGGAAATCTCCGACCTCTAAACGCGAAAAAACGAAGTATGTAAGGTTGGGATAGGTAGAGGCAGACATACCGCAATATAAGGATAAAGACCCTACTTTCAAGCTACTGAGGTTCGCGGTCCCACCCGGCTTTCCGGCTATGAGTCTCCTGGATGCGATAAGTCTATGAGTATTGCTGTTCCAAAAAGAAGGAGTCCAGTCGCCCCAGGGTCCGGCAGTGGCATAGCAGTTGCTTAACTGAATTATTTTCTCCACGTCCCTGTAACTTCTGCAAATATCATAATGTGGCCATGACTTTTTGAAAATATGAGATTAAAAACTCCAATTTAATTGACGAAACAACGAAGTTATGGCATTTCTGATCATTCAGTTATATGGCAGCTATAGGATATAGTCGACCGATCCCGGCCGTTCCGAATTATATACTGCCTGCAAACAAAAGAAGGATGTGTGCAAAGTTTCAACTCGATAGCTTTAAAACTGAGACACTAGTTTGCATAGAAACCGACAGACAGCGGACAGATGGACAGACGGACATGCTTATATGGATTCAGGAGGTGATTTTGATCAAGAATATATATACTTTATAGGGTCGGAGATGTTTACTTCATTGCGTTGCACACTTTTGACCAAAATTAACATATAATACCCTCTGCAAGGGTATAATAAAATCAAAAGTAAAGAAGGGGTTGGGAGGAAGAAGAAGAAGGAGAAAACAAAGGAGCTGGAACCTCGCCGCTTCTGTCGTTCCCGAAGAAGGGTATTAGGTGGAACGTAACGGTCCCGGGTCGTCGCGGCCGCGCTCGAATGTCATAGGAGGGAGCGGGGACGGCAGGGAACAAAGCGGCCCACGACAGCGCAGCTGTTTTTAGACAATGCTGAAACACAGAAATGCATTTGGAATGGCCAAAAGGGGGAGCGCGGGGGTATCTGAACAAAGTCCGATGACCTGCATAATAACAATATAAATCTGAGGCCCAAGCGTGGCAAAGGGGGACAAGGAGGGCCCCTGGAGTGAATCGTGGCCGAGTCTTCTAGGGAAGCTGGAAGAGTTCAAGTGAGAAAGTTTCCTTGGAGGAATTAAGAGTATCAGCTGAAGGACCTCCCGTGAATAAGTCTCAAATGCGGGATTTAGAGCGAGTGCGCAAGGATCTGTGATCCGTGGCTCAAGGGCCCCCTGTGGGTAAGTCTGGCACGCGTACGTCCGCTTAAGGGCCCTGCATCGGTAGGAGAACAACTTAATGTAGATCCGCCCATCTTCCAGCAGATGCAGCACCTTTGGTTCGTATCCCAGCGTGACACTCACCGTTACCCCGTCGATAACCGTCCAACGCATCGTGTCCAAGTGGACAGCGTTGTGAAACTTCGCCCTCGGAATGTATTCACGAAGGTTGTGGGAATAGAACCCTGCCAGAAACTCCTCCGGAGCGATCTGTTTGGCTACATCCTGGACTACCAGTTTAAGCCGCTGCGCAGCGTTCGGCTTGACTTCAAGGCCAATCTCACCGAAATTCTTGCTCGCAACGATCTTCTAATTTCTCCCAACGAGGGGCGGATAATGGCGCGCAAGCTCTCCCACCTCGTGCAAACGAACTCCCAACGAAGAGGCCATCCCACGACGTACCTTTTCAGCAACCTCTTTACCCTTGCTCGACACCACGGCCGACCACGTATAGCGTAGTTTTCGCGACGCGGGAAGTCGAGCTAAAAACCGAACGGGTGCCGGAAAGAACACAGCTAGCGGAACTAATGGCACCTGAGCCGGCGGCGGCCGATCGCAGTTTGTTGGATTCCTCCAATACTGCATTGCGCACCATAAGCGCCTGGACGATCCTGGACGTCACACCCGCATCTCTTCAGCGCCGTAGTTTGCTGGGTTCTCATAAGTGACTCCACTCCCAGGGAGATAAAAGTCTCCTTGATGCTTGTCGCTTCTTTCAAGACGCTGTCAGCTCCGTTTTTGACGGCAACAGCAGCAGCATTAGCAACAACTTCAACAGAATACGAGGCAGCAGTTTCTGCGCGAGCAACGAAGACAGCGTCGACGACAGCGGCGGAGGCATCAACGGTGGCAGCTGCTGAGGCATCAACAGCGGCGGCGGGGGGAAGCACTCCGACTGACTCCGCTGTTTGAAGCATTGATTCATATCCAAAACATCATATCATATCCAAGGGGACCGTGAGATTAAGCCAACGTGGCAGGTGCTCACGTTAAACCATTCCGACTTTCGTGGTTTCGGTTCACCCGCTCCAGTTACGGCCAATAACTTAACCTGCGTTGGCGTCGAAATGAATATCACCCTGGACTAATGTCTCAGACGACGTCCCCCAGAGGCAACTCCAATCGCGCTACTTGCGAGACACACAATGCACAAGCGAGATCACACTCAAAGCTCTCTCTCGTTGCTTTTCTCCTTGAGCTCCAGTGCTGGTTCCTTCAGCGGGCCATCATCGCAATGACGCTAATGGCGTTATGGAAAATCATAATGAAGGCACGTTCTACTCGGATAACTTCTAGCTGCATTCACACCTCTTCTGTAGCTAGGCGTATTTGCTGCCTCTGCCAGACACACCTCTATTGCCTCTATTGCCTCGCGTATATATTGCCTTTGCCCAGATTTGCGTGAAGGCAACGTGAACTAGGAGTTTCCTTCTGATCTGTCTTGGGCTCCTGGTGTGCAGAAGAATCCTGGTGAGACACCTATTAGTGGCCATAACCTTGAATTGGAAATAATCATGAAAGAAGAGCTGGGCGTCGATCTTGACCCCGAGGAATATTATGGTCCGTTCGGCGGTAATGGTCATTATTCGATTGAATGGATGGCTCTGTTTGCCATTAGCTCTCCATCCGACTGGCATAAGATTACTCGCTCGCCCTGCTCTCAAATGGAAACCGCCTATACCACGACGCCATCCCAACGAACTGTCGTATTCCTTTTACCTTGTTTGGGGATTGCAGCTTTGTGATCGCGACAAACCTTTCTGGATCCATGCCGATCTTTTGGCTTGTTGTTTGGTGGCCCACGTAAAACAGCTCTTACAATAGGTGAGATGTACGAGTGCTTTAATCGTTCAGTTATATGGCAGCTATGGGACATAATCGGCCGATCCTTATGAAATTTGGCAGATTAGTTTGCCCAAAAAGGGAAAGGAATCTATAGAAAGACCCATTCTTCTAACTTACAAAACACCAAAGTTATGACATTTTCGTACAATCAGTTATATGGAAGCTATTAGATATAGACGACCGATTCCGGCCGTTCCGACTTATCTACTGACGTCTATAGCTTTAAAATTGAGAGACTAGTTTGCGAAGATGCGACAGATGTACAGATGTACATCCTTATATAAGTTAAAAAGATTTTATTAAAATTATTTAAAAAAAAGAAATTAATCTTTTTCACATTTTGTTTATTTGAGTATCCGATTAGAACTGACAATTGTGATTCTTATAATTAATAATTACACCTATGCGTTGCTCCATCGCTGCCGCGATCTCGGTCGCGGTTGCTGCTGCTGCTGGCGTCCCTCGATGTCATTGGTAGCTGATGTTGTTGCTGTAGCTTAAGTCCATATCTTCATTGCTGATTGGTCAATGCAAGTGCATTGTGTTGTTGGTGGATGCACTTGCTATAAGTTCAGTGAGCTTTGCCAAATATTTGGGTGTTTTCTTTCTTTTGGCTTTCCCACGATCGCAAGCATAATCAATGCTTACTCAGCGCACGTGTCTTTCGATCCGTGTGACCCTTATTGGTGCCACGGCATCATATTGCATCCGGTGCACGGTGCACTCAATGCGTTTATGTAAGCTATTTTGCAGTTGTTATTGAGACTTAGCGTTTTATTAATATTATCTAGTGTTTGACATTTTGGGTGTTAACTTATATACTCAGGAGGTGATCCTGATCAAGAATATATATACTTTATAGGGTCGGAGATGTCTCCTTCACTGCGTTGCCCACTTTTGACCAAAATTATAATACCTTCTGTATGGAATTAAAAACAACACAGTCCGGAGAGCAATCAATTTTATAATTTTACATACTTTATAATGTCTTAGATGTCTCCTTTACTGCGCTTCACTCTTTTTACCAAAGAAATCCTCGTTTAGTGATGTGCTTGTGGCGAATATTCTTTAGCTACTCAGGCGACAATTAAGAAGCCGCTTATATCTCTGGCCTTAAGATTCACCGTGAGACACCCTTAAGAATCACCGAACAGGGTTATCATACGGACGCCCCGCAACAAACTGATGCCGCTGAATTAGTTACGGCGGCACCAAAAACCTTGCAGGTGATCTCACCATCGAAACACATTTTTGTTTCCCGGCTTTCCCCTGATACTTCTGAGATTGATATCTCGGCTTACAATAAAGCCAAAACAAAAGCCGACAAAAAGGTGGTGGATATTACAAAAATGAAATACTCATACACCAGGCACACGTCATCTTTCAACATACGTCAAAATACATACAAAACATCCGCTTTTGGCCAGAGAACATTTTCGTTCAAAAATATCAAGCAAGTACGCTGAAGAAAAAAATTTACAAACCTGTCAGCTTCAAACAACTAATGTCTTCACTAATATTTACTTACATTACTCTTTGCAGAACTTTCCCCCTTTCTAACCCTGAGCATCCAGGGAATCATCCCACTCAGGATCCGAAGCAGATTTTTAACTTTGGAAACACTAAGCGCAAACATGTATCTTTTCCTCCTCTTTAATTTAAACTTAACCTCCCTGTGAAATTTTTTCGAGATGCGCATATACCATTTTTCCATCAAGAAGGGTCATATGAAATTAGTGATCAGATCTTAAGCTACTAACTAATATTCATAAAATGTTTAATATATGGCTTTTAAAATTTGCACTTCCTCTGCGAGTCAAGTCAGCCGATTCTTCATGCAAAGTATCTTAATACTTAGATATTTAGTAAGTATCACAAAGTATTTTAATCATCTTTTTAAAATGTTTTTTAAAAATTCCATGTGATTGGTATGTGTGATCCCCAACCAACAAATGAGCAGTGGACTGGTTCTTGCCAGTTTTGCTGTATAATTGGTACTAAAGAAAATTTACATTTGTGGAACTTAAAGATATGTGTGTGTGTATACATGTTGTGGATTGTAAAGCTAATAGGTATAGAAAATATAAGGATAACAATATGGGCTACCTTATAAACTATGTAACGATAGTTCCTAAACATCCCGGGCCACCCTGAAACACGGTTTCTGAACTGGGTAGTTACGCAATTTTCATTTTGGCCGGGTCACTTCTCCTGCTGTCGGCTGGATCCTGACTGCTCGAACCATATGGTCCTTTCCTTGGAAAGTGACGATCACCTTCGCTAGATGCCATGATGCTGGTGGTGTGTTGGACTCCCTGACGAGCACAACGCTGCCGATTGAAATGTTAGAGGTTGTTGTGGTCCATTTAGGACGCTGCTGCATACTTTTCAGATACTCCTGGTGCCATTTTTTCCAGAAGCCTTGGTACATAGATTGGATACCCTGCCAGTATCCTAGTCGGCCCACAGGAATGTGGCCAAGATCCGCCTCCGGTATTATTGTGAATGGTCTCCCGATAAGAAAATAGGCTGGTGATAGATAGCTGTCATCTGTATCTGATGTGTAGCATAGGGGTCGTGAGTTGACGACAGCACTAATTTGCGCAAGCAAGGTGCGCATTTGTTCATATGTCAGTGTGGTGTTTCCGATTACTCGTCGAAGATGCAGTTTTACGCAACGAAATGCAGATTCCCATTTTCCTCCCCAATGGGAGACACGAGATGGGATGAATGTCCATTGAATCCCTTCGTCTACAAGGGTGTCACGATTTGATCTTTGTGTTGAGATGAACTAAAGTGTTGCTGCATTTCATCGAGGGATCGCTTGGCTCCGATGAAATTTGTATCATTGCCGATGTACATGCGGTTGCATTTGTCTCGTATCGAGAAAAATCGTCGCAACGCTGCCAGAAATATTTCTGTGGATAGGTCCGTAGCGAGTTCTAGGTGGATCGCCGAAGTGACCATAAAAACCAATGAGCATATGTAGCCCTTGCTTATGCGTGGTTTGCACACCTTCTCGTTCTTCAGAAGAATGGGTCCTGCGTATTCGCATCCAGTGTTTACGAATGGAATTGCTTGCGTAATACGTAGTTGATCTTGACCAATTAAGATTGGTTCCCTAGAGCCTTGTTTGGGCGTAATAATTGGTTTCGAAGATGGGTGCTTCATGCGATGAATGAAGCGCAAAACGTAAGCAAGGGTGTGTATAAGCTTCAGCCAAGATGATATGCGATTGAGAAGCTTATCCAGAGGGTTGTCCGTCGTGACAGTCGTCTGCACAGCTAGGCAGTAAGTTTTGACTTCGCCTTGTATGCGTTTGTCTGAAAGAGAAGTACAGATGTGAGAATTGTTCAAGTTTACCAAGAATTGATCCTTGTCCCTCAGCAAGGGTCCTTCTTCCACCATAGTTGGACAGCTAGGCAGTAAGTTTTGACTTCGCCTTGTATGCGTTTGTCTGAAAGAGAAGTACAGATGTGAGAATTGTTCAACTTTACCAAGAATTGATCCTTGTCCCTCAGCAAGGGTCCTTCTTCCACCATATTTGGAAGTCAATGAGCTACGCTACTCCCAAGCCACGGGATGCGCAATCCGTTGGGTTCGATTTTGAATCTACATGCCGCCATGCATGCTTCGGAATGGTTTCGAGGATCTCAGATGTGCGGTTCCCAACAAACGTCTTGAGTTGGGCTGGTGAATACGATAGCCATGACAGGACTCAGGCTCTGCCAGATTTGACGGAACATTTTGACTATGTCTGCTGAAAAGAAATATACGGAATTGTAAATACGGAATCGCAAATACACAGCAAACATGTCTCGCTGAATACTCCTTCCATGCCTTTGGCGTCTTGATATGAGCCGTCGAAAACCACTCTAAGTTTCCGACCCTATACGGTATGATGTGGCAGATAGAAATTCCTACCCTTGGGAATTTCGCTCGGAGAGATTTCTCGCATATGGTCTAGCTCCTGGTATTCCCTCATGAACTTTACGTAATTGTTGATTCTGTGACAAACGTCGTTCAACTGATTTGAACCTCTGCAGCGCTCTTTCAGGTGTATCTGCGAATTGTGTTTCGGATACTTTAAACGGAAGTTGCAAGATGTACTTGCCTTGTTCTTCTCGAGAGTGTGTTGCAAGAAAGTGTTTCTCCACCTCTTCGTCTTCAGGTTGGACTTCTGCTAAGCTCTCCAGTTCCCAGAACCTTCTGAGATAAGCATCGATGTCGATTGTTGTTGTAAGTGCAATAGCGTTGCATGCGCGTGATGAAAGCAGTGATGTAATTCCAAAGATTGATGATAAAGCAATGAGCTTTCCTTTGTTGTCGTAGATCTTCTCCCAGTTATTACACTCCAAACGTGTTCGTTGCCCAAAAGAATGTCAATGGGGGCATTTGTGCTAAATTGTGAATCTGCCAGTTACAGATCGTTGAAAACTCGAAGTTCAGACGCGTCGATGGCATGCCTTTCCAAGGATAATGTAATCTTTCCAAGCACGTGAGCCTGGACTACCAGCTGATCTTGTGAAATACGGGATTGAATGCGTATAGTGCTGCATCCCCTTGTAGTGTCTGCTTTGATTGATGAAATTCCCGTAACCAGTAAGCGTGATAACGTACGAGCCAATCCAAGTGTTTGAATACAGGGTTCAGATACATACGACAGTTCTGAACCTCTGTCCAACAGGAGTCGGCAAGCTACCAAATCTCCATTTGCGTTGCGAACGTTGACCATAGCCATGGGCAAGGTGCTCCTGCTCCATCCAGTTGCTTGTTCTTAATTTGCAGTGCCTTGTGCACATACAATTACTATAGAACCTTCTGCTTGTGCGATGTGACTCGTAATCACCGTTGAGATGTGTGCGCTAGGATCCTCCTGATCCTCACCAGTTTGAGCGATTGTTCCAATAGCCTTTGCGTGCGTTGCTGGTGCAACAGTGAGTGATGCTGACCTTTACATTGTCTGCACTTGAACGTAGATTTGCATTTTCTGACCCCATGACTAGGTTTCAGATAATTGTAGCATAGAGCGTTTTCCTTGGCAAACGGAAATCTCTGTCCTGCTGACATATCCAAGAATTCTTGGCATTCATACGATGCACTGTAGAATGACATTTGCTGCACTTGTTTGCTTCAAGTACAACCAGCGAATGTGTGACCTTCCTTGTCTTGTTACCGGTTGAGGCTGTAGTCTTGCCTCCGATTGTCTCGGATTGTTTCACGCTTGCTGAGCTCCAGCTCCTCGCAACGTGCATCCAAAAATTTGAAGAATTCCTCCAGTGTGGGTGAGTCTGACTCCACACTGCGCTCGATCCACCTGCGTCGAGTGTCTGCATCCAGCTTCTCCAGCGTCAAGTAGATGATCCAACAGTCTCGTCCTGTTTCCTCTATGGCATCCAGACTACGCACTATTTCATTGCGTGGTCTGACACCTTTCGTAATGGGGCTGTATCCGACCTTTTTGTTGTTGGCAGCTTCATAAACTGCTCCAATAGTGAATTCACCAAGTGCCGTAGACGATTATATCTTTCATTAAGTCGCTCCCACGCAGTGTTGTCAGCTGAATCCGTAATAGCCAAATGTCGTACCAGATTCGCAGCCTCGTCGATCAGATGAGATTTCAAATGATGACATTTGTGCATATTTGTCAAATTCTCCTTATTTTGAATTGTGCTCTCATAAATGTCTTTGAAAGCTGGCCAGACTGAATAATTGCCAGCGAACCGTTTAATTTGAATTTTAGGCAATTCGCTTTGAGCTGATGTCCCTACCATTTGAGCACTACCTGAATTTGCCACGTAGACGTCTCCTCCTTCAAGTCTCGACATGTTTGCAGTGGCTCGATTTGCCTCCAACTGCTCGAAGAGTTGTTGTTGTTGTCGTAGCAAACTTATTATTACGTCGTTGTTTTGCAGCACTCCGCTGCCGTTTTCACTGTTCACATATGATGGGCTAGGTCTTGTACCTATCATCGCCGAAAGTAATGCATGTGCCCTAAGTACTTTCCTCGTCGAATATGTTGTCATTCTCTGGGTCCACCTTCGTCTAGCATAGCTATTTCATCACTAAATCTATTATAGTCTTTCCATGTTGTGTTGAGATGCTCCAGCCGCGAAGTCATCTCTGCTCGTGTCATGTCTGCTCGTGTGCAAATTAAGAATGTTACGCGTCCTCAGCCCAAGCCAAGCTCCGTGTGATATTGGCCTTGAGTCTGGCGCGCCCTTTTGTCAGTGCTTTTAATTGCTCCAAGCCGAGAAACAATTAAAAATGAGAACCAATGCACAGAAAACTACAAAACAAATCCGGTTGCGAAGGACCAAACAATGACCCCCAACCGATGAGACGAATAAGCAGAAGAGTTTTTATGTTCTTGTAAGTTTCGCTGTTAATTGGTACTAAAGTAAAGTTACAGATCTTCCATTTGTGGAACTTAACAATATGTGTGTGTGTATACATGTTGTGGATTTTAAAGCTAATAGGTATAGAAAATATAAAGATGACTATATGGGCTAACTTATAAACTATGTGTCGAAAGTTCCTAAACATATGCCAATTCCGATCGTTCAGTTATATGGCACCTATATGATATATTCGGCCGATCCTTATAAAATTCGGCAGAACAAATTATTTTGTTCAAAATAGAATCTGTACCAAGTTCCATCTTTCAAAATTAAAAAACAACAAGGGTATGCCAATTCCGATCGTTCTACGACAGCTATAGGCCGATCCTTATTAAATTTTGCACATAAGATATTTTGGCGAAATATAACATGTGTGGAAAGTCCCTTATGAAATTTGGCAGATCTGATTCGAATGGCCAAAATTGAATCCGTAGAAAGTCCCATCATTCTAACTTTAAAAACATCAAAGTTATGGCATTTCCGATCAATCAATATGGCAGCTAAAGGATATAGTCGACCGACACCGGCGGTTTCGACTTATATACTACCTGCAAACAAAAGAAGGATGTGGGCAAAGTTTTAACTCGATAGCTCTAAAACTAAGA
Source organism: Drosophila ananassae (assembly GCF_017639315.1). Classification (NCBI taxonomy): domain Eukaryota; kingdom Metazoa; phylum Arthropoda; class Insecta; order Diptera; family Drosophilidae; genus Drosophila; species Drosophila ananassae. Next base: position 1,161,566 of record NC_057928.1, read on the forward strand.
GACTAGTTTGCGTAGAAACAGACAGACGGACATGCTTATATCGACTCAGGTAATCCCGATCAAGAATATACATACTTTATAGGGTCAGAGATGTCTCCTTCACTGCGTTTCACACTTTTGACCAAAATTATAATACCCTTTGCAAGGGTATAAAAATGAAGAATTAACTGAAATTTAGAATACCAAGGATTATGAACTTAGAATATAATTAAATGTTGGCTAAATTCTATTGTGGAAAAACTCAACTTAGTATCTGTCAAGAAGTATGTACAAGATAAAATTCTTGTAAGGTCAAGTAAAAGCTCTCATGTAGAATATTGAGAAAAGAAATTATATTGTAAGATCGCGAAAACACCAATGAATAATTCGGAGAAGAGCTTAAAATGAGAATTTGTAAACAGAGAATTAACCTACATATATTATCGTAGTAGGGAATAGTAGTAGGGAAACGGCGAGTGCATATTGTAGTGATGAGCAAGATAACATTAAGATTTGTTTTTGTGATATTCCCTTATACCTAAGTTTTCAGCTGCATCACTCATTATTTAGCGATTACGCTAAATAATGTTTTGGTGAGTGTTGGCACAACAAAAAAACTATTTTAATATGCATCAGCTGCTCTGCAGACTCTCTTGTCTTAATACCATTTGATAATTTAGTAATAAAGAATCAATAAAGAATGCCACGAATTCTCGATCTTCCACTGATTTATCTAATATATAAAATTCTCGTGTCACAGTTTTCGTTACCATACTCCTCCGAAACGGCTTGACCGATTTTGATGAAATTTTTTGTGCTTATCCGGTATCTATGAGAATCGGCCAACATCTAATTTTTATCCCCCTAAATGTTAAGGGTAGTCCACCCCTAAATTTTTATTTTTATTTTTTAGACAAAATTTTTAATTTCTCTTTTTTTATGATACAACATACAAAAATACATATAATCCTCAATTTTCACCCTTCTACGATCAACCCTTATTTTTTAATAGCCATTTTAGTAATTTAATCATTTTTCCTCTCCGGTAGAAAACTGATCAATCGTCATTTAATTAGTTATCCCCGCCAGATGTCTACAGGTGTCACTTCTGACCCAGTAAACAGCAAGGAGTAGGGATGAGAACGAAGCCGGTCCCCTTTCTTTCTCACTCCCTACACAGTTGTCGGCCATCATTATTGTTTATGCATCAAGTGTAGTAGTAACGTTGACAATAACAACCGCTAGAAAATCATCGCTAATTTAGCGATAAAAACCGCTTAAAAATTATCTCTAATTTATCAATTATTACGGCTAGAAAATCATCTCTAATATATCAATAAAAACGGATAGAAAATCGGCTGTCTCTGTCTCTGTTGGCTATAAAAACTGCTAGAGACAGAGACAGAGACAGAGACAGAGAGACAGAGAGACAGAGAGACAGAGAGACAGAGAGACAAAGAGACAGAGAGACAGAGAGACAGAGAGACAGAGAGACAGAGAGACAGAGAGACAGAGAGATAGAGAGACAGAGAGACAGAGAGACAGAGACAGAGACAGAGACAGAGACAGAGACAGAGACAGAGACAGAGACAGAGACAGACACAGAGACAGAGACAGAGACAGAGACAGAGACAGAGACAGAGACAGAGACAGAGACAGAGACAGAGACAGAGACAGTGACAGAGACAGAGACAGAGACAGAGACAGAGACAGAGACAGAGACAGCGACAGAGACAGAGACAGAGACAGAGACAGAGACAGAGAGAGGGACAGAGAAACAGAGAAACAGAGAGACAGAGAGACAGAGGCAGAGGCAGAGACAGAGGTAAATTAGTGATGATTAGACAGAATGTATTTTAACAGTGTGTGTCTGTAAATATCAAATTTAAATCTTATAAATAGCCAGTCATTCAGGAAAACTCTGTTTTGTAAGTAAGCAACATGATGTATCGAAAATAATAATAAAACTTCATGGTTTTATTCAATAAATGAAGTTGAATAAAATAAGAGGGTACTCTTTAATTTTTGGGATTGAAAATGATTAAAATGATAGCTCCGCGAAACTTAATTTTAGCTATCTTCAGTTCTTACTGTATCAGATAATTTTTTTAAGTTTGAAAAATTTTAAATTTTGTCACAAAAGAAGATTCTGAACGCAACAAAAAAAACAACAGCTGGCAGTACGAAGTCTGCCGGGACAGCTAATAAAATATAAATTTCGATCTTCCACTGATTTATAAAACCCTTGAAAATCAAACCACAATATTTACCCACATGTATCCTAAGATAGTTTGTATTTTTAACTATTAATAACCATATTTTATAATGTATAAATAATTAACCGTGTTCTTCATTCTAATCGAAAAACCTAGCAAATATGATAAATGGAAGTATAAGGACATGGTAGGGCGAGCCAGAACGACCCAATGCAACCTGGGGGTGTAAGATTGTTTGTTAAGATTGGTTGTTCTACTCAAACTAGTCTCTCGAATTAAAACTTTGCACACATCCTTCTTTTGTTTGCAGGAAGTAAGTGGGAAACGGCCGGGATAGGTCGACTATATCCTATAACTTCCATATAACTGATTGTTCGGAAATGCCATACCTTTGGTTTTTTTTAAGTTAGAGAGTTCAAACTTTCTACACATGTTATATTTGGGCAATATTTGATCTACCAAATTTCAAAAGGATCGGTCGACTATATCCTTTAGCTGCCATATAATTGAACGATCGGAAATGGAAAAACCTTAACTGCAAGGGTATATTAACTTCGGCTCCGCCGAATTGTTTATAATGTAGTGTTTATAAATTTGTAAACTATTTTTATTTACGTTTTTTTTTCTTCTTCTCTACATCTCGTCGTTAATATTGTTAATGTTTTTATTATTTTCTAACCTTTGTTTTAGCTTCTCTTATTCTTCAATAGTTCTAGCTCTTTTATTTGCGATTTGCAATCTGAATTCGAATTCTTTGGCATAATCGTCCACATTGTATATTGGGTCGATAGTTTTTGATTAGTCAAACTCGGTGAATTTTTGTTGGTAATTTACCGTAAACCAGTTCGTAGGGAAGGTGTTTGTAGGGACCGTCGAAGGTGTAGTGTTAAAACTATATGTGATATTGTACAATAATTCAGCTATACGTCCCAATCATTTTCTTCCGAATCTTCCGAAAAGTATCTTTCGAAAAGTATGATCGTATGTACTTATTGAACGGTTGGTGATCGGTTTTTGTATTCAGTACACTCTGTCTGCTAGGAACGTGTTTATTGGTCCGTACAGTAGTAGAAAAGAGTCAAATATTGCCTTGGGTTCTGTTTTTATACCCTTGCAGAGGGTATTATAATTTTGGTCAAAAGTGTGCAACACAGTAAAGGAGACATCTCCGACCCTATAAAGTATATATATTCTTGATCAGGATCACCTCCTGAGTCGATATGAGCATGTCCGTCTGTCTGTCTGTCTGTCTGTCTGTCTGTTTCTACGCAAACTAGTCTCTCAGTTTTAAAGCTATCGAGTTGAAACTTTGCACACACCCTTCTTTTTTTTTGCAGGCAGTACATAAGTCGGAACGGCCGGGATCGGTCGACTATATCCTATAGCTGCCATATAACTGATTGATCGGAAATGCTATAAATTTTGTGTTTTTTTAAGTTAGAGGGTTGGGACTTTCCACTCATTTGGCAAAAACATCTTATCTTCAAAGTTTCATAAGGATCGGCATGATTTTGGTGTTTTTTAAGTTAGAAAGATAGGACGTGGTACTGATTCCATTTTGGGCAACATAATCCGATCTGCAAAATTTCATACGGATCGGGCGCCTATATCCCATAGCTTCCCATACAACTGATTGATCGGAAGAGCCATAACTTTGCTGTTTTTTAAGTTAGAGGGTTCGGACTTTCCACACATGTTATATTTGGCCAACATATCTTATAAACAAAATTGCATAAGGATCAGCCTACTATATCCTTTATCTGTCATATAAGGATGTGTTTTTTAAAGTTAGTTGCATGTGGTGAAGATTTATAAATTTTATTCGAAATTTTATTATTTCTCTATATATAAAATATACTATTTTTTTAAACTAATTAAAACAAAGGATTGATGCTGGTTTCCGTGATGTTTATTATGAATCCTCACATACTCAGCCCCCTCACCACGACAAGGTCTCAATCCACGAGAGGGAAATAAATAACTTAATCTATGTATATTGCACTTTTTTAAATAAATAATTTATCTAAATCTACAAGCATATTACTGATTTCTATAAATATTTACAATTTATGTTCATGAATTTAATAAATAAATTAATAATAAATATGTTAAATAAATAAATTAATAACTAAAGAAAATTCCATCATGATGACTGTAGATTGTTTTGTACGTAATAGCTACAGCATTCCTCAGCTCATTGCTCCTGGATCTGCATATATTAAAATCTCCCACTATTACCAATTTGCTATTATTATCTAATCTGCGTATTCTTTCTATATCCGCCATAACTTCATTTCGAAATTGTGTTATAGGATACGCAGGATTCCTATAAATAACAATAAAAGATGTATCAAGATATTTAAAGGCAATTGATTGATATATGGTTCTGGGATTTAAAGACTTGTTTGTCTGAAACAAAAACACTACATTTTCAGAAATGTTTTGCTTGGCATAAATAATTATTCCATTTTTTCCAAAACCATTTAATCGATTGCTATCAATTCTTTTTATAATATCGAAATCTTGCAAAAAGAAATCTTCGGTAGGAAGAGTCCAAGTTTCGACAAAACAAAGAACATTTGCAGAACAAATAATAGGGTCGTTAAAAATATCTTCGCGATGGCTTCGAAGAGATTCAACATTATGGTAATATAGGCAGCTTGCTTCGTTTCTTTTAACCACAAGCTCGTAATGCGTAGTCAAGAACTTTTCCTCTCTAAAATTTTGAAGTTCGGCTTGGACATTTAGAGCTCCAAATCTTGTTGGAGGAACAAAGTCGCCTATAAGGAAAAGTCCCGATGCGTTAGTGGCGATTGCACCAACCATGGGCTCGAAAAAATTAATCCAAAGTCGCGTTATTAAATTTGAGCCATTAACTACGCAATGGTCAATTTGCTTCAGCTGACCAGTTGCTCCATTTACAAGTCCGTCATTTGTGTCAATATTAACGGTAACCATATATTTAGCAGTTGTTTTGAGATGAAGAACATATGGTAAACCCTGAGTTTCAGAGGTTTTCATATTTTGAGCATACCTTAACGTATTTTCTCTATTTCGTGCAGATATGTTCGCAGTTTTCACTGTATCAACTGCAGTGGAAACCAACTCTTCCGTCCCAATTTGCGCTAATTTAATGGAATTGAAATGGTTTACTTCTTCGTTAGAAGAAAATAAATGAATGGCATCATCTGGAACTTCGCTGGGTGAAACAACTCTTTGTTTTAGGAGCTCTATGTCTGCAATTGTCATACAAGCCTCAGATAAATTATTTAAGGCTTGTGCAAATGCATGATCGCCTCTTTGGCGCATTATTTCTGTGAGCTCAAAATACTTAAAGTTACTCCATAGGCTATTTCCTGCTAAAACGCTATAAGGATTATTCGTCCTCTCCGAAAATATCCAACTATCTCCAACTGGGGAAAGCTTCTTTTATGTCTCCAAAAACTATAATTGATTTTCCCCCAAAACATAAGTCTGGGCATCGGAAAATTTGACGAAGCCTTTGATCCAAAAATGAAAGCATTTTTGAGCCAACCATGGAAATTTCATCAATTATAATTAATTGGAGATCTATCAATTTGCAATGAATTGTATTTAAACTATCATTGCTTAAAGGTCTTAAAGGACCTGAGGCCTGATTGATTGGAAGAGAAAACACTGAATGAAGAGTTAATCCTCCAATCCCAAAAGCAACTTTTCCAGTTGGAGCACATAATAAAACTTTTGCTGAATCCGTAGCACCAGGAAGCTTTTTGGCTCGCCAAGTCACAGACTGATATATGGTTGAAATCAGTCTGCTTTTCCCTACACCGGCCCCTCCACCAACATATTCGAAAAATATATTTTTACAAACAACATTATGCATTACATGTGCATAATATTGTCTTTGTTTGTAGTTGAGGGACCGAGTTAGCGAGCAAAGGTCATCATTGGAAACTAACGGGGGGAGTCTAATTAATTTAAGTTCGCCAACTTCTTCAGGATTATTCGTTGCATTGTCATCCTGAAGAATATTTACGTTTCGTTCTATATTAGGCACTGCTAAAGCTCTAAATTCTTCGTCTAAAAATTGGGAGGCACGATCTTCCAAATTGGGATTATTATCCCCCCTATCCTCTTGCAAATCTTCAAGAACTCTTTCTAACTCCATATCATCAAACACATCATAGTTTCTTTTCATGATCCTAATAGATTCATGATTAGTTCTGAATGTGTTTTCAGCGTCGTTGGAAAGAAGTTCAGCTTCTTCATTTCGCCAAGGATAGAAGAGCATTAAATGCTCTCGGAAATAATCCGATGGTGAAGAGTTAATGCTAAAGCGAACCCATCTAAGAATCAGGGGATGCTTACGTTTCTTAACGTAACCAGACCCGTCCATCAGTGGATAGTTTTGCTCAGCAACTTCGTCTTCAACATCAACCTCCAAATCATTTGCTTCATCATAGTCTTCACCATGATTAGCGGCAGATCGTGTATTGCGCCTATGGAATTTATACCAAGCTGCAAAATCTGCTAAACAAATTCCTTCCAGCTGCTCATGCCTTTGCACATATCGGTCAAGAATATTACGCTCAAAAATATCCACCGAGTTGTTTGGTAGTCGCTCTAATTCTTCATTTGAGCGAGCCAATCGAACTCGTTTGTCTGGATGGCAAGTGTTTATAAAAATTGTACCTTCACTTGCCTCCGACATATGCAGACCCAAAATATTGTATGATGCTTCTTGGGCTGATATTTCTGTAGCGTTAATAAACTTGTTCCCTAGGTGCTGCAATTTCCTTTTAATAGATATAACGCCTCTGTTTGATTTGTTTATGTAGTTAATGATATAACTACAACAGGCGTAGGCATCTAGGATAAATTGAATATCCATATTAGCTCTGTGTAAGCCTAGAATATCTCTATTATAAGCATTGAGCAGTCGGTCGGAAAATTGTCTGCGAAGGAAAGTTTGTGGCTTTTTCAAGCTGGAACGTAAGGCTAATTTGTAGGCTTCAAAATTAGTATCAAGGTGGGACAGAAAATATTCAAAATTATTAAATAAAGCTGCGTCTTCATTAGGAATGGTTCTTAAAGTTTCCTTAATTTTTTTGTACAAAGTTTTATGTTCTTCAACATTTACTTCGTTTTCTTCTATCGGATGCAAAACAAGCATTTCGAGGGTGTGGCATATTGAATCGGCAAAACTCCTGTCCGCGTAACTCTCTTAGGCAAGATGAACTGTGCTTGTGACGTTGATACTGAATTACTTCCTGTAGTTCAGGATCGTCTCCATTTGTGGTAATAAACCTATCGATAAATTTTATTATTTGCTCGGTATTTTCGGTGTCGTCGAGCTTAGGAGCACCAGCAAGCCAGTACATGCCATGAGAATGCGGAGATCCTCTGTGCTGAAATTCGATTCTCCAATAAAAATGGGAAAGATTGAATTCCCCAAATATATCGGTTTTGAACAATTTCATTAATTGTCGCAACCTGTAATCGAAGTATCGAGAGCACGTCACTGGATCGGATCGGATTAACCGAGCCTTTTCGGAGCTGGAAAAAGCTGCCGCTTCTTCCTCGCTTATAACCCTATTGTCCAATAGAAGAGAAAGGATAACTAAAAGTTCGTTCCACTTAGTTTCAGCAGCGGAAAGAGTAATGAAGAATGTTGGCAACCCAAATTGTCGAATCATGGCGATCACTTTCTTTTTCTCAGCCTCCCAATGAGCTGGTGCAGACCGTAAGCCTTTGAGGATGTGGTAGCCATCATCATGTTGCACAAGTCTATGTACAAAAGACTCATCTCGCAGATTACCAGCGGTAACTGCTCCGGATTTTTTGCGTAAAGCAATGGAAATTGAATTTTGTATACGCTGCATTTCGTAAAATTTATACATTTATAAAACTTTAGGAACCACAGCGCAACGAAACGGATTCGTAAAAACGAATTTGGGATCTGGCTTTTTTTGCATAGGTTGTATTTCCTTTAAATATTTCTCCGCAAGAAATAGTTGGAAATGAAAGTTCCTCTGCATCTTCGTCAAGCGTTAAGCTTGTTGGGCGGCGGCCTTCTCCCGGTGCCAATGCAATGCGTTGAATTGCAGTATCATTATTTTCCAATAATGTTACATGGCCTCCGGGATTTAAATTTTCTTCGAGCTCTACAGCATTTTGGGATTGGTGCTGCTGCTGAAGAAGTTGCTCTACCGCTTCGCGATCAGATTCATCCGCAATAAAAGGAATTTCATTACTTCCTTGAAGTTGTGCTAGCCATGACTCTTTAAGTGAAATGTTGTGCTTTCTGTAGAGCTCGGTATTCACTAAGTACCGTACAGCTTCAAGGACCCGAGCGGGTCGAATAGTTTCAGTCATAAAATTGTGAGCGTACTCTAGCCTCCTTTTTAAATGGACTTGGATGACATGAGTAGAGTCGAAGGAGCGCGGAAGCGCAGTCACAATGTCAGGAACTGAAATTGGAACGTTCACCACAGCGCCTCGGATACCGCATTGCCTTTCATAGCCGAGAGAAATAATCCTCATAAAAGGGATTCTCGGTGAAATCAGGCGCTCTTCGAGGCAGGTGAGTCCATTTAAGCACTCGGGGACTCGAAAGGCAGAGTGATGGCAGTTTGCCTAAAGAGACGGCACGACGGCAGGTGTTCCAAAAATTACATTTGCCGGACGGACTGGGAAATTTTCTCGACAAATAGAAAGCGTTGCTAACGTTTAGGAGGGGAAATTTAGAGGAGATATCAAGGATGTATAATCCACTTACCTGCGAACGGAACCACGTTCCTCCACAGCAGACACAAATTTCCGTTGGTCCTTCCTTTATGTTCCTGTGATAAAGATCCCTCGCCGATGATCGAATCCTATGTTCCCTTTGTGACTGTCCATGTTCCTTTGTGACTGCCTTTGGGAGGCATCCAGTCGGTTTTGGGGGTCCATTCTAAAGTTGATTAGCCGATCCTCTGCCATTTGTCGAATTTGTTCCTCCCGAATCCTCCGCTGTTGTCGTGTTTCCCGCCGTTGAGATGTGTTCATCCGTTGCTCCTGCGATCTTGCGATGGGATTGCTCCTGGTTTCTCTCCTGTTATTGGCGTCCATTTCCCGTTCTCGCTGCCGGATTCCTTCGTCGTTGTCGGTGCTCCTCAGTATTTCTCTCCTGTTCCCTTGCATGTTCCTCCGAGTCCTGCCGATGATAAGCGCGCGCTGCGGCATCCCGAATTCGTTCAGGAATTCGGTATTCCGGATCGGTCCTCCGGGCGGCATGGTCAGCAGTATTTTGCACCTGCTCTCGTCTGCGCTCCTCGGAGTCCTCTCGGCGGGTCGCGCGTGCCTCCATATCCCGAATCCGTTCGGGAATTCGGTACTCCGGAATGGTCCTCCGAATGGCATGCTTAGCAGTATTTTGCACCTGCTCTCGTCTGCGCTCCTCGGAGTCCTCGCGGCGGGTCGCGCGTGCCTCCATATCCCGAATCCGTTCGGGAATACGGTAATCCGGAATGGTCCTCTGAGCGACATGGCGAGCAGTATCTTGTACCTGCTCTTGTCTGCGCTCCTCGGGGTCCTCTCGGCGGGTCGCTCGTGCCTCCATATCCCGAATCCGTTCGGGAATACGGTAATCCGGAATGGTCCTCTGAGCGACATGGCGAGCAGTATCTTGTACCTGCTCTTGTCTGCGCTCCTCGGGGTCCTCTCGGCGGGTCGCTCGTGCCTCCATATCTCGAATCCGTTCGGGAATACGGTAATCCGGAATGGTCCTCTGAGCGACATGGCGAGTAGTATCTTGTACCTGCTCTTGTCTGCGCTCCTCGGGATCCTCTCGGCGGGTCGCGCGTGCCTCCATATCCCGAATCTGTTCGGGAATACGGTAATCCGGAATGGTCCTCTGAGCGACATGGCGAGCAGTATCTTGTACCTGCTCTCGACGGCGCTCCTCGGGATCCTCTCGACGGGCAGCTCGTGCTTCCATGTCGCGATCCTTTCTGGGACACGGCAGTCAAGATTCTGTCGCCGATCAGCATGTGCTTCAACATCTCGAATCCGCTCAAAGTTACAGATCCTTTCGCTTGGTCTCCTATGGGCACGCGCTGTGGCATCCTGTGCCCGACTTTCCTCCCGATATTCTGGGTTATTGGCGCGAACATTGGCGATGTGCTGAGAATTCCGCATCCTTATTTGTGAATTATTTTGCTCGTAGCGAGCCCTGCTTCGATTTAAAGCAGCTCGTCGGCGTTGCTCCTGTGATAAATGTGATAAACGCGGCATATTTTTACCTAGTGCTAGTTTAAAAATGTAAACAAACGGAAAATTATGGAAATTAATTATTATAGAAACGTTAATAATATGGAATTAAGAAATTTGAAGCTGAAAGTTTATGAGTTTTTATGAAAATACTTACCAAACTTTTTTCCAAATATATTTTGAAAACTTTTTTACAACACACTATTTCCTTTTTGGAATTTTCACTGGTATAAAAATACTTTTTTCACACTTATTTTTTTCACTTTTAAAAAATTTTTCACACTTTTCACTGTTAAAAAATACTTCGCACTATCTGACAGAGTAACGTCGTCACTCTATAAATTTTTGTCATTGACTGATCTGCGGATTAATGGATCTGCAAATATATAGCCAAGTTAGGTAATATCCAAAATAATAAAACATGGTACCTTAACCCTTTTGGGTTACGCAATTTCATCCCTTTTTAAAAAGGTAATAAAAACCATGTTTTATATCTACCAGATCTACCTGTTGTGCAATTTTTAGGATCATTTTTTTCAACACGACCAATCAGAAATAAGGTATTACCTGTTATTATAGGTGCCACAGTGCCGTTTTATGATACGGTTCATACCTGTGATACCTGTTGTGCACTTTGTCCCTTGCACGTGTCCTTGCAATGACCCTTGCACGTGTCCTTGCAATGACCCTTGCACGTGTTCGTTGAAGCAACTCATTGGGCAACCCCGTTATCGAAAAGTTTAGGGGCTGTAGACGACCCAAAATTAAATTCATTTAAATTATAGATCGTTAGTCCCACAAAATCCCATTTTTCGATATCAGTATTTTGAAAATGTCGCGTGAAACCCCACTCTGGGTGTGTTTGACGGGATGGGCTAAATATGTTTTTTAAATGGGTTAAACTTTATAAAAAATTCTGCAAGGGTATATCAACTTCGGCTCCGCCCGAAGTTAGCTTTCCTTTCTTGTTGCTCTTTTAGCTGCCACAGGTATTATAACGAGATATTTTGTTATATCGCATATAATAATATAATAGTGTAACGAACTCTTTTGCTAAATTCTGCTCGCAACAAATGCCGCGGCTAGCTCATAGAGTTTGGGGGTCATTCCACCGAATTTGTATATTCGACGTGAGTGCCCGAGCCCAAAAATAACACAGGGTGGTTCGTTTTATAAATATCCCCTAAATCCTAAAAATATATAATAATATAATAGTGTAACGAACTCTTTTGCTAAATTCTGCTCGCAACAAATGCCGCGGCTAGCTCATAGAGTTTGGGGGTCATTCCACCGAATTTGTATATTCGACGTGAGTGCCCGAGCCCAAAAATAACACAGGGTGGTTCGTTTTATAAATATCCCCTTTACTTCGGTAAAGTTACAAAAGGGTAAATCTCACCAGCTGCTCAGTTCAGCCGACCGACCGCTCGTCCTCCCGTTGAGCCCCGATCACCGTTCCGGGTTGGTGCTGTGGATGTGTGGTCTTGGTGCCTGGCGTCGAATCGCCTCACGGTTCCCTCCGTTTGGACTCACGTGCTCTAGTTGCGGGGCCTGTGCTGTCGCTGTTGTTGTCGTCGCTGCTCTCCTGTCGTCGCAGCTCTCCTGTCATCGCCGCTGCTCCTGTTGCTGACGCCGCTCCTGTTGCTGCTCCTGATGCTGATCCTGTTGCTGCTCCTGTTGCTGCTTCTGTTGCTGCTCCTGTCACTGATCCTGTTGCGGGTTGTCGATGCTTCTCCCTTGTGGGCGCAGAGGACCTTCGGTATCCTTGGCTCACTGGGAACGCCCTTTCGCCGTGGCCGGCACCTAATCCATGTTAGCAGACCATTAGGCTCACCTCCCAGGCATACGCCGGGCACGATACGCTTCTTGGTGCCTGGTGGCCGGATCAGGGCACGAAGGGCCTACCTACCCCACAAGACACGCCACCGGTTGCGTTCGCCACTCGCCTCCAAACACATGCGTGCCTACGCTCCGCAGGATCTATGGCAGACCAGAAGTTTTGGCGTCGCGTCTCCTTTAACTGCAGGGCGTACGCCCCGTACCGATTGAGGCTGTAGTCTTGCCTCCGATTGCCTCCAAAAATTTGAAGAATTCCTCCAGTGTGGATGAGTCTGACTCCACACTGCGCTCGATCCACCTGCGTCGAGTGTTTGCGTCCAGCTTTTCCAACGTCAAGTAAATCATCCAACAGTCTCGTCCTGTTTCCTCTATGGCATCCAGACCACGCACTATTTCATTGGCGCCGTCTGACACCTTCCGTAACCTGAATCCGTAATAGCCAAATGTCGTACCATTCGCTGCCTCATCGATCAGAAGAGATTTCAAATGATGAAATTTGTGCGTATTTGTCAAATTTGCCTTGTTGTGAATTGCGCTCTCATATATGTCTTTGAAAGCTGGCCACTCTGTATAATTGCCAGCGAACCGTTTAATTTGAATTTTAGGCAATTCGCTTTAAGCTGATGCCGCTACCATTTGAGCACTACCTGAATTCGGCGCGTTGACCTCCTTCAGGTCTCGACATGTTTGCAGTGGCTCAATTTGCCGCAAACTGCTCGAAAAGTTGTTGTTGTTGTTGTAGCAAACTTATTATTGCGTCTTTATTTCCAGCACGCCGCTGCCGTTTTCACTGTTCACAATTGATGGACTAGGTCTTGCACCTACCATCGCCGAAAGTAATGCATGTGCCCTTAAGTACTTTTCCTCGTAGAATATGTTGTCATTCTCTAGATCCACATAGCCATCTACTTCGTCTAGCATAGCTATTTCATCACTAAATCTTCTGAAGCCTTTCAATGTTGGGTTGAGATGCTCCAACCGCGAAGACACCTCTGCCCGTGTGGCGTTCCTCAGCGCAAGCCAAGCTCAGTGTGATATTGGCCTTTAGTCTGGCGCGTCCTTTTGTCAATGCATTTAATTGCTCCATGCCGCGAAACATGAGAACCAATGAGAACCAATGCACAGAAAACTAAAAAAAAAATCCAGCTCGAAGGACCAAACAATGATCCCCAACCAAAGAAACGAATGAGCAGTGGACTATAGAGTTTTTATGTTCTTGGTCGTTTTGCTGTCTAATTGGTACTAAAGAAAATTTACATTTGTAGAACTTATGTGTGTATGTATACATGTTGTGGATTGTAAAGATAATAGGTATTGAAAATATAAGGATGACAATATGGGCTAACTTATAAACTATGTATTGATAGTTCCTAAACAATGTGCAACATAAATTGGCCCAGTGCTTTTTCATCAGAAAATTTTTACGGTAGACCCTGTGGGGTAGTCATAGTTTTCATTATCTTTCCGCTAAGCTCTTCGCTGGTGTTCAGAATTTTCCCCAACTGTAAAGCACTGCGTTTTCGAGCTTTATACAAGTTGCAGTTTGTATCTTCCAACAATGTCCAGTTTCATCTTCCAATAAATTCTGCCCAGTCTTCTAAGAAGCCTTGATGTCGCGGACCTCCGCCCGGCTGGACTGTCCGATCTCCGCAACTCGTGGGACAACCTATGGATAACTTAAACGATAGAACACAAACAAGAAGTTGGGACCTCCTCACTACCGTCATTATGGCACCACGAAATACAAGCTCCGTGTAGCTAGCTCAGAAGGTAAAATTAGAGGCGGTATCTTAGCTAAACAGCACCTAAGCATATTATTGCTTCATTATTATAGCGACGCAGATAGCACGGCAGCTACTGTGGAGTTTCATCCTCCAATCCGGGTACTGTCGTCCTATATGGTCTACGAAAGCCGGAACCTCCAAACTAGCGCAAGGCTTAACAAAGGCCTCATAATAGGATATGACTCTAAAGCTCACCATACTTAATAGGCGAGCAGAAACACAAATGACCGCGGTGAGTCTCTTTTTAATTTCATACTCAGGTTAAACCTTCTCCTGTGCGATAGGGGAAATTACCCCAGCTGTGTTTTTTCAATTCACAGGGAATCCACTCATCTGACGCTAGTATAGTAACAGGTACTCAACCACTCCTCTGATCATAGGTATATCTTGATATCCTTTTAAAAGCCATACTTTCATAAGCCAGCTTTTGAAAGCCATAGAAAAGCCAAGTGGATTGCACCGTAGCCACCAGACAATCTTCAAACTCGCACTCTGGTACAAAAATTCACTCAAGCCTGCAAAAGTGCCCTCATAAGGGCATGCCCAAGGACAAAACCAAATAAGCGAAATAGGCCACCCTGGTGGTCTACAGAACAAGCAACCCTTCAGACGGCAAGCAGAACCCTTTTCAATAGGGCTAAAGCCAGAACCGAAGAGATCCACTGGACCGAATATAAGGCCTCCCTGGCCTCTTGCAAAAAGCCCTTCGGAAAAGTGAAGCGTTCCTTATGGAGCTCTTTCTGCTCAGACATTAAAAACATAAACCAATAAGCCACATTTATAGGCCATCTCAAAAAAGAAGATGGCACATGAAAGATTTCTTTAGAAGATCCTTTACGCCAGAAAACTTCCGCAACGAAATCACGATCGTCTTCATACCCAAAGCAGACAATCCATCACATACGATCCCAAATGACTTCAGACCAATTAGTCTATCATCCTTCCTGCTTAAGACCCTTGAAAGAGTCATACTATCACTCATCTAAAAGATAGAGAGAGCCATCTCCATAATGTTCTCCCGAACGCCATAACCACCGCCTTGGCAACTCTTGGGTAGATTACCACCAACGGGGCTTATTGATCAACTGCTAACCTGACAAACAGTGACGTCCTAGGCACAGCTTCTCTAACAAAGGCCGTCAGCATAGGTAACCCACAGGGGGGAGTCCTCTCTCAACTATGTAACATAGCTGTCAAACCGATTCTATGTTAGATGGAAGAGGGAGGCTACAAGGTAGTGGCATATGCGGATGACGTCGCATGTCTCCTTATATAGTAAGCTGGATCTACCGCCATAGTCAGACTTACACAAGTGTATGGAGTACTGGTATGGTAGCCCTCAAAAAGAACTAAACTAAAACTAATTTTAATTAGTTTTTAAACTAATTAAAACAAAGGATTGATGCTGGTTTCCGTGATGTTTATTATGAATCCTCACATACTCAGCCCCCTCACCACGACAAGGTCTCAATCCACGAGAGGGAAATAAATAACTTAATCTATGTATATTGCACTTTTTTAAATAAATAATTTATCTAAATCTACAAGCATATTACTGATTTCTATAAATATTTACAATTTATGTTCATGAATTTAATAAATAAATTAATAATAAATATGTTAAATAAATAAATTAATAACTAAAGAAAATTCCATCATGATGACTGTAGATTGTTTTGTACGTAATAGCTACAGCATTCCTCAGCTCATTGCTCCTGGATCTGCATATATTAAAATCTCCCACTATTACCAATTTGCTATTATTATCTAATCTGCGTATTCTTTCTATATCCGCCATAACTTCATTTCGAAATTGTGTTATAGGATACGCAGGATTCCTATAAATAACAATAAAAGATGTATCAAGATATTTAAAGGCAATTGATTGATATATGGTTCTGGGATTTAAAGACTTGTTTGTCTGAAACAAAAACACTACATTTTCAGAAATGTTTTGCTTGGCATAAATAATTATTCCATTTTTTCCAAAACCATTTAATCGATTGCTATCAATTCTTTTTATAATATCGAAATCTTGCAAAAAGAAATCTTCGGTAGGAAGAGTCCAAGTTTCGACAAAACAAAGAACATTTGCAGAACAAATAATAGGGTCGTTAAAAATATCTTCGCGATGGCTTCGAAGAGATTCAACATTATGGTAATATAGGCAGCTTGCTTCGTTTCTTTTAACCACAAGCTCGTAATGCGTAGTCAAGAACTTTTCCTCTCTAAAATTTTGAAGTTCGGCTTGGACATTTAGAGCTCCAAATCTTGTTGGAGGAACAAAGTCGCCTATAAGGAAAAGTCCCGATGCGTTAGTGGCGATTGCACCAACCATGGGCTCGAAAAAATTAATCCAAAGTCGCGTTATTAAATTTGAGCCATTAACTACGCAATGGTCAATTTGCTTCAGCTGACCAGTTGCTCCATTTACAAGTCCGTCATTTGTGTCAATATTAACGGTAACCATATATTTAGCAGTTGTTTTGAGATGAAGAACATATGGTAAACCCTGAGTTTCAGAGGTTTTCATATTTTGAGCATACCTTAACGTATTTTCTCTATTTCGTGCAGATATGTTCGCAGTTTTCACTGTATCAACTGCAGTGGAAACCAACTCTTCCGTCCCAATTTGCGCTAATTTAATGGAATTGAAATGGTTTACTTCTTCGTTAGAAGAAAATAAATGAATGGCATCATCTGGAACTTCGCTGGGTGAAACAACTCTTTGTTTTAGGAGCTCTATGTCTGCAATTGTCATACAAGCCTCAGATAAATTATTTAAGGCTTGTGCAAATGCATGATCGCCTCTTTGGCGCATTATTTCTGTGAGCTCAAAATACTTAAAGTTACTCCATAGGCTATTTCCTGCTAAAACGCTATAAGGATTATTCGTCCTCTCCGAAAATATCCAACTATCTCCAACTGGGGAAAGCTTCTTTTATGTCTCCAAAAACTATAATTGATTTTCCCCCAAAACATAAGTCTGGGCATCGGAAAATTTGACGAAGCCTTTGATCCAAAAATGAAAGCATTTTTGAGCCAACCATGGAAATTTCATCAATTATAATTAATTGGAGATCTATCAATTTGCAATGAATTGTATTTAAACTATCATTGCTTAAAGGTCTTAAAGGACCTGAGGCCTGATTGATTGGAAGAGAAAACACTGAATGAAGAGTTAATCCTCCAATCCCAAAAGCAACTTTTCCAGTTGGAGCACATAATAAAACTTTTGCTGAATCCGTAGCACCAGGAAGCTTTTTGGCTCGCCAAGTCACAGACTGATATATGGTTGAAATCAGTCTGCTTTTCCCTACACCGGCCCCTCCACCAACATATTCGAAAAATATATTTTTACAAACAACATTATGCATTACATGTGCATAATATTGTCTTTGTTTGTAGTTGAGGGACCGAGTTAGCGAGCAAAGGTCATCATTGGAAACTAACGGGGGGAGTCTAATTAATTTAAGTTCGCCAACTTCTTCAGGATTATTCGTTGCATTGTCATCCTGAAGAATATTTACGTTTCGTTCTATATTAGGCACTGCTAAAGCTCTAAATTCTTCGTCTAAAAATTGGGAGGCACGATCTTCCAAATTGGGATTATTATCCCCCCTATCCTCTTGCAAATCTTCAAGAACTCTTTCTAACTCCATATCATCAAACACATCATAGTTTCTTTTCATGATCCTAATAGATTCATGATTAGTTCTGAATGTGTTTTCAGCGTCGTTGGAAAGAAGTTCAGCTTCTTCATTTCGCCAAGGATAGAAGAGCATTAAATGCTCTCGGAAATAATCCGATGGTGAAGAGTTAATGCTAAAGCGAACCCATCTAAGAATCAGGGGATGCTTACGTTTCTTAACGTAACCAGACCCGTCCATCAGTGGATAGTTTTGCTCAGCAACTTCGTCTTCAACATCAACCTCCAAATCATTTGCTTCATCATAGTCTTCACCATGATTAGCGGCAGATCGTGTATTGCGCCTATGGAATTTATACCAAGCTGCAAAATCTGCTAAACAAATTCCTTCCAGCTGCTCATGCCTTTGCACATATCGGTCAAGAATATTACGCTCAAAAATATCCACCGAGTTGTTTGGTAGTCGCTCTAATTCTTCATTTGAGCGAGCCAATCGAACTCGTTTGTCTGGATGGCAAGTGTTTATAAAAATTGTACCTTCACTTGCCTCCGACATATGCAGACCCAAAATATTGTATGATGCTTCTTGGGCTGATATTTCTGTAGCGTTAATAAACTTGTTCCCTAGGTGCTGCAATTTCCTTTTAATAGATATAACGCCTCTGTTTGATTTGTTTATGTAGTTAATGATATAACTACAACAGGCGTAGGCATCTAGGATAAATTGAATATCCATATTAGCTCTGTGTAAGCCTAGAATATCTCTATTATAAGCATTGAGCAGTCGGTCGGAAAATTGTCTGCGAAGGAAAGTTTGTGGCTTTTTCAAGCTGGAACGTAAGGCTAATTTGTAGGCTTCAAAATTAGTATCAAGGTGGGACAGAAAATATTCAAAATTATTAAATAAAGCTGCGTCTTCATTAGGAATGGTTCTTAAAGTTTCCTTAATTTTTTTGTACAAAGTTTTATGTTCTTCAACATTTACTTCGTTTTCTTCTATCGGATGCAAAACAAGCATTTCGAGGGTGTGGCATATTGAATCGGCAAAACTCCTGTCCGCGTAACTCTCTTAGGCAAGATGAACTGTGCTTGTGACGTTGATACTGAATTACTTCCTGTAGTTCAGGATCGTCTCCATTTGTGGTAATAAACCTATCGATAAATTTTATTATTTGCTCGGTATTTTCGGTGTCGTCGAGCTTAGGAGCACCAGCAAGCCAGTACATGCCATGAGAATGCGGAGATCCTCTGTGCTGAAATTCGATTCTCCAATAAAAATGGGAAAGATTGAATTCCCCAAATATATCGGTTTTGAACAATTTCATTAATTGTCGCAACCTGTAATCGAAGTATCGAGAGCACGTCACTGGATCGGATCGGATTAACCGAGCCTTTTCGGAGCTGGAAAAAGCTGCCGCTTCTTCCTCGCTTATAACCCTATTGTCCAATAGAAGAGAAAGGATAACTAAAAGTTCGTTCCACTTAGTTTCAGCAGCGGAAAGAGTAATGAAGAATGTTGGCAACCCAAATTGTCGAATCATGGCGATCACTTTCTTTTTCTCAGCCTCCCAATGAGCTGGTGCAGACCGTAAGCCTTTGAGGATGTGGTAGCCATCATCATGTTGCACAAGTCTATGTACAAAAGACTCATCTCGCAGATTACCAGCGGTAACTGCTCCGGATTTTTTGCGTAAAGCAATGGAAATTGAATTTTGTATACGCTGCATTTCGTAAAATTTATACATTTATAAAACTTTAGGAACCACAGCGCAACGAAACGGATTCGTAAAAACGAATTTGGGATCTGGCTTTTTTTGCATAGGTTGTATTTCCTTTAAATATTTCTCCGCAAGAAATAGTTGGAAATGAAAGTTCCTCTGCATCTTCGTCAAGCGTTAAGCTTGTTGGGCGGCGGCCTTCTCCCGGTGCCAATGCAATGCGTTGAATTGCAGTATCATTATTTTCCAATAATGTTACATGGCCTCCGGGATTTAAATTTTCTTCGAGCTCTACAGCATTTTGGGATTGGTGCTGCTGCTGAAGAAGTTGCTCTACCGCTTCGCGATCAGATTCATCCGCAATAAAAGGAATTTCATTACTTCCTTGAAGTTGTGCTAGCCATGACTCTTTAAGTGAAATGTTGTGCTTTCTGTAGAGCTCGGTATTCACTAAGTACCGTACAGCTTCAAGGACCCGAGCGGGTCGAATAGTTTCAGTCATAAAATTGTGAGCGTACTCTAGCCTCCTTTTTAAATGGACTTGGATGACATGAGTAGAGTCGAAGGAGCGCGGAAGCGCAGTCACAATGTCAGGAACTGAAATTGGAACGTTCACCACAGCGCCTCGGATACCGCATTGCCTTTCATAGCCGAGAGAAATAATCCTCATAAAAGGGATTCTCGGTGAAATCAGGCGCTCTTCGAGGCAGGTGAGTCCATTTAAGCACTCGGGGACTCGAAAGGCAGAGTGATGGCAGTTTGCCTAAAGAGACGGCACGACGGCAGGTGTTCCAAAAATTACATTTGCCGGACGGACTGGGAAATTTTCTCGACAAATAGAAAGCGTTGCTAACGTTTAGGAGGGGAAATTTAGAGGAGATATCAAGGATGTATAATCCACTTACCTGCGAACGGAACCACGTTCCTCCACAGCAGACACAAATTTCCGTTGGTCCTTCCTTTATGTTCCTGTGATAAAGATCCCTCGCCGATGATCGAATCCTATGTTCCCTTTGTGACTGTCCATGTTCCTTTGTGACTGCCTTTGGGAGGCATCCAGTCGGTTTTGGGGGTCCATTCTAAAGTTGATTAGCCGATCCTCTGCCATTTGTCGAATTTGTTCCTCCCGAATCCTCCGCTGTTGTCGTGTTTCCCGCCGTTGAGATGTGTTCATCCGTTGCTCCTGCGATCTTGCGATGGGATTGCTCCTGGTTTCTCTCCTGTTATTGGCGTCCATTTCCCGTTCTCGCTGCCGGATTCCTTCGTCGTTGTCGGTGCTCCTCAGTATTTCTCTCCTGTTCCCTTGCATGTTCCTCCGAGTCCTGCCGATGATAAGCGCGCGCTGCGGCATCCCGAATTCGTTCAGGAATTCGGTATTCCGGATCGGTCCTCCGGGCGGCATGGTCAGCAGTATTTTGCACCTGCTCTCGTCTGCGCTCCTCGGAGTCCTCTCGGCGGGTCGCGCGTGCCTCCATATCCCGAATCCGTTCGGGAATTCGGTACTCCGGAATGGTCCTCCGAATGGCATGCTTAGCAGTATTTTGCACCTGCTCTCGTCTGCGCTCCTCGGAGTCCTCGCGGCGGGTCGCGCGTGCCTCCATATCCCGAATCCGTTCGGGAATACGGTAATCCGGAATGGTCCTCTGAGCGACATGGCGAGCAGTATCTTGTACCTGCTCTTGTCTGCGCTCCTCGGGGTCCTCTCGGCGGGTCGCTCGTGCCTCCATATCCCGAATCCGTTCGGGAATACGGTAATCCGGAATGGTCCTCTGAGCGACATGGCGAGCAGTATCTTGTACCTGCTCTTGTCTGCGCTCCTCGGGGTCCTCTCGGCGGGTCGCTCGTGCCTCCATATCTCGAATCCGTTCGGGAATACGGTAATCCGGAATGGTCCTCTGAGCGACATGGCGAGTAGTATCTTGTACCTGCTCTTGTCTGCGCTCCTCGGGATCCTCTCGGCGGGTCGCGCGTGCCTCCATATCCCGAATCTGTTCGGGAATACGGTAATCCGGAATGGTCCTCTGAGCGACATGGCGAGCAGTATCTTGTACCTGCTCTCGACGGCGCTCCTCGGGATCCTCTCGACGGGCAGCTCGTGCTTCCATGTCGCGATCCTTTCTGGGACACGGCAGTCAAGATTCTGTCGCCGATCAGCATGTGCTTCAACATCTCGAATCCGCTCAAAGTTACAGATCCTTTCGCTTGGTCTCCTATGGGCACGCGCTGTGGCATCCTGTGCCCGACTTTCCTCCCGATATTCTGGGTTATTGGCGCGAACATTGGCGATGTGCTGAGAATTCCGCATCCTTATTTGTGAATTATTTTGCTCGTAGCGAGCCCTGCTTCGATTTAAAGCAGCTCGTCGGCGTTGCTCCTGTGATAAATGTGATAAACGCGGCATATTTTTACCTAGTGCTAGTTTAAAAATGTAAACAAACGGAAAATTATGGAAATTAATTATTATAGAAACGTTAATAATATGGAATTAAGAAATTTGAAGCTGAAAGTTTATGAGTTTTTATGAAAATACTTACCAAACTTTTTTCCAAATATATTTTGAAAACTTTTTTACAACACACTATTTCCTTTTTGGAATTTTCACTGGTATAAAAATACTTTTTTCACACTTATTTTTTTCACTTTTAAAAAATTTTTCACACTTTTCACTGTTAAAAAATACTTCGCACTATCTGACAGAGTAACGTCGTCACTCTATAAATTTTTGTCATTGACTGATCTGCGGATTAATGGATCTGCAAATATATAGCCAAGTTAGGTAATATCCAAAATAATAAAACATGGTACCTTAACCCTTTTGGGTTACGCAATTTCATCCCTTTTTAAAAAGGTAATAAAAACCATGTTTTATATCTACCAGATCTACCTGTTGTGCAATTTTTAGGATCATTTTTTTCAACACGACCAATCAGAAATAAGGTATTACCTGTTATTATAGGTGCCACAGTGCCGTTTTATGATACGGTTCATACCTGTGATACCTGTTGTGCACTTTGTCCCTTGCACGTGTCCTTGCAATGACCCTTGCACGTGTCCTTGCAATGACCCTTGCACGTGTTCGTTGAAGCAACTCATTGGGCAACCCCGTTATCGAAAAGTTTAGGGGCTGTAGACGACCCAAAATTAAATTCATTTAAATTATAGATCGTTAGTCCCACAAAATCCCATTTTTCGATATCAGTATTTTGAAAATGTCGCGTGAAACCCCACTCTGGGTGTGTTTGACGGGATGGGCTAAATATGTTTTTTAAATGGGTTAAACTTTATAAAAAATTCTGCAAGGGTATATCAACTTCGGCTCCGCCCGAAGTTAGCTTTCCTTTCTTGTTGCTCTTTTAGCTGCCACAGGTATTATAACGAGATATTTTGTTATATCGCATATAATAATATAATAGTGTAACGAACTCTTTTGCTAAATTCTGCTCGCAACAAATGCCGCGGCTAGCTCATAGAGTTTGGGGGTCATTCCACCGAATTTGTATATTCGACGTGAGTGCCCGAGCCCAAAAATAACACAGGGTGGTTCGTTTTATAAATATCCCCTAAATCCTAAAAATATATAATAATATAATAGTGTAACGAACTCTTTTGCTAAATTCTGCTCGCAACAAATGCCGCGGCTAGCTCATAGAGTTTGGGGGTCATTCCACCGAATTTGTATATTCGACGTGAGTGCCCGAGCCCAAAAATAACACAGGGTGGTTCGTTTTATAAATATCCCCTTTACTTCGGTAAAGTTACAAAAGGGTAAATCTCACCAGCTGCTCAGTTCAGCCGACCGACCGCTCGTCCTCCCGTTGAGCCCCGATCACCGTTCCGGGTTGGTGCTGTGGATGTGTGGTCTTGGTGCCTGGCGTCGAATCGCCTCACGGTTCCCTCCGTTTGGACTCACGTGCTCTAGTTGCGGGGCCTGTGCTGTCGCTGTTGTTGTCGTCGCTGCTCTCCTGTCGTCGCAGCTCTCCTGTCATCGCCGCTGCTCCTGTTGCTGACGCCGCTCCTGTTGCTGCTCCTGATGCTGATCCTGTTGCTGCTCCTGTTGCTGCTTCTGTTGCTGCTCCTGTCACTGATCCTGTTGCGGGTTGTCGATGCTTCTCCCTTGTGGGCGCAGAGGACCTTCGGTATCCTTGGCTCACTGGGAACGCCCTTTCGCCGTGGCCGGCACCTAATCCATGTTAGCAGACCATTAGGCTCACCTCCCAGGCATACGCCGGGCACGATACGCTTCTTGGTGCCTGGTGGCCGGATCAGGGCACGAAGGGCCTACCTACCCCACAAGACACGCCACCGGTTGCGTTCGCCACTCGCCTCCAAACACATGCGTGCCTACGCTCCGCAGGATCTATGGCAGACCAGAAGTTTTGGCGTCGCGTCTCCTTTAACTGCAGGGCGTACGCCCCGTACCGATTGAGGCTGTAGTCTTGCCTCCGATTGCCTCCAAAAATTTGAAGAATTCCTCCAGTGTGGATGAGTCTGACTCCACACTGCGCTCGATCCACCTGCGTCGAGTGTTTGCGTCCAGCTTTTCCAACGTCAAGTAAATCATCCAACAGTCTCGTCCTGTTTCCTCTATGGCATCCAGACCACGCACTATTTCATTGGCGCCGTCTGACACCTTCCGTAACCTGAATCCGTAATAGCCAAATGTCGTACCATTCGCTGCCTCATCGATCAGAAGAGATTTCAAATGATGAAATTTGTGCGTATTTGTCAAATTTGCCTTGTTGTGAATTGCGCTCTCATATATGTCTTTGAAAGCTGGCCACTCTGTATAATTGCCAGCGAACCGTTTAATTTGAATTTTAGGCAATTCGCTTTAAGCTGATGCCGCTACCATTTGAGCACTACCTGAATTCGGCGCGTTGACCTCCTTCAGGTCTCGACATGTTTGCAGTGGCTCAATTTGCCGCAAACTGCTCGAAAAGTTGTTGTTGTTGTTGTAGCAAACTTATTATTGCGTCTTTATTTCCAGCACGCCGCTGCCGTTTTCACTGTTCACAATTGATGGACTAGGTCTTGCACCTACCATCGCCGAAAGTAATGCATGTGCCCTTAAGTACTTTTCCTCGTAGAATATGTTGTCATTCTCTAGATCCACATAGCCATCTACTTCGTCTAGCATAGCTATTTCATCACTAAATCTTCTGAAGCCTTTCAATGTTGGGTTGAGATGCTCCAACCGCGAAGACACCTCTGCCCGTGTGGCGTTCCTCAGCGCAAGCCAAGCTCAGTGTGATATTGGCCTTTAGTCTGGCGCGTCCTTTTGTCAATGCATTTAATTGCTCCATGCCGCGAAACATGAGAACCAATGAGAACCAATGCACAGAAAACTAAAAAAAAAATCCAGCTCGAAGGACCAAACAATGATCCCCAACCAAAGAAACGAATGAGCAGTGGACTATAGAGTTTTTATGTTCTTGGTCGTTTTGCTGTCTAATTGGTACTAAAGAAAATTTACATTTGTAGAACTTATGTGTGTATGTATACATGTTGTGGATTGTAAAGATAATAGGTATTGAAAATATAAGGATGACAATATGGGCTAACTTATAAACTATGTATTGATAGTTCCTAAACAATGTGCAACATAAATTGGCCCAGTGCTTTTTCATCAGAAAATTTTTACGGTAGACCCTGTGGGGTAGTCATAGTTTTCATTATCTTTCCGCTAAGCTCTTCGCTGGTGTTCAGAATTTTCCCCAACTGTAAAGCACTGCGTTTTCGAGCTTTATACAAGTTGCAGTTTGTATCTTCCAACAATGTCCAGTTTCATCTTCCAATAAATTCTGCCCAGTCTTCTAAGAAGCCTTGATGTCGCGGACCTCCGCCCGGCTGGACTGTCCGATCTCCGCAACTCGTGGGACAACCTATGGATAACTTAAACGATAGAACACAAACAAGAAGTTGGGACCTCCTCACTACCGTCATTATGGCACCACGAAATACAAGCTCCGTGTAGCTAGCTCAGAAGGTAAAATTAGAGGCGGTATCTTAGCTAAACAGCACCTAAGCATATTATTGCTTCATTATTATAGCGACGCAGATAGCACGGCAGCTACTGTGGAGTTTCATCCTCCAATCCGGGTACTGTCGTCCTATATGGTCTACGAAAGCCGGAACCTCCAAACTAGCGCAAGGCTTAACAAAGGCCTCATAATAGGATATGACTCTAAAGCTCACCATACTTAATAGGCGAGCAGAAACACAAATGACCGCGGTGAGTCTCTTTTTAATTTCATACTCAGGTTAAACCTTCTCCTGTGCGATAGGGGAAATTACCCCAGCTGTGTTTTTTCAATTCACAGGGAATCCACTCATCTGACGCTAGTATAGTAACAGGTACTCAACCACTCCTCTGATCATAGGTATATCTTGATATCCTTTTAAAAGCCATACTTTCATAAGCCAGCTTTTGAAAGCCATAGAAAAGCCAAGTGGATTGCACCGTAGCCACCAGACAATCTTCAAACTCGCACTCTGGTACAAAAATTCACTCAAGCCTGCAAAAGTGCCCTCATAAGGGCATGCCCAAGGACAAAACCAAATAAGCGAAATAGGCCACCCTGGTGGTCTACAGAACAAGCAACCCTTCAGACGGCAAGCAGAACCCTTTTCAATAGGGCTAAAGCCAGAACCGAAGAGATCCACTGGACCGAATATAAGGCCTCCCTGGCCTCTTGCAAAAAGCCCTTCGGAAAAGTGAAGCGTTCCTTATGGAGCTCTTTCTGCTCAGACATTAAAAACATAAACCAATAAGCCACATTTATAGGCCATCTCAAAAAAGAAGATGGCACATGAAAGATTTCTTTAGAAGATCCTTTACGCCAGAAAACTTCCGCAACGAAATCACGATCGTCTTCATACCCAAAGCAGACAATCCATCACATACGATCCCAAATGACTTCAGACCAATTAGTCTATCATCCTTCCTGCTTAAGACCCTTGAAAGAGTCATACTATCACTCATCTAAAAGATAGAGAGAGCCATCTCCATAATGTTCTCCCGAACGCCATAACCACCGCCTTGGCAACTCTTGGGTAGATTACCACCAACGGGGCTTATTGATCAACTGCTAACCTGACAAACAGTGACGTCCTAGGCACAGCTTCTCTAACAAAGGCCGTCAGCATAGGTAACCCACAGGGGGGAGTCCTCTCTCAACTATGTAACATAGCTGTCAAACCGATTCTATGTTAGATGGAAGAGGGAGGCTACAAGGTAGTGGCATATGCGGATGACGTCGCATGTCTCCTTATATAGTAAGCTGGATCTACCGCCATAGTCAGACTTACACAAGTGTATGGAGTACTGGTATGGTAGCCCTCAAAAAGAAGAAGTCCCTCAAGAAGAAGAAAAGATCCAACGAGCAGCAGCGCTATAGTGCACTACAATCCATCCCCAAAGAAACTTTAAATGCCAAAAATAAATAAATACTTAGTATACCTAACCCAGGACTAAGTGGACCAGGCCAGGCAAAATAAGCGGCAATCAGGCCTCAATAAAGCGCTTTGAACCACCATTTTACTAATTCATTCCCAATAGTACAGACTACTGCACTTCCAGGAAGTATCCACAAAAAATTTCCAGACCCTCATTTCAAATAGAGAGGAATGGCCTAGATGCCCCAGGCTTAGAGAAAGCACTAAGCTTCTACACTGAGGTCTCCAAACTAAACATTAGATTAGGGAGGAGTATACTCCGTACAACTAGGCGTCAGAGCCTCTTTTAGACCACCCAATCACTGCAGCGCCTTTCAGGCTAAGGTGATAGCTATAAGAGAAGCACTAAAATACCTAAACATATACAACTTTACACAAAGAGAAATTAACATATACAGTGACAGCCAAGCGGCTATTAAATCGATCAGCTTGACTCGAACTCGAAAACGGACTCAAACTCTAGATCATCTTTACAAGAGATATCCAATCAGTATATCATAAGCCTCATCTGGGTCCCTGGTCACAGAGAACTATAGCAGACGAATTGGCTCGTATAGACACCACCACACCGCTTCAAGGTGAACTATAGGGTATCGGTATAACAATAGCATTATGTAAACTTCAACTTAGAGAAGCCAACAAAAGGGAAAACCAGCTTTGCTGGCAATCCTTTCCCAATTGCCGGTTGGCCCGCCAACTCTGGCCCTATCTCTCAATCTAATCTCAAGCTATCTAAAACTGTTTCTATGTTCAAAACGTATCTATTGCAGGTTCAGCTTGTTTTTCTAAAGCTTTACAGAAATTGTAGATAGCCATGACTTTATTGAATAATGACAAATAATGATTCTACGAAGGAGAATGACTCCAGCACAAAGTTTAAGTTAAACTTAAACTTTAAAGCTTTACTAAGCCAGCTGGACCTAAAATATATATATTTTGAACATAGAAACAGTTTAAGATAGTCATGACTTTTTGAATATATGAGATTAAAAACTCCAATTTAATTGAAGAAAATATTGTTTAACCACCTATAATAAATTCAATAAAATTATTTCGAGTTTTTCCTTAATACCAAAATTAGACATAGTACTAGTAGTAGTAGTAGTACTAGTAACATAGTATGATCTACTGATTTCAATAAGAAAATAAAAATCTTCCATAGAAAAATGTTTGGGGAAAAATCATAGAAGACCAAAAATTAATGTAAAAAATCTGAGATTTCAACTTTGGATGAGTATTCCAAAGATATGGTAACTGCTAGATACCATTTTTTAATTTTAGTTGGTACACATACATTTCAAAAATGATATGTACTGGAAACAACGATGGTCATCGCGATTACACGGCCTACATTATTCAATATATGGTAAAATTTGATCAATTTCTTCTCTTAGGTGTACCGCGGAAACTGTAGGTGATAGAACCTATGTTTGTTCTGGACTTTGGTTCAGGGGAGCCTAAAGGTTATGGAGCAGGTGAAATTATGCGTGGAGATTTTTTGCTGTTGGCCTGTGTTATTGACGGAGACTTGTCCACTGTAGTGAGAGCGAGAAGAGTTTAGTTAGAAACTCTGTGATAGAGAGGCTCGTTCGGATCACGCACGTCGAAGAGAAGACGTAACAAAAGATATACAAGTATGCGTATAAGGCTGGATGCCGTGACGAATAACCGCTTCAGAGTAACAACGAGCGGGTTACACGTCCAGAAAATAGAACTCAGAACTATAGAACTCAGAACATATAACTATATAGGTCAAATATAATCCTATATTGAAAATAATACAGTATATTTAGCTTGTCGCGAAAAGAGGAAGCTTGTTTTAATGATGAAAGATATAGGCATAGCTTGCAAATAACTGTTAACCGATTCGAGCGGTCTCAAAATAAGTGTTTGTCACTGAGACTTTGAGCAAAAAGTCTGAGAGCAACCGATTGAGTTGCTCGTATACAAATTTTGCTCGCGCTCAGTCGAAAAACACTTTTTTCTGTTTTCGTTTGGTCTGCTCATTCTCGGAGTCTTTTGTGCATGTATGTGTGTATGTGAAGTTTAGTGGGCTCAACTTGTCAATTTGCTTTGTAAATCTCTCGTGTAAACAGTGATTCATCAAATTTATTGAAAATAGGATGAGAACTTAATAAAAAGTGCATCAATTTTTTGTATTTAACAAAATGGACAACAAAGTTGTCCAAAGTTTAGTTGTTAAGCTTAACTCAAAATAAATGAATTTAAAAGGAAACTATTCATTTTTTAATTAAAATAATTAATATATTAGTTTGAAATTGGAAAATTCTCCTTTAAAATTTTAATAAGTTTTTTCGTCAAATTTCATGTTTCATGTACCACTGTGCAGCGAAACGAAAACAAATTATTGAAAAGAATTTTTGCGCTGACTTTTTCAGTCAATTGGTCTTTTACTGAGTCTCTCCGTGCGAGTGTCACTCAAATCTCTCATTGAGCGATGTTCGGTAGATGAGAGTTTCATGATTTGCTCATCGTAATTCGTTCAACAGAAAACCGAAACAAAACAAAACAAAGCCTGCTGCTCAGAGAGGAACCGAAGCGGCATGCTTTGTTTCGGTTGCTCTCGTAAACAGAGCGTAAGCAAAAAAACGGTTAACAGTTATTTGCAAGCTATGCTGAGAAGTGAGTATACTTACATTCTTAATGTATTTAAACTAGTGTTTGGCAACATCAGTCTGAAGAGGCATTCGCTTATTTCAGAGCTTTAAAGATTTTAAGATAAGCCAAAAAGTGCTTTGGCACTTGATGTTTTTTGGTTACCGCATAATCAATAAGATTTGAGGATTTCTTGTTCTGGTGGCCAGCATCAAGAGATTTATCACATTCGTTATTGCATTGTAAAATTGTCCTCCCTTGGGAGTCACACACATCCCCTATAGTTTACCGTATGATTTGACTTTCATGAACAACATGAAAATTCCCATTCCCGACAATCGCAATAATTTTGTTAATCAGGGCATTAAGCTTTCACACTATAACAAGCTTTCGCCCTGATATAGTTTGTTTGAAGTTCATTTGAGCTATTTAGCGTGGCATTCACTTATTATAAACATGTCACAATTATTGCTACATTAGTTTTGTTGGGCCAAGCAGCCACAAAAAAATGAATGTCAAATAATCATAATATGCTTAGCTACAACTGTTGTTATCACCATGTATTCTTCTTTGTTTTGTCTCCCAGTTTCGCTCTTGGGTTTCGTTTGTTGTGATTTGGAATTGATTGGAGCAGCAAAGATTACGATTAAATTGAACCAAAATAAAAAAAATTGAAAATCTGATTTCAAACGGGTCTATTTATTCGGCTGTTATTAAAAACTATTAATAGCATAACAAGTTTTTATAGCCTTGCAGAGGGTATTATAATTTTGGTCAAAAGTGTGCAACGCAGTGAAGGAGACATCTCCGACCCTATAAAGTATATATATATTCTTGATCAGGATCACCTCCTGAGTCGATATAAGCATGTCCGTCTGTCTGTTTCTACGCAAACTAGTCTCTCAGTTTTAGAGCTATCGAGTTAAATCTTTGCACACATCCTTCTTTTGTTTGCAGGCAGTATATAAGTCGGAACGACCGGGATCGGATTTGTTGTTTTTTAAGTTAGAGAGTTGGGACGTTTCACACATGTTATATTTAGGCAAAATAACTTATCTACAAAATTTCATAAGGATCGGCCGACTATATCCTATAGCTGTCATAGAAGTTTCGGCATTGGAATAACTTTGGTGTTTTTTAAGTTATAAAGATGGGACTTGGTGCAGATTCCATTTTAGGCAAAGTAATGTGATTTCATAAGGAAAGGATTTTCATAAGTGAAATTTCATAAGGATCGGTCGACTATATCCTATAGCTGCCATATAACTGATTGATCGGAAATACCATAACTTTGGTGTTTTTTAAGTTAGAGTGTTGGGACTTTCCACCGATATTTTATTTGGCCGAAATATCTTATCTACAATATTTCATAAGGATCGGCCGACTATATCTTATAGCTGTCATAGAACGATCGGAATTGGCATAACTTTGGTATTTTTTAAGTTAGAAAGATGGGACTTGGTATAGATTCTATTTTAGACAAAAAAATCTGATTTGCCAAATTTCAAAAGGATCGGCCGACTATATCCTATAGCTGCCATATAACTGAACGATCGGAAATGGCACAACTGCAAGGGTATATTAACTTCGGGTCCGCCCGAAGTTAGCTTTCCTTTCTTGTTTTTTATTGATTTTGTTGTTCGAGTCTCAGCGTCCCATTGTTACATTTTAAGTCGTAATTCTTTTTATTTTTATTTTTATAAGTTTCTAGCATATTTCTTCCATCTTTTTTGTATGCTATTCCTAATCTTTACTTACTTTCTTTCCTATAATATTCTAGGTTATATAGGGGTTCCATATTATCTATGCTATTAAAGTACTTTGGTAGATTATTAGTTTTACCAAAAACTAACTCATATGGACAATAACTATTTGCCATCGAGGGAGTCGTGTTAAAACAATGAACAAAATATTGGAGCCATACATCCCAATCAGTTTTATTTACTAAACTTTTATACATTCATTAAATGTTCGGTGGCTTCTCTCTATTGTTCCAACGGTATAGTGGTGGTGTGCAGTTGATTTTATATTCTTTATTTTTATATATTTGCAGAAATAGTTTATAACTGAATTCTTTTATTCCGTTCCCATGTCCGAAATGAACGACTTCAATGGACCGTACTTAAAAATAAAAGATTCCAATATAGTAGTTGCTGCAGTCGCTGAACTTTTGTTTTTAACTGGTATAGCAACTAAATATGTTATTTAGTCAAATCACATATGAGTGTGACTGCATATTCATTGCCTCTTTTACTTGCCGAATATCACTCTGTCGAAAATCTTCATAGGGGTGTTAGTAATTGTTAAAGGGGTCTTAGTTTTTTTTTTAGCTCGAAAATATCGAAATAATTTTATTGATTTTATTGTAGGTGGTCAAGCAACATTTTCGTCAATTAAATTGGAGTTTTTAATCTCATATTTTCAAAAAGTCATATTTCATTCATTCACGCTCTGCCATGACATTCATATAAGTCATGGCAGAGCGTGAAGCTATCTCTATAATCCGGACATTAGTTCAATTACGATGAGCAAATCATGAAACTCTCAACAGAAAACCGAAACAAAACAAAACAAAGCCTGCTGCTCAGAGAGGAACCAAAACAAAGCATGCCAGCAAAAAAGCAAAAAAACGGTTAACAGTTATTTGCAAGTTATGGATATAGGTAATCTAATGAGAGCAGTCGAAAAAACACGTCCGGATACTTGCTTGGCGAATGAAAACACCCCACAACGACTACTGCCGCAGCTGTAGGAATGAAGAAGAGGAAGAAACTGTTGAGCATCTTCTATGTCTCTGCCCATACTGGCGGTCTCTCAGATTTCTACACTTAGGTGATAGGTTCTTTACCTATATCTCGCGGAAGTCAAAAAAAGATCTAAACAGGGAACTGTTAGACCATGAGTCCTCCTGCGAAATAAGGGAATATGATTTGGTCTACGGTATCACAAAGGATGTCTCTACGAGGTAACCGCCACATAACTTTGTCCGTGCCACTGATTGTTTTTCTCTAAAATGACTCTAATTTTCAATTTTCCGTAGTCGTAGTTATCCAGGTTTATTGGTGTATGATTTGTATGAACGCGCCCGCCATATTTTACGGTAATTTATTTTGGTTGTACTGGGCCCGTAACCTGTTAGATTTTTTTTGACTTTTGCTCAAATTGGAACCTGCTGATTTGATACTTCGTCACTTCCGATTCGATACAAGTTCATCAAAAATTTATATTGAAGTATCCATCACCTTCAGGGTATACGTGGCTGTCGTCTGATATTCGTGTTTTGGATGGATGATTTTATAGATTCTAACAAACTTTGGACCTTTATATCCTTGTGTCTTAGACCATCGTTGTGTGATACACACAGCTGCAGCTGCGGCTGCAGCCATGGTAATGATTGTTGTTTCTGTAGTGCTAACCTAGAGGTACTTTTTACTAAGTTTGTGAGGATTGTGCAATCTTTGTTAGACCCCATCAACCTTGCTTTGAAATACTGTCTAAACATAATTTTGAATTTAACTACAATTGACGTCAGATAGGATTTGCCTTTTAGTACAGTTTGGAATCGAGTAAGCGGATACGTGATGAATTAGACACGCACTTGTCAAGCTCCAATTAGGCGTAAGACAAAAGTTGAAATAGCACATTCTTATTTGCTATTAGGTTATCCTCATTGTTCGATCCAGTCAGAACATCGTCATCTAGAAATTCTCCATATGGATTCATAATACAGTTTATATATTGTTTTGTTATAGTTTTCCTGTTGTTCAAATACCCTAACGACCATATAACTGAAAGGGCTTTAAAAGCGGCTGTGAATTATTTATGTTGTCCAGTTCTCAGCAGCATGAATGAAATCAAGGTTGCCAAATACGTTTCTCAACAGCTTCACAGAGTGGTCTAGGAGTCAGAATAACTCGATTGCTCGAGTTGCTCGCAGACGATGTCCGCATACATCAACCTTGTAGCCACCTTCATTTAGGGATTTTACTAGGATATTTACTGATTCGTTGCATAGGAAGACAGTATATTTTCATATGGGGTGCCACTACTGACGAATCTCCAGATAAACGCATCTCCCTATGTAGCCTCGACTGTCCTCTTAACTAGACTTTGCCTAATGAGGTGCATGGTCTCGTCTTTATTCTTTGCAATTTATTAGCCCACACTAATCCCCCTAAAAAGGGGGATTACCCCTTTTTCGTTTTCTTGGTACAGTGGTTCAAGGGACGCTAATAATAAAAACCAAAAATATTAATAAATAAATAATAACATAAAAATAGTAAAAAAAGAATAATCATGGAATTTAAACTTGTCTGTGCGCTGGAGTCTTGTAATAGGACAATATCTCGGCTTACATCAAAGCCGAAAAAAGCTAACATAAAGGAGGTGAATATTATAAAATTTAAATTTTCATACACCAGGCAAACGGCATCTTTCAAAATACGTGTGCCATTGCAGATGTTCAAGACGATTTGTTCCGCCAGCTTTTGGTGAAAGAACATTTTCGTCCAAGAACATGAGCCAAGTACGGTGAGAAAAAAATTACCAAACCTGTGGGGGTGAAACTCCCCATGTTACCACCACTGACTAACGTTCCACCTCATCTTCCTCAGCTTCAAAAAACTTATGTCTTCACTAACTCTTACCTATCGGAATACTAGAGAGTTACGTAGTAAACGTACCAAACTGTATTCTGATAGTTCTTCCTTAGCATCTCACAAAATAGTCTTTACAGAAACTTTGTTAAAGCCAGAGATCTTAAGCTCCGAAGTTTTCCCAACATAGACACCCTGTGCATAGACCCAGTTTAAAAAGAATGATGCCAAGCTTCATGAGCTGGCACTAAGTCCGGAAAATGAGTATTTCACAAAAGCCAAAGCGCTAGAAGAGCTTGTGAAGAAATATGAAGCCAAATTTTTCAGTGGAATCCCATCAGGGTCGGGCCCGTCACAAAAGACCCATAAAACAGAAGAAAATCTCGACCCAAAGGCACAATTATGAAGAAAGGAAGGAGAAGACCCTCAATTAAAATCATTAATACGAAGATATGAAGGACGGTTAGACGATATGGAAGACTTTCTGAGCAACCGCACCGAAGGGCGGAAATTGTCCACACATATCAGACAACACATAAAGGAGTTATGGAAGGAAATCGTCACGGGATACCATGATCTCATTGACCTGGAACCAACCTTAAAAAATAATGGACATACCGATGACAGATTTTGGTTGTACGAGCAGAATATTTTTTGTTTCAGAGCGAAGAATCGCAATCGACTTCAGTATCAGCACAAAAACTCGCGATCGCACCTTCGTTTGTAATACCACCAGTAGAAATTCCAAAGTTTGACGGAGACTACCGACATTGGCTACGATTCTACTAAATTTTTACAGAATGCATTCACAATCAAGACTACAGCGATGCAGTAAAATTCTGTCATTTGGAGAATCAAGTAACAGGTGAAGCAAAAAACCTAATCTCGACATCAATGGGCGGATAGACCAGTTGCCAGGATGCCTGGAATGAAAAATATCATTATTAACCACTGATTTCCAAAAACAAATCAACGTAGTGGTACTACCGGAAATAATGACCATTCAACCATCCCACCCTATTCAAGCGCCAATAAATATCTCACCTCAGTTGCGCTTAGCCGATCCTGAATTTTTACAGCCCCCACAGGTTATGAGGCCACAACAGGCATATTTGGAAGAAGGACAGGCACTACTGAAAAATACCGCGCTTGAATGGATTTTGATGGGGCCAGGGCGACCGGAATCAGCTCCTGATATCAAGGCAGAAAAAGTCGTCTGTAATAC
This sequence comes from Drosophila ananassae, assembly GCF_017639315.1. Lineage (NCBI taxonomy): Eukaryota > Metazoa > Arthropoda > Insecta > Diptera > Drosophilidae > Drosophila > Drosophila ananassae. The sequence continues at coordinate 1,196,874 of NC_057928.1, forward strand.
GGCGGCTTGGACACCGGAAGCTAACCACGAAAGGGTGAAATCGTATCGGAACAAAGTTTGATTGCACGCATCGGAAAAAAATCTGCAAGATTACATAGTTCCCCACTCATGGCGGATCAACCAAGAGAGCCGCAGATAAACCCTGAATCACAAGCCCAAGGTTGTCAACTCACAAGGGAAGAGCACAGAGTGCAAGGGCCAGTAAACAAGGGAATTCAGGGAGTGGAAGTCACTTCCAATTCTAAAGGATGTAGGGAGGAGACACAGGAATCTCCAAAAGGGAGCAAGAAGCAAGGCCAAGAAAGGACCAAGAGACCTGTATTCGCACTGACCAAACAGAACAAACGCCTAGTACTACATGGGATGCCCAAGGAGAATGGTTCCGAGGCCGGGAAGACCGGATAGAAATATCATCAGTATCTTATGAATGTTGGAGATCTCACCCACATGATTCAAATTATTTTTGGTATTAACATTAGATTTTTAGTAATTAGTTTTAAGATCCACAATATTTTCTAGTGTAAAGGTACACAACGGTTCACTGAGACGGTCCAACATCAATGCACAGCCGCATTGGATTGAGTCCCTCAATAGGGGGGGGAATGTTGGCACCTAGTGCCAAGACCTACTAATCAATGTTCATCAGCATGTCGCAATACACAATAATCAGACCCACTAACCTATTGGCACACATAGTAATAATTAACAATAAGCATGAAACAATATCCAACCTAATAACCCAGCACTAGTAGACGGCGCCAGAAGCGGAAATCAGCAGTATCAGCGGGAAGAATGACCGACTGACCGAAGCAAGCAAATCCAGCTAGCTAGTGTCTATGAACGGATCTAGTGCTCGTAATGGATCATTTGGCCCGACATATTTCGTCGTCTTGAGTTGCAAAATATATGGTAGTAATGGCTCGTGACAATGGTCGAGTCCTTTTCTTCTCTGGCTTGCGGCAATTAAAAATGAATCGCCGCATTCTTCCTATTATTTGCAACATCGCATCGAATGATCCATGGTTGTTGATTTTTTAAATCAACTCTTCTGATTTAATGGCTAGCTTGCAGACCGTCTCCTTCTTTCTTTCTTGATCTTCGTTTGCATTGTTTGTTCCCGCTGATTGGAACCTTGGCCAAGACTCTGGATATTGCACCGGAAGCGGTGGTCCGGTGTACCAAAGTTTTTAATATCTTAATTGTGCACCGTGTACCCTCTGGAGAGAATATCTGCACGATTATCCGTTAATGCCACATGTCTCCACCCCTCTGGGGCTGTCAGCTCTTGAATCTGGGCGACCGGTTCGCTACAAACGTTTGGAATGAGGAGGCAGTGGCGTTAATCCATTTTAATGCAATCTCAGGTCGGACCATAAATATATCACTTCTAGTTTTGAGTTAAGATAGATTGCGACCTGAGCTGCTAATACCGCTGCACAGAGCTGAGAGCTCTAAGCCTGGTAAGGTCTGTTTCATTAGGGGGGCTACCCGTGCTTTTGAACATAGCAATCGTATGACAATATTACCTGTCTTTTTACTTGCTCGTAAATATGCCACTGCTCCATATGCTGCTTCTGATGCATCTTCAAACACATGTAGTTGAATGTCTCCAGGTGTATCTGCCGGGAGTGCACATTTTGGAATTCTTATTATGGTCAGAATCTAAACGTCATGTCTGAATGCTTGCCATTGATGGGTGAGTTCTGAGCGCAGTTCCGTGTCCCAGTCGATCTTCAGCACCCATCTTATCTTTGCCGTTGTTACAAGTGGACCAAACAACCCTAGCGGATCAAAGATTTTCGCAAGTTCTGAACACACATTAAAACATATTATGATCTACTATTAGTAGTCTATTTCAATAAGAAAATAAAAATCTTCCATAGAAAAATGTTTGGGGAAAATTCATAGCAGACCAAAAATTAATGTAGAAAATAGGAGATTTCATCTTTGGATGAGTATCCCAAAGATATAACATAGTAACTGCTAGATACCATTTTTTAATTTTAATTGGTACTACAGACAATGATGGTCATCGCCATTACACGGCCTACATAATTCAATATATGGTAAAATTTGATCAACATAATGCTTGGATCTTTGGGACCATGAAGCCAATAACAATGCCATATGTATGCTCGGCCGAAAAGGATCAAATCATCATCGAAGGCGTCGGCAAACGGCAAAGTGGAAAGCGAGGCAGACAGGAATCTCGCTCATCAATACTCCGGAGTAATAATGTTAGGAGTAGCTATCTTCATAGCCTCATGGGCAGGGTACACCGCAAGGACACCCCAGCAAAGGCACCCCAAAAAATACCAGCAAAGCGCATGCGAACGGGGGAGAAATAAACGAAAAAACAGAACTGCTGATAAACCCGCTGCGGCTCCTCAGATTTATCATATAACTTATTTTACAAAGCTTCGCCTTGTTCTGCTTGGCTCAACATGCTCCTCCCGTTGAAGGATGGATCTTCAACAGAATCCTTGAGAGGCAGCAGACACAACCGTGACACCGCACGCTTACTCGTTCCAACCGCTGTCACGCCCAGCAACCAGCTCCAGTATCCTGGCCAGAGGCCACCTCATTGGGGGTAGATTCTTATCCTTCACCAGGACTATGTCCCCAACTGAAATTATAGGGCCAGAGGTGCGCCATTTGGAGCGCTGCTGCAACAGCGTTTGATACTCCTCCTTCCAAAGGGCCCAGAACACTTGCTGCAAGAAGGAAACTCTCTGCCACCCATACAGACGATTGAAGCTAAGGGCAGTAAGGTCCGGTTCGATGAATGTTGAAGGCGGCCCGCCATTTAGAAAATGAGCCGGAATTAGCACATCTAGATCCGCAGGATTTTCTGAAATCGACACAAGGGGTCTAGAATTAATGATTGAAGCTATGCGGCACAACAAAGTCCTCAATTCCGCCAAAAACTGCCGGACCAACGGTTCGATAAAGGTGGTGCTTCGCCGTCTTTACTGCTGCTTCCCACAGACCGCCAAAATGGGAAGAGCGTGGAGGAGTAAACCGCCACTCGATAGACTCCAACAAGCAAAAATCGTGCAGAGAAGCCTGGTGATCCTGGCTGAGGAATCTTCGCTTTAAGTCGATAAGCTCATTCTTGGCACCCACAAAATTGGTGGCATTATCCGACCATATCTGCCTGGGTTTACGTCGCGTACAAATAAACCGTTGGAGGGTGCTCAGGAACGAAGCGGTGGAAAGGTTCTTAACTAACTCCAAATGGATTGCCTTCGTACTGAATACGCTCACATAACATTTGATAGTGCTGTGTGCCTGTGACATCAAAACTTTGAAATCCTTCAACTCTCTCGGTCGGAAGATCAGCCATGACGAGGCTTTGCGCGAAAACAGCGTATGCACTTGTTCACAACCCTTGAAACGGTCTTCCTCCCACCAATGGGTCAGTATTGAGAATGGATTTTCGCAATTAGTGCCAGAATGCAGGTTCTTCTCGTGAAAGTGAGTCACTATAGCCGAAGGGACGGGATGGCCTCTGGGAAGAATGATCGGATGACGTCCGTCAAAATCCAGCGCAGAGTTCCGCAATTGCCCGTCAACACGAAGCGAACCAGCATCATCCAGCAAGCGAGGCCAGAGGGTTTGAGGGCGGAACCAATTTGCGCGATTTAAGTAAGCTTATCTCTTCCTTAAACTCGGTAAGCTGGACGACGCGCAACAGCAGATGGGTTCCCCCTTTGAGATCCTGGACAGAAATCCCTTCGTGATGGTTGCGGCGGCAAAATTTGTAAATGTAGGCGAACTCTCTCTGTAGGGAGGGAAACGAGTTTAAAAACTTTGACAATGCGGCGATATCCCTGGGTGGAGCCGTAGCCAATAAACTTCTGGCGCGAAGTTCGATAGTTGCCTTTTCGGCCACAATAGCGATGGGCCAATCATCTTTGGAACCACGAAGAAATGAAGGGCCTTGGGACCAAAGCTAGGAGTCTAATAGCTCAGTGGGAAGAGAACCTCTTGACAGTAGATTGGCTGGGTTAAAAGCAGTAGGAACATAAAACCATTTCATCACTTGGTGAGCTCCTGTATGGAGGAGACGCGATTAGAAACAAACACGTTGAATCGAGCAGGTTCATCTTGAATCCAAGATAGGGCAATCGAGAAGTCACACCAACAATAATAATCTCCTTTATATGTTCCAAGATCAGCAACATCAGCCATCAGTCTTGCTAGTAACTCAGCTCCACATAGCTCTAGCTTCGGTATTGTCTGAGTTTTAATGGGTGCCACTCGACTCTTTGAGCACAACAGCCGACAACCTTTACAATACATACACGCAAGCTTCATACGCATCCAAGCGTCGTAGAATCCGTGGACCTCCAGCCTTTCTTGGCAGGGGATGACTAAACGAGGAAACTTAATTCGCTGAGTTTGGTCAAAACTGGAACAGAATTGGTCAAAACTGGAATTGTAACCACTCGGAGAGAAGGGATTGAGGAAGGCTTTCATCCCATGCCAAATTTTCTCGGCACAGCTTCTGGAATGGGACCTTTGCCTTGGTGACGACACGACCTACCAAGCCCATCGGGTCATAAAACCGAGCGACGGAAGATAGTATAGATCTCCTGGTTGGTTTGGCGGTGGGCTGAAGAGCTTGAAAGGAAAACAGCAGTAGGTCAGCAGAAGGATCCCATGCTAATCCAAGAGTCTTTGTGAACGAACTGCCATCGTCAAATTTTAAGTATGACTCTCTTTCACCTTCGGGTACGCCTTCCAGAACCTCTGGGATGTTTGAGCACCATTTCCTTAATTGAAATTGACCCTTGTCCAACAGGCTCGATGTCTGAGCTATTATCTCAAGCGCTTCAGTCTTCGTTGGGGCACCAGATATGAGGTCGTCTACATAAAATTCCTGGAAGACAACACGAGAGCCAACGGGAAACCATTGAGCGAACAGATAGAAAAGACGCTGGCTTTGTGCCATACGTCACGGTGTCGAGCTTAAAAACCTTCACGTCATCATGGTTAGAATCTCTCCAGAGGATGGAATGAAGCAAACTATCATCCGGATGGACCCTTACGCAGCGGTACATCTTGCAAATGTCTCCAGTCAAAGCTACAAGGTGAGACCGAAACCGAAGCAATGTTTGAAAAGGTTGATTCACGGGGCCGGTCATCAGGACATCATTGAGGGAATAACCAGAGGATGTAGCAGCCGAACCATCGAACACAACTCTACAGCTTAGTAGTGGAACTTTCTTCCTTTAGGACGCAGTGATGTCGAAGGAAATACTGGCACATACCTCGCAATTCCTGCGGCACCAGAGACATGTGACCCAGATCCAAGTATTCCTTTATAAAAGACGTATATTGTAGAGTGTTGCCAGGAAGGCTTGAGTATTCAAATCTGTTACTACCTAAAGGCGTACTACCTTGGTTAAAAAATAACAAAACACTGCTAGATACACTTTATGTGGTTTTTTTCCTCGGATTTTCCAAAATGGCCCGCAGTAAGGTCGAATTCCTCCACATCTGATACAATGGCTGACTGTTTTTTTAAGCCAGCTCCTTTCCGTTTATTGACCAAAACCGTTGCCTAATGTTGCATAATAATGCCTGTGATCCGCAATGTGCCAATTTCTGGTGTTCCTGTTGAAATAAGAGTATTGTTAATGGGTGTTTCGGAGCTAATAACATTGGATGTGTGGCATCATACGATAATGCGGCGTTTTGTAGACGTCCCCATACTCGAATTATTCCGTCCGTGTCTATGAACGGATCTAGTGCTCGTAATGGATCATTTGGCCCGACATATTTCGTCGTCTTGAGTTGCAAAATATATGGTAGTAATGGCTCGTGACAATGGTCGAGTCCTTTTCTTCTCTGGCTTGCGGCAATTAAAAATGAATCGCCGCATTCTTCCTATTATTTGCAACATCGCATCGAATGATCCATGGTTGTTGATTTTTTAAATCAACTCTTCTGATTTAATGGCTAGCTTGCAGACCGTCTCCTTCTTTCTTTCTTGATCTTCGTTTGCATTGTTTGTTCCCGCTGATTGGAACCTTGGCCAAGACTCTGGATATTGCACCGGAAGCGGTGGTCCGGTGTACCAAAGTTTTTAATATCTTAATTGTGCACCGTGTACCCTCTGGAGAGAATATCTGCACGATTATCCGTTAATGCCACATGTCTCCACCCCTCTGGGGCTGTCAGCTCTTGAATCTGGGCGACCGGTTCGCTACAAACGTTTGGAATGAGGAGGCAGTGGCGTTAATCCATTTTAATGCAATCTCAGGTCGGACCATAAATATATCACTTCTAGTTTTGAGTTAAGATAGATTGCGACCTGAGCTGCTAATACCGCTGCACAGAGCTGAGAGCTCTAAGCCTGGTAAGGTCTGTTTCATTAGGGGGGCTACCCGTGCTTTTGAACATAGCAATCGTATGACAATATTACCTGTCTTTTTACTTGCTCGTAAATATGCCACTGCTCCATATGCTGCTTCTGATGCATCTTCAAACACATGTAGTTGAATGTCTCCAGGTGTATCTGCCGGGAGTGCACATTTTGGAATTCTTATTATGGTCAGAATCTAAACGTCATGTCTGAATGCTTGCCATTGATGGGTGAGTTCTGAGCGCAGTTCCGTGTCCCAGTCGATCTTCAGCACCCATCTTATCTTTGCCGTTGTTACAAGTGGACCAAACAACCCTAGCGGATCAAAGATTTTCGCAAGTTCTGAACACACATTAAAACATATTATGATCTACTATTAGTAGTCTATTTCAATAAGAAAATAAAAATCTTCCATAGAAAAATGTTTGGGGAAAATTCATAGCAGACCAAAAATTAATGTAGAAAATAGGAGATTTCATCTTTGGATGAGTATCCCAAAGATATAACATAGTAACTGCTAGATACCATTTTTTAATTTTAATTGGTACTACAGACAATGATGGTCATCGCCATTACACGGCCTACATAATTCAATATATGGTAAAATTTGATCAACATAATGCTTGGATCTTTGGGACCATGAAGCCAATAACAATGCCATATGTATGCTCGGCCGAAAAGGATCAAATCATCATCGAAGGCGTCGGCAAACGGCAAAGTGGAAAGCGAGGCAGACAGGAATCTCGCTCATCAATACTCCGGAGTAATAATGTTAGGAGTAGCGATCTTCATAGCCTCATGGGCAGGGTACACCGCAAGGACACCCCAGCAAAGGCACCCCAAAAAATACCAGCAAAGCGCATGCGAACGGGGGAGAAATAAACGAAAAAACAGAACTGCTGATAAACCCGCTGCGGCTCCTCAGATTTATCATATAACTTATTTTACAAAGCTTCGCCTTGTTCTGCTTGGCTCAACATGCTCCTCCCGTTGAAGGATGGATCTTCAACAGAATCCTTGAGAGGCAGCAGACACAACCGTGACACCGCACGCTTACTCGTTCCAACCGCTGTCACGCCCAGCAACCAGCTCCAGTATCCTGGCCAGAGGCCACCTCATTGGGGGTAGATTCTTATCCTTCACCAGGACTATGTCCCCAACTGAAATTATAGGGCCAGAGGTGCGCCATTTGGAGCGCTGCTGCAACAGCGTTTGATACTCCTCCTTCCAAAGGGCCCAGAACACTTGCTGCAAGAAGGAAACTCTCTGCCACCCATACAGACGATTGAAGCTAAGGGCAGTAAGGTCCGGTTCGATGAATGTTGAAGGCGGCCCGCCATTTAGAAAATGAGCCGGAATTAGCACATCTAGATCCGCAGGATTTTCTGAAATCGACACAAGGGGTCTAGAATTAATGATTGAAGCTATGCGGCACAACAAAGTCCTCAATTCCGCCAAAAACTGCCGGACCAACGGTTCGATAAAGGTGGTGCTTCGCCGTCTTTACTGCTGCTTCCCACAGACCGCCAAAATGGGAAGAGCGTGGAGGAGTAAACCGCCACTCGATAGACTCCAACAAGCAAAAATCGTGCAGAGAAGCCTGGTGATCCTGGCTGAGGAATCTTCGCTTTAAGTCGATAAGCTCATTCTTGGCACCCACAAAATTGGTGGCATTATCCGACCATATCTGCCTGGGTTTACGTCGCGTACAAATAAACCGTTGGAGGGTGCTCAGGAACGAAGCGGTGGAAAGGTTCTTAACTAACTCCAAATGGATTGCCTTCGTACTGAATACGCTCACATAACATTTGATAGTGCTGTGTGCCTGTGACATCAAAACTTTGAAATCCTTCAACTCTCTCGGTCGGAAGATCAGCCATGACGAGGCTTTGCGCGAAAACAGCGTATGCACTTGTTCACAACCCTTGAAACGGTCTTCCTCCCACCAATGGGTCAGTATTGAGAATGGATTTTCGCAATTAGTGCCAGAATGCAGGTTCTTCTCGTGAAAGTGAGTCACTATAGCCGAAGGGACGGGATGGCCTCTGGGAAGAATGATCGGATGACGTCCGTCAAAATCCAGCGCAGAGTTCCGCAATTGCCCGTCAACACGAAGCGAACCAGCATCATCCAGCAAGCGAGGCCAGAGGGTTTGAGGGCGGAACCAATTTGCGCGATTTAAGTAAGCTTATCTCTTCCTTAAACTCGGTAAGCTGGACGACGCGCAACAGCAGATGGGTTCCCCCTTTGAGATCCTGGACAGAAATCCCTTCGTGATGGTTGCGGCGGCAAAATTTGTAAATGTAGGCGAACTCTCTCTGTAGGGAGGGAAACGAGTTTAAAAACATTGACAATGCGGCGATATCCCTGGGTGGAGCCGTAGCCAATAAACTTCTGGCGCGAAGTTCGATAGTTACCTTTTCGGCCACAATAGCGATGGGCCAATCATCTTTGGAACCACGAAGAAATGAAGGGCCTTGGGACCAAAGCTAGGAGTCTAATAGCTCAGTGGGAAGAGAACCTCTTGACAGTAGATTGGCTGGGTTAAAAGCAGTAGGAACATAAAACCATTTCATCACTTGGTGAGCTCCTGTATGGAGGAGACGCGATTAGAAACAAACACGTTGAATCGAGCAGGTTCATCTTGAATCCAAGATAGGGCAATCGAGAAGTCACACCAACAATAATAATCTCCTTTATATGTTCCAAGATCAGCAACATCAGCCATCAGTCTTGCTAGTAACTCAGCTCCACATAGCTCTAGCTTCGGTATTTTCTGAGTTTTAATGGGTGCCACTCGACTCTTTGAGCACAACAGCCGACAACCTTTACAATACATACATGCAAGCTTCATACGCATCCAAGCGTCGTAGAATCCGTGGACCTCCAGCCTTTCTTGGCAGGGGATGACTAAACGAGGAAACTTAATTCGCTGAGTTTGGTCAAAACTGGAACAGAATTGGTCAAAACTGGAATTGTAACCACTCGGAGAGAAGGGATTGAGGAAGGCTTTCATCCCATGCCAAATTTTCTCGGCACAGCTTCTGGAATAGGACCTTTGCCTTGGTGACGACACGACCTACCAAGCCCATCGGGTCATAAAACCGAGCGACGGAAGATAGTATAGATCTCCTGGTTGGTTTGGCGGTGGGCTGAAGAGCTTGAAAGGAAAACAGCAGTAGGTCAGCAGAAGGATCCCATGCTAATCCAAGAGTCTTTGTGAACGAACTGCCATCGTCAAATTTTAAGTATGACTCTCTTTCACCTTCGGGTACGCCTTCCAGAACCTCTGGGATGTTTGAGCACCATTTCCTTAATTGAAATTGACCCTTGTCCAACAGGCTCGATGTCTGAGCTATTATCTCAAGCGCTTCAGTCTTCGTTGGGGCACCAGATATGAGGTCGTCTACATAAAATTCCTGGAAGACAACACGAGAGCCAACGGGAAACCATTGAGCGAACAGATAGAAAAGACGCTGGCTTTGTGCCATACGTCACGGTGTCGAGCTTAAAAACCTTCACGTCATCATGGTTAGAATCTCTCCAGAGGATGGAATGAAGCAAACTATCATCCGGATGGACCCTTACGCAGCGGTACATCTTGCAAATGTCTCCAGTCAAAGCTACAAGGTGAGACCGAAACCGAAGCAATGTTTGAAAAGGTTGATTCACGGGGCCGGTCATCAGGACATCATTGAGGGAATAACCAGAGGATGTAGCAGCCGAACCATCGAACACAACTCTACAGCTTAGTAGTGGAACTTTCTTCCTTTAGGACGCAGTGATGTCGAAGGAAATACTGGCACATACCTCGCAATTCCTGCGGCACCAGAGACATGTGACCCAGATCCAAGTATTCCTTTATAAAAGACGTATATTGGGTCCTTAAATTCGGATGACGATCCGCCGAAACGAAACGCCGCAAAGCCTGTGCGTAGGATTCCCCTAACAGCTCCACAATGTACTTGATTGGAAGGCGAACTGAATAAGCACCTGATAAAGACGGACGTGGTGCATGACGAAGTGGGTCTCACAATCGAGCTCCTCCATAGTAGCCTGAACGATAGGCGCAGTGCAGGCATCCAATTCCCAGAATTGGCGGAGAAAAAAATCGAGGCGATCGTCAAAAGAGTTTGCGGAGTCAGCAGGAATCATCTTACATGGGGCGGTCAAACGAAGTTTTCATGGGGTGCCACTTCCTCCAGAAACTACCCATCCAAAACGTGTCTTCTGCGTGTTGCAGGAAAGCAAAAGCAGACCGTCTCCTAGCTGGATTTGCCCGACTGAGAGCAGATCAAAAAACAGGCTTGCTTCAATCAGCAGATCCACACGCTGAGCTCTGTGGAAGTTCGGATCAGCTAGAACCACATTGGCAAGAACCTTCCAGTTGGACACATCTATTTTCAGGCCAGGTTGACGCTCTATGATGTGAGACGCCACAACTGCCGGCGTGACTTCAGGCAAACGTTAACTGATGCTCCATCCGTAGTAAATTCAGCGTCTTCAAGGCCAGTCACTGCTACAGAACATTTGGACCGATGAAGCTGAAGTTGGCTGGCCAGCCGTGATGTGATGAGATGAACTTGGGAGCCGGAGTCAAGTAGCGCTCGACAAGGAAGAAAGGCTCCTGATCTGCCACGGACGAGAATGTGGGCGGTGGGCAAGAACACTATTTCAGCGCTGCGATTCTGTGCAACAAGAGCATTAGCAGGAGGAGCCTGAGAGGTCGCAACCCCAGCTACATTGACAGGATTCGATGCAGAAGCAGGAACGGAAGTGGCGCTAGATAAACGCTCGCAAGGATGCAATAGCGCATGATGTCGGCGATTGCAAGTTGGGCAGCGGGAGGATGTGCATCCGCGGGCTAAGTGATCAGACTTGAGGCACAAGCAGAGGGCAAGACGTCGGACCTCATCGTATCGTTCCTCAACTGACAAGGCGAGAAACCTTGGGCAAGAAGGCACAGCGTGTGCCAGGATGCCGCGCAGGGCACACAAAGCAGGCGGAGCATTCAGGAGCATGCAGGATCGGTTGTTAAATGGCCTACGTCGGCTCGCTTGATTCACTGACAAATGCGGAGCTAAGGCCAAATCCACCGTCTCCAGGGTACGGCACCTTTGTTCCAGGAACCGAGCCATAGATTCCCAAGTTGGCAGGCTATTATCAGTGCTTCCTGCGAGAGAGTCTTCCCATTTGGCCTTTGTGGCAGGGTCCAGCTTTTGAAAAATGATCTGGATGAGGAGGCATCCTTGAATTTAGGCCGACGTCCCGGAACTCATAGGGGCCCGCATATGTCCATTGAAGCGGTCGGATAATTCTCGAAGAGTAGCAACGGATCCCGGACCCTGGAAGATTAAGCGACGGTTGCTGAAACGGTTGCGCAAAAGGTCGAGGGCAACATCATAGTTAGCGTCGGTAATCTCAAGCTCCCTCACAGTCTCCAGGGCTGAGTCCCGCAGGCAGGAAATGAGCCACCTGAGCTTCTCCATCTTGGTCAAGTGCGGGTGGCTGTCAATGGTTGTCCTAAATAGGGCGCAGAAATCCGGCCACTCGGCATAGCCGCCGCTTAATGTTGGCATTGGCTACGGGGGCAATGAGGGAGCAAGCCTATATGGAGCGTTTGAAATCCCAGCACCATTGGTAGCATCCAACAGCGTAGAGTGAGCAGCAACCCGCATAGAACGCTTGGCCACCTCCACCTGGATGTCAACGTGCACGTCCGTAGCCAGCTGACAGAATCGCCAATTTAAATCGCTCCCGATCTCGCTGTAGTTTAGCTCCTCCAATTCCTCCTGCAGCTTGGTGAAACGGTCTCGCAGACGCTTCTCCATAGACTCGAGGGTCAGAATGGTTGAATCGTCGGTCTGAATCGCAGCCTTGACCTTCCGATGCAGTACCTCCATTTCCTGACATGTTACCTCTGCGCGTCTCCGCAGCATCCTTTCACGGCTTGACGCAACAGATGCAGTAGCTTCAGCTCCCGATTCCATTGTGCAAAATTAAAATTCAACTTTGTGACAACAAAAAAAAAACAACGGTGTTTTAGTGGTCTCTACAAAAAGCTTCCAAAGCGCATGCGCTACAAATACCAGCAAAGCGCATGCAAACGGGGGAGTAATAAACAAAAAAAAAACAGAACTGCTGATAAACCCGCCGCGGCTCCTCAGATTTATCATATAACTTTTTTTACAAAGCTTCGCCTTGTTCTGCTTGGCTCAACACCATCAATGGTACCCATCGAGGAGGCACCACTATCAGTAGAAAGGTTGTCGTCACTGTCCCAAGCCGAGCGACGACTAAGACGTCGTGCAACACGGCCAAACGGTCGGAACTGCAAGATAATCATTTCGCGCTCCTCCATCCCAATGGAGGCAGTGGTACCGTGGCGAGGGAGGATGCGGCCACAGTACCAGAAGTTGACATAGGAGCGACATAACCGGAGGCTGCGACAATATTCGCCCATAAACTCCAGTATGCTGGAGTCCCGATCATGGGCGGCCCATTTTGGACGACCATAATAAGGACCGATAACCTGAAAGAAGAGCAACGACATGATCAACGAAGATTCTGAGAGTGGTGCATATACTGAAATACCAGCCTCTATTATTGAGTACCTCAATAGGGGGGAGAATGTTGGCACCTATTGCCAAGACCTACTACTCTATATTCACACTTAGTAATCTGATCTAATCATTGGGCATCAGCATGTCGCAATATATAAGCATCAGATCCACTAACCTATTGGCACACATAGTAATAATTAGCAATAAGCATCAAACAATATCCAACCTAATAACACAACACTAGTAGACGGCGCCAGAAGCAGAAATCAGCAGTATCAACGGGAAGAATGACCGACTGACCGAAGCAAGCAAACCCAACTAGCGATTCCCAACTAACTAATCCCAAACCCAACTAACTAATTCACATGTACAAGCAATGCATGAACAAGCAATCTGAGTCAGCAGTCTCAGAGGTGGGTGACACTTGCATTAACATTGGCATTAACACCTTGTAAACGGACCATAAGTAGAACTTTCATCATCGAACCTACTTCGAGTGGCTCCTGTGTAAACGGACCACAAGTAGGACCCGTGGTACCCACCCTACTTCTAGTGTCGCTCCCGTGAAACGGACCACAAGTATAACCGGCCGATAAGGAATCAGCTGAAACCCCGTACCATCTGTATTTGAGGAGAACAAACCCAGGACTTAAAGTATCCCCCATCACCTCCAGCCTGATCACAGCAAGCGCCCGGTCAACCCGAACAGTCCCTTGCAGAATCCAAGTAAATTCAGTCAGACTTTATACGTTCTTTGACTACGACTCCGGGACCTACCGTTATTCCCGCGAGTTTAAGTTCGACGTTGTGGCCGCATAACGCTCTACGGACGAACAGATGTTACCTTGCGTTTAGTCCGCGCCACATCTGGGATGCCCCAAGGGAGCCATCTTGGACCTTTCTTTTTACACTGTTTATTAACGACTTGCCCTTTGCCTTAACTAATTCACTTGTACTTATGTACGCTGATGACGTTAAGCTATGCCTTCAGTATAAATTCACTAGCGCCCAGTCTAGACTTCAATCCGATTTGGATAAATTTCAAAATTGAAGATTAGCAAATAACCTAAAGCTCTTAATGGATAATCAGTTCAATCAGTGCGAAATCAGTTCAAATCGCAAATGAATTGAACAATATACTACTGCCACACGGTTTCAATTTACGAAAGCGGTGATCAAATAATGCAGAACAACTGCAAGGAATACCTAAATAGGATACCGTGAGCGACGTGAAACTGGGACCTTTTACCAATACAATGATAGAAACCCTCAGCCTCATATAGATGCCTAATAAAGACCAACTTTGCGGACGAACGCAATAAATCGAAGCTCGGATAATAACAAAGCGAAATCTTTGACCCATTAGGTTTATTTGTGCCAGTTGTCGTAAAGGCTTATATTTATGCAACACCTCTGAGAATTGAAAATGGCTTGGGATGATGAAGTGCCCTTAGAACTGCAGTCAGATTGGAAAAATATCGTTTTAATCTGCAATCTCTAAATAAATTGCAAAATCCAAGACATATATTTGACGGAAAGGTTCCACTCACGAAGGAATTACACACATCAAAATTCAACGGAACAACCTCAATGGCGTCGCGTATCATCCGCCAATAATGCAGTTGACTTCTTGTCCGGAGGAACAACAGCTAGCAAGCTCTCGAGCAACAGCATGTGGTTTTATGGACCCCTGTTCTTACATGGATCGAGGGAGAATTGGACAAAAGGGCCAGCCATTATTTCAACAAATATAGAACAAAAAACCAAATTCGTCAGCATGACGGCCGCGAAGGACACATTCGGAAGAGAGATATACAACTGCAGGCACAGTAACTCCGTTTGCAAATTGCAACGGATTGTTCCCAACATATTGCGGTTCTGTTATAAGACTTACAGAGCACCAACAAAGGCACTATGTCTACACCATTATCCTGCGCACGATTCAGCAAATCGAATCGCGGAATAATTCGGAGTGCAAAGTTCTCAAACATAACAAAACAGTGAAAAAAAAGAGTTCCCTTGCATCATTGGCTCCCATTGTTGGATTTCATTCGAGTTGGAGGCAGACTAGAACTTTCCATCCTGACCTACGATGCAAAACATCCAGTTTTGCTTTCCTACAATGGCACAATCGTAAAAATGATCCTAAGAGAACTACACGAGACCAACATGCATTGCGGTGCCCAAGCCTCATTGTCATTGCTCGTTAACAATATTAGATCATCAATGACAAAAAAATGGCAAGAAGCATTATACAACTGCGTGCGATGTACCAGAGTCAAGCCCAAATTAATGAGTCAAATTATCGGAAGCCTACCAGCCGAAACAGTCACACAGGCTCGCCCGTTCTTTAGCTCTGGAGTATATTACTTCGGCCCCATATAGATTCATCTTAAGATTCGATTCAAACAACCCGACAAGGCTTATATCGCATTGTTTTGTGTTGATGAAAGCCATTCACTTGAAGTTCGCAAGCGATCTCACAACAGACGCCTTTTTGGCCGCTCTCCGCCGGTTCCTTGGACATCAAGGAAAAAGCCAGACCATCCATTGCGATAATGCAACGAATTTTGTTGGAGCCAACAATAAATTGAAAGAGCTTGAAACCACAATTTTTTCAACCAATGTCAAGGAACTCATAGTTCAATATTGCAACAGAAGAGAAATAGACTTCAAATTCATTCCACCACGAGCACCATTATTCGGTGGCCTTTAGGAAGCTGCGGTGAAATCCGCAAAACGGCTGATTGTATCAATTACAGCCACGGTGTCTTTGACCTTTGAAGAACTCAACACGGTGGTGGTTGAAGTTGAGCGATCCTCAATTGACATCCTATCACTCCCATTTCATCAGACCGCATTGACGAATTGAAGAACCTCTAAAACCGACTTGGATCTATATTGAAATGATATAAAGGTACTTTCAGTTGGGTTAACAGAGCTCTCACACAAGTGTCAGGAATTGACAATGGAGCAGCATTCAGTTCCATTCTGCACCATTTTAAACATCATAGGGCATTCATTTTTCGGTGCACTCGGTTCCACGTATCACAAAGGTTAAAGGTATGAGGACTTTCTCTAAAAGCTGCTTTAGAACCAAACATCCATTGTTGACTCCACCATCAATTTGGTGCGAAAGTAAGTTTAGCTATCAAAAACAGCTTAAAACCTTTGGAACAACAGATGAGCCTCATAAATAAGCAAGCATAAATATGCAAGTCACGCATTTGGAGCATGCATTTGTGATCCTCACAACCCAAATGAATCTTCTTGCAAATTGGTTTACAGCGAATGCAGAGTGAGATAACCAATGTACTAACTTATGTTCGTCATAAAACAATCAGCCCAATGTTAATATCATCTACACAGCTACGTGACCAACTCGACCAACTTCGGGATGATTTACCACCCGACCAGATCTTTTCAGTCGCACCACTGATGTTTTTCAGCTCTACAAACTAATCTAAGCACAAGGCAGTGAAACTGATACTTATATAAATATGAAATGTTTATGCGCGAGAAAGCATTTGCTAGTGGAATTTGCTAGAGGAATGCATTTGCGATTTTTCAATGACTATCTTTCATAAACTCTTGCTGCTTTAGATGCTTTAGAAGAAAAAAATAGAGTTCTGTTGCGACCAATACAGGCACTAATGCAGATATGATAATAGAGACTTATTTAGCTTTATTTAAAAATCCTGTATGTGTTCTCTATCTTGTATATCAAGAAGGAGATAGAGATAAGCATGGTTCTTTTACATGATCTTGGAGGCGGGCGCTGCCTAACACAGCTGTTTATATAGAAATAATTTTATAAAAATCTTTATGTAGTGTATTATATATCTGTATGGATATTAATTCAATCTGCGCAATGTGGTGACTTACTTATAACTGAGCAGGTGTATAATATATAGGTTTTGTTTAATTGGATTACATTTTAGATTATAATCTGAATTGTGTGAAAGCCAATTTTTCGTTTTTCAAGTGGCTCCCGCTGTATATGTACGTACATTACACATTACGTCCAACCGTGTTAGGGACGCCCATGACGTAAAAGTGAATAACCGGACCAGATGTATTCAAGGGCAAGCTAAAAAAAATGAACTCAAATGACACCCAATACCAAGCCTTATAAATCGTCGGACCAATTAATCTATCCAAATACATATATATATGCACTTAATTTTTCTAAAGCGATCCCAAAGAGATAGTACGTAGCCTGGTGACGACTAGTACGATAAAAAGAAATAAGTTTCCATATTGATCCATTAAGGGGGCATGCGCAGTTAGAGGGCCAAAAAATAGGCATTTTTTCCGAATTTTTTTCTCGTAAACTATTGAATTTTTTTGAAATGTCGTTTTTTTATGTGAAAGTACATTATTTTAACTTAAATTTAAAAAAAAAAAGTACAAAATATTTAGGTGTTTCAAAGTTATGCCCCGTCGAAGTGAGGTCCGTCCGAAAAAGACGAGTTGCGGTGACCAACACTGTGAAAATCTGGATCGTTTGAAATCAAAAAATGAAACGGATTTAAATTTATTAAAAGTTTATCTAGTACTTAATCGAAGGATATTAAAAAAAATATATTTGACAAAATGGCGACCTTTCAAAGTTGAAAAATCGTTTTTCGTTAAAAAAAGCGGTAGTTTTTCAGCTGTAAAAAAAAAAGTTTTACATAAAAAAATGAATCCTTCGATTAAGTACTAGATTATTATGTAATAAAAGAGCATGCTAAATTTCAAGACAATCGGGTCACTAGTTTTCGAGTAAGAGTGGTCACCGACTTCAAAAACGTAGTTTTGAGAAAAACGTGTTTAAAGTTTCAACTAAAGTTTCACCATTACACTTACCGCAGGCCCCTCCCTTTCAACATGTGTAGCTCAGTGTATTTTCACCGGATCATTTCAAAATTTTGTGGACACATTTCTAAATGTATATACTTTAAGAAAATGCAAAAAAAAAATTCGATTTTTTGAAAATTACAAGTGCGCATGCCCCCTTAAGTATTAAGTCATTAGCTAATCACCAATTTTGAAAATGATCGAGATCGGACTAAAGTCTGTATTGGGCAGACGAAGAGTTGTATTGCAGACAAAGTTTAACATCATCTGCTTATATTAGTGCCACCGAGTTCGTAAAGTGTGGGGGCAAGTCATTAATAAAAAGAGTAAGAAGTAACGGGACAAAATGGCTTCCTTGAGGGGCTCTAGATGTAGCATGGACTAAGTGGGAATGTTCATTTTTAAATAAGTTTCTCTGAGTTCTTCCATGTAAGTAGCTGGAGATCCTTGTAAGGAGGTACGGTCAAATTGGCTTCCTTGAGGGACTCTAGATGTAGCATGGACGAAGTGGAAATGTTCATTTATAAATAAGACTCTGTTTGTTCTTCCATCTAAGTACACGGAGATCCTCGTAAGGACGTAGGATATCCCATAAGGTTCAGTTTACTCAACGGGAGTGAGTGAATAACTGAATCAAATGCTTTACAAAAGTCTGAGTAAATAACATCAGTTTAAAGTCCCTTCAGGAAGACATATATGAAAAAGGATATCAACTCCAATAAATTAGTGGTGAAGAGCAAGAGTGTTGAAAATGAGGATTTATTAATTTTTCGAATAACTTTGAAATCGCAGATAATTTTGAGATGCCACTTTAGTTGGCAGCATCGGATTTTCTTCCCTTTTTCGGCATTTTTGAAATGTATGTGTACCAACTAAAATATAAAAATGACATATCTTTGGAATACTAGATTTAGTTTTTTGCTTCTATGATTTTTCCCCCAACATTTACTATGGAAGAATTTTCTTTTATTATTAAAAACAGTAGATCATACCATGTTTTAATTTTGGATTTAAGGGAAAACTCGAAAAAATTTAATAGCATTTATTATAGTTAGTTAAACAAGATTTTCTTCAATTTTTAATCTCTTACTTTCAAAAAGTCATAGCTATGTATCTACAAAATCTGTAATGCTTTACTGAACCTGCTGAAACTGCAAGAAATTTTCTTCCACATAGAAACAGTTTTAGATAGCTGTCGGATATGTCGGCTGCTGGACTTGTGTTTCGTTTTTGATCCTGATGGAGTTACTTTTTGCAGAACATTGCCCCTTTCTAACCTTGGGGATCAATATCAGCCAACTCTTAAGGTTTTATTAGAAAACAATTGCTCAATTGACTTTAAGTCTACTCTTAAATCTCATAAAGTTCGTTTCTTCTGTAAGGCTGACTTTATGAAATTAAATAAGTTAATTTCGGAATTTAATTGGCCCGATCTATTGGCATGCGAGGATGTAAACATTGCATTGCAAAAACACCTGGAACATATTTTTCGACGCTTGCGTGCCGTGGAAATATCCGTCCGCTTCAACGAATCCGCCTTGGTATACAAGGCAACTTATAAATTTAAAGAACATTATGATTAGATTTTAAAATAAACATAAATCATCTGGCTGTACAGTTAGTTATTAAAGATACTTAGTAGCTTGGTCCAATTTCGCCGTGCATAACGTAGAATATTATAGGAGTTATTTCAGCCGCTGCCGGATTCAGTTTACTCCGGATTCTCGCTTAGCAGTTTTATAACTTTGTAAACACTAAGCGCAAAAATGTATCTTTTCCTCTTCTTTTACGTTTGAGAACTCATATGCGAACACTGATTTTCGCAAAACACCCGAGATCGGAATGGTAATGGCAAACGAAGAAAAAAGAAGTTATTGTGGCGTTAAGTTAAAGGTGGCTACTTGATTGATATAGTTTTCAAAAACTATCCCAAAAAAATGATAAGGAACCAAACTGAATAAAAAACATCACTTATAGAAATCGGTTGCTTTTTCTCAAAGTAATTCCATGTTTTCCATCCGGGGTTACGCTGAGTCAACAAATTCGGCCGGAGTCAAAAAACAACAAAAGTCGGCGTCTATTCCATCGGCTTTTGCTAACTTTTACATAATCGAAAACCCACTGCAGTACTGGGAATGAATAAGTGTAGTTGTAACCGACGGTTATTAAATAGGTTCTCCAAAAAATGCAGCCCGACATCATAATTCTCCTTGGAGATTTCCAAGGAACGAACTGCATCTAAGGCTGAGTCCCGAAGACAAGATCGCAACCTCTGCAGCTTTTTCCCCTTTCTTATGTGAGGATTGCAGCACACGATTGATGATAAAGCCGAGTGAAGCTCAGCCCACTCCGAATATTCTCCGCTGGAAGTAGGGAGGAGAAGAGGCTGAGGAGAAGCTCCGGCTGAACGCTGCGTCCGCCTAAATACTGAAAACTTCGCTGGGAAGGGTGGAATAGACAAAAGTTTGAGCAGACGTTTTGTGCTCGATTTTGGCATGCTTTGTCGGTATAAGCTCAGACGCGGTCCATCTCAAGTCGCTGCTGATTTTTTAAATATCCTGTAACGTAAAGTTTTTGGATAGCGGCCGAATTAAACAATTTCAAATTCCGGTGTATAATTTTTTTAAGGTTAATTCCGCGAAATATACCCAAGTAGCGGGCGGTCAATAACAACTCCATAATATGCCAGTAAGAACTAAGAGCTTTGGCGCAGAAGCGCTTCCCAAAAGCGCATGCGCTACAAATAAAAACAAAGTGCATGCGAAACTGGAAGACAGACAGAGAAGATTAAATGCCGCTGCAACTAAACAAATTATCAATATTCTAATCGGCTTATCTGGTGGCTGCTTAGCCCAACATCCTCCCACCTATTTAAGGATGGGCCTTTAATAACAATTTTGGAAGGGCAGCAGACACATCTTTGTAATGGAAAATTCCACGGGTTATTCCATCTAGGAATCGTGCAAGGCGAACAAGGCTTCTTCCAAACCTTTAACCATCCATTGCTCCCCTAAATGCACCAAGGTGGGAATCGAGTTCTCGTAATGATTGCAAATGGTCCGGAACGTTGATCCCTCTCTGCTTTTCCTTCTGATCCATACAAAACAGAACGTGGCGTTTCATTGGCATCAGTTGATGTGCACAGTCTACTGACCGAAACTGCCAAGCTGTTTTCCCGCGGTAGACCATTGCGTCTAGAAACCACCCAGCCAAATATCGTGACAAAACTGACAAAAGGTTGAAGAACAGGCTGACTTCAATTAGCAGTTCAACACCCTGCGGTCTGTGGAAGTTGGGATCAGCCAGAGCTACGTTGAGAGTAATCTTCCATTTCGAAATATCGATTTTATGGCTGGGCTGACAGTCCGCAATATGAGAAACTATAACAGCCTCTAGGTTCGCAGAATATGTGGTTAATCGAGACTTTACACACATATTAGCGGAGGCTCCATCCGTAGCAAACTCAATGCCGGCGACCGCTACACAGCATTTTGAGCGACGAAGCTGAAGTTTACTTGCCAGCCGTAATGAGCCGTGATGCAACAAGGAATGATGACGGCGATTTCACGTTTGGCAACGGGAAGCGAGTAAACTGGATCTTATGGGATATCCTACCTCCTTACGAGGATCTCCGTTTACTTAGATGTAAGAACAAAGAGAGTCTTATTTAAAAACAAAAAAGGAAAGCTAACTTCGGGCAGAGCCGAAGTTTATATACCCTTGCAGTTGAGTCACAGTCTGCTAGGTGGCGCCACGCATCTTATATTATAAGATATATAGCGGATCGTATATAGATGGCCGATCCTTATGAAATTTGGTAAATCGAATTATTTTGCCAAAAGAGGAATCCATTAAAACTCCCATCCTTCTAACTTGAAAAACACCGAAGTTATAGCATTTCCGATTAATCTGTTATATGACGGCCGGATATAGACGGCCGATCCTTATGAAATTTGGCAGATCATATAAGTTGGCCCAAATTAAAATGCACAGAAAGTCCCATCCTTCTAACTTGAAAAACAACGAAGTTATAGCATTTCCGATCAATCAGTTATATGGCAGATATAGGATATAGTCGGCCGATCCCGGCCGTTCCGACTTATATACTGCCTGCAAAGTAAAAAAGGATGTGTGCAAAGTTTAAACTCGATAGCTTTAAAACTGAGAGACTAGTTTGCGTAGAAACGGACAGACGGACATGCTCATATCGACTCAGGAGGTGATCCTGATCAAGAATATATATACTTTATAGGGTCGGAGATGTCTCCTTCACTGCGTTGCACACTTTTGACCAAAATTATATTACCCTCTGCAAGGGTATAATGAACATTTCCACTTAGTCCGTGCTACATCTAGAGTACCTCAAGGAAGCCTTTTTGGCCCGTACCTCCTTACGAGGATCTCCAGCTACTTAGATGGAAGAACACAGAGAGTCTTATTTAAAAATGAACATTCCCACTTAGTCCATGCTACATCTAGAGCCCCTCAAGGAAGCCATTTTGTCCCGTTACTTCTTACTCTTTTTATTAATGACTTGCCCCCACACTTTACGAACTCGGTGGCACTAATATAAGCAGATGATGTTAAACTTTGTCTGCAATACAACTCTTCGTCTGCCCAATACAGACTTTAGTCCGATCTCGATCATTTTCAAAATTGGTGATTAGCTAATGACTTAATACTTAAGGGGGCATGCGCACTTGTAATTTTCAAAAAATCGAATTTTTTTTTTGCATTTTCTTAAAGTATATACATTTAGAAATGTGTCCACAAAATTTTGAAATGATCCGGTGAAAATACACTGAGCTACACATGTTGAAAGGGAGGGGCCTGCGGTAAGTGTAATGGTGAAACTTTAGTTGAAACTTTAAACACGTTTTTCTCAAAACTACGTTTTTGAAGTCGGTGACCACTCTTACTCGAAAACTAGTGACCCGATTGTCTTGAAATTTAGCATGCTCTTTTATTACATAATAATCTAGTACTTAATCGAAGGATTCATTTTTTTATGTAAAACTTTTTTTTTTACAGCTGAAAAACTACCGCTTTTTTTAACGAAAAACGATTTTTCAACTTTGAAAGGTCGCCATTTTGTCAAATATATTTTTTTTAATATCCTTCGATTAAGTACTAGATAAACTTTTAATAAATTTAAATCCGTTTCATTTTTTGATTTCAAACGATCCAGATTTTCACAGTGTTGGTCACCGCAACTCGTCTTTTTCGGACGGACCTCACTTCGACGGGGCATAACTTTGAAACACCTAAATATTTTGTACTTTTTTTTTTTAAATTTAAGTTAAAATAATGTACTTTCACATAAAAAAACGACATTTCAAAAAAATTCAATAGTTTACGAGAAAAAAATTCGGAAAAAATGCCTATTTTTTGGCCCTCTAACTGCGCATGCCCCCTTAATGGATCAATATGGAAACTTATTTCTTTTTATCGTACTAGTCGTCACCAGGCTACGTACTATCTCTTTGGGATCGCTTTAGAAAAATTAAGTGCATATATATATGTATTTGGATAGATTAATTGGTCCGACGATTTATAAGGCTTGGTATTGGGTGTCATTTGAGTTCATTTTTTTTAGCTTGCCCTTGAATACATCTGGTCCGGTTATTCACTTTTACGTCATGGGCGTCCCTAACACGGTTGGACGTAATGTGTAATGTACGTACATATACAGCGGGAGCCACTTGAAAAACGAAAAATTGGCTTTCACACAATTCAGATTATAATCTAAAATGTAATCCAATTAAACAAAACCTATATATTATACACCTGCTCAGTTATAAGTAAGTCACCACATTGCGCAGATTGAATTAATATCCATACAGATATATAATACACTACATAAAGATTTTTATAAAATTATTTCTATATAAACAGCTGTGTTAGGCAGCGCCCGCCTCCAAGATCATGTAAAAGAACCATGCTTATCTCTATCTCCTTCTTGATATACAAGATAGAGAACACATACAGGATTTTTAAATAAAGCTAAATAAGTCTCTATTATCATATCTGCATTAGTGCCTGTATTGGTCGCAACAGAACTCTATTTTTTTCTTCTAAAGCATCTAAAGCAGCAAGAGTTTATGAAAGATAGTCATTGAAAAATCGCAAATGCATTCCTCTAGCAAATTCCACTAGCAAATGCTTTCTCGCGCATAAACATTTCATATTTATATAAGTATCAGTTTCACTGCCTTGTGCTTAGATTAGTTTGTAGAGCTGAAAAACATCAGTGGTGCGACTGAAAAGATCTGGTCGGGTGGTAAATCATCCCGAAGTTGGTCGAGTTGGTCTCGTAGCTGTGTAGATTATATTAACAATGGGCTGATTGTTTTATGACGAACATAAGTTAGTACATTGGTTATCTCACTCTGCATTCGCTGTAAACCAATTTGCAAGAAGATTCATTTGGGTTGTGAGGATCACAAATGCATGCTCCAAATGCGTGACTTGCATATTTATGCTTGCTTATTTATGAGGCTCATCTGTTGTTCCAAAGGTTTTAAGCTGTTTTTGATAGCTAAACTTACTTTTCGCACCAAATTGATGGTGAAGTCAACAATGGATGTTTGGTTCTAAAGCAGCTTTTGGAAAAAGTCCTCATACCTTTAACCTTTGTGATAGTTTTGGCTATATCCTCTACGTACGTGGAACCGAGTACACCGAACAATGAATGTCCTATGATGTTTAAAATTGTCCAGAATGGAACTGAATGCTGCTCCGTTGTCAATTCCTGACACTTGTGTGAGAGCTCTGTTAACCCAACTGAAAGTACCTTTATATCATTTCAGTATAGACCCAAGTCGTAATATACTATCATTGTCCGTTTTGAAATTACCATTCTAGTAGTTCCCAGACGTTTGTAGAATATTCCGGGCTTGTTTCTGAACTCCGTTACTTTAATTGGCGTTTGCCATAGCTAGTGGAAATAGCACCATTAGTGCTAGAAGTACAGGTATTGATGAAAGGCTTTACCTTTTGCGTTGTACTGGGGCTCATTAAACTGTTCAGCCTTGAGGGTGCCGTTGAATTTGCGCTTGTTGTTGATCTCTTCTGGAAACAGTGGAGCTAGCCGAGTCACTGGTTTCTTGAACACTCCAGATGGCGTCTTGAAGTCCACTTCCCAAACGAGGTTGTCTGTTCAGGATACGTTTTGAGAACTCTTCCCATAGGCCAACTCATTACGGGCACATTGTGTTTTTTTATATACGGATAAGATGTTTCCATTTGTGCCGAATCCGGAGCTCTTGCTGGTATTCACAAGACCATTGCTTCCAAAAGGCGTGTTTCATATCTTTTTATTAAGGGTTTTAGGGGTTCTTGAATTAGAAAGTGTCTTGGCGTTAAAGCTGATTCGTCAATGCGGTCTGATGAAATGGGAGTGATAGGATGTCAATTGAGGATCGCTCAACTTCAACCACCACCGTGTTGAGTTCTTCAAACGTCAAAGACGCTGTGGCTGTAATTGATACAATCAGCCGTTTTGCGGATTTCACCGCAGCTTCCTAAAGGCCACCGAATAATGGTGCTCGTGGTGGAATGAATTTGAAGTCTATTTCTCTTCTGTTGCAATATTGAACTATGAGTTCCTTGACATTGGTTGAAAAAATTGTGGTTTCAAGCTCTTTCAATTTATTGTTGGCTCCAACAAAATTCGTTGCATTATCGCAATGGATGGTCTGGCTTTTTCCTTGACGTCCAAGGAACCGGCGGAGAGCGGCCAAAAAGGCGTCTGTTGTGAGATCGCTTGCGAACTTCAAGTGAATGGCTTTCATCAACACAAAACAATGCGATATAAGCCTTGTCGGGTTGTTTGAATCGAATCTTAAGATGAATCTATATGGGGCCGAAGTAATATACTCCAGAGCTAAAGAACGGGCGAGCCTGTGTGACTGTTTCGGCTGGTAGGCTTCCGATAATTTGACTCATTAATTTGGGCTTGACTCTGGTACATCGCACGCAGTTGTATAATGCTTCTTGCCATTTTTTTGTCATTGATGATCTAATATTGTTAACGAGCAATGACAATGAGGCTTGGGCACCGCAATGCATGTTGGTCTCGTGTAGTTCTCTTAGGATCATTTTTACGATTGTGCCATTGTAGGAAAGCAAAACTGGATGTTTTGCATCGTAGGTCAGGATGGAAAGTTCTAGTCTGCCTCCAACTCGAATGAGATCCAACAATGGGAGCCAATGATGCAAGGGAACTCTTTTTTTTCACTGTTTTGTTATGTTTGAGAACTTTGCACTCCGAATTATTCCGCGATTCGATTTGCTGAATCGTGCGCAGGATAATGGTGTAGACATAGTGCCTTTGTTGGTGCTCTGTAAGTCTTATAACAGAACCGCAATATGTTGGGAACAATCCGTTGCAATTTGCAAACGGAGTTACTGTGCCTGCAGTTGTATATCTCTCTTCCGAATGTGTCCTTCGCGGCCGTCATGCTGACGAATTTGGTTTTTTGTTCTATATTTGTTGAAATAATGGCTGGCCCTTTTGTCCAATTCTCCCTCGATCCATGTAAGAACAGGGGTCCATAAAACCACATGCTGTTGCTCGAGAGCTTGCTAGCTGTTGTTCCTCCGGACAAGAAGTCAACTGCATTATTGGCGGATGATACGCGACGCCATTGAGGGTGTTCCGTTGAATTTTGATGTGTGTAATTCCTTCGTGAGTGGAACCTTTCCGTCAAATATATGTCTTGGATTTTGCAATTTATTTAGAGATTGCAGATTAAAACGATATTTTTCCAATCTGACTGCAGTTCTAAGGGCACTTCATCATCCCAAGCCATTTTCAATTCTCAGAGGTGTTGCATAAATATAAGCCTTTATGACAACTGGCACAAATAAACCTAATGGGTCAAAGATTTCGCTTTGTTATTATCCGAGCTTCGATTTATTGCGTTCGTCCGCAAAGTTGGTCTTTATTAGGCATCTATATGAGGCTGAGGGTTTCTATCATTGTATTGGTAAAAGGTCCCAGTTTCACGTCGCTCACGGTATCCTATTTAGGAATTCCTTGCAGTTGTTCTGCATTATTTGATCACCGCTTTCGTAAATTGAAACCGTGTGGCAGTAGTATATTGTTCAATTCATTTGCGATTTGAACTGATTTCGCACTGATTGAACTGATTATCCATTAAGAGCTTTAGGTTATTTGCTTATCTTCAATTTTGAAATTTATCCAAATCGGATTGAAGTCTAGACTGGGCGCTTGTGAATTTATACTGCAGACAAAGCTTAACGTCATCAGCGAACATAAGTATAATTGAATTAGTTAAGGCAAGGGGCAAGTCGTTAACAAACAGTGTCAAAAGGTAAGGTAAGGGAT
This sequence comes from Drosophila ananassae, assembly GCF_017639315.1. Lineage (NCBI taxonomy): Eukaryota > Metazoa > Arthropoda > Insecta > Diptera > Drosophilidae > Drosophila > Drosophila ananassae. Next base: position 1,224,004 of record NC_057928.1, read on the forward strand.
GGCTTCCTTGGGGCATCCCAAATGTGGCGCGGACTAAACGCAAGGTAACATCTGTTCGTGCGTAGAGCGTTATGCGGTCCCGGAGTCGTAGTCAAAGAACGTATAAAATCTGACTAAGTGTACCTTTGCACAGGACTGATTGGGTTGACCAGGCGTTTGCTGTGATCAGGCTGGATTTGATGTGAGATACTTGAATACCTGGGTTGTTTCTCCTCAAGTACAGATGATAAGGGGTTTCGGCTGATTCCGTATTGGCCGGTCCTACTTGTGGTCCGTTTCACAGGAGCAACACTCGAAGTAGGTTGGGGAACGCGGGTTCTACTTGTGGTCTGTTTCACGGGAGCAATACTCGAAGTAGATTAGATAACGAAGTTCAACTTGTGGTCCGTTTTACACAGGATCACTCGAAGTAGGTTGTTTTTAAGTGCCGTACCTAGACACTGAGAATTAAACCGATCTACTCTGTATTCGCAACTATCTTTATTTCAGAAGAACAATTCTTTTATAAGATGCTAAGTTATACATAACTAAGCCTAGGGAAGGTCAATGCCTGCTCACTCAGATTGCTTGTTCATGCATTGCTTGTACATGCATTTCGGATTCGCTAGCTGGCTTTGCTTGCTTCGGTCAGTCGGTCATTTTTCCCGCCGATACTACGCGTCTGCCGAGGATGCTGGCTAATTGTAGTCGGGCGGGGAGAAGAAAACTCCCTTCCTCAAATCACCCCAATCCAAGGTGGAACAGCATATGCCGAGGGATGCATGTCCGTGGGATGCACGGACGTTAATATGCGGACTCTGGGGGACCGGCCGACCCCTCAGTTTTAGCCAGGCTTATCATGACAAGCGGGCTATGTCATGATGGACGAACCTCTTCCCGCCTACTCGTGGGTCCAAAAAATGAACGATAACAATTTAAAAAGAAAAACAAACAGTGGAGAACGGAACTCCCTAAGAAAGTCCGGAAATGGGATCTCGGATCCGTCAATCTCCAAGGCAGACAGAGGCCAAAGAGATGCTGGGATGGCGAAGCTCTCCACTGAGGGACAACATCCGGAGGCGAGCGGCGCCGGTGTAGGGGGAGATGCCAAGGCACCGACCCCCAAAACGGGGCCCACTATGGGACCACCGAACGGTGTGGGGGGTAAGATCCCTGAATCGAGCTCCTTTCGCACCGGCGGCACCCCTAAGGAAGGCCCCGGTCCGACCACTGCTGGCCCCCTGCAGCGGAAGGGCTCCTATAAAGATAGGAGAAGAGCGGCCTTCATCCTGATGAGGGCAGACCCATCGGCGGAGTCCAATCCCGATCAGGCTGAAATAATAAAGTGGGCGAGGGAAATCCTGCCTGACTTTCAGCCAGCAAGAGCGGGAGCCAGATTGGACCCAAAGAAGCCGACAGGAGTAGGCGACTCTGCCAAGGAGAGTGCACAGAGTGCAAAAAGGCAGAGGTCGACCGATGGTGGAGCGCCCTAAGCTAAGAAGAAGAAGGTGCAGACACAGAGTAACAGATCCTTCGCCAAAGTTACCAAGGGCAGGACCATCATTGGGGTCATTGATAATGGCTCCAAAGATGGCCTGATCCCCAAGGAGCTTTCGCGTAAGGTAGTGAATGAGCTGCATGGGCGCTTCATGGAGGAGATGCTCAAGAGCGGAGGACCTCCACCGGACTGCGAAGACGCAGGGTGGTACCAGGGTAGCATCAAGGTGATAGCGTGCCAAGATGCGAGGTCTGTAAGCCTCTACAAGCGAATGATTGCGTCGCTTGGGGAGGTCTACCCAGGAGCCAGACTGGAGGCGGTGGACTGGGACAAGATCCCCAGCAAACCGAGGGCCCGCGTATGGCTGACAGAGAAGCCGGCGGACCCTGCCACCATTCTGGCCATGCTTAAAATGTGCAATCCCACACTCCCTACGGCGGACTAGAGGGTCGCCAAGGTGGAGGAAGCAGTGGGACTGAGAAGGCAGGTTGTCCTCACTCTAAATGAGGAAACTGCGAAGATCCTGGAGGGTGCCGGTAGCCGTATCAAATACGGGTTCGAGCACGTTGCGGTGAGGATCTTCAAGTCGGATGCGTAGAGTAAACCTGGAGGCATCGACTTGGAGATGGACGCACAGGAGCTAGACTCGGGGGAACCAACCGAAGAGGTCCGCCCAGAAGGAATGTCAGATGTGGAGGAGCACATTCTGGAAGGGTACACCTCAGAGGAGAGTGACCTGGCGAGGGCTCTTGGTGGCGTCGGCATGGAGGAGGACTCATTGCTGGGCTCCGACACCGAGGCTGAGGTTACTGTGGTGGAGAATCTAAAGGATGTCCCTGACATTCCTGCAGATAAACCTCCATCACAGTAAGGTGGCTTCCGCCGCCCTCCTGCTCCATCTTGCAGAGGATGAAGCTGACGTGGCCCTCATCCAAGAACCCTGGATCCACGGAGACAGGATTCTCGGTCTGGGGGCGTCGGACTTCAGGCTGTACATAGCCGATGTATCAGGTAAAAAGCGAGCATGCATACTCGCAAAGAAAAGCCTTAATACCTTCTTGCTACCAAATTTCAGCAATGAAGATCACGTAGCCGCATCGATAGAGGCCCCAGACGGCCATTTTAGAATATGCTCGGCATATATGGGTCACGACCACCAAGGACCTCCACTCAGGCGGCTTGTGGAAGACAGCGAAAGGAAGGACATCGACCTAATAATAGGATGCGATGCCAACGCTCATCACAATCAGTGGGGAAGCACTGACACAAACGAGAGGGGTGAGTCAATCTTCGATTTTATCCTCAGCTCTAAGCTTCTAGTGGGTAACAGAGGTTCAGAACCCACCTTCGTCGTCAAGAACAGAAGAGAGGTTCTTGACATTACATTATTCTCGCACTCTCTGGGTGATGCAATCACCAGCTGGAGAGTCCTAGATAAACACTCCTTTTCAGACCACCGCTATATTGAGATAGTAGTAAATTTTGAAAACTTCACCAAGCAAGCAGTACGAAATCCTAGAAAGGCAAACTGGGAGCTCTATAAAAATATACTAGATAGATCCTTAGGCGAACCGCCTTCAGAGACCATCGAGACCTATGAGGGGCTCAACGCCATGGTAGACAAGCTTATTGCGACTAGTGCAAAAGCTTACCACAAGGCCTGCCCCAAGAAAAGAATAGGTAGCAACAGATCGAAGAAGCCTCCGTGGTGGACCTCGTCTTTAGCCCCGTACAAAAAAAATGCACGTAGGGCCTTCAACCACGCGCACCGTACCAACACAGACGAGGCGTGGGAAACCTATAAAGCTGAACTTAGGCAATATAACAAAGAATTGCGCAAGGCAAAGAGGGTTGCCTGGGCCAATTTCTGCCCGCCTAAGAAAGATTCTCTCTACTACAGCCCCCATCGCAGGTTACATTAAGAACACGGAGGGGTGCTGGACAACCACAAACCTAAGGAAATGGATTAAGAAAATCTTCAGCACAGTCTTCACTACTGGTATGATACCAAAGGCTTGGCTGTGCACGAAGGTTGTATTCATACCCAAGGCGGGGAAACCATCCCACTGCACCCCCAAGGACTTCAGACCTATAAGTCTGTCTTCCTTTCTCCTTAAGACTATGGAAAGACTCTTAAGTCTCCATCTACAACTTAACATTAACCCAAACGACATCTCTTGCTCTCAGCATGCTTACAAAAGGGGCCGATCAACAGAAACAGCCCTGCACGATATCACTATGATCGCCGAACGAGCGATTAATATCAAGGAATACGCACTTGTGGCTTTTCTAGACATAGAAGGGGCCTTCAACAACATCTTACCGTGCTCAATAATCGACGCACTGACGGGACTTGGAATAGACAATCGATCAACTCACCTAATACGGCAGATCCTGGTTAACAGGAGTGTCGAGGCTACACTTGGAGGTTCGACTATTCGAAGATACGTCAAGAGGGGCACCCCACAAGGAGGTGTACTCTCACCACTACTATGGAACGTGGCGGTTAACAGCCTACTACGATCCTTAGAGGGTGGCGGATGTAAGATCATTGCGTACGCGGACGATGTTGCTATTGCCTTCGTGGGGAAATTCCCACAGACGCTATGCGACCTAATGACAGGGAAGCTCGAAGTTCTGTCGGCCTGGGCGCAAAAGAACGGGCTGGGAGTCAACCCGTCCAAGACAGAGCTCGTGCTGTTCACCAGGAAGTACAAAATACCTAACCTAAGACTTCCGAAGCTCCTAGGAGAAACACTAGTTCTTAGTGATAGTGCGAAGTACCTAGGTATCACACTAGACAGGAAACTGGACTGGAAGCTGAACACCGCTGATAGGACTAAGAAAGCGGCAATAGCACTCTATACCTGCCGCAAGGCGGTAGGCCTGAAGTGGGGAATGTCCCCGAAGATGGTCAGATGGTTATACACAGCGATCATCAGACCAATTCTATTCTATGGTGTTGTTGTCTGGTGGCCTGCCCTAGACAACTACACATGCAGGGAAAAGTTCAGGAAGATGCAGCGCATTGCGGAAGTCTGTATAACAGGCAGTCTACGCACTACGCCTAGTGATGCCCTAGACACTATACTTGACCTACTACCAGTTGAACTGATGGGGGTAAAGACAGCCACTCTGGCAGCAATAAGACTGCGGGAGGCAAACCTATGGAGCAAAAATAGTTTCGGTCATATCAGACTGGACCTACAACATTTCATGCCTGAGGGGGGTACGGATTACTGTGTGCCCGTCGACCAACCCACCACTAACTACAAAATCTTAATCCCCTCGAGGGAGGAATGGGATGCCCGGATACCGGGACCGGAGGGCTCCATTCATATCTATACAGATGGATCAAAACTTAACGGCCAGGTGGGTGGCGAATACTTTTGCGAGCATCTGAGCCTAAAGGAGTCCTTCAGACTCCCTGACCACTGCAGTGTGTTCCAGGTTGAAGTAGTAGCCATTAAGGAAGCACTTGAATCCCTAGCTCTAAGGGGCAATCAGGGTTCGATATGTATCTTCTCAGATAGTCAAGCAGCGCTCAAGGCACTTGACGGATTCTCATCCAACTCCAGGACAGTTAATGACTGTCGCAGATCTCTCAACGAGATGGCTGAACAGCTTGACATCTACCTCATCTGGGTCCCCGGTCACAGGGACCACGAGGGAAACTGTGCTGCAGATGAACTAGCTAGGGCAGGGACTACCAACCCTCTCCTACCGGAGAAAGAACTTGTAGGCATACCCTTGGCTACGTGCAGGCTAAAGTGCAGGGAGTTTTTCGACCTGGCAGCCAATAGGAAATGGAGTAATCTCCAGACCTGTAGAACATCACGTTTGATCTGGCCGACACGCTCTCAGAAAAGATCGGCGAGATTTATTGCTCTGACTAGAACGGAATGTAGCCTAGCGATTGGGGCAATCACTGGGCACTGGCTGATAGGCGAACACGCGGCCAGGCTTGCAGTCCCCCACAATGATTTCTGCAGGAGTTGCAGGGATGAAGAGGAGGTAGAATCGGTATCGCACCTCTTATGCCACTGCCCGGCACTCGGACGCAGCAGACTCAAACACTTCGGGTCCGAAGAACTCTCGGACCTTAGCGATCTCTCAGAGATCTCTCCATGCGGAATGGTTGCCTTCATTAAAAAAGCAGGCTGGGACCATGGGCCGCCATAGGTAGTCTAGGCATATATATGCACCCTGGTAGACAGGAAGGGGGGGGGGGGGGTAGCATCTCGGTGAAACCCATGCTCCAGCGGCAGCACAAGGAGCCCTAGCGGCTCAAGTGGAAGCGAGGGGATATTCTATGACCCCCTTGCATCACCGCCCTAACCTAACCTAACCTAACCTAGGTGTGCCAATAGGTTAGTGGGTTTGATCATTGTGTATTGCGAAATGCTGATGACCATTGATTAGATCAGATTACCAAGTGTGAATATAGGGTAGTAGGTTTTGGCAATAGGTGCCAACAACATCTTTAAAGAAGACACGTTGGGTTCTCCCAGATAAGTAGCTCAAAATCCAAATAAGAAGATCAGGGAATCCCAAAAGACTGAGTTTACTTATAAAAAGTGAACGGTTAAAAGAGTCAAATGCTTTACTGAAGTCAGTGTAAATTACGTATATTTGTAAGCCATTCCAGAACCCATCCGTGACAAAAGATGTTAGCTCCAATGAGCTGGTAGTGGGGATGTTAGCTCCAATGAGCTGGTAGTACATAAGTTTTGAAAATGTAGAGTGATTAATAATAGCGGAATAATAAAAGATTCCTTCCACATAAGGGGAAAGATTGAAGTTTCCAGCCATAGATTAAAGAGTTTAAGAAGCGGTTTGCACAGAGTCTCGGCGCAGTACTTCAGAACACAGCCTGGTTCTCCATCGGGGCCTGCCTTATACACGGGCTTACGGGCGAACTATAAGATTGGCGGATTGGATATTATAAGTGTAAGGCTGAGCTGAACTGCTGCTAGGTGAATACGTTGTTTGAAAAAACTGTGCAAAGAGATCGGCCATTGCCTGATCAGTGTTCGCATAAGAGTTCTCAAACGTAAGCAGTGGAGGAAAAGAAACATGTTTACGCTGAGTAAACTGAATCCTGCAGCGGCGAATATAACTCCTATAACATTCTGCGTTATGCACGGTGAAATTGGACCGAGCTAATAAGTATCTTGAATAACTAACTGTACAGCCAGATAATCTAAGTTTATTTAAAAGTCTACTCATACTATTCCTTAAATTTATAAGGTGCCTTATACAAGGTATACACCAAGGCGGATTCGTCGAAGAGGACGTATATTTCCACGGCACGCAAACGTCGAATCATATGTTCAAATTGTAATAAAATTTTTGTAATGCGATGTTTATATCCTCACATGCCAGTAAATCAGACCAATTAAATTCCGAAAGTAACTTATTTAATTTTATAAAGTAATGAGATTTAAGTGTACACTTAAGGTCAATTAAGGAATTGTTTTCGATTGAAAGCTCAAGAGTGGCAAAGTTCTGGAAAGAGTAATTCCATCAAGATCAGAAACGACCCATAAGTCCAACAGCCAACCTAAAGAATTTCTAGCGTGGTTAATTTGCCCGAGTGACATGTCAAACATGCCCGCAGGGAAGTCATGGTGGGAGTTAAGCTGTAAAGACAGTGAATTGACCACATAAGTTTTGGTATATTTAAGTCACCCAGAGCTATCAGCTGGTCACCATCAGACAGACGATCGAAAACCAAATGAATAGCGGACAAATGTTGCCAGTATGTTGGCGGTTCGGACGAAGGTGGTATGTAAGAACAGGTTACGTACAAAGATCGATCGGACAAAGTGATTTTGATGCAAAGGAATTCAATGTCACCAAACTCTTGTGATTTTACCTCTTCAGAAGCGAGTTTACAGAGATTAACACTCCTCTTCCCCTTCGCAGAGTTCTATCACATCTAAAAGTGGTGTACCTACTAGAAAAAAACTTCGGAGCTTAGGATCTCCGGTTTTAATCAAGTTTCTGTAAATACAATAATGTGAGATGCAAAGGAAGAACTATCAGAATACAGTTTGGGAAGTTTACTATGTAACCCTCTAGTATTCTGATAGGTAAGTCATTAGTTTTTTGAAACAGAAGAAGATGAGGTGGAGGTTTGGTCAGTGGCCGTAACATGTGGGAGTTTTACACCCACAGGTTTGGTAATTTTTTTCCTCACCGTATTTGGTTGTTGTTCTTGGGCGAAAATGTGGCCAAAAGCTGGCGGAATAAATCGTCTAGATCATCTGCAAGAGCACACGCATTTGAAAGAAAATTATTTAAGCATTGTCATGCTAAAAATGGGACTGTTTTGGTTTCATACGTGACGGTTTTATGTCTATAGTATTTTGGATCCTCAGATGGATTGTTTTGGGCTAGACCACCCAGTGTTGTAGAACATTTGGAGCGGCAAATCTGAAGTTGACTTGCCAGCCGCGACGATGAGGTGAACTTTTGAACCGTAATCCAATAAAACTCGGCAAGGCAGGAAGGATCCATATCGACCATGAACGAATACATTGGCCGTTGGCAGGAGCACTAGCTCAACATTGCGTTCTTGGGTCACAACAGTGTTGATTGAGCGGGATGGTGGGTTCGCAGCAGAAACTGCATTGATGGGACGTGAGACTCGTGCGGGTGGAGCAATGGTAGAACCAGAATCATGCCCGTAAGGGTGCAATGGGAAATGGTGACGGCGATTGCACGTTGAGCAGCGGAAAGCTGAGCATCCGCGGTTGAAATGGCCATCCTCTAGGCAAAAAAAAATAGCGACTCAGGCGCCGCACTTCGTAATACTGTTCCTCAATTGGCAAGACGATGAACCTTGGACGTGAGCCACAACACCGCACAGGGTGTTCAAAGCAGGACGAGTCTTAACAACCATGCAAGAAGATCGGTTTGTATACGATACACATCGGCCCGTCAGGTTGGCTGGTGGATGCGTAGTCAAAGCAAAGCCCACAACTTCAAGGGACTCCCATGGTGGAAGTCTTTCCTCCTTGCTCCCTGAGAGAAAATCCTCCCACTTGGCTTTTGTGTCAGGATCCAGCTTCTGGAGGATTAACTGGATAAACAGGCACCTTTGGATCTCGGCAGCTGACCCGGAACTCATTAGAGCCCGCATATGCCCATTGAACCGATCCGATAGCTCCCACAAAGTAGCAACAGACCCTGGCTGAACCGCACGACCCCTCAGGATCTCATTAATGTGAGACTGGAATATTAAAAGCCAATTACTAAAACGATTGCGCAATAGGTCAAGGGCAACATCATAGTTAGCGTCAGTAATCTTCACCGCTCTCCCGATCTCTGTCTCCGAAGGCCAACTTCCGCAGACATGAACTGAGCCACCTGAGCTTCTCCCTCTCGGTGAAGTGAAGACGGCTGTCAATCTTCGTTCTGAAAAGGGAGCAGAAATCCGGCCACTCGACATAGCGGCCGCTAAATGTTGGCATCCGTAACGGGGGCAATGACGGAGCAGGCCTTTATGGAGTAGGCAGCACTACTGGTACCATCCAAGGGCGTTGAATGAGCAGCAACTCTCATGGAGCGCTTGAAAACCTCCACCTGGATGTCAACTTTCACGTCCGTGGCCAGCTAAGAGAATTTCCACTGTAAATCACTTCCTATCTCGCTATAACTTAAGTCCTCCAATTCCTCCTGCAGCGTAGTGAATCGATTGCGCAGATGCTTCTCCATTGATTCGAGGGTCAGAATGGTAGAGTCGACGTTCTGCATCGTAGCCTTGACCTTCCAATGCAGTACCTCCATTTTCTGACACGTCACTTCTGCACGTCTCCGCAGCATCCTCTCTCTACTTGACGCAACAGATCCAGTAGCTTTAGCTCCAGACTCCATTATGTAATTAAATGCAAGGGTATCATAATACAACAGAGTTTCCGTGGTACTTTAATACTGGTCATGGTACCAAACCAGGATGCGATTACGTCGGGGTTTCCAAACATAACGTTACCAGCTTTTTGGTAGGGAACAAATTAAACAAGTTCAATTTTAATATTTATTATGGGTTCAATTTAACCCAAATATATGCCGTTCCAATCAATGCCGAATAACAAAAAACACATAACTGAGAGCTTGCGCATAAGTTCTATCAAAGATCCCAAAAGCGAATGCGCTACAAATAACAACAAAGCGTGTGCGAAACTGAAAGACAAAAAGACAAGAATAAATGCTGATAACAAACGCTAGAGTTAAACATTTTATGATTATTTTACATGATTTTGTTGGGGGCTGCTTGGTCCAACAGCGTGATTTTGAGCGTTGCAATAATATCACAATGATTGTCCTTCTGACGCACCGGATGCGCTCGGCAGATTTTTTGACCTTTTTAAATAATGCCGTTGACTTTCCTGTGCTTAAGACTGTGATTCTCTGATCTAGGAACTCCAGCATTGTTTGTTGGGGCTGCATCTCTACTGTGTTCCCAATTGTCTGCTCAAATCGACCCCTTTTCGTTGACTTTCCTAAGCTCAAGACTGTGATTCTCTGATCTAGGAACTCCAGCATTGTTTGTAGGGGCTGCATCTCTACTGTGTTCCCAATTGTCTGCTCAAATCGACCCCTATTCGTCATGTCAAGCTTATCAGTAAGCAAGACCGCCAGAAACGCATAGCTTGGGGCCTTATCCCTTTAATGAGGCAAGAGTTGAAGAGGAAGCCGACGAATAACTGTATTCGCAATGAGCCGAAGATTATCATATGATCCAATTATTATGTGCCACCCCTGTAAATAGTTGTCCTCATTTAGCTCAAAGTGGCGTATTAATCTCTCCGCATTTCCAGAAAGGGCGGATTTGAGGTACCACATTTTCTTGACTGCTGGCATGTTAGTATCAGGTACCATGCAGGAATATAGATCGAGGAATTTTTTCCATTTCATTCAAATGCAATGAAAATGCAATGCATCCCCATCAAATTTTGGAATGTTTATCCGGTGCATTTGCACATCAATGCTATTTTTCGTAGGGCTAACCTTAGCCATAAGTGCATTCTGCACCTCTTTTTACAGATGCCTGTTTGTTATATCTGCCTGTTTGTTATATCCACTGTCTTTGGGGTTTAAAATTCTCAAAGACTGTCAAGTGGATTTCTTGGACTTGAGCCCATAACGGCGGCATATTTTTCGAAACTGATCCGGAGGTCATCAACATACTTGATGTAGCTTTAGGTCCGAGCCGTTTCATGAATTTTTGCATCATTTTCAACGAATCTTTTCCAAGCCTCTTCGAGTATGGATAGTTTCGTTTGAAAGTATGATGCCTTTAATTTTCGAGTGCTCTCCTCATCAACGGCTGGCTCTATGATGATTTTAGGGCAATTTTTTCCCTTTCCATCCTTATGTTCTTCGTTTCTGACCGTTGGAAGTGTTTTATTTGCTGCTAGCGTGCTAGTATCTGGATGCGCTCCGACTCTTTACGCCGGGCAGGATACGCTTCCTTGGTGCCTGGCGGCCGGATCAGGGCACGAAGGCCTTCCTTCCTTACTGGACACACCCCGGTTGCGCCCCAGCGAGCTTGGATCAGGAGCCTCCTGATTTGACCGGGGCATCCACTCGATTTACCCTGTTCTTCAGTTCTTCCGCAAATCCTTGATCCTTTCCCCACTTGTTCCTTGATTTCTTCTTGTTCGAAGACTCGCGTACAGCCATCGGACTAACCCACAGGGGGTCCTTGAGCCACAGATCACAGATCCTTGCGCACTCGCTCTAAATCCCTCACTTGAGACTGTCGGACTTACCCACGGGGGGTCTTTCACTCAACACTTCCAGCTTCCCTGGAAGACTTGGCCCCGATTCGTTCCAAAGGCCCTCCTTATATAGCGCCGAGGCGCCCGTTAATCCATGTAAGTCTCGCTTCCTGCCGTTAATCCTTCATGCCTCTGTTCTCGCCGTTAATCCTTTCCCAAATTCCCGTTGCATTTCCATTAGCAGGTTCAATTTGTTGCCCACCTTTGCTTGGGCCTCCGATTCATATTGTTATTACGCAGGTCACCGGACTTAGCTCAGAAACCCCCGCGCTCTCCCCTTTGGCCGTTCCAAATGCTTTTCATCTTTTCTGCATTTTCTAAACACAGCCGCGCTGGCCCATCCGGACGTTACGTTCCATGCCGTCTCCTCTTTCTCCTAGATCCGTGTGCGCAGCCGTGTCAGCTTGCCTGTCCCCCGGTGTTGCTCCCTTTTGCCACCTGTCGTGGCGTGGGTGAGATTTAATCTTGTCACACTTCCCCCCTTCTTCGGGAAACGACAGAAGCGGCAAGATTTCAGCTTCTCGTTGGTTTCGGTTTTCTTCACCTTTTTCTTCTTTTTTCCTCTTTTTTTTTGTGTGGATAAACCTATCCACCTCCCCCCTTCTTCGGTGTCATTAGGTTCGTTCCCCTTTCCTTTCCCACTCTTTGACCCGTTCTCCTCCCTTTTTTCCGCTCTTCTTCTTCCCTTTAAAATTTTTGGCTATATATTTTTTCTTTTTAGGGCACACATATTTTTTCGAAATAATATGGAATTTTTCCATAATTTTTTATACCCTTGCAGAGGGTATTATAATTTTGGTCAAAAGTGTGCAACGCAGTAAAGGAGACATCTCCGACCCTATAAAGTATATATATTCTTGATCAGGATCACCTCCTGAGTCGATATAAGCATAACCGTCTGTCCGTCTGTCTGTTTCTACGCAAACTAGTCTCTCAGTTTTAGAGCTTTCAACTTGATAGCTTTGCACACATCCTTATTTTCCTTGCAGGTAGTATATAAGTCGGAACGGCCGGGATCGGTCGACTATATCCTATAGCTGCCATATAACTGATTGATCGGAAATGCCATAACTTTGGTGTTTTTTAAGTTAGAGGATTGGGACTTTCCACACATGTTATGTTTGACCAAAATATCCTATAGCTGTCATAGAACGATCGAAATCGGCATAACTTTGTTGTTTTTTAAGTTAGAAAGATGGGATTTGGTACAGATTCTATTTTGGGGAAAACAATCTGATCTGCCAATTTTCATAAGGATCGGCCGACTATAAACGATCCGCTATATGTCTAATAAAATGGCGCCACCTAGCGGACTGCGACTGAACTGCAAGGGTATATCAACTTTGGCTCCGCCCGAAGTTAGCTTTCCTTTCTTGTTTTTTTTTGTAATATTTATCTTTTCCTACTATTTATATTTATATATTATTTTTTTCTTGATTTCTTTCTTTGTTTTTTTTTTCTTCTTCTTCCTAATTTATTTATATGATCTGCCAAATTTCATAAGGATCGGCCGTCTATATCCGGCCGTCATATAACAGATTGATCGGAAATGCTATAATTTCGTTGTTTTTCAAGTTAGAAGGATGGGAGTTTTAATGGATTCCTCTTTTGGCAAAATAATTCGATTTACCAAATTTCATAAGGATCGGCCAACTATATACGATCCGCTATATATCTTATAATATAAGATGCGTGGCGCCACCTAGCAGACTGTGACTCAACTGCAAGGGTATATAAACTTCGGCTCCGCCCGAAGTTAGCTTTCCTTTCTTGTTTTTATTTTGGATTTCAGGGAATATTTAATTTATTATAGTTGGTTAAATAATGTTTTATACAATTAAATAATAGGACTTACTAATCTCCTATTTTCAAAATGTCATGGCTATCTACAAAACCTCTACAGCTTTACTAAACCAGCTGAACCTGCAAGAGATTTTTTTTGAACCAAGAAGCTTCATGACGACATCAAGGACCATTACAGCCTTGAGACGCTCGTACCACGTAAGCTATATTCAGCCGAAGATAAGCTAGCAGTCAAAATATTAGAGACCATATGGGATGCAGCCGCGAAGTCACACGGATGTGCACTGAATGACTACTTACTTAGGGGACCAGATTGCCTGAACCCACTCATAGAGGTCTTACTAGCCTTTCGTGTCAGCAAGATTGCGATTTGCGGAGACATTGCGGAAATGTTTCACAGGATCAACATCCGTGAGAAGGATATGCAAGCGCAACGATTCTTGTGGTATGACAGAAGCAACGATAAAGTAGAAACCTATGTTATGCGGGCTATGACTTTTGGGATCAGTTGCGCACCATTCATCGCTCACTTCGTTCGAGATAAAAATGCAGAAGCCCATCAAGAAGATTTCCCATTGGCCTTAAACGCCATCCAAAAGGCGCACTACGTCGACGACTACATCGATAGCATGAGAAACGAACAGGAGGCCATCCAGACCACCAGACAAGTCATAGAGGTCCATCGAAGAGGCGGATTCGAGATCCGCAACTGGTCTTCTAATTCAAAAGAAGTCCTTAAGAGCTTGCAAAGTAATGGCGATGTTGGTAGCCAAAAACCTGTGGATTTTTGTTCGACTGAAAAGACACTTGGTATGTCCTGGGACCCACATAAGGATGTGTTTAAGTTTCTCTGCAGATTTGCAAGGCTGAAACGCGACGTCCTGGCAGAAATCGTAGTCCCGACCAAGCAAGAAGTTCTGCAAGTCCTTATGTCGATCTTCGATCCATTAGGATTCTTGTCGTGCCACACGATTGGGCTGAAAATACTTCTCCAGCGTATATGGCGGCTAAATATCGACTGGGATCAGGAGCTGCCCGAGAAGATTCTGGAAGACTGGCGCCTTTGGAAAACTCTTTTAGGACAGATCAGGATTTTAGGACAGATCAGGAGGTGCCTAGATGCTTTTCCCCAGACGCATCAGATCCACGTCAAACGGAGCTCCACACATTCGTCGACGCCAGCGAGTATGCGTATTCTGCTGTCTGCTACTTGCGTGTAGCAATAGATGCCAAAGTCGACGTCTCTTTGGTGATAGCGAAGTCGAAGCCACCTTTAAAACCACTCTCGATTCCGCGTATGGAGCTGCAGCCAGCAGTTATGGGAGCACGCTTAGCCCACAAGGTGATGAGCACGCGCAACCTGCGAATCGACAACGCCACATACTGGTTAGATTCAAAGGCAGTACTGCAGTGGCTAACTATGGACCCCCGTAACTTTCATCAGTTCGTGATGCACAGAGTCGCCGAAATCCTGGAAACAACGCAAGTCGAGCAATGGCGGTGGGTACCCTTGAAGCTGAACGTAGCAGACGGAGCTACAAAGATCACCGACCAAACCCAGCAGAAGACGTGGATAATGGGCCCTGGGTTCCTAAAAGCTGAATCCAGCCATTGGCCAACATCGACAAAGCAGGAGAGCATCATCGATACTTCAGAAATACGGAAGCATGTGATGACAACGCGTGCGAGATCAGCCGTTATGTTCAATGCGCACCATTTCTCGAGCTGGCGGCGGTTGTATAGAGCAGTGGCGATAATATTCCTGTTCGTCGATCGGTTACGAGCGAAATGCGCCAAGCAAGACATGCCAACAGCCACGACGATGGACCATGTGAGGAAAGCGAAAATACTACTTTATAAGCAATCCCAAGCCATCGCCTTCGCCGAAGAGTTGAAAGTGCTATCCGTGGGAGCGACGCTGCACAAAGGAAACAGATTGGTCGGATTGAACGCATATGTAGACAACGATGGAGTACTGCGGACTAGAGGCAGACTGAACTCGATTGACATAGCTGAAGACGCAATTATACTAGCTCCAGGATGCCGGATAACTAACCTAATAGCGAGGAGCTTTCACGAGAAGTACCATCATCTTGCTCACGAGACTGCAATAAACGACATCAAGGCTTCGTTTTACATCAGCCGCCTCCGAGTGTTGTATAAATCCGTGCGGAGTACATGCCAACGATGCAAGGTTGACAGTGCAGCTCCCAGACCACCCCAGATGGCACCGATTCCGAGAGCGAGAATAGGAAGCTTCCAGAGACCGTTTACCTACACAGGCGTCGATTATTTTGGCCCGTTATTGGTGAACGTCGGCAGGCGCAAGGAGAAGAGATGGGTAGCTCTGTTCACCTGCCTCACGTTGCGCGCGGTGCATTTCGAGATCGCCTTTAGTCTTGACACAAGTTCATGCATCATGTGCCTCTCAAATTTTATGGCGCTTCGAGGGACTCCAAAGGAAATATTCTCAGACAATGGTACGAACTTCAGAGCCACGGAAAAAGCCGTGCGAGAAGAGCTGAAAAAGATCGAACACGATAAGATCACCATTAAGTTCGATGGCATAAAGTGGCGATTCAACCCATCAGGAGCACCACACATGGGTGGAGCATGGGAAAGACTCGTCCGGACAACAAAAGGAATTTTGAAAAACATTTGCCCAAATTACTCCTTCAACGACGTGGGCCTGAGAAACGCATTGATGGAGGCACAATTTATCATCAACTCGCGACCGCTCACATTCGTAAGTCTGGAAACTGAGGATGACGCCGGTCTGACCCCGAACCACCTACGGTTGGGGTCAGCGAATGGATACAAGCCACTGACAAAAGAAGGGATGAATCTACAGCGTAGATGGATTGAGACTCAGCGCTTCGGGGACCGTTTTTGGCAGCGATGGATTAAAGAGTATGCGCCCGTATTAACCAGGCGCACCAAATGGTTCGAGAAAGTACCTCCCATAACCATTGGGAGCATCGTAGATGAGCTTCTACCCAGGAACTTGTGGCTAAAGGGACGAGTGATCGACACAATGATGGCCAAGGATGGACAAGTCCGACGAGTGACTATAAAGACCCAGCACGGCGTTTTGGAAAGACCAGCAACGAAGATAGCGGTTTTGGACGTCGGCTTGAAGGATGGTAACTGACAACGAACCGGGATCAATTACGGGGGAGGGAATGTTGCCGCCGTAATAGAATTTTGTTTTAAATTTGAATTGTTTAGAATAAGCACACATATGTAAACTTATCGATAGCGACGCTGCGCCATACGTCCCGGAGACAACATTACCCGAAGCAATTTTTTTAAAGCTTTAAGCTAAGCCCCTTTTGATTTTGATAGGAAAAGAGTAAATGGGGATATTTTTTGGGGATTCGTCAGGTGTTGAGAGTTTTACTTAAATAGGGTTACTGAGTTTCTGACTATAATCTAAACCACTGTCAGAGTTTTGGCTTTGTAAGGTCGGTAAGAACGCGGCATTAGTTCATTAGGTGTCCAGAAGGTGGGTTACCGTCTTGAGTGGATTCTAAAGTTGTTAGTTCCAAAATTTGCGTAGTATCACTTCTAATGATGGAAGACGAAGTGGACAAATTTTTTTCATGGGGAGCCGAACTTTTTTTTCACCGTTCCTGCTCTTGGGTGGCAAAGAAAATGAGCAGCTACGTGATTGTGAGTGGATAAATGCAGGTCCGCCCGTTTATACACCCACATCCACAACAACCTTCGTAGCGGACTTTTTACGCTTAGAAGACATGTTGAAAAGTTTTTTTATTTAACCTAGCTTTTACGCTTTACGAGATTTAATTTTTAAGCTTTACGAGACTAACCAAAAAAAGTACCAAATCTTAAATTAATAACTTAATAACTGGCAGAATCTTATAGTCTTCAAAGGTTCAGAAGGGATGGAACGTTTCGTGAACCGTTTTGCATTCGATGTGTCTACGCCAGATTAGTTCAATGTCGAGGTGTACGTCGAGGTACATTACATAGAAAAAAGGGGGATCTGCTTCTGCTGCAGTTTAATAAAAGCGGTGGACATGTTCAAGGGCAAGGTATCAAGGTATCAAGGGCAGACGGCATGCGGTGGCAGTAGCGGGGGCGGGGGAACCAGCACGGCGTCGCGCACGGAAGTGGGCGAAAGAGAAACCACCGTGGAACGTAACGGTACCGGCCGGGCCTCCGCGGCCGCGCTCGCAGGTCATAGGAAACAGCGCGGACGGCGGGGAATGAAGCGGCCGGCGACTGCGCAGCTGTGTTTACAAAATGCACAAAAACACAGAAATGCATTTGGATTATCCAGGGGGGGATCGCGGGGTATCGGGACGAAGTCCGATGACCGGCACAGAAATAATGCGGATCGGAGGCCCAAGCGGGGCAATCGGGGGAGGGACAATAAAGAAAGACCGCCAATAGAAAGACGGCGGGCTTGGAGAAAGCTAACGGAGAAAGTGAATGAGCGGAGGATTAACGGCAGGAAGTAGATTTGCAAGGATTAACGGGCGCCTCTGGCACTATATAAGGAGGGCCCCTGGAGCGAATAGGGGCCGAGTCTTCTATGGAAGCTGGGAGAGTGAGTGAAAGACCCCCCGTGGGTAAGTCTGCCATTCAAGTTGGAAAGTTTCCTTGGAAGAGTTAGGAGTACAGGCTGAAGGACCCCCCGTGGGTAAGTCCGACAGTCCTAAGTGCTGCGCTCGAAGGTCATAGGAAACAGCGGGGACGGCGGGGAATCGGGACGAAGTCCGATGACCGGCACAGAAATAATGCGGATCGGAGGCCCAAGCGGGGCAATCGGGGGAAGGACAATAAAGAAAGCCCGCCAATAGAAAGACGGCGGGCTTAGAGAAAGCTAACGGAGAAAGTGAATGAGCGGAGGATTAACGGCAGGAAGTAGATTTGCAAGGATTAACGGGCGCCTCTGGCACTATATAAGGAGGGCCCCTGGAGCGAATCGAGGCCGAGTCTTTTAGGGAAGCTGGGAGAGTGAGTGAAAAGCCCCCCGTGGGTAAGTCTGCAATTCAAGTTGGGAAGTTTCCTTGGAAGAGATAGGAGTACAGGCTGAAGGACCCTCCGTGGGTAAGTCCGACAGTCCTAAGTGCGGGCTATTAAAGCGAGTGAGCGAGGATCTACGACAAATAGCTTAAGGACCCCCTGTGGGTAGGTCCGGCGGCGGTACGCGAATCGAGCAAGGAGCAAGGGGAAAAGGATCAAGGATCCGCGGCAAAGCTAAGGCCCAAGGGTAAAAGAGTCGGGTGGAGTTATTCCCGGACACGACAGGTATCCTGGTGTAGTGGCGGCAACGACGGATCAGCCTGGCGTACGCCTTGTCTGCTCCTGACCACTCGATCCAGGTGTGATCCTGTAACGCGAGGGATAGCCAACCCGGGAGCTCAAGCCCAATAGTGAAACCAGACAGGGACACCCCGGGAAGTCAAGAGAATCCTGATCCAGGCGCTGGAGCGTATGCACAGCGCATCACCTGGAGTCAAAGGAGACGCGACGCCCAAACCTCTGGCCTACCATAGATCCTGCGGGGCGTAGGCACGCAGGTGTTTGGAGGCGAGTGGCGAACGCGACCGGGGGCGTGTCCTGTACGGTAGGAAGGCCCTTCGAGCCCTGATCAGGCCGCTAAGCAGGGAGGAGCATATCCTGCCCGGCGTATGCCTGGGAGGTGAGCCACTCGGTCTGTTAACACGGATTAGGTGCCGGCCACGGCGAAAGGGAAAATTCAGGCGAGCCAAAGATTCCGAGTCCACGGCACCCCAAACGGAGGAACTGCGACGGCAGCAACGACGACGAGGGAGCAGCGGCAGCCGTATAGCAGCGACGACGAGGGAGCAGCGGCAGCAGTATAGCAGCGACGACGAGGGAGCAGCGGCGACAGACAGGCAGCGGCAGCAGAAGAAAACAAGCAGCAACACAGGCCCCGCAACCAGAGTCCGTGAGTCCGAACGAAGGGAACCGAGAGCCGTTTCGGCGCCAGGCACCAAGACCGCACGACCTGCCGGGCGCAAGCTTTGGGAGGGCGTGCGTATTGGCACCAACCCGGAGCGGGGATCGGGGATCGACGGGAGGGCGAGCGGTCGGTCGGCTGAGCCAGACAGCCGGTGAGATTCTCTTTATTCTTTTGTAAATTAATTACAATAAAGGGGATTTATTTGACAAGAAGCAATACCGTGTTATTTCTGGGCTCGGGCAATCACGTCGAATCTATAAATTCGGTGGAACGTACCCTCAACCTCTGTGAGCTAGCCGCGGCGTTTGTTGCGAGCAAAACATAGCAAAACAGTTCGTTACACCTGGCGCCCAAACTACGTGATTGCTTTAGAGTCTAGGAGTAACACTGCTTCAAGATGGGGAGGAAAAATTGGATCTACGCGCTTCGCAAAGAAGAGTTGTGCGAAGTGTGCAGAGAGCACTGGTGGCAAGGTGGGTCGACGAAACAAAGGAGGATGAATCGGAAAAGCTCATCCAAAGTCTGGCAGTGCCAGAAATGAAGAGCATGGAGCAACAAGTGCGGAAGCCAATCCCGGTACAGGTGGGCTATGCGAAGGTGGCGAGACAAGTCCGAGAGTGGTCGTTCCGATTCGACAGAACAGGGGATCCTCTCGAGTTCGTGGACCGAGTAGCATGGTCTACCAAAACATACGGGATGGATATAAACACAATCCCGCGAGCGATGCCCGAACTACTCCAGGGCAGAGCGCAAAATTGGTTCCTAATGAACGACGAGGAGTGGCCCACATGGAAGGAGTTCAGAAGGAGCTTCGAGGCCTTTTTCCTGCCAAAAGGATACTTCGAGAAACTGGCAGACCAGGTAAAGCAGCGGAAACAACAACGAGGAGAGCCTTTCAAAGAGTACATGGTGGACCTTCAGGCGCTAATGAAGCCGTTAAGAAAGTCCACAAAAGAGGTCATTGATAGGCTTGTGGAGAACTGCATGAAAATGTTCATGAGACCCTACGCATGTGCATCACTCGAGGAGGTCATGGGTCTAGCCGAGGAGTTCGAGGAGCTGGTTTTGGAAGAGGAGGTCTTCAATAGACAAACCTCAGCGGTACACGGGAGATGGCCAAAAGAGAAACCGCACCATAAACCACCGGAGCAACAGAGCCATCCAGGACAGGGATGGGGGCAGAGATGGCAGCCTGAAGGGCATCGCCAAATGCCACAGCAACAGCCGAGCCAGCAATGTACAGGCACAAGGCAACAGCAGACGAATCAACGATGGGCAGCGAACCAAATTAGCCAGGCGAACATGCAGTGGGCAGCGACGCCTAGACAGGGACATGTGGAAAATCCAGCACAGGCATGCAACAGATGCGGAGGCATGGGCCATTGGGCCAGCGGGTGCAGGAACCCCAGAATTTTGTTCTGCAGGATGTGCGGCGCAGTAGGGGTGAGAAGCACAGAATGCTGCCAAAGAGCGGGAAACGTGCAGCGATCTCAGCCGTAGAGAGGAAGGCAGAGATCGCGAGGTGCTGCCTCTCAGAACTAGTTGGAGGATTAACAGGAGACGATCAGCAATTGGCGGCAGTCATCAAGGTCGGAGGAGCAGAAATGAGGGCCATGCTGGACACCGGGGCAACGGCTAGCTTCATTTCAGAAAAGCTAGCAGAGGACCCGGGAATCGCCGGAGAACGGAAAGCAACAAGGAGACTAGTAAAGTTGGCCAACGGGAGCCACATAGAGACTCAAATGGTACTCCTAACAACTGTCAGCTTTGGCAACAAGAAAAAGGATTTGAATATGATAGTGTTGCCAGGCATGGGAGACTGCGCGGTGCTTGGATGGGATTTCCTCGCAGAATTCGGCACAACAATCAACTGCGCAGGCCACCAAGTCACGATTCCGAGAAGAGAAAGATGGAGCGGATGCCTGGAGGATAGGCTGTCCATAGCCATAGCGGGACCCTCGGAGGAATGGGAGCGCGAGCGGGACAGAAAGTTCATCGAAGAAGAGCTAGCGGCGTTCACAAATCAGAAGGGTTGTTCAAAAATAACCCAGCATAAAATCACAATGAAGGACGACATCCCAATTAAACAAAGATATTACCCAAAGAACCCCAAAATACAGGGGGAAACCAATGGAAAGGTGGAAGAACTGCTGGAGAAGGGATGCATCGAACCTTCAAACAGCGCCTACAGCTCACCCATTGTCATGGTGAAGAAAAAGACGGGTCAGTGGAGGATGTGCGTGGATTTTCGGCAGATAAACGCAAAGTCAGTGAAAGATGCGTACCCGATGCCAAGAATAAATTTCATTTTGGAGCAATTGAGGGAGGCAAAATTTTTCAGCAGCCTCGACCTTAAGGATGGCTATTGGCAAATCCCACTTGAGGAAGAGAGCCGGAAATACACGGCCTTTACTGTACCAGGGAAAGGTCTGTACCAGTGGAAAGTGATGCCGTTCGGGCTACACTCGGCCTCGGCAACATTTCAAAGTACGGCAGTTCATAGGGATGGCGTCGTGGTATCGACGGTTCGTTCCCGATTTCGCTGGGGTCGCAAAACCTCTGAACGATCTCCTGCGAAAGGGAACAAAGTGGGAGTGGACGTCAAGACAACAAGAAGCTATAAACCGAGCCAGATGCAGGCCGCGGGGAAAATGTTAACACAGGTCCCAGAGGAGCCGTGGGCGACGGTATGTGCAGACTTCGTGGGACCGTTGCCGAGGTCCAACCGATCCATGATCGATCGGTTCTCAAAATGGACAGAAATGGTCCCAATGCGAAAAGCCACAACAGAGACGCTGCAGAAGGCAATTCGAAGGATCATCGCTAGGTACGGGGTGCCGAAGGTAATGGTGACGGACAATGGTGTTCAATTCACCAGCCGGAGCTTCAAAAAATTCCTCGAGGAGCTCGGAGTTCGTCACCAGTTCACCGCACCATACACGCCCCAGGAAAACCCGACGGAATGGACAAACCGGACGGTGAAGACGATGATCGCCCAGTTTGCAGGAAAGGACCAAAGGACGTGGGACGAGCACTGGCCAGAATTGATGCTGGCGGTGAACTCGAGCGTGTCGGACTCCACGGGGCACTCTCCGTGCTTCATCACCCAAGGCACAGAGCCAAGAATGCCGAAAGCAATTTTCGACCAAGGGGCATTGGGGACAGGAGAAGCACAAGCCACTCCTTCAGAAAATGCGGAAAAATTACAAGAAGTGTTCGAGCTGGTGCGGAGAAACATGGAGCGCGCGGCGCAGGAGCAAGCTCGGCACTACAATCTGAGGTGGCGAGAGTGTAGCCCGAAGATCGGCGTCACAGTGTGGGCAAAAGAACACCATCTATCCAAGGCGGCCGAAGGATTCGCGGCAAAGTTAGCGCCAAAATACGACGGGCCGTACACGGTGGTGAACTTTGTGTCGCCAGTGATTGCTTTGCTACGGCACGCTGGCACAAGGAAGGAAAAGAGGGCCCACCTGAGTGAGCTGAAAGCCCAAGCGCAGGAGTCGGCGCAGGCATAAACTACAGAAACAAAAAAAAAAACAAAAATAACAAGAAAGGAAAGCTAACTTCGGGCGGAGCCGAAGTTGATATACCCTTGCAGTTGAGTCGCAGTCCGCTAGGTGGCGCCACGCATCTTATTTTATTAGATATATAGCGGATCGTATATAGTCGGCCGATCCTTATGAAATTTGGCATATTGAATTATTTTGCCCAAAGAGTAATCTGTACCAAGTCTGTACCTTTCTAACTTAAAAAACACCAAAGTTATGCCAATTCCGATCGTTCTATGACAGCTATAGGATATAGTCGTCCGATCCTTATGAAATTTTGTACATAAGATATTTTGGTCAAATATAACATGTGCATAAAGTCCCAACCCTCTAACTTAAAAAACTCCAAAACTAAAAAGTTATGGCATTTCCGATCAATCAGTTATATGGCAGCTATAGGATATAGTCGACCGATCCCGGCCGTTCCGACTTATATACTACCTGCAAGGAAAAAAAAGTTTCAATCGATAGCTCCAAAACTGAGAGACTAGTTTGCGTAGAAACCGACAGACAGACAGACACACAGACGGACAGACGGACATGCTCATATCGACTCAGGAGGTGATCCTGATCAAGAATATATATACTTTATAGGGTCGGAGATGTCTCCTTCTCTGCGTTGCACACTTTTGACCAAAATTATAATACCCTCTGCAAGCCCAAGCGCAGGAGTCGGCGCAGGCATAAACCACAGAAAAACAAAAAAAAAAACAAAACAAAAAAAAATTTTAAAAAAAAACGCAAGTCAGCACTGCAGCGTCGGATGGGCCAGCGCTGCTGTGTTTAGAAATACGGAAGAAGAGAAAGGTATCAAGGGCAGACGGCATGCGCGGGCAGCAGCGGGGGCGGGGGAACCAGCACGGCGTCGCGCACGGAAGAGGGCGAAAGAGGAATCACCGTGGAAGGTAACGGTCCCGGCCGGGCCTCCGCGGCCGCGCTCGAAGGTCATAGGAAACAGCGGGGACGGCGTGGAATGAAGCGGCCGGCGACTGCGCAGCTGTGTTTACAAAATGCACAAAAACACAGAAATGCATTTGGATTATCCAGGGGGAGATCGCGGGGTATCGGGACGAAGTCCGATGACCGGCACAGAAATAATGCGGATCGGAGGCCCAAGCGGGGCAATCGGGGGAGGGACAATAAAGAAAGACCGCCAATAGAAAGACGGCGGGCTTGGAGAAAGCTAACGGAGAAAGTGAATGAGCGGAGGATTAACGGCAGGAAGTAGATTTGCAAGGATTAACGGGCGCCTCTGGCACTATATAAGGAGGGCCCCTGGAGCGAATCGAGGCCGAGTCTTTTAGGGAAGCTGGGAGAGTGAGTGAAAGGCCCCCCGTGGGTAAGTCTGCCATTCAAGTTGGGAAGTTTCCTTGGAAGAGTTAGGAGTACAGGCTGAAGGACCCTCCGTGGGTAAGTCCGACAGTCCTAAGTGCGGGCTATTAAAGCGAGTGAGCGAGGATCTACGACAAATAGCTTAAGGACCCCCTGTGGGTAGGTCCGGCGGCGGTACGCGAATCGAGCAAGGAGCAAGGGGAAAAGGATCAAGGATCCGCGGCAAAGCTAAGGCCCAAGGGTAAAAGAGTCGGGTGGAGTTATTCCCGGACACGACAGGTATCCTGGTGTAGTGGCGGCAACGACGGATCAGCCTGGCGTACGCCTTGTCTGCTCCTGACCACTCGATCCAGGTGTGATCCTGTAACGCGAGGGATAGCCAACCCGGGAACTCAAGCCCAATAGTGAAACCAGACAGGGACACCCCGGGAAGTCAAGAGAATCCTGATCCAGGCGCTGGAGCGTATGCACAGCGCATCACCTGGAGTCAAAGGAGACGCGACGCCCAAGCCTCTGGCCTACCATAGATCCTGCAGGGCGTAGGCACGCAGGTGTTTGGAGGCGAGTGGCGAACGCGACCGGGGGCGTGTCCTGTACGGTAGGAAGGCCCTTCGTGCCCTGATCCGGCCGCTAAGCATGGAGGAGCATATCCTGCCCGGCGTATGCCTGGGAGGTGGGCCACTCGGTCTGTTAACACGGATTAGGTGCCGGCCACGGCGAAAGGAAAAATTCAGGCGAGCCAAAGATTCCGAGTCCACGGCACCCCAAACGGAGGAACTGCGACGGCAGCAACGACGACGGGGGGGCAGCGGCAGCCGTATAGCAGCGACGACGAGGGAGCAGCGGCAACGGTAGAGCAGCGGCGACAGACAGGCAGCGGCAGCAGAAGACAACAAGCAGACAACAGAACGAAGGGAACCGAGAGCCGTTTCGGCGCCAGGCACCAAGACCGCACGACCTGCCGGGCGCAAGCTTTGGGAGGGCGTGCGTATTGGCACCAACCCGGAGCGGGGATCGGGGATCGACGGGAGGGCGAGCGGTCGGTCGGTTGAGCCAGACAGCCGGTGAGATTCTCTTTATTCTTTTGTAAATTAATTACAATAAAGGGGATTTATTTGAAAAGAAGCAATACCGTGTTATTTCTGGGCTCGGGCAATCACGTCGAATCTATAAATTCGGTGGAACGTACCCTCAACCTCTGTGAGCTAGCCGCGGCGTTTATTGCGAGCAAAACATAGCAAAACAGTTCGTTACAAGAAGACACATTGGGTTTTTCCAGATAAAAAGCTCAAAATCTAGATAAGGAGATCAGGGAATATTATTATTAAAGCGTTTATTAAGTGGATTGCACAGAGCCCTGGCACAGTTCTTTAACAAACAGCCTGGATCTCCATCGGAGTCTGGCAACCCTTGAACCCTTGATGATCCGATAACAAAAGTTCAGAAGACGATTGGCTGTTTGAATCTTATATCCGTATCCGAGTTTTCAAATGTAAGCAAAGAAGCACATGAAACATGTTTACATGAAAGAAGTTTGACAACAAGTTTGTTGTAAACTACTGCAACATTTTTTAGGTTTTTTTGTGGCTGCCCTAGAAAGAAAAGCTAGGTAAGCACGCAGATCGAATGAAGAAGCACACGTATACATGCAGACGCGTCAGAACAAGCACGCCGGTAAGAGTGGAGCATGAACATAGAAGTGTGCCAAATTTGTGAGAACAAGAACGAGACAGCGTCAGAGAATTGGGTTCAGTGTGACGTTTGCGATTTCTGCCTCACGGGTTGCAGCCACATAGCACCGTACGGCAGTATGCAAAGATCACCGGTACAGCCTCAAACACGCGAAGACGCAATGGCCACCCCCGAACCGCACGACAAAGCGCTAGCTGTCGATACTCTAATCGATACGGCCGGCAGCGGAGAGAACACACACGCGGAAGGAAATCCGGAAAGGACTAGGAACCAATTGCTTTTAAAGATGCTACAGGAGAAAAGGCAATCGGAGGAAAAGTTTATAGAAGAAAAGTATAAACTTCTCATGCAGATGAATCCCACTGATGTACCGGAAGCCGGGATGGTTCAAGCTACAGATT